>NC_142008.1:84366991-84966991 GCF_049901715.1 Pseudonaja textilis | reverse complement strand
AAAATCCTTTCTTAGCGAGCACCTGGAAGCCAAGAGGAACATACATGCCAAATTTCAAGTTTGTAGGATTTACGGTTCTGGAGATTTCATGATGATGTGTGAATAGTATTTCGCTTTTATATATATAGATTTGCTAAAAAACTTCTGAAAAATCAAATAAATGAAGCAATAATCCATGGGAATACAAATTAGTCTATCAGAAAGAGATCATTGGCTGAAAGTTGAAAAAACAACAATGAAACTTGAGACTTTGTATATTCAGAAAAGGGGCAGTAGAGGGAATTGAATTTAAAGAAAAAAGTGAAATCTTAAAATGAGGGATGTTTGAAACATTTCAAAGCATTTTTGAAGAATTAGCAAAAATGTACAACTAATTTGGGAGCAATAATTTCTGCACCTAAAAGAGTAATTTTTGAAGAGTATAAAAATGAAAGATGCGACAGACAACATTATGGAAGAATTTATGGATAGACGGAGTGAAGAGGAGTTACAGATACTAGAAATATTGGAAAAGAATGTGTGGACAATAAGACAAAGAGGACAGAATGGAAATACAAATGCAAATGATAAATCAAAAAAAAGAAAAAAGGTCTTGACTGACCCCCTTCTCACATTTTTTATAATAAGGTTGTCCATGCAGAAAAGGAAAACTCACTGCAGCAGGGTCACTGCATCAGGATCACTGCCTCCAAGTCACCCTGGCAGGGTCGGGCCAACTAGCTTGCCTCAAATGGCTCGCCCTGGCAACTCACCATGTGATAATTTACTGTGGGAGAATGCCAGAGGTGAGAGGAACCTCCTCCTCTTCCCTCTCCCTTTCTCTCCTCTCTTTCCCTCCCTCCCTCTCTTTCTCCTTAATCCCTCCTTGATGAAGCTTACCTTTGCACCCATACCATTGAATTCTGTGGCAGAAATTCCTGTGTATCGAAAACTATGTGACTCTTTCCCAAGTAATCTTTTTTCTGCTCCCTCTCCTCCTCTCTGTTTCATCCTCCCCAATTTTTTTATCCAGTACAAGCTACAGAAGAGGAGGAAGAGGAGGTTTTCCCTCGCCTCTGGCATTTTCCCAAGGTGAGTTGTCACACAGCGAGTCAGTCAGGCTAGGCGGCCAAGGCGAGGCAACAGCGACAAATTGGTGGTGGCAAGTTGTCCTAGAGCTAGACCCTTGTCCATGACCCTAAGTTGGTTAAAAAATACCCCTAGTTATTAAAAAGGAGTTGATTTGTTCTACAGGTTCCTTCTCCAAACACCAGGTATATTTAGTGTTGTTGTTGTTAGTTGTGAAGATGTGTCCAACCCATCACAACCCCATGGATAACGTTCCTCCTGGCCTTCCTGTCCTCTATCATCTTCTGGAGTCCATTTAAGCTCACGTCTACTGCTTCAGTGGCTCCATCCAGCCACCTCATTGTCTGTTGTCCTTCTATTGCCCTCAATCTTTCCCAGCATTAGGCTCTTCTCCAGTGTGTCCTTCTTTTCATTAGGTGGCCAAAGTATTCGAGTTTTATTTTCAAGATCTGCCCTGCTAAAGAGCAGTCAGGGTTAATCTCCTCTAGGACTGACCCGTTTAATTGCCTTGCAGTCCAAGGGACTCACAAGAATATTCTCTAGCCACCATCGTTAAATTCTTTGGTACTCAGCCTTTCTTTTGTTCCAACTTTCACAGCCATAATTGCAACTGGGAAAACCATAGCCTTGACTATATTCACTTTTGTTGGCAGGGTGATGTCTTTGCTTTTTAGTATGCTGTCTAGATTTGCCATAGCTTTTCTCCCGAGGATCAAACGTCCTTTAATTTCTTGCCTGCAGTCCCTATCTGCGGTGATCTTGGAGCCCAGGAAAATAAAGTCTGTCACTACCTCCATTTCTTCCCAATCTATTTGCCAGAAATTGAGCGGGCTGGATGCCATGATCTTAGTTTTCTGAATGTTGCATTTCAAGCCAACTTTTGCACTCTCCTTCACCCGCATCAAGAGGCTCTTTACTTCCTCTTCACTTTCTGCCATTAGAGTGGTATCATCTGCATATCTGAGGTTGTTATTTCTCCCGACAATCTTAATCCCAACTTTTGATTCATCGAGCCATGCCTTTCTCATAGTGTGCTCTGCATATAAGTTAAATAGGCAGGGTGACAGTACACAGCCTTGCTGGATTCCTTTCCCAATTTTGAACCCATCAGTGGTTCCATGTCCAGTTCTCACTGTTGCTTCTTGACCCACATATAGGTTTCTCCAGATAAGCTGTTCAGAGCATCTAGACAAGCATCCAGAGATGCCTATCAGAGCATCTCTTGTCTGATAGGCTGAGCTGATTTGTGAAGACACTCCTCCTTGAGGCTCCTCCTTAGTGTCCCCAGTTTTTGCTCAGCCTTCATTTGACAAAGGCACATTTCCCTTGGCTGGATAGTCTGAAAGAAAATTGAGAGCAGAAAATAACTTAAAAAGGTCAGATTGTAGCTTTAACAGGAGGACAGCAAATCTACACTTTAGAAAGATCAGTAAAGTCCTGACACCGTGCTTTAATACCAGCTGGTTGTTGGAGACTTTCATCCCTCAGCAGAGGGCCCCAATGGCGCCTTGAGCACTCTCTTATTCAGTTTCTCTCAAAACGCCATTATAGCGAGACAGAGGCCAAAGCAATTAAGATCAACTGGCTGGTGGAGTTTCCAAAGGCTCTGGATCAGGTTTGGGGCACTCCGCGATAGGAGCACAGCAAGAAAGAGGCCAAAAGCAGCAATTATAGCGCTAAGGCAGAGGAAGCAGCCGATGCTTTCAAATAGACTCACTGATGGTTGGAGATCAGTGAGGGATTTAACGGCGCTGAGGGAGGCTCGAGATTAAATAGCCTTTCGGTGGCTAAATTCCCCAAGGTATTCTCCTGGTCACAGGGGGAAAAGCATTAGAGCTTTTTCCCTTTCCCTGGCTTGTCAGCAGGCAGTTTCCTGCTGCTCTAATTATAACGCTGGGTGGATCTGCTGGCAAAGAAAATTGCACGCCAAAAACAGGCAGCAAACTGAAGGCACCATTTTCTTTTTGCTTTCAGAACCCTGTCATTGCGTCAAAATTAACAAGACAGATGTTTCAAAAACTAACTGACCAAATTCAGGGATAGTAATTGTTGGATCCAATCATTACTGATTAACATTAAAGAAGTTGGCTGTTCCGTCATAGCAAATTTGTCAGCAGAGCAACAGCTAGCACCCAGGCCTGTATCCGCCTATGCAGTAAAACTGTTAAGGCCCAGGAAAAACAATATACTATTTTAAAATTAAAAATATTATCTGGGCAGATCAGGGTGAATCCTTCCATTTGGCACATTCAGTTTTAATCAGACACATAATTATATATTATTAGTAAAAACAATTATTAAATTACATTTAAAAAGGGAATCAATTTATTAATATATTAAGGAATCCCTGCCGTTCCAAAGCAGGTTCCTGGGATATGCTAACCGTCTCTAAATTTCAAGCCTCACTGATTTACAGCTCCTGTATCCAGGAGTGGTAATGGCAAGTGGAAGCTCTGTTAGCTCCACTGTTTCAGGCTCTAGAGCAGCAGCCAGCAGGGCCATGGCCAGAATCCAGGATAGAACAAGGGGTTCAAAGAAACCTTGTAAGGCCGAGGAAAAGGACGCCAAGAGGCATCAAAAGGCACTAGAAAAACAACTGAAAAAATGTCTTTGTGAGGCTAAAAAGAATAAGCAAACAACATCTCTGAAAGTCGCTTCAGTTACAAGCTCTATCCCAGATCCTCCCCTGGACCTGTCAATGCAATCCAGGCACAACATCTTTCAAGACCAAGAGGTATCAATTGTAATACCTGCCCCTCTTGAGGCTACATTCACTCCTACAGCTGCTGGTCTGCAAACAGAGGAATCTCTTCCCCAAGATATTCCTCCTCATATGAGACTTTGGATGGAGCAAGCTATTAAATGAGGCATCGCAGCAGAAGTGCAACAGACCTTCACAGCAAGGCAACAACAAGCAGGTCCTAAGCATCATCTTCAATTTCCAAAGTCGCTAAGCAGAGCCAAATCTATTCAACTTCAGGTACCTTCCCAGGGGGCAAATTTCCCAATAGCTCATATGCCCGACCAGGGTATTCAATGTAGGGAAGATCAGATAAACCAGTTGGAACAGATTGTGTATGTATCTTCTCAGGACAATGATTCATCCTTGTCTGAGGCAGAACAACTAGAAAAGGACATGTCAGACAATGAAGGTTTAGCCACTGAAGAACCTATTTTCATGGGTCTGTTCTGCCCACATCTGTTTAAGTTTTGCGTTGGGAGGTAGAGTTCGGATTGTTCAAGGCTAAGAACATCGCATGCCTTGACAATCCAAACTCTACCTCCCAACTGCCTTCAGCGCCAGAGGAATCAGATGATTTAATATTTTCATAATCTGTCACCGAGGCGGAAGTCATTCTAGTGCCATAAATGTTTACTGAAGTAGTTCAGAAACAATGGTTCTTTACTGCTGCTTATTCCTGTCCAATGGGATATGATAGGAAATTCTACAATTTAGCACCTGATTTCTCTAACTCTCTACTAGCCCCCATTGTAGAGGAACCAATAGCTCTAGCCTCTCCTTCTGCTATACCTAGTGAAGCGGAAGAAGCTCTTAAGCCAGAGGACAAGGGAGCAGAATTAGCCCTACGCAGGGCTCACTTAGCAGACGCAAGTTGCTATCATTCTTTACCAGATGTTCCCTAAGGTGGCTTCATCACCTAAGAGATTCCATTTCCTCATTGAACACCAGAACACAACAGGACATAGCCAAAGTGATGGCAGCTTCACAGTTCTCTGCAGATGCAACCTTTAATTCGGTTAAATTCTCATCAAGGGCCATAGCATGTCATGTCAAGGCACAATGCCTACTTTGGCTCTGATATTGACAGGTGGACACCAAACATAAATGGAATTAGCATCCACTCCCTTGCAAGGGGATAAACTATTTGGATCTGCCCTGGATCCGCTCCTGGTGGAATCTCAAAACAAGTAAAAGATTCTCCCTTCTCTTTTTCGCAAGCCCGACAGTAGACTTTCCCAGTCCTTTTGGAGGGGTTCCTTTTGTCCCTTCTACCAAGGATCCTATTCCCAAAGGTCACAAAGGCCCTTTGGGTATAAACAAGGACAACAGTCAAAAAGATCTGAATTTGGGGATAGAAACTGGAGGGGAGGGTACTATCAGACCCACACAGAGCAGATTCCTTAGATTCTGTTATAATAGCCACTATTTCGAGTATATAGCTCTTCCATTTGGCCTAGCCTCTGGCCCCCAAACCTTTACAAATGTCCTGGCTGCGTTAGCAGGCCATCTTAGGAGCAAGCCAGTTAGGCTACAATGCTATCTCCATGACATATTAATTTTGTCATCATCCAGTCAACAGGCTGAACTAGATACTAAGGTCGCTCTACAAGAGCACAGATTTTCAATAAATTGGGTCAAGAGTCATTTGATACCATTGACTCATCTCCTGCATTTAGGAGCCATCATTGATACAGTGGCTGGTAAGGTATCCCTATCACCGGATAGGCAAAGTAGCAGTATGCAGTTGTCAAAGGAAGTTAGGACTGTCAAACGAGTATCCCTGGCCCAATTATCCAAATTATTAGGGAAAATGATATCATACCATTCCTATTGTTCCCTGGACCTGGCTCCACGCCAGAACCCTTCAATGGTTTCTGCTCCCATATCAGTGGTCAGGAAGGAGCAATTCTATGTCCAAGGTCACCGTTCCGTGAAAGGTCCTCATATTGCTCCACTG
This sequence comes from Pseudonaja textilis, assembly GCF_049901715.1. Lineage (NCBI taxonomy): Eukaryota > Metazoa > Chordata > Lepidosauria > Squamata > Elapidae > Pseudonaja > Pseudonaja textilis. The sequence goes on along the minus strand of NC_142008.1, from coordinate 84,961,223 downwards.
GTGGTCCACAACAAACATCAGCAAGGCTGTCTTTTCAAAGACTCTCACAGACAGACTGTCACAACAGACACAAGTCTGTTTGGATGGGGGCCCACTGTCAGTCCCTTACAGCTCAGGGTTGTTGGTCCATGACAGAACAGGCCTGTAACATAAACTGGCTGGAATTGAGGGCAGTCCATCTGGCCTTCCACAAATTTCTACCACTGATCCAGGGGCAACATGTTCTAATCCTGACGACAATAGGGCTACAAAGGCCCATATAAACAGGCTGGGGGGCACCCATTCAAAATCACTAATGAGAGAGACAAAAAGACTGTGCTGCTGGGCAGAAAGGAACCTGATCTCCATCAAAGTGGAACACATGTCGGGACAGTCCAACATTCAGGCAGACTGGTTGAGCAGGGCCACTGTCAACCATTCTGAGTGGCGCCTGCACCTGAGACTGTTCCAGGGGCTGTCACATCTGCTGGCCAACCGATCATAACTTCTTTGCCTTGCCTATCAACACAGAGCTCCCAAGGTTCATTTCCAGATTTCCAACACAAGGAGTGGAGGGAATCAACATTCTACGCTGTTGCTGGCCTCGAGGTCTTCTCTATGCTTTCCCTCCCCTCCGGCTGATTCCCAAGGTACTCCAGAAACTTCCAGAGGAGAAAGCAGAACTATTGTTGATGGCAACTTACTGGCCAAGACGTCCGTGGTTTGCGGATCTCGATAACAAACCCATGGAGAATCCCGCCGGACAGAGTCTCACTCACACAGGGCCCAATTCAACATCTGGACCCACAATGGCTGTACCTAGCCATATGGTGCTTGAGCGGAGACATCTGAAAGGTGAGAAACTCTCCAATAAAGTCATCTTTATGATCCAAGCAGCCAGACATCCATCAACAAACCGAATATACAACAGTACCTGGAACATCTTCTGCAGGTGGTGTGACAAGGTGAAAATAGACCCTACCTCTCCATCAGTGGCACAAATACTGGACTTTCTTCAGAAAGGTTTGGACAAAGGACTCTCACCAAACACTTTACATAGACAAGTGGTGGCTCTAGCCTCGATAATTACCTGTGGTAACCTAAGATCTATCGCTCATCACCCAAGAATATGCAGTTTCCTCTGTGGGGCCACTAGTTTAAGACCTCCAGTGGCTCATAGATACCCCACCTGGGATTTAAAGAAGTTTCTCATAGCACTCACAAAACAACCCTTTGAACCTTTGAGAACCACGAGTCTCCATCTACTTCAGAGGTGGGCAACTATGGCCCCTTTATGACTTGTGGACTTCAACTCCTAAAATTCCTGAGCTAGCATGGCTTGCTCAGGAATTCTGGGAGTTGAAGTCCATAATTCATAAAAGGGCCATAGTTGCCCACCCCTGATCTACTTACATACAAAGAGGTGTTCTTAGTAGCGATAACATCTGCAAGATGAATTTCCAAGGTAGGCGCCCTGTCAGTGAGACAAGATCTCTATATTATCCATTCTGACAGAGCAGTCCTTTGTCTAGATCCAACCTTCATTCCCCAAATTAATTCAACCTTCCACAGAGCTCAGGAGTTGATACTCCCCAACTTATGTCCTAGGCCATCTCAGTCTAGAGTGACAATGGCATCTATTAGATGTGAGACGTGCACTCAGAATCTATATAGACAGGACCGCATATTTTAGGAAGACGGAGGCGCTCTTCATCTCCTTTCAATCAGCTACTCAAGGCAGGAAGGTCACATCATCGACAGTCGACAGGTGGCTATGAGTCACTATTGCAAGGACTTACGAGACTCAGTCATTGCCTGTACCTACGGGCATTACAGCACATTCAACTCGGAGTGCCGCAACATCGGCTACTTGGGCTACTCAAGAATAAATCGAAGAAATATGTAGGGCAGCAACATGGGCCTCACTGTTGCCTTTCATAAGGCACTGTAAACTGGATGTTTTTGCTTCTGCTGAAGCAGCCTTCGGCAGTAATGTATTATAATGGGTCCACACGTAACAAGAGGGGACTCAAACCAGATGGAGACCCTCCCGTACGACATGCCAAGCTTTGGTATGTCCCATGTCTGGATGCTCTGAACAGCTCATCTGGAAAAGGGGCAACGTACTTACCTGATATGCCCATTCTCTGTTAGCTGTGAAGAGCACCCAGCCCCACCCAGAGTCCTTCTGGTGTGGGTCCAATTCTGGCCAAGTCTATAGAGCAAAGTTAAAGGAGAATGACGATGAACTTATCACTTCGACATCGCCAGAACTGGGGACACTAAGGAGGAGCCTCAAGGAGGAGTGTCCTCACAAATCAGCTCAGCTTATCAGATGAGAGAAGGAAGCATCTCCCATGTCTGGATGCTCTTCACAGCTCACAGAGAATGGGCATATCAGGTAAGCACCAACGCCCCTTCTCAAGAGACAAATAAGATGGTCTGGTACTCCCATCTCTTTAAGAACTTGCCACAATTTGTTGTGATCCACACAATCAAGGGCTTTAGCCTAGTCAAGGAAACAGAAGTAGATGTTTTTGTGGAACCTCCGTAGCTTTCTCCAACATATGTTGACAATTTGATCTCTAGTTCCTCTGCCTCTTCAAAATTCTGCCTGTACTTCTGGTAGTTCTTGGTCCACATACTGCTGGAGCCTAGCTTGTAAGATTTTGAGCATAACTTTGCTAGTTTGAATATTATTTGACATTGCTCTTCTTTGGAATTGGAATGTAAACTGTCCTTTTCCAATCCTGTGGCCACTGTTGAGTTTTCCAAATTGGCTGGCAAATTGAGTGTAGTACTTTTACTGCATCGTCTTTTAAGATTTTGAATAGCTCATCTGGAATACTGTCACCTCCATTAGCTTTGTTTATATTTAGTATTTTATGTGTGTGTGTGTGTGTGTGTGTGTTATGTTTTCGCGGGTATTTTCCCACATCTTAATATTTGTGCTTTTATTATAGTGACGTTTCGCAGAATCTTATCTGCCATCCTCAGACTTGTGTATTGGGTTCTTTTTAATCTCTATACCACAATCCAGGCAAGCACCTGGACACAAACAGACCCCCACAATAACTCCAGCCCAAACACGCCCCAGCCAGCTACCCAAATAAAACCTAGCTTCCTAATAAATAATTATTGGCCATTCACAAGAAACCAAGCTGCACTAAGAAACCCCAATGCACAAAACAGAATATTGCCAACTAATCAAGAACACAGCAACTCAAAGACCAATAAAAACAGACCTAGACTCCCAGCCAATCAGGATGAGGAAAAAACCATTCAAATAAAGCAGAAAGCCAGTACCAAATTCAAACAAAAAACAGCTGCCAAGCCTAACACGTACAATTAAAAAGAACACAAGCCTGACGATGGCAAATGAGATTCTGCCAAAACGTCACTATAATAAAAGCGCAAAAATTAAGATGCGGGAAAATATCCGAAGAAACCTAAATACTACATCTACATCTATACCTACACCTACACCTTCATCTATCTTTCTTTCTATCTATCTATCTATCTATCTATCTATCTATCTATCTATCTATCTATCTATCTATCTATCTATCTATCATACTTCTTTCCAAATACCATTACTTCAAATTTGTTAAGATAATTAAATTTTAATATCTGGACTAGTGAAGGATTAGACAACGAGTAAGAACATACAGCTAATTGCTTAAGAAAAGCTGGCCACTGTATGATGGAATTTGAGCTGTAATTAGTTGCTGTGAGTGAAAAGGGGGAATTTCTTTGTTTCCCACTTCTTTGTGCTCTGCGTTCTCTCTTGATTTACCCGATGATGTTTCTGCTGTATTGATTTACATGACTATGCTCCTGTTTGCTTCTCTTATTTGCTGTAAATATTTATATAAAACCAAAAATTATTGTCAGCATCTCTGATTCCATTTGGACACCAGCTATGCAAATCCCTGATAAGTTAAGGGTCCCAAAATACTCTGAAGAGCCAGCAGTATTTTTTTGAGGTAAAAGTTTCTTTGTGAGCCCAATCAGAGAGGAACTGTTTTCCAGTGAGATAACAAGGTGGGAGAGAAAGTCTGAATTGTAAAATGCTGCTTCGCATTTGGATCTTCTCAGCCTATCTGGAGAAATTGTGCAGGAATGTTGAAAGATTCAAGCAAGAGAGAGAAAGCACAGAGACAGAAGCAAGAAGACACACAGATTTCTGTGGTGAAGGCAAGCATATGATTGCTGGACAATAGGGCAAGTGAACATATTGTAAATAACCCAAAACTATTTTCCTGTATGGGACAAGTTGCATAGAAATTTGTAAGCCTGGCAAATAGTAATTATTTTTCTGTACAAGGACAAGGAACAGTATATATACTATGTATTAATATTTTTTATGTGAACCAGATTTAGATCACAATTTGCTGAGTGTGTCTCATTTAGACAATGAAGGGTATGAAATAATTTTTGCAAAGAGTACATGCAAAGTCATAAAGAATAACAGGGTATGTGCATAAGGATATGAATAACAGGGTATGTTCAAACCTTATATGCATAAGGTTTGAAACTGAACAATTTATGTATTTTGAACCACAAGGAAACTGATGGCAGTGCAGACAATCTTTTCTAATGAACCAAAGCATAATGAATGTGCACATTCATTGCATAGAAGGTTGGGTCATGCAAGCTTTAAAGTATTGCAGAAAATGCCTGACCTGGCTGTAGTTGAAATGTAAAAGATTGTGGCAAATATTTGGATTGTACTATTTGCAAAAAGGCCAAATTAAAAATATACCCTATCAGCAAAAGAAGTGATAAAATATCTGAAAGAAATTTTCAGTTAAGTGTATGTTGATTTAATTGGCCCTCTATCCTTATCATTGGGAGGGGCCAGATTTGCTTTGGAAATTGTTGATGATTTCTCATGGTGTGGGTTTTGTTATTTACTAAAAAGCAAAAAAAAAAGTGTTTCAATAATTTAAGCAATGGGTAATGTTTGTAGAAAGGAGCTATAATCAACATATAGGTCAACTACAAACAGGGACAATGTTCATGTCTAATATATTTCAGCAGTGACTGAGAAAGAAAGGCATAAACCATAGAAAAACCAACCCCTATATTCTGGCAGAGTATGGAATTGGTGAGTGCAGAAATGGTGTATGGAAATATGGAAGATGCATTACTAGCAGATGCAGGAATGAGTAAACTGTATTGGGGTAAGGCAATTTTAACTGCCAATTATTTAGGTAATAGACCTTTAGAGTTCAGCAATTAACCAAACTTGACCAAAGGGGTCAAGCTATTTTCTAAAGCTGCTGTAGGCCAGACAAGGAATAATGGATGGAAACTGAACAAGGAGAAATTTAACCTGGAAACAAGGAGAAACTTTCTGACCGTGAGAACAATCAACCAATGGAACAGCTTGCCCTCGGAAGTTGTGGGAGCGCCATCAGTTGAGACTTTCAAGAAGAGATTGGACTGCCATTTGTCAGAAATGGTGTAGGGTCTCCCACTTGGGCTAGATGACCTACAAGGTCCCTTCCAACTCTGATTATCTGTAAATATTGAGCATAGAGAATTCTTAGTAGATATTCTAAACTTCTGTGAAATAGTTCTTGGCAGGTTTTCTCAGAAGTAGTTTGCTATTGCCTTGTTCCTAGGGCTGAAAGTGTGAATGATCCAAGGCCACTCAGCAATCTTTGTGACTAAAATGGGATTAGAACTCACAGTATCATAGTTTTTACTCTGATTCCTTTACCAATATACCAGACTGGTTCTCTTCTGAATTGTTACTGACTTTGAAATTTAATTAATAAATGAGGCATTTAAATTAGCTGCATTTTGATGCACAATTTGGTTTCGGTCCTATATTGTATGATGTTTACATAGGTATGTAGTTATTAGTTATTACCAGTGACCATCGTGTGATCTTAACTGCATAATGCACAATTAATTTTTCCATGAAAAAGTTGATTTGGTCACTTTGTCTGCCACTATACCTTATATAAACAGTAAATATTTATGATTACCGAACTTTATGAAAGCTAATTTTAGTGTAATAGAGCACTTTATAGAACGATTAGATGATTCTCAAATGTAGATTTATTTTAGTATGTGATCAACTATTCTTTTGTGCTTTGGAGCACATGATTTGAATAAGAAAATAAGAGTTCAAGAAAAGTTATTTTTATGGTTTTAAATAAATCATAGAGGCATTGCTTTTAGAATGTTTACAAAAATAATAGTAGTTTAAGTGGTCCTCACTTAATAACCACTCATTCCGTAATTGTTCAAACTTATGACAGTACTGAAGGAGTGGTACTCACAACTGGTCCTCATACTTGAAACGGTCACAGCATCCCTGTAGTCATGTGATTGCCATTTCTGATTTTCAGTGCCAGCTTTCAGAGAGGTTATGATGACCAACATAATATCACACTTAAGCACAACATGGGGACTATTGGCACTATTGGCAATTTGAATTGTTGGAACTGCCATCACCAAGCCGCATGGTTAAGGGATATTGCTTTTTGCAACTATGTCATTCAGTAATGGAAATTTGACCCAATTACAGTAGTTAAGTGAGAAATACTTGTGACTAATCAGGCTGTTGTCTTTTAAGAGATAGTGATAGTGGAAGAGAAATTGTAGTTGCCTAATCTCTCTGTTGAACTGATCCTCTTGTTCTGTTTTGGTTCTCATGTAGATGGAGGAAGCGAGGAGCCACAAGATCGAAGGCAGACAAGCATAGATTATTGTCAGAGTCATTCTGGACAAGGTAAGTAAACAAATTTCAAATGAGATGTTCAATATTTATCTTTATTTAAAAGTATAATCAGCAATAATTCATGTTTTAAAGACATTCTGACTTTCAAAGAGAGAAATGAATTACTGTACATGCTTATCCCAAATTCTTTCTCCTACACAATAAATATTTATTTATGTATTTAATTCTATCCGCCTGCCTGCCTGCCTATCTAGTTTTTGCCCTTCTTGCCAGGAAGTGATTCTATTGATTATTACATAGGCTTTATTAAGAATATCTCAAAAATAACTAAACATGCAAAGAAAAAAAATCACAGTAAATTGAATGTTGGTAAGCTGTGATTCTTGAGAAAATAGCTCTTGAGAATACAGCTCAGTTGTTCTATATTGAAATTAGCGGAGTATTCTGAAGAAGGAATATTCTCTCACTTCACTTAATCAGCTCTTGGCCAGCTATCTGTATATTTTCTTTCTGTATTTCTATTTCTACTGAGTTTTAGGTTTTTAGCCAGCTACATTCTACCCTCTTATAATACCTATTTGTTACATTATAGATTGATGACATTGTCTTGAAGAAAATCTATATCTTATAAAATTGAAGGCATCTGTATCAGTTAGAAACAGTTTTTCTAATTCAAGGCATAGACTTCCATATCTGTATTTCTGTTAATGTTTCTTGAAGATCATTAAGTAAATAACTTCTCTTTAACTTTTGTTGACCCTTCTCAATAAAAGTCACACTTGTCATTCCTTAAAACATTCAGTTTAATCACTTTATAAGGAAAACAGATAATATCTTCTCAATAATGCACTGTAAATGTAGTTTATGGAACGTGCCTCATAATAGTTAACAGATGGAGCTGTATGTTTGATAAAATAACTACTTACTTGAAATATTGTTCCTATTTATCTTAGATACCAAGAAATATAAGCATTTATACCTAATAATATTATCATACATACACAACAATAAAAAATCAAGAAGTTGGGTAAGCATGGGGAGAAAAGAAGGAATAGTTAGGATGTTATAAAGCAAAGACTGTAAAGCAGAACATGATTAAGGACTATATTACTCCTCCCAGATTACGTGGGGAAAATGTAGCGAGACTTCTGAGAATAAAAGACCATAATTTCTCTAAAGTTTCTCTCTTCAGAAACATTTTACTGTTCTCCAGGCGTATTACAACTTTTCTTCTTAAAACAAAAAGGTCCTATTCAGCATTCAGAATGCTATCTTTCTAAGCAATAAGGCGTGAAACCATATTTCATTTTTTTATCCCTGTAAAATATATATCTTCAGTTTAACCAAAAGTGAACTTCAGCTTAACTTTTGATGAACTAATTCACTGTATATATGTAACTGTTGTTTAGCAATTGCAATTGATTCTAGTGAAATATTTGCAAAGTGACAGGCAAACCATATGTGAGGTTCTGTTAATGTAATATTATAATAAAGTAGAATAAACAAATTTTGTGTTTTCTGTCTGGTCGGAGGCTGATGGCCAGTATTACTCTAATTCCAGTAAGCATTGCTGTCAGACACAGAAATTTGGGTGTAAGTATGTATAGTAATCAGAAAAGTATTTTTTCTACTATATATGCCCATATACTGTTGTATATGCAAATAGTTACTATCCAAGGCAATTGCTAAACAAGGACAACCTGTATTATCAATATAACATTAAAAGCAACACAGTAATAATAACTATTTTATGCACTAAAACAGGTTAAGGTACTATTCCTATATTTTCAAATTATATTCAAATTATATTTCAAATTATATTGAGAGCATAATATAATTTATGAAAAACAATGTGTAAAAAAACTTAAATTGTTGTATGATTCTACACCAATCAGCAGATAGTGCCTTTTGTGTTGTAATGTTTTCTATCTTAAATCTATCTAGCTTTATTTCCAAACCAAATCTTTTGCAGCAGCAAACCAATTTCCATTATGAATACATTGACTTTTCAGCTCTTGAATAGTCTCCAACTATTTGTGAATCTAGAAAAAAATCAGGCAAAAAACCTAATCGCTTAATAAAAAAGAAGTTTTACTTTGTATCAACATGAATTTAGCCTTTATATTCGGTTCTTTCATTCTGGATAGGAGTCTGGACGTAAATACCCAGATTTAGCAATCTTTTATTATCTTGAATCTGAAGAAGAAAAAAGAAGAGAGAGAGAAGGTATTAGGTATGAGGTAAGAATATTAATTGCTGGCTTAAGTTGATTCTGAAGAATTTTCTTTCTGCAATATAGCTGGAAAAAGCTAAAAAAAAATCTTTTACCTCGGTCCTGGACTGGTGTTTTTACAAATTCTGGAATGGTTCACATTATCTGAGCAATATCTGAAGATTAGCTATTATAATTCTTCTGGATAAGAGATTTCACTTTTTCCTGTTATCCTGATTCTTATACTCAGTTGTCTTGTTTCAACAACTTTGCTGTTTCTATCTTTTGTCTGCATGTTCCTTAATTCCAAATGCAAAGTATAATTTGCATTAATAATATATAATTTGTTATATTATTGAAGTTCCAGATTTTTTTGGTTTCTATTGAACAGATATAAAAGTGTCAGTAGTTAGAAATATAATTTTTCTGAATATTAATGTAGCATTAATATGGGAGACCATATGCTTAGCAGAAAATGGGAGAGCTTATGCTTAGATTTCTTAATATTCTAGAACCTCTGATATTCTCCTCTCATGTTTATGCCTCTGGATTCAAAACATGGAGATTGAATGCATGGAGTCAACTGGGCATGAATTGGACTTCCTGATATTATCCACATGAAATATGTGGTGTAGCTCATAGGCAGCCTTGGATACACAGATATAAAGTTGTACCCATTATTCTAAATTCCAGGAAGTTCTCAACCTTTAGGGATCTTTTCTCTCCTATTATTACTAAAGAAAAATTGTTACCAGTAGATATTCCTAATCTTCTAGTGTTTTATGCAATGGGCATTAGTCTAGACTTAAACCAAATAAGTTGAAGAGGGGCTTTTGCTCTGTCTGTTCTAGGGATTTGTGACAATACAGTGGTACCTAACTCAAAGCAGTAACTATGAGAGGCATCTAGAAGTCCTAGTGGACAACCACTTAAATATGAGCCAGTACTGCACCAGTTACCAAAAAAGCAAATGTTGTCCTAGGGTGCGTTAACAGAGGATAGTATCAAGGTCACATTAAGTGAAAGTAATTAGTACCCTTTGAGTTGTTTGCTGGCTGCCTGAAATTGAGAAAATGTCAATCAGTTACACACCCAAAACTTTTGCTTTCTAACTAACTCTAGCACATTCTTGTAAATTAAAAATCAATTTTTATGATACTGGACAAAATAATTTCATATACATGTTGACTTTAGTACTTTTTTGCAGTGTTTTTGCAGTTTTTCACTTTCTAACTGGTAACCCTACACATATCAGTTTATAAATTCGAAATCTTAAGTTTTAATATAATATATACTAACATATGCTTTAGAGCAGGGGTGTCAAACTCAAGGCCCAGGGGCCAGAACTGGCCTGTGGGATTCTTAGATTTGGTCCAGGGGGCCGACCTGGAAACAGTGAAGGACTTACCCGCAGTGCCTCTGCCAATGAAAATGGAGCTCAGGGGGGCTGCTGGCAGAAAGCTGCAGGAGGCAGTCCGGCCAATAATAGGACCCGGGAGTGCTGCCTATAGCTGCCCTGAGCTCCGTTTTCGCTGGCAGAAGGCTGCAGGAGGCCATCATGGCTGAAAACTGAGTTTGAGAACCCATTTTCACTGGCAGAGTGCTCAGGCTACCACAGGTGCCCCCGACACAAGTGATGTCAAGCTGGCCATGCTCCCCTGCCCCCTCGAGGTCAAACACAACCCTGATGTGGCCCTCAATGAAATCGAGCTTGACACCCCTGCTTTGGAGCATACCTGGGAACAGAATGAACAAAATTGGATCTTTCCTTCCTGTTTGATTTGTCTTTCATATTTGAACTCATGGTATATATATATATATATATATACATATACATGTGTGTATGTGTGTATATATATATATATATATATATATATATATATATATATATATATATATATATATATATACTTAATATATATATACTTAAGAGAATTTATTGCAGGAACACTCCCTATTTATCTCTGCATACCTGTTAGGGATTTAATTGTTAGTAGTTGTTATCAGCAACCTGCATAAGTGTTGTAAGTAATTTCCAAAACAAACAAACAACAGCAACAACAACAAACAAAAAACACCCTGCTTCTTTCCTTCTCTTTTCTGGAAAGCTAGCATGCAGTATTGGCTAGCTGGTGCAACATCTGATGAATTGCTGAAAGTACCTGCTCTGTTTGAATTGTGGAGTTTCTAATTATTTTGAAGTTGATCTGTTCTTCCTTTCCTCCTGAGTTGACTGGAATCAAGAACCATTTTGTAAGTAAATACTCTAATCATACTAAGCTTGCTTTTGAGACAAATTACCCAGATTGCTCTTTGAAGAGTTCAGAAGGGCATCATCCAACAATTAAGAGCTGCTCAAAAGTAGGATTTAAGGAAACATTTAATCTGACTGTATTTGCTCTCAATTAGATTCGGCTATTCGCTTTTCTGCCTTAATGAATTTCTAGCCATGAATGGTTTTATTGTGAAGACTTGTTCAAAATCAGTTTGTTTGAACTGTATTTCAATCATGGCCCAACATAAAGCAAATAATATTACAATCTTTAAAAAAATAACAGTAATACAATCATACAACAAAGAAAAAAGATATAAACAAAGATAAAAAATGCATACATACATACATACTTATTTATTTATTTAATTTATATTGCTGCCTATTCGCCCATGGCTCGAGGTGGCTTACACATTGTAAAACCATATTTAAAACAAACAAACAAAAAAAAACAATGAAAACTAACAAAAAGAATTAAAAAAATGAAAAAGTACAATAGAACAAAATCTGGGAAAAATAAAAAAAATAACAAATCACCCCTCAACTCCCACCCCCCACCCCGATGACAGCAGATCACACTAGCCATTTGATGGGCTCCATCCCACTGTGGGTTTCCCAGGCCCGTTGGCAAAACCAGGTCTTCAGTGCCTTTCAAAAGAGTGCTAGAGTGGGGGCCATTCTAATTTCTGGGGAAATGATATTCCAGAGAGAGGGGAGTCACCATGGGGAAGGCCCTTCTTCTGGGTCCCACCAGGTGTATCTCCCTCAGGGATGGGACCCGCAACATTCCCTGCCTCACCGCTTTAATGGATCGGGTAGATGTGAGCAGCAAGAGACGTTCCCTCAGATAACCCGGTCCCAAGCCATGAAGGGCTTTAAAGGTGACAATCAGCACCTTGAATTGTACCCGGAAACAAATTGGTAACCAATGTAGCTCCTGCAGGAGAGGTGACACGTGCATACCAGGGTCTGCACAAAACCATGGGGCCACTGCATTTTGCACCAACTAGAGCTTCCAGATGCTCTTCAAGGGCAGCCCCATGTAAAGTGCATTGCAATAATCAAGTGACTAGAGCATGAGTGACTGTGAGTAGGGACCTTTGGTCCAGGAAAGGGCGTAACTGGTGCACAGCCCGCAGTTATGCAAAGACCCTCCTGGCCACAGCCGCTGCCTGCTCTTCGAGTAAGAGTTGTGAGTCCAGGAAAACCCCTAGATTACACACAGGGTCTGTTTGGGGTAGTGCCAACCTATCCAAGACCAAAGGTGGCAGTTCTCTCTGAGCCAATGAACCTCCCCAACCCAGAGCCACTCGGTCTTGCAAGGGTTTAGTTTCAACCTGTTGCTCCCCATCCAGTCCCTAACAGCCTCCAGGCACTGTAAGAGGGAGGACACAGCAACACTTAACTCACCATTGGCTGAGACATACAGCTGAGTATCATCAGCATATTGGTGATACCTCAGTCCATGGTGATGGATGATCTCACCCAGCGGTTTCATATAAATGTTGAACAGGAGCAGAGAGAGTACCGAGTCCTGTGGAACCCCATAAAGCAGTGGGTGAGGGCTGGATCTCTCCCCTCCTATCAACACTGACTGAGACTGACCACAGAGGAAGGAAGTGAACCAAGACAGCACAAGGCCTCCCACTCCCATCCCCCGAAGCCCCCCCAGGTCAATGGTATCAAAAGCCGCCAAGAGGTCAAGTACAGCAAGGATGGATATACTACCCCATCCCGCTCCTGCCAGAGATCATGAAAAAGTGCAACCAATGCCGTTTCTGTCCCAAATTCAGGCCTGAATCCTGACTGGTAGGGGTTGAGATAATCCAGAAACCTCTGGAGCTGTTGTGCGACCACCTTCTCAACAACCTTCTCCAAAATGGGAAGATTGGAGACAGGTTGGAAATTATCCAACCGGGTGGAGTCCAGCGATGGCTTCTTAAGAAGAGGGCGAACCACAGCCTCCTTAAAGTGCTGGCGCACCATCTCCTCCTGTAGAGAAGCATTAATCACCACCAGAGTCCACCCGCCTGTCACCTCTTGGGAAGCTTTCACAAGCCAGGAGGGACATGGGTCTAAAGTATATGTGCTCACGTGCATACCCCCTAGGATCCTGTCCACTTCTTCAGGAGCAACAGGGTCAAACTGTTCCCAGATAACAGGGCAAGAACCTTCATCAGGAGCTTCCACCGGACCAGCAACCATGCTGGCATCTAACTGGGAACTAAGTCGAGCAATTTTGTCTTCCAGAAAATCCGCAAATTCCTCAGCACGCCCCTTCAGGGGACCTCAATCTCCTCTTTCTCTAGGAGAGACAGCTCACTTTAAAGAGGGTTGCTGGGCAATTACCTGCAGACACAAAGTATTTACACTTCGCTGCACAAATCGCTACAAGTTAGGCCTTAGTAGAAGCTCTTACCCATGTTTGATCGAGTTCATCTCCTGTCTTCCACCAGCAGCACTCTAGACATCTCCTCATGCATTTCATCCCTCTCAGTTCCTCTACATACCATGGGGCACAGAGAGGTCTATGGGTGAGGAGGGTTTGCAAGGGAGCAATCCTATCCAGAGCCTCAGTCACCTTCCTATTCCAAACAGTGACTAAGAGCTTGGCTGGACTGCATAATTGATCTATAGTTATAACCCCCAGCTCCTTCTGGAACCCATCTGGGTCCTTAAGTTGATGTGGGTGGACCAATCTAATAGGTCCTGTCTCCCTGCAAGGGGATGCAGCTTTTGAGAAACTCATTGTGATCTGACCATGACAAGGGGACCAAGGACAGGTCCAACAATTCCAGGTCACATAGACATTGTTCCAACAAGAACACCAAATCGGGAATGTGAGCACTATTATTAGTCGGGCTCTGGATAATCTGGGATAGTCCCATGCAAGTCATAGTTTCCATGAAATCTCAGGCTACCTCTGCCTCCACCCCCAGAGAAGGCAGATTGAAATCCCCCCAGAATTATAAAAATTCCACCGCCAGTCCTGTGGTGAGGTCCAGGAGCCCAGGTAGGGAAGCTGCTATGCAGCAGGGAGGCTGGTACAGCAGCAGCAATCCCACCTGATCCCTTGACCCCAATCTAAGAACAAGGGTCTCATAACCGGGGACTTGTTGAACAGTGCCCCTGGAGGCTACTAGAGATTCTCTCCTAACAACAGCCACACCTCCTCCCCGGTCCTGAGATCTAGACTGATACCATGTTCGATAACCCACTGGGCACATTTCTATAAGGGGAACGCCTCCCTCTGGGCCTAGCCAGGTCTCAGTTATACAAGCCAGATTATCCTTCTCTTCGAGGATCAAATCGGCAATAAGGCTAGCCTTATTGTAGGCTGATCTCACAATTAAAAGTAGCAGTCTAAGACCAGGGCCACCACAGATCTGCTGACCAGGAAAATGAGGTGAGTGCAATGGGGCAGAATATGAGGTTGTGTTCTCCTTTAAAAAGGGTGAAAAACAGGAAAAAAACATACTTCCACTGACAGACTGTTGGGGGCAAGGTGAGCCTTACAGGTACTATAGCATTTGCTCTCAGCACCCTCAAACTCACACCACCACTTGTTGCTGAAGAGGGGTCACATCCAGCCTCCCTTATCTCCCAACACACTTGTAATACATCCACTAGATGCATAAACGGCACCCTGCCCAGTTGCTCTCGCCCACCAAGTAGAGAGCCACTCTTTCTCACCAGCTCTCACCTGGAGGAAAAGGGACCAACATACTCTCATTCAGGTTTCCCCCCCAGCCTCAGGATCCCCCAAGCAACCCTCCCAGGCCCGACCACAAAACACCCACAAAACCACAGAAGCAAGACTGCAAATGGTAGCCAGAAAAAATAGCCAGAAAGGCCTGCTATGCTGCATTGTAAATTTAGCAGTTTTGTCTACAATGTCTCATGAAATTCACAGTTTCAAGCTCTCACTCATCAGTTAATCTCCGAAATCCCAACAGTAGCCTGCCACTCTCCACAGTGTTATTAACCACGAGTAGGCCAGCTGTCAACAAAGGCCAGAGAAGCTTGTCTCTTCTATCAGCTCTGCCTCCATCAGATCACCCACACCATCAATTCAGAGCTGCAGCTTCTCAGACCAGGGTTTAGCTTCAGTCAGGGGAGTCCAGGGGGAGATCAGGGAAGCAACACAATCGTCAAATTGTCTACCTCCTCTGCTCTGTCTCTCCATCTCACCTTCCAACTGTCCTTATATCATATGCCAAACAATCATAAAATTGTGAAAATAAAATGTTAATTAAAGCCACAAATATTTTTATTAGGTATGTTCATACAGAATACGAATGAAAAGTATCATATTTTTTAAAAAGAAATATACTGACAGCAGTTTCTCACAACAGTGGTAAAAAGATTTCTTGATGACAAGATTGGGAGACTAAAATTGGAGAATGCAATAATGGAAAATTGTTTGCATAATATTCAAAGCAAGTTTAACCCAAATACAAGCAGAATTAATTTCCTTATATTAACCCTGATGGATCCGCAACTGGCTGACAAACCATACTCAACGAGTAGTCCTTAATGGGTCTAAGTCTATATGGAGGGAAATAAGCAGCAGGGTGCCACAAGGTTCCATCTTAGGCCCAGTACTCTTCAATATCTTCATTAACGACTTAGATGAGGGAATAAAAGGGGAACTTACCAAATTTGCAGCTGATACTTAGCTGGCAGGAATAGCTAACACCCAAGAAGATAGGCTCAAGATCCAGATGGATCTTGACAGACTAGAACACTGGGCCATATCTAACAAAATGAAATTCAATGTAAAGAAAGGTAAAGTCCTATACTTAGGCAAGAAAAACCAAAAGTACACATATAGATAGACTGGGTGAAACCAGGCTTAATAGCAGTAACTGTGAGAGAGATCTTGGAGTCTAACCAGCTAAATATGAGCCAGCAGTGTGCAGCCGCCGCCAAATCCTATGTTGCATTAACAGGGATAACAGGGATGCCCTCAGGTGCTTTGGAGACAGTTTGGAGACTGTTTGTAAGGCTTAACCACCCATGTGCCACGCACCTCTGTGCATGCGCAGCAGGTACTCGACAATCAGCTGGCTGGTGAGAGGTGCACGCACATGCGCAGAAGACCTCATCTGGGGCAACGGCTCACGTGCCTGCAGAGATGGTTCTCCATGCCACTTCTGGCACGCATGCCATAGGTTCGCCATCACAGTTATAGGTAATACACAGCCCAAAGAGTATTCAGAGTGGAAGCTGTGAGTGGGAAAATAAGGAAAAAAAAGTAATTTCTGTAGGCATTGTCTCCTGTGTTTGACCCATCTCAATTCCCCCACCCCCCAATAGTTAAGTATTTGGAGAGGGAGACATTACAAAAGAATAAGCAGGCACCTAATGGAGAATACACCATTGTGTTTTCTAGATGTCCAACCAAAAATTAGCAAACAGAATGTTTCTGAATAGTAGAAAAGCTATTTCCAGCCTTTCTTATCTTCAGACACATGAGATTTTGTGTTCTTGTGATTGTTCTGATGGCTAGAAAGTACCTCTTTCTACCATTCCAAAATTTATGTTTGCTAGCTGGTAAATGTAATGTTTGAAGGATGGAAAGGCTGGCACACAGCCTTTCTCTATGTTGGGCTAGAAAAGGAAGCATTGATCTTTGGAATCTTTGCTTCTTTTCTCTGACTTATTGCAGGAATTCCTTCCTATGCACGGAGGACAGTTGCCTGCCTTTTTTCTGCAGGCAACTCTTTCACACCATTTGTTTAAAGATGCATGTGGTAATTTAATGCCTCAACTAGCAGGGCCTGGATTGTGGTTGTTGAGCAAAGCAGTCACATGGGCATTTCATTTAATGACTTGCAACCAAAATTTCAGGCCCTGTTGTGATCAAAAGTCTAGGAGTACTTATAAATGCATGCATTGGTTGAAAAGTTATTTTTTTTCATAAAGTTGTAATTTCAAACAGTCACTGAACAAGGCAGTTGCTAAGTAAGGGCTATCTGTAGCTCCATTCAAGTTAATTTCCAAGCATAAGGTAGACTCATGGCATTTAAAGAAGCATTAATTTTGTAAATCTTATTTATTATGCAGAACTCACTTCTTTGTTGTTTAAAATGATGCTTCTGAGTTTGCATTAGGAACACCATCAGTGCCTCTGTTTTGAGACCCCTATTATTTGTTGAAAGGAACTTAGCAATCAGGGGCAGTATTCAGTAGGTTTGACCAGTTCTGGAGAACCAGTAACAGAAATTTTGAGTAGTTTGGAGAACTGGCAAATACCACCTCTGGCTGGCCCTGCCCCCATCTATTCTCTGCCTCCCATGTCCCAGCTGATCAGCTGGCTCTTTTTTTGTTGCCCTGCACAGGAAAAATCTGAAAGCAGGTTAGTGGGGTGGGGAGGGAATGTGATTTTGCTATGCCCACCAAGCCAATCCCATAGAACCGGTAGTAAAAAAAATTGAACCCCACCACTGTTAGCAATGAAACACATCATTAATCACTGAATCTAGCTTTAAGAAAAAACATTTTATCCCATCCCGATTCACCCAGATCAGAAAAATCTGAAATGCATAGAGACCTTGTAGAAACTTACATAATATTAAATCAGATTGACACATGTTTTTCTTTTGTTTTTAGTCTCATATATTATATCACTAGTTGACAGAAAGGTAAGGGTGAGTATCTTTTCCTTAAAACCTGATTTTTTTTCCCCGTTATGAATCACTGTCTTCCGTCTGGAAGTTGAGTCATAGCAACTGAACTTATTTTCTTCCGATTTGAGATATTGAGATAATGACAAGCAATTTCTTCAGTCTCATAACTGGATGTTTTAAACAAAAGATTGATCAATCTTTTGTCTGAAATGGTATAAGGTCTCCTGCTTGAATAAGGGCTAGAAGACTTCCAAGGTCCTTTCCAACTCTTATTCTCTTATATTGTCACACACTTTAAGGAAACCCTTAGATTGATGCAGAAATACCCCTAAAGAAATTTAGGAGTTGGCACATTCCAACAACCCTTTGCCTACTAGACTTCTCCTAACCAACTTGTTTAAACTGAAGAAACTGCTTGTATAGGCAGAGAAACATCTTAAGCCAACAAGAAAATAAAATCCAGTTGCCAGGACTTAATTTCCAGACAATTCTACCTGGATGTCTTAGAATCTGAGTAACATTGCTATTTACAATTGATTGATGGTGATTTTGTTAATGCTGGTGGTGTTCAAGTGATACTCCAGTTATTTTGGAATTGCACCCAAGGCTCTTATTACTATTGGAGCTGCCTCTGCTTTCTTTTGCCACAGTCATTCTATGGTTATGTGGCGAGTGCCTATCTGTTTGAATTCTAAAGTTTCAGAGCAATTCTTCATTTTCTATGACTATCTCTATGTTATGGTCCCACTAGATCTTGCTTGCAGGAAATTGATATTTCTGGCAGATCTTCCAATGTACCATTGTTGCTAATTTGTTCTGCCATTGTTTGTAGTTTGTGCAATCTTCTTGCAAAAGCTAACCAGGTAGTCTACTACTTTGTCACCTTCTTTGCAGTGATGGCATTTGCTGCCTATTGCTGTCATTTCAATTCTGGCTTTTTATACATTTGTTCTTAAGGTTTGATCTTATGCAGGCAGAATTAGCTATTTGTTTAAATTTCCAGCTCTTGTTATCTGCTTTGAGTGCTATTTTTTTTAACATACAGGCTATATAATACTTTGTCTTCCCGTGGATCTTTTCTCTTCTTTATCTGGTCTTTTCTGTAGGCCATTTTGGTCTCTCCAATACTCAATAAGCCTTCCTGATATATAGGTAGTCCTCAACTTGATTCACTTAACAACTGAGGCAAGAAATGTCATAAAATGGGGCAAAACTCACTTAACAAATGTCTCATTTAACAGAAATCTTGGGTTCAATTTTGGTTGTAAGTTGAGGACTACCTGTACTAGCTTCAATGTATCTTCACTCTTCACTATTCTTCAGATACTCTTCCAATGTTATTTTTTCTTCTTTGACTGTCTGGTGTATTTGCAACATTCCACACCCACCTATTTTCCTTGGTAAGTAGAGTCTATCCACATCTTTGCATGGATGATGGGCATGATTCATTGTCATTGTTTTTCTGGTCTTTCTATTCAAAGCTTTCAGTTCTGCTTAAATCCAGTCCACTATTCCAGCTGTGTATCTAATGTCTGCAATTTCCCATGTGTTAATTGCCTTAATGGTATTTCCCCTGCTGAGTTTGGACTTTCCTACCAGTAAGCTAGAATCGAAGAAATTTCCTGTATGAGAAGCTAAAAGTTTTCAAACAAACAAACAAAAAAACAAGACAATCCAGTTGCCTTTTGGAAAAAATGTCTTTGGGACAACCAGGTCCTGGATGATTGAGAATCTCCATAGACAATACAGGAGATAGTTGTCTCATGTCATGCACAACCAATACTTGCTAGAAATTCTTGCAGCACCTTTAATGTTGTAGGCCTCTTAGCAGCTTCTCAGATCAGTTGTTTTCTTGTTTTTTCATTAATTTGGGGGGGACATCCAGTTCTTCGAAATGCCATTGTTGTCCAGCATTTTCTTCACTTGTTGAAGACTTATGCTTGGAAATTTTTTTATACCATTTTCTTGACTGATACCTTCTGACAATGAGATCCTTTTGATGTTTTGCAAGCTCTTTGCAGACCATGCCTTTTGTTGCCAGAGGCAACTGAGTAAATGTCAGAAAAATCCTACTACCACAGCTGAGCTCTTTATATAGGCTTGATCAGAGTCACTTTTAACTGATGGCAGGTGTATACCGACTGCTATTCAATATCAGTTTGAATGTGTTCTGAACGCAGCCATATCCCTATTTATAACAAGGTGTGCGCACTTATATAACCAAATTACTGAAAGATTTATTTTATTATTATTCTTACCAAAAACAATATCAGTTTGTTTTTTAATTGAATTGTACAGCCTATGTTGTTGTTGTTAATTGTGAACTCATGTCCAACCCATCGCAGCCCCATTGACAACGTTCCTCCATCTAGCCACCTTATTCTCTTATGCTTTTCTCCAGTGAGTCCTTTCTTCACATTAGGTGGCCAAAGTATTTGAGTTTCATCTTCAGGAGCTGGCTTTCTAAAGAGCAGTCAGGGTTGATCTCTTTTAGGATTGACCGGTTTGATCACCTTGCAGTCTAAGGGACTCGCAGGAGTCTTCTCCAGCCCATAGTTCAAAGGCCTCAATTCTTTGGCGGTCAGCCTTCCTTATGGTCCAACTTTCACAGCCAGACATTGCCACTGGGAAAACCATAGTCTTGACTATACACATTTTTGTTGGCAGGGTGATGTCTCTGCTTTTTAGTATGCTGTCTAGATTTGCCCTAGCTATATAGTACAGCCTGTATGTTATAATAAAAGTGGGGGAAATTCTGATTTATCTTAGTCTGATTTTTTACATCTCAGTAATGTGACATTTTAACAGGCTTGTGTAGACTTTATATATCCACTGTATTTCAAATGAATCAGCGATATATCCTACTGTTTATGCATGGCTTTCTTTCTATGTGATGCCAAAGATATAAGCTGAGCTCTCATAAATGTTGTACTGTAATTCCTTATTGCAGATAAAAAAGCATCAAGAGTCAAATTGATTAGGAAGAATCTTTAGTTCCTAATAACACTTCCATCTAATATATCTTGTAATATTAACAATAATTTATTTAGTCTCCATCTATTCAGTCTCTATTTATTCTAACAATTATTGGGTTATGAGTTGTAGAAGTAGGAGCTGTCACTTCCATGTCTATTACGTAATTAAACAAAAAATAAAAAATATAGTGTGTGCCTATTCTTGAATATATTTTAATGAACGGAAGAGTGGTAGATATGTGTTTCCTCTGAAGGATGTTTATATTGCCACACTTCAAGAATGATAAAGATGGCATATAAAATATTTTGAAATATTTTGAAGAACTTTGCAAAAGTTTCTTTTGGATGAAATCGTTTTATCCATATTTGGGAGAAAAAAACCTCATTCATGAATATCTCAAAGAATTAAGCTATCTCCATCTGAGCATATATCAGGGCAGTTATCTTTTCCAGATTTTCCAGTCGGAAAGCATATTAAAAATCTTCCTTCTTGAACTTGTTTCTCAACATCCATGGCATATATTGATATTCTTTTTTTTTCTGTCTATCCAAGGCAATCAGTTTGACCAAGTTGCTTACATTCTAAGATTCCATGATTATTTTAATATGTGTCCTTAGAACACTGTTTTGTTTTGTTAAAATTTTTTTAATCTTTTAAAAGAGCTATCCAGATGGCTAAAATTATCAATATTTTGATTTGATCCATCATAATCAACATTGAACAAAGTTATATGGAAGTATAAGTAGTTTGTTCCAGTTTTCTTCTGTCTGTTTTTTTATCTTTGTTCAATTGATGTAGCTAAAACTGCTTAATCCAATTTTTCGTCTGTCCTCATTCTTTGTTCTCCTGATCTGTTGTTACTGCATTCTATATGTCATCAACATAATGCACAAAAGCTTGGTCCACATCTTTATTGTCTCCAAAATGGAATAGAACATCTATATCTACTCTTCTTATTCTGAAGAATAGTTATCAAAAAATCTCTTGATTCTCCTCTTTCTGAGTATGTCCAGAGATATATCTGATGCAATCTCGTGTATTACAGTCTCAATTAATGGATTCCACGTTTTAAGAGAATTTCAGTTCTTTTTAGTCCTGGCATTACTTCTTTAATTTTAGAATATGTGAATTTGATAAGTATATTCTATAACAGTTTTCTGCTTTGTACTATCCAAGAACATATTCTGTAGGCTTCTTAAATTTAAATTTTCATCTATAGCTAGATCAGGATAAGTCTCAAGGACATTCATTTCTCTTCTCTTTCCATTCATTTCATTTCTCTTTCCATATCTTCTTTACTGAAATCCTTAGATATATCTTTGAAACTCAAATTATGTCTGCATATTTATTTTTTGATTAGTTCTAATTTGGGTTCCAGTTTACTGAATTCTGTCTCTTGAGACAATTGAAGACAACGTCAGATGTTCCCTCTTCAGTTCTTAATTTCTTAATTTTAATGTTTTACTGAGTCATTGGTTTATTATATATCTAATTAATATCAGCCTTGAGAGAACTTGAATTTTGCTTTTAAATTTTGATATATTCACTGAATTAAAGTAATGAGATTATTTTCCTTTCTGTGAAACTCTTATGTCAGATTTTTTTTTAAGGTGAGGAAAGGCACTAAAGGGATCAAGCATGTTTTCTTCCATTTTGAATTCTTCTCTGCTATCAGATTAAGTTAGTAAATAATACATTTTAAAAAAATTGATTTATGCTTAAAATTCTTATTTATTAAATTAAAAGGATTAAAACTTTACTATGGAATTATTTAAAAGTTCAGTAATATTCATTCACATAGTATATAAATGCTTGTTCTTAATATTAGTCTTCCATTAAAAATTAAATGCCATTTTCATTATTAACATAATTAACATAAAATTTTATTAACATAAAATTGAACATTTAATTTAATTTTGTCCTTATGTTGGAGCTCCCTCTTGTGGCTAAAATATATATGTAAAAGATTCTTTTAAAAGCCAGTTTTCGCCATTATGAATATAGTAGTTTGAGTGATGCATGTCAGAATGGAGCAAACAGAATAAAGTAGACGTTTCCAAATTAAGCTTTAGCCATGCAAATGCACTGAAGAAGTTTGAAATCAAGGTGTTGATGCCTTTGAATTTTTCAATAAAAAAGTCAAAATAAAAAAAAGTAATAAGTAATTTAATTCAGAGTATGGTGCTCCTTCCCGGCCCATTAAGCTTTATTTGTATTCAGCACATCACCCAAACTTCAATGGCAAGGGACTAAGTAATATCTGTGCTGTCATATAAACTCAAAAAGTTTGAATGTTTGGCTATGACTGAATATAGAACAGTTCTACTTATTCTTCTACTTTCATGCCATATTTTCAGGCTTCTGAAAATAGTCTTAGTGTCTTAGAAGCCTTAGTGATGGAATACAACAAAATTATGAGAAACCCACTTCTTCCTATGCACGCTGATCTTCCTCATCTATCAATTGGCAAGCTTAAATCCAGGAAGCCCTCTCTGGCACTTGCTCAATAGCTGTCTAACAACTTTGACAACAACACACAATGGAAAGCCAAATGGGCTGCTGAATGCCCAGATACAGGCAGTTACATGGATCAGGGGTTACCAACCTTTTGGACCTCAGGGACCACCAAACTCATAATTTTAAATCCCGTGAACCAGAGAGCATGGGAAAATCCCCCAAAAAGTCTGCAGGAAAATTCCCCACCCCATTTTCCTACCGATTGATCATTTTTTATTTGGGATCGCAGGATACCATCTCCAGCTCTGTTCTCGGGGCAGGAGAGAGAGACACTTTTGGCTTCATGCAAGGAAAGCAGCAGAAGCAGCAGAAGTCTTTCTTTCTCTCCCCCAAACTCTGCCAGAAATGAGTCTTTGTGAGACTTGTCACACCGGCACAGCTTCTTGGAGCAGGATTGTTAGGAATTGATAGTCACCTAACAGTTGGATTGGAAATATATAAACCAGGATAGACATTTAATACTGTTTTTTAAGGGAATGCTAAAATTGTAATTGCGTGTGGTTCCTCAAACAGCCATAAGACGGAGCCAGAAACCTGGGTTGTTAGTTCTGTAGTTGTTAGTTGCTAATTGCTAGATGTACTGATCGTCGATGTTCTTGGTTCCTGCATTTTTCCCTATTGACTGTTGCTGATTGTCGTTCTTCTTGGATTGCTCTGAGTCTATTTACTGAACTATTTATGATACTAGACTTTGATTTTGGATTATCCCTGGACTGAGTACTGATTCCTTTAACCATGTATGACTTGGACTGTTTGTTGGACTTTGCTTAACTGTTTGCTGGAAGTAAAACCTACATTTTACTATTCAGTGTATCTGTGTGCTGGTCGTGTGTTATTCAACATCACTCTCACTACGTCTCCCTGTGTGCACTTATTCTCCTAACGGGGAATTACCTCAACAAGGATGCCTTGCAGGGTCCCAAAGACTCATTTCTGGCAGAGTTTGAGGGAGAGAAAGAAAGACTTCTGCTGCTTTTTTGTGTGCATCCAAAAGCAGAAGAAGAAAGAAGTGGAAAGAACTAGCCTGATGGCCAGGTGCGTGGGGCAAATTCCCCTCTTCCGCCCTTTCCCCCCTCCCCTCACTACCTTGTGTTGTTCACAATGCAAGGGACGCAAGCCTTGTGTTCCTGTGGGCCATGTGGGTGGCACAGCCTTGTGTTCCCGTGCAGCCTGGATTAATTGCTTTGAGGGTGCTCTGGGGTGACATTTCTCTGCGGACCACCAAAATTTTCTCACAGACCACCAGTGGTCCCTGGCCCACTGGTTGGCGATCCCTGACATAGATGACCCTACACGAAAGGTGCAAGGTTTTGATCTTCCTCATCAGCATTAGTTAACTCTGAGGAGGATCCGTCTGCCAGAACTCATTGTTTAAGTGGGATCTTGTCTCTGACTGTGGTGCTCCTTGACAAAATATCCATCACCTTGTGTCCAAATGTCCATCAAGAGCTTACACTGGCCCAACATCTTGTCCTTGAATGACTGGGTGGACTGAACATTAACATTTGAACCACTATAAGTCATATTTGCCACACGCTAAATAAAATAAAATAAATTCAAACTTATTTACATTGGTAAAGCCTTTACATTGGTGACTTGCTTTTATCCACCCTTCTCCATCTAGAGGTTTTCGCCTCATGTAAGAACTTAAGGCAAAACAATATAGCTTGCCCATTATGATTGTGTGTTGCAATGGCTGTTAAGTGAAGCAGCTTATTTAGTGACTTCTCTCTTCTCTTGTCATTAAATGGAGAACAGGGTGCCTCTAGGCCAAGGAAATTTCTGAAAAGATTATACAAATTGTGTTTGGGAAACAAAACAGATTGCTTTGTCCCTCAGCTGCATGGTCTGATTCCACAAGTGTCTCCACCATCATTCACAGGGCCCAAATTGTATTCTGGTATCACCACAATTCTGGAAATGCACTATGTAGCCAAGGGACAAATTGCTGCATTTTGTTGCCTTAGTGCAGTTTGCACAGCACTGCACTGCAGTAGTTTTCTGCAACTTTCAGAAGCTTTTTGTAGCACTGTGCAACTTTATTAAGGCAGGAAATTGAGTGGCTGCCATTTTGTCCCGCCCTCCAAGTGAACAGGGCAAAATGGCAGCCATTTGGCCAAGAAACACATGGCGTGCCCTACTTGTGTAACACAAGGTCCAGAAACATGGTAAGTTTTTTATGGGAGACAGTTGTACGGAGAACAGGTCAAACCACTATGGCCCTGGCAGGGCAGGATTGGAGGGAGAGAAGTGATAGAGTGCTGTGGCATCCCTGCGATTGGTTTTAAGGACAAATGACCAAGGGCATACTACAGTGTCTGTAACTTCGAAATGATGTTGTAAGTAACTTTTGGAGGGGGGTTTGTCATAACTTTGAATGGCTGTAACTTCTCAAGGACCAGCTAAATCTTTCCAAGGATTTGTCTTTATTGCTTTGGAGGATCATGTTGGTCTCTCAACTATGTTTATACCCTACTCATGTGAATTTAAATACTATAAAGTAAATTTATTAGTTCCTTCTCGGAAATAGCTTGGATTAACCTTTTGGCATTTCACTGGAAACTTCCAATTTCAGAGAAAATACATCAAGTCTTCCAATGCTCCTTTCAGGTCTTTGAATGCCTCTATGTCCCTTGTTCTCTTTTGATATCTAGATGCAGATAATTCTTTGGAAGCAGCTGAGAATGTCCTTGCATATCTCTTCCTGTACCAATTTCATTTCTAATGTGCACACAACCAGTCCACTTGGCTGGCATTTTCTGTTCCTAAAGATATCTATAGACTTTCTGGATAGGAAGGTAGGACTCAAGTATCAATGCCATCTCTTTCCTTTCTTCAGTTTCCTAACAAATTTGTAGATGGGCAGAAAACTGACTCTGAAATAGAAATTGCTTAGTTTTGTCCTTTTCCAAATTCTGTAGCCAATTTGGCTCTTGTCGTGCCGATGATGATGATGATTTCAGTGCCTTGATCTTTCTGGTATTGCTGTTGTGATAATTTTTAGCGACTGAGTGAAAAAATTTAAATGCACATCTCCTGTATGTGTGCAGTGATGGTAAAGTTTATTGTCTAAATACAATACCAGTGTGTGGGAAAAATTATGCAACAGTTTTACACACACACAAACACACACACACACACACACAATTTCCAATGGTGGAATGAAAATTTTGCAACTGCAAAATTCTACTTCTTTTGTAGTAGAATCAATTTCATTTTTAAAATATTTCATAGGTTCACAAGCTAAAAGCATAAATATAAACTATGCATAGTATGAAAATCCATTTTGAATGTGACAAAGAGTCAAACCAGATCTGTGCATTGCGGATTCCTTACTTGTAATTGTGAGTTTTGGCAATAGATATAAGCCTAATCTTTTGTCAACATAGCAATATTTGTGCAATAATAGCACAAATTATATTTCTCCTTTTGGAAATATTTATTAATAAATTCTTTAACCAGAATCCAAGTATTTAAGAATTTGCTATATAGTATCCTACTTAGACACTGAATTAATATTGCCTGATATATTATAACCACATAAAATTTGAAATTGTTATGACAGATCTTCACACTAGAAAATTTCCATGGCTAAACAGTGATCCCAATTGTTTCATTTGATTATCCCAGTTTTCCACACTGATCTAAGAGCCACAACGAACTATTTTCAGCATATTGTGCTCATTTAAAAAAAAAAAAATGGCCCAGCCAACCTCAAGGCCTTCAGGGTGCTTAGATCTAGCCTGCGGGCCCATCCTGGAAATAGCGAAGGAGCAGCCTGCCAGTGAAAATGGAGCTCGGGAGGGCCGTATGCAGCCCTCCCAACCTCCATTTTCGGCTCCTGCAGCCCTCTGCCAGTGAAAATTGAGTTCGGAAGGGTTGTGTGTGGCCCTCCCAAACACTGTTTTTGCTGGCAGAGCACTCAGGTCACCATAGATGCCCCCAACAAAAATGATGTCGAGCTGGTTATGTCCACTCTAGCCATGCCTCCTAGCCCCCGAGGTGAAACATAACCCTGATATAGCCCTCAATGAAATCGAGTTTTACACCCCTGATCCAGAACTATTGGCATTTCATCAGAGAAGCTCTGATATTTTCCTTCTATTTCTCCATCTTTTATCGCATCTTTTATCAAAGCCTAGATTTCTCTGATGATGCAGATGGCAGAACTTGAGAGGAGACCTATGACTAATTTATACTCTACTACAATGCATTAACTTATTTTTTCAGGCATGAAAGATGTTTAGTTTTGGGTCCTTCTGTGTCATCTTGCTCTGATATGATATGATGTTATGATGCAGTAGAGAACCAATGATTATTACTGGCATGATGCAGCAGATTACCAACATGAAGATTACTCTTGGTTGCATCATTGATTCCGTTGCTCCCATTGGTTATCCAAATCTCCATCTAATCCTTCATAACAGGATTACAGTTGGCTTTTTCAATTTACAACTTTTTCAGAACAGTTTATTTATTATCCTTTCTCTCCCATCAGAGTGACCTACTTCATGGAATGAATACTGTTGTGTGATATTGCAATCCAGCCTAGTGGAAACAGTATTATTATTGCTGCCATGCTCATTTAGTGCCCATTTAGTGCCCATTTAGTGCCATTATCTTCTCTAGAAGGACTGAAGCTAATAAAATTGTTATCTCTGATCCTCAGAGAAGAGAAAGAAATAGCAGAAATTTTAAAGTAAAGAAACCATGTAACTGTTGACTCAAAAAGACAGGAGGAATAAACCTAGCATTCAAACCTTGGGACTACCAAATATAAAGAAATGGTTCTTGTGTGTTGGTGTTCACAACATGTTGATTTGCATGATGTCAGAGTGTTTGCAGACTGACTACTAAAGTGAGACAACCCAGGAGCAAAACAGGACACAGAGGATTTGTCTTTTAACAATGGTTTATGTACAAGTCTGCTATATACATACATATACGTGTTAGGCAAATACCTGGCAATCAATCGGTCTTCATTACCCTGGAGATAGAACACAAGGAGGGGAGGGAGGGAGGGAGGGAGAGGGAGAGAGAGAGAGAGAGAGAGGGAGGCCCTCTCATGGCCACCTTTATATATACAGCTTCTTAAAGTGGCAATAGCCTGCTGACTCATTCTCATTGCATCAACATTTACAGCAGCCTTACAACAGCTGGTCAGCTATTAAATCTCCAATACCTTAACACATTTTATTTGTTCTGGGTGTAATTTGTATCTTCAGTTCCTTTCAGCTCTGTGTCCCATTGGTTGTTGTCTTAATCTTTATTATAGTGTCAAGGATACTTTCTAATTGTATACAGGTGATCCTCAATTTATAACTATAATTGAGGCCAGAATTACAGTTGTGTATGTTATGCTGGTCATTAAGAAGGTCACCATAACATTGAATGGTTGCTAAGCAGTAGCACTCCTGCCTGTCTTCATGGTATTAGAGTATAACTCCACTTAGACAAATTTGGTACCTCTAGAATGGAGAAACTATTCCTATTTAACAGTCTACTTTGCTGTATGTTTGGTCATTTGACTGTACCTTGAAAAGTAATATCCTTTTTGATCATCCAGTAATCAAATAGGAGTGCAGTGGCTCAATGCTTAAAATGCTGATCTTATTTTGAGAGCTGTCAGCCCAGGTTCAAAGCCTGAATGCCTCACAACCAGGTGAGCTTCCATTCCTGCCAACCCAGAAGTTCTTTTTTTTTTTGAAAAAGTTTTTAATTTTTTTAATTTTTACATATCTTTTCATGTGAGCAACATGTTTCCAGATTGTAACACTTGTACATAGTCATACTTTCATTTCCATTAATCTTATATAATATTATTTCATATTATTATCCATTTCACTCATCTTTAAATAAATTCGCATTTCATGTTTCAGTTCATTAATTCAATATCAATATCATTTCATCCACACATAGGTTTTCAATTCTTTATCCCTTATTATTTCCATTTTCAGCTTACCACCTATTTTATTTTTACACATCATTATTATCCTTAATTTTCTCTAAGCCAATATATAATAAGCAATCTAAAAAAAGTAAAAATAGAATAAAGCCATATATTTAGGATCCACATGCTATTTTTCATTCCCCTACTTTAATCCTAATAAAATATTCTCATTATACACTTCTAATATCCATTAAATAATCAACTGTATATTTTAAAATGTATATGTTTTAAAGTACCCCCTTCAGTAAATCACTAAAATAACATCTTAATATGTCTCATTTTATCTTCACCTTAGTTATAATCATTAATAATAATATTGTTTAATTCTTTTCCATTCCCGTTTTAGTTCTCCAAAAAAGGGTTCATAACAGCATAATTCATATACCGTTCATATTCATATATATATAGTTATACATTCCTAAAATATTTCCCAGCAAGTTTTAAACTAAATACCAATATACATTCCATGTGGTATCCCCCTTATAGAATCTCTAACCCTTATCTCTAAAATTTTCGGCTTTATTATTTCTTTTAATTTTAGCCAGCTTTCCATTTTCTAAATTTCCCCGGTCTTTCTTCTTTTTTCCTTCTAGTATTTCACCCATCTTCCCCACCTTTCTTGTTCTCTTCTTTGAAGTTTCTTATTGTAGAATTTCTTCTTCTTCTGTTTAATCCTGGGAGCATTTTCTCTTTTATTTATTAACTCTGTCATCAATGTCATAGTTTTAATTTCTTTAATGTCTTTCGGCAATTTCTCTTGTTCTCCATGTTCATCTGAGTCACTTTCCTCTTCCTTTTAACTCCTCCTCTTCTTCTATGAACTGCATCGCCATTATTTTCTTTGCCAGTGTGTCCAATAATTTCCTTCTTTCTTTCAGCATTCCTCTTACAATTTTCAATTCCAACTTAAAGTCTTTGCTTATTTCTTCCATTTTTTTTAATCAGTTATTAAAATTCAAAATCTTTTGTTGCAATCTTCGCTAAAAGTCTCCTTTTGTCTTTGTTTCCCTTATTGATCCTTCTGTCTCTTAATCACAGTCAACACCCAACAGTCCCAGGAAATTTCATTCGTATATCCTTTTAGTACAATTTCTCCCCTTTTAAAATTTTTTCCAGGGTTCTTGTTATTTTATTAGTCTTTTATCTCATAACAATAATGAGACCAGTAATTTTCCATGAAATTCTGTAGGAAAAAATTCTTTAACCATTAGATGGTGCTCTGTATCACTTTCCACTTTTCAAAGTCCTTTTCTTTTCTCTTTTCAATTATAATAACGTTAATTTCCAACCATTTCCACTATTAGCTTTTTTAAAAAATAGTCAATTCCAGGCAAGTCCAGCATTTTATCCAATGCCTAATTAATGCCAAATTATATATATATTATTCCAGATTTAGTCTCTAATTCTGATGTAGTTTTTTATTCTCCAATTTTGTTTACCTTATATTTTCCATTTATTTTCCGTTTGCTGCTGTGATACTTTTAAGCGAGGGCTCTTTCTCTCTGCTTCTCGGGGTTGTTAAGAAGGAATTAAGTTATTTTATCTGGTTACAAGTCGCTCACTCCTTCACCGCTCCAGTGCATGCTTAGGTCCTGGTAGCTTTCTGTCTTCAGGGCAGCCATTCATCTGCTGTTTCTCCCTGTCTTCCAGGGGAGTAATGCCTAGCTAGGGAGGAGAGATCCCCTCGACCCAGCTGGTGGTCTCCCCCTCTTCCCCCACCCCTCCAACTTGGGTCAGATGACTCCGGTCCTGGTAGGGACCCCTCCAACAATTGAATTATTGACTCATTGTTTGTAGCTTGCAGTATTTTATTGGGGTAATCATAATAATTGATAACTGTTTTTGGTTTCAGTAGTGCAGTTAGTTCTTGGCTAATGATCATTCATTTAAAATTACAGCAGCACTGAAAAAATGGTAGTTACAGCTATTGCAACTTCCCTATGGTCATGTAATCAAAATTTGGGTGCTTGGCAGTTTGCCCATGTTTACAAGTAGAGAATGTCCTTCAAACCCACCCATCCCAATTTTCCCCATTTCTGCCCTTTCCCCCTTGGTGTACTCTGCCACCCTATGCTTCTATACCCTTCCTCCTGCACTCTATTACCTGGCTGCCCTGTCCTCTGCCCTAGACTTCCACTGCCCCCCTGCACTCTGCCCTGTATCTGTGGTGTCAGCTGACAGAGGAAGAAGATGGTGAAGGTGAGCAGGAACTTGTGTGAGACAGTGGGAGTGGCAGAGTTTAGGACGATGGCGACAGCAGTGGTGGCAGAATATAGGTGGCAGGATCAGTGGAGCATAGGGCTGCAGGGGTGGGGGAGTGCAAAGTAGTCAAAAGGGCAGAGATGGGAAACATGGTGGATGGGGGAAATTCAAATGGAGGTGAGCAGGGCAGAACAGGAGAAGCGTGAGGTCCTTGGCAAACAGTGGTGCAGTCTTGGCCTAATGAAAACAACCAGGGTTACCAAAAGCGCCATAGCAAAGAGGTGCAATCACACTATGTTTTACATGATGACCGTATCTCTTAGTGATTGAAATTCTAGTCCCAGTTAGAGTTGTTGAGAAGTACCTGTGTCATTGTTGCATTTGCTGGTATTACAGACTTAAGATTTTGAAAATAATCAGGACATGTTTATTTTGTTCTTTTTAAACCTGGTGAGCTTTGATATTTCTCAAGGACAAAGCACTATTTAGGTTTTTTTTTTTCTTCCCTTGAATGCAGTTTCAGAGTTTCATTGGCATCCCTTTACTATACTGGTATTTTCTTGAAATTAATTTTGTGGAGTAAAATTTTCTTCTTTTCACTATATCAAAGGCTGAGTAATTCAGCCACACTGCATTTTGCAAAAACAGGTTAAGAATCAGTTATCCCACAGTGGTTTTTCTATTGATCAAACCACCATTAGAGTGTAACAACCTCTTGTTTCCCTGAATAGAGTTTGAAACAGTGTCATTTGTGGTGATAATTGAAACTGAAAGATAAGGTAGGAGTTTCATTCACATATAATGCTATGAGATGAGAAGGGAAGCTGTCAAAAAGAATTGTTCTGGAGTATTTTGAATTTGTTATTCTGTAGTTACAGATCCCATATATGTTTTATGTATATGATAAACACTTGAAGAACTATGGTACAGTTACAAGAAAATAGGGAATTCCTTTTATACTGAACACAGGAGTGTCCTAAAGGAAACAATAATTAAACTTGATTTCTTATACTATATAATTCAATTGAGAGTTAAAGCTTTGTTCGTGGAATTAGTAAGATTTCTTAATAGATTGAGAAAGAAGTTAGCTTAATGTTTTCCCTAATTTAATTTAAAGTATAAAGTCCCATAGATGTTGCCTGTATATTATTATATTAATAACACTTTGAAATTATTTGTTTTAGGTGGCAGTTGTGCAGAGAACGATTGTGCTTTTGAACCAGAGTATGCTATCCCAACACTCACAGTGCCTGAAGGTATGCAGCACATTCGAATTATGGAAGGCATGTCCCGCTCTCTCCCATCTTCCCCATTACTAACACATCAGTCTATCAGTGTTCGACTCCAGCCTATGAAGAAATTGACTGGTAAGGAACTTAAAATAATAAATCCAATTTGTTAAATAAAGATTCTCATCCGCAATTCCCTCCTCCCAAAACTGCACTGATGATTGCCTGACTTCTGTAGCTTACATTAACTAGAGTTGCATTGTATTTGTCCTGTATCTGTTTTACTTTTGTCAATAAAATAGCTATTACGTTTTTCTGAATGCCAGTCAGTGAATGATTGTGATTCTGATTTGATATGTATGACCCAGTGATATCAGTTTTGCCTAACTTATTTCTTCCTACAGTAATAGGTAAGACCTGAGGGAACAGCTGTATTCATGATTCTAAACTCAGATATAAACATCAACTTGCTATCTTTGTGACTTGAATGTTCATATATGAAGGGATGGAATGGGGATCCCAAGTCCCTTTACTACAATGAAATTTTCAGGGGTGTTGCTGGAATTTTCCCAGCTTATTCTTTGGAGTGACATCTTGTATTTGGAAATCAGAATTTTAGAATATCCATAGTAACCATTGTGCTATTCCAATTTAGATGTAGTACCAGTCATTTAGCAGGGCGTAAAGTAATTCTAAATAACAAATATAATTTTGAGTAAATTTAATAAACAAGGGCTAGGGCTTAGTAGAACGGATTGGAATATACCATACTATCATAGGGAATAGCATATAACAATGAGACCCAACCTTTTTTCCCCATAGATAGTCATAAACCTTCATATAATAATGGTCTGGAATTATGATGGCCTTGGAAAGGGTGCTTTATACCCCTTAAAGCACTTCTGGACATCACAAAAATATCTTGCAGTCATATGATCATGATTTGGGTACTTGCAACCTGTTCGCACTTATGACTAGTTGCTAAGTGTCCTGTGATCATGTGATCACAGTTTGCAATCTTGTCTGCTGGCTTTTCCAGAAACTCAATGGTGAAGTGATCAGGGAAGGTTGCTAGTTGCTTCCACCTATAAAGAAAGCTGGTTGAAAGAGCTGGCTGCTGAAACTCCACCAAATGAGTTCCCTTCCATTCATGACAGGAAGCTAAACTCCTTTGGCTAGTAGCTCTTTCATCCAGGTCCTAGAGATGAGGGGGAAACCAAAGTACTAGCAGAGATGCAATGTGGGAAGGTGAAGGACATAGAGTGTCTCAGGTAGGTGGAGGAGCCAGCGCAGGCCACATTTATTTTGAGTGTCTCTTTGCTCAGGAACTGAAGATCCTGCTTGGATTTTTGCAGAGAGAACTTTTAGCTCCTGAGTAGAGCCTACCGGATTGGATTGGAGGGATATTTGCCTGATATTTAAACACTTTCTAAACAAAAACAAACAAAAAAAGAATAGATAAATAGAGCTTCCCTATCTCGTTTGCTCCCTTATCCAATTACCTCATGCCCCTGCCCATTTCATCAGGATTTGTAACTCATTTCCATTTTTTTCTAGTGTACGCATCCCTTCCTGCTATCCTATTTTTATTGTTCTGTAGTTTTTGTTTTTGTTTTGTTTCTATCCTGGAAGAGTTTTTACCTGTGTCAATGAAATAATGGCTTATATAATCAGATGAGGATTAAGTAAATAAGTTATCTAGTTTTACAGAAAATTGATTTAATCAATGCTGAATATTAATTCAGTTAATTTAATTTTTTCCCTTCTGCGCTTGGCCTTTTTCTGGAGTTTGGCTTCTGGCAAGTGCATGCACACATAGATAAAGGCATAAAATGCATATTTATTGGGCAATTGGAATGAAGAGTAAAGGTTTTTATTACACTGAGGTTAGAAATCTTATTTTGAAAATATGGGGAGAGTCAATGCAGCACTAGATTTTTCTTATATTTCTTTCTCTCTATTTTTCCCAGTGAGTAGCAGGATAGGGTGATATGGGATCATATTTATTTCAAGAGCATTGTCCTTTCTTATATATCTTATAATCTATCTTAGATTGTACCTCTAAGGAAGCCAACATACGATAAATGTATTTATAAGCTATATATACAAATCCAAGAAAGTTGTTCAAATTTAAAATCTGATTGAGGGTGATACTTTCAATGGAAATAAACACATTACTTAATTTAGATAAACAGATGTATTTCTGATAATTGAAAGTCAGATCAGTCAGTGTAGAATTACATATCCCTGAAGGCCCAGGATTGCTGTTTGGGTATTTTCTTCTACTCTATTTTAAATCTACATGGCCAGCTGATATTCCTTTCTACGTGTAGACTCTATTGTGTGCCTGCTTAGTC
The DNA here is from genome assembly GCF_049901715.1 of Pseudonaja textilis. Classification (NCBI taxonomy): domain Eukaryota; kingdom Metazoa; phylum Chordata; class Lepidosauria; order Squamata; family Elapidae; genus Pseudonaja; species Pseudonaja textilis. The sequence continues at coordinate 84,926,200 of NC_142008.1, read as the reverse complement.
TCTTGTAATCACATCCTTTCCTGTGAATGCAAATACAAACACTATCTGCTAGTTCATAACAAATCAGCAGGTGAAAAACTGTTGTGTCACCATTGCAATGGAAACTTGGTTAAAGCACTCCATCCCAGATAGTTCTGTTAGCTCTATTAACATTTTGGTTTATTTTCTTCTGAGAGTGGGCATCCAAATGTCATTTTTAATGTGTGAAGCAGCAAGCAATTTATTGCATATAAAATATGTTCCTGCATGAGTAGGTGACTAACAGGTAGGCACACTGAGGAATAAGTTTCTACAACTTTTTATTCCCTCTACCTGAACCACAAATTTCTCCCTTCAGCCCCCTTTGACAGAGACCACAGAGTTGCAGTCTTCCCAGAACGCTTGTTTCTCCATGAATTTCCCCATGCTTAATCTGTTTCCCCACCTTTTGCCCAGTTCCCCTTTTTTCAAGCTAGCTTTTGTTCCTTTTTTATTTCTTAATTTGTATTTCTTGTTTCCTTGCAATCCTTGAAGCATAAGCATAATAAATTGAGGCAAGCTGTTAATTAATTCATCTACTTTATACTAGACTGTGTGGTTAAAATTGTTAACTAAATGTTTGCCTACGCTAACTCGCTTATCTGAATAGCAGACTTTTTTGTTTTCCAGTCCTGAACTTTTTACTGTTAATGTCCCAATATCCTACTGAACTTTTAAACCCACATCTCTCAAAAATTGCTTTCTTTGCAAAAATTACACTATCTCCATCAGTTTCTTACATGCTTTTTGCTGATAGGCATTATGATAAAGTTTAATCTTTGGGTATATACACAGTTCTATCTGTATACAGTAAGACTTATGCAGGAGCCCACCATTCCAAATTACTATATAAGCCTTAGCAATGATTTTAAAAATTGGTGGAATTTTACAGGCTTAAGTTGTTTAACAAGATCTATTATTTCAGAACTCGACAGCACCCAAGTAGGGAGGGTAAATCTTCTTGTATGTATAGATTTGTAAAAGAACCCTCCCGACATCCTCTCTGACCCTCTGCTAATATAAGAGAATGAAAGAGACTTAGTGAGATAGTAAGGATGTACTTGCAGTGTTTGATCTATGTTTACATAATTGCCTATGGGTAGATTCCTGTGACCACTGTAAGAGTTTCATATCCAAGCCTTCCACTTGAAACAGGATCTCTAGTGATCATGTTAAATTTGGCTGTATATGCTTTTCATTTTATTTTCTATTCTTCAGCATTCAACAATGCATATTCTAATGCTAGACATAGATTTACAATGGCCATGACATCAATAAAACCAATCCAAACTTCTTGTGGCACCTTTAATTCCTTGCACATTGATGGTGCTTTTGGCACTTGTGCTTAGGAAGATTATTAGACAATTAATTCAGTAATTAGATGCACCATAAGAAGTAATATTCTAAGAATGCCATATGGTTCATTGTTAGCCATCCCGCTGCAACCACTGGCCATAAATTCTTTGATTTTGAACCTGATCCACCTGAAACTTGCCTAACATCTGGAGAGAATCTGATCCTGATTAATAAAATTCAGATCTCATATTAATATCAATAAGTCCTACATAACTCCACCCCAGTATTCTGATGATGATTCATAAACAGTGGTCCAAGTTTTATCTAACAGAAAAAAACATCATACAGCAATATTAGTAACATAATGTGCTGATGATAATGAAAAATACCTGGAAATTTTTATCATAGCTCCTAAAAATCTGCTAAATTTTGTTTGATCCTTACAAGAGTAAAAAATAATAATTGAAAAAGATACAACATCCATTGTCAGAGATCAATGTTGATTTCAATATTACACCATAATTATTTGGGCTAGAATCCATGGTTATTCATATTTCCATATATTCCAAATACTGGGGATATAGATAAGAAGAACCTATGCATGTTTAATTTGTAATGCTCAAGTCCAGAATTAATAACAATTGTGATGATTTCAGTCAGTGCAGTAATTATAAATCCAAACAATATGAGTTCAATTTCCTAAATTACATCTCTGATTGTTTCAAAGATTTCTTAGATTAATGCCAAAACCCAACAGTAGAGCCTATACAAAAAAGCATGGTTCATACAAAGTTTCCTTAATCAAGTTTAAAGTAAAAAAAAAGTTTAGGGTGCAAAATGTTGGAAGATGAATAAGCAAAAGTTGTGTCTTCATTTATGAATTCCTAATGTGACTATATTAAATATTTAAACTTCATTGTTCACCTTTTTCACAAGTTTGCAGCCTCTTCTTGACTCTTCTTCTATATTGGATATACTACAAATATCCCTACAGATTGTATTAATTGCCAATTTCATCTCATTCTGAGATTTTGTTTTCCTGACTTCATCTGGTAGGAGATTGAATTACAACTTTGTATGCTGTTTTAGTTGTAGCTCTTGTTTCCATTTTTGATATGTTTCCTTTTTATTACTGTATTTATCGGCGTATAACACGCACAGGCGTATAACACGCATTCCCTTTAAGAGGGAAATTTCAGGAAAAAAATAAGAGGATTCCGCTCCCTGGACATCGGCGTATAACACGCATACATCATTTGCCCCCTATTTTCAGGGGGAAAAAGTGTGTGTTATACGCCGATAAATACGGTATTTAGCTCCTCAGTTAGCTTGCTATTCTGAATAAATTTTTAAAGCTTTTAATGTGGTCATAAGGATAGATTCTGTGTTTGCACATCTTCTTTTTCAGGATCTCCCACCCTTCTTGTGCTTGCTGTTTACCCTTCATGATTCCGTGCCATTGTATACTGTCTGCCTTTTGTCTTTGTTCATAAGAGCCAAGGTGGCACAGTGGTTAGAATGCAGTACTACAGGCTATTTCTGCTGAATGCCAGCTGCCTGCAATTTGGCAGTTTGAATCTCACCAGGCTCAAGGTTGATTCAGCCTTCCATCCTTCTAAGATTGGTAAAATGAAGAACCAGATTGTTAGGCAATATGCTGACTCTGTAAACCGCTTGGAAAACACTGTACATACATACATACATACATACATACATACATACATGTCTAAGTGCTATTGCTATTAAAATCTGTCCAAGTCCAAGGTATACAACTGAACTTCTCTGTGTTAACTCTCCCCTAGTTATCATGAACTCCAACATGGTCACTTAGAAAAGTGAAAAAAAGGCTTGTTAAGATGGAAGAAACTGCAATTGTCAATGCTGTGAAGAATTTCTGTGATAAAATGAATGTTTAGCTTATACTGTTTTTGTTTCAAAAGCCATGTAAAGGATTTTTAAAATTAATATATAATTGAGAGTGAGGGTTGTTTTTTTTTAAATGAATGGACAAAGAGTTGGAAAAAACTCACGGAGCTTGATTTTTGTACATGATAATTGCAGCAAGATTATTGTATACAAAAAGATGAAAAGATTCAGCACAAACCACAATGAAAGAATGGTTAGTAAAGATGATGGAACTTGCTAAAATGGCTAAATTGACTTCTGGTGCAAAATACTGTAAGATTTAAATGACTTCTGAGTGCTTTAAGCTTAGAATCAAGCTTTGTTCTGAATATGGGATAAACTGGGATATTTTATTCCATGCTGTTTTTAGTGCTCTAGTTTATTTTTTTGTTATTCTTCTAACATGAATATTTGAAAAAAAAAAAAGCTGATAAAAAGTAGACACCCATTCCATCCCTGGTGCCATTATTTATAGTTAATTGAGAGGAGGTGTGGGTTAGTGATGCAGGTGGATATGTTAAGCATATATTACTGTCTACTCATGAAGTAAATTTAATATTACTTTTCCGTTGTTTTATAATAGAGAAGAATAGAGGAGTTTATGGATTGTCATTAGGTATTTTTTGTATGTTGTATTTTCATTTTCAAGCAGTTAGCCAAATATAATAATATGCAATTTGAATGTGTGTTATACATATGATTATCACATTACAATTTCAGATTTCAGATTTTTCTTTTAAAAAAGACATAGTTTTATTGAGTTCTGAAGGTGATGAAAATGCAAAAATTGGTGTTATGAACCTGTAAATCTTATGAAACCTTAAACATAAGAGCGATTTTGTTACTTATATTATTAATAGGCAGTCTTGAAGTGAAACCATTTCTGTTACTTTTTGTTGAATTCACTTTCTTTGTTGAGTATTTTTATGGCTTCTGTTTGCAAAAAAAAGTGGGGGAAAGAGGTCCTAGTAATTCCTTTTGTTATGGGAATCTATTTATTTTTATTATAAATTGTTCCGTTCATCTTTTTTTGTAAAAAGAGTAATAGAGTAATTTTGCTGACTTTTAAAATGCTTCATAATTGTTTCATACTGACAGATATTTTTACTAAATCATGTATATAGACTGATACTTTTAAAAAGAAATTACTGCTCTTTATTATTTTTCTTAATGAGAACTATAAGTTTATAGATAGTCCTCAATATACTGGTTTAATGTTGGTTCAAAGTTACGATGATATAAAAAAAGTGATTTATAACAGGATAACAGAGTTTTAAAGGACCTTGAAAGTCTTCTAGTCCAGCCCCTGCTCAAGCAGGAATGATCTGTCCTGCAAGTTGTGACCGTTGCATCATATTTATGGTGATATGATTTCTATTGGGACACTTAACAACTGCATTTATGATTATTTGCATCATCCTGTAATCAGAGATCAAGATTTGTAATCTTTTCAGGTGGTTTCCAACAAGAAATGTTAATAAGGGAAGCAGCTGCGTGATTGGCTTAAAAATTATTTGATTTGCTTAGTAACCATAGTAATTCATTTAATGACCACAATAAAAATGGTTGTAAATCAGGTCTGTTTATGTGATAACTTGCTTAACCACAGCATTGCTTAGCCACCCAAATTCTGGTCCTAATTGTAGCTGTAAGTCAAGGATTACCTGTACTTTTCATTCATATACTAAAAAGAATAGAATAGAATAACAGAGTTGGAAGGGACCTTGAGGTCTTCTAGTCCAACTCTCTGCTTAGGTAGGAAACCTTACACCACTTCGGACAAATTGTTATCCAACATCTTTTTAAAAACTTCCAGTGTGGGAGCATTCACAGCTTCTGGAGACAAGTTGTTCCACTGATTAATTGTTCTAATTGTCAGGCAATTTCTCCTCAGATCTAAGTTGCGTCTCTCCTTGATTAGTTTCCACCCATTGCTTCTTATCCTGCCCTCAGGTGCTTTAAAGAATAGCTTGACTCCCACTTCTTTGTGGCAGGCCCTGAGATATTGTAACACTGCTCTCATGTCTCCCCTAGTCCTTTTCATTAGATCCCGTTCCTGCAACCATTATTCATATGTTTTAGCCTCCAGTCCCCTAATCATCTTTGTTGCTCTTCTCTGCACTCTTTCTAGAGTCTCAACATTTTTTTTACATCATGGTGACCAAAACTGAATGCAGTATTCCAAGTGTGGCCTTACCAAGGCATTATAAGGTGATATTAATAGTTCATGTGATCTTGATTCTATCCCCCTGTTTATGCAGTCTAGGACTGTGTTGACTTTTTTGGCAGCTGCTGCACACTGCTGGCTCATATTTAAATGGTGTCCACTAGGACTCCGAGATTCCTTCCAGAGTTCACTACTATTGAGCAAAGAACCACATATACTGAACCTATGCATTTGATTTTTCTTGCCTAAATGTAGAACCTTACCTTTTTCATCATTGAACTTTATTTTGTTAGATAGAGCCCAATGTTCAAGTCTGTCAAGATCCTTCTGTATCTTAAACCTATCTTCTGGAGTGTTGCCTATACCTACCAGCTTGTTGTTGTCTGCAAATTTGATGAGTTCCCCATCTATCCCCTTGTCCAAGTCATTGATGAAGATGTTGAAGAATACTGGGCCTAAAACAGAGCCTTGGGGTACTCCACTGCATATTTCCCTCCATTGCAGTTCCATTTGCTAGTCAGATAACTAAGGTATGTAGGAAGCACATCACCATAGTAATGTCAACTCCTCTGACATCAACTGGGAGACAAACTCTGCACCAGGTGGAAGATCCAACAGGTTCATACAAACCTAGCAGACAACTTTGTTTCCCAAAAAGTAAGAAAGGGAACAAGGGGATCAGCCATATTGGACTTAATTCTCACTAACAGAGATGAAATGATAGAAGGTGTCGGAGCTACAGGAACCTTGGGGGCAAGTAATCACACAATACTGGAATTCAACATTATGCAAGCACAAGTAGTAGAACAAAGTCAAACTAGAGTGTTAAGAGAGCTAATTTCAATAAACTTAGAGCTTGGGAAGGATTCCATGGATGAGAATCCTCAAGGGGAAAACAACTCAAGAAGCTTGGGAAATTTTGAAAAGTGAGATGATAAAAGCCCAGTCTAGCACAATACCAATGAAAAAGAAAAATAACAGCACTCAAAAGAAACCAGCATGGTTGCATAAAGAACTCTCTGATAAATTGAAAGATAAAAAGGACAAGTATAACAAGTGGAAAGTGGGGCAAATAGCTAAGGCAGAATATCAGCAAATAGCCCAAGTTTGTAAAGATGAAGTGAGGAAAGCTAAAGCTCGCAATGAACAAAGGCAACAAAAGTGAAAAATAACAAAAAAAGCTGCTTCCAACATGTTAAAAACAAGAAAAAATTCAAGGAAACAATTGGTCCATTGCTGGGAGAAAGTGGCAAAAAGGTGACAAGCAACAGGGAGAAAGCAGAAGTACTTATCTCATGTTTTGCATCTCTCTTTCTTTACACAAAGGGAAAAAAACAGTCTAACATATCAAAAACAACACCACAAAAAAAAAAGATTAGGAATACAAGTTAAAATAGGGAAGAAAATAGTAAGTGAACACCTGTCTATATATAATATCTATATCTATATATCATATTTTCTTTTGCTTAGCAATTTGAGTTTGATTAATTTAAGATTGTATTTAACTTTACAGAAAAATGATATGTAAATATCAACATTAATCAAATCCAAGTGAATTTTATTGGTCATGAGATTATTAATTTTAAAATCCATGTGGTTATAAAGACTTCCTGTGGGAAAGTTCATCATCATCTTCATTGTCCATCCACTGCAGGATGAAGGCCTCTTCCACATGTTTCCAACCAATACAGTCTTGAACTTTCTTTTGCCAATTGGGCCCACATACTTAATATTATTGTCAGTCCATCTTGTTTTAGGTCTCTTTTGTGGATGCTTTTTATCAAGTGGGATCCATTCTATGACTGTCTTGGTCCACCTGACATCAGTTCTTCTTGCTATGTGACCAGCCCATTTCCATTTCAATTCTTTTGCTCTCTTGATGACATTGTCATCATACTCTCTAATCCAGGGGTGTCAAAACTCAATCGTATCATGGGCCGGATTTTGACATTTTGCAATGTTTTTTGCCTTTGTGAAGCCAGGTGGGTGTGGCCTATGTGGGCCTTAACTGGCCTTCAGGCCGTCAGTTTGACAGGCCTGCTCTAATCCATGTATAGGTTTCTGTGTCTTGTCTTGTAATGTTGGACATGTATTTTTCTATGCCTCTTTGTGTCACTGAGTTTTTATATCAATTGTGAAGTTAGTGTCCATGTTTCACTGGCATACGTTATAACATAGCACACACAGATCAAAAACTTTTCTCTTTAGGAATAGGAGGAGATTGTTCTTGAAAATTATGCTTAGCTTGCCAAATACCTGCCAACCACATTTAACACACCATTAAATTTCCTTTATTGTATCACCTTTTACTGAGACCCAATAAAAGTATTGGTATATGTAGTGGTCTACTATGTCTAGTTCTTCTCCAGATATATATATTTTTTCCTTTGGTGAATTTATTAACCTGGCTCTTTTTCAGGTTTATTTTTTAAGCCAAATGGTTCTCCTGCTTTGTGCAGCTGTTCTATGTGTCTTTGCAGTTCTTCTGGGTCTTGTGAGAAGAGAATAACATCATCTGCAAATTTTAAATAGGCACCATTGATTTTTTGGGAAGGAAGAAAAAGCGTTACTGCTATTAGCCATGCTAGCACCCACCACACTCGTGAATTTTTTGAAGCCTAGAATTCTATTAAAGGAGCAATTAACAAACATATTGATCTAGATCGGGGTGTCAAACTCAGGGCCTGGGGGCCCAGATTTGACCTGTGAGATGCTTAGATCTGGCCTGCAGGGCTGCCCTGAAAACATTGACTGACCGACCTGCAGTGTTTCTGCCAGCGAAAATGGAGTTTAGCTCCATTTTCGCTGGCAGAGGATTGCAGGAGGCCATTGCAGCCAAAAACGGAGCTTGGGAGCCTGTTTTCACTGGCAGAGCGCCTGGCCCACCATAGGCACCCCCAACATGAGTGATGTCAAGCTGGCCACACCCAGCCTAGCACCACGAAATCAAACACAATTCTGATGTGGCCCTCAATGAAATCGAGTTTGACACCCCTGATTGAAATCCAACATATGAATATATAAGAAACCATTCAAACAACCAATCAACAAGAGAACCAATCAGCTGCTCAGAATTTAAATATAGTCTAAATGAACAACCAATCAAACAACCAACTGATTACACTGGAACAGAAGACATTTATAAGCTAAGGAGAATAGGACAAGAAAACCCTGCTGATAATGATACCTAGTCTGGTAATGAAACATTCAGAAACCAAATTGAAACAAGCTTGGAGAGCAAACCACTGTCAAAATCTAAAATCCAAGCTACAAATATTTTCTATTGTTTCAAAGTTATATGAGCGTAAACTGCTTAAACATGCCCATCGTTGAAAGACCTTTGCAATCAGACAGCCGTTGGTTGACCTGTGGACAACTACACTTCCTCCATGAGTGCCTCTGAAAGAAAACAGTGCCAAAAAGCATATGCTACAGACCTCCAATTAACCACCCGCAAGCATGGAAACTAGCCTGCAAAAATGAGTATAAAATGCTTCAGTTCATGATTACTGATGCACACAGTTGTGCTACTTTGTCTGATATATTTTCAAATTTTACTACAGAGTCTTTCAGGTTTTAGTTGATTAGAAAACCCTGTTTATATTGTCCATCTTCACGTTCACTAGTGCAGAATAAGTGCCCAGTCCTGTCAAGTTCAACTAAAATTTGACCTTCTCATTTAACGATGTTATAGTACAAATGAAGATTTATTAGATAGAATTGTTTTGTAGCAGAATTGGTTGTTTTCTAATAATAATAAAAATCTTATTTGAGTTTTGTAGTATATATTTATAAAATTGTCATTTAATTCCTGTATTTATGACTTCTTACTGCAGCTATATTTTCATTCTCTTCCCCCACCCGCCCATTTTTATTCCACTTGTACTAAGAGATGTTGATTGCAATAAAGTCAGACAGAATCTAAAGTTCCTGTGCATGAATACAGAACAAACCTATTGGTTTCCCCAGCCTTCTCCCCATGGTCCATCCATGTTTTGCTAATCCTGCATCGTTTGGGAAACATTGAGGTGTTTGGGCTGGTGAAATTCTAATCTCAGGACAAACTGCCTTGAAGATGCTAGCATGAGCTGGATTCCAAACTGCTCTGTTTTTCCTCAGCTGTCAGTTCCTTCTCCCAATTTCCCATCATAAAGAAATACAGCCTTATTGCCCATTTGTCATCCCACCTTCCCCAATTGATGGCAGAATGCCAGCAAGAAACCAAGCTGAAGACGGTGGGTCTGACAATTATAAGTAACTCAAGGTGGCAAACATACATAAATGTTCTTCCTTGTTCTATTTTCCTTATAATCACAACCTTGTCAGGTTAGTTGGGCTGAGAGAGATTGATTAGTCCAAATCACCCAGCCAGTTTTCACGCCTAAAATGGGACTAGAACTCACAGTGTCCTGATTTCTAGCTTGAAGCTTTAACCACTAGACCAAACAGATTCCCATTATAAACATTCCTGTTCTGTCAAAGTGCATATATAGTTTTGTTATTATGTATCTCAATGTATCTCAAACTATTTACATTTTTATTATATATTGTGTTCCAATATGTGCACAGAGGTATATTTAGTATATTTTAATTGTAGAGAGAGGCATCTGAAGCTGTTAATTGATAATTTTATCAGATTCTAGGCTCTTCATGCTAAAATTGGAATGGAAGGTGGTTTCAGTGATTGACCAAAAATGTTGGTTAAAAAGTCCTGAAAACAAAAGCAGTTTTTCTTTAAGCTTACTAGGATCAGATTACATTGCTTTGGCTAACTGAGTCAAAGTATCAAAATTAGGGATATCAAAATCCCTAAGGTAGGTTAGGTATATTCTACACCTTGCAAGAAAGATAAACCCATAATGCTGGGTTTTATGAAAAGACTGCAGGATATATTAGTTGTCCTTGTCAAATTTGGAATGTAGCCAATTTCTTTGCCAAGCAACCTAGAATCCTCAAAGGATTGCTGGGGGTGGAAATGGAGAGAGGCATAAAACACAAAAATAGTTTGCTGTGGGTGGAAAATGCTAGATGAATATATAAGATGTGTGATTTTGAAGAAACTGTGAAATAAACTGCATCATAGCATAAAGATATAAGGATAAATCTGTAATTGTTAGCTCTGTATCCTCACCTTTAAGGACAAAAACATTTGTGCCTTTTTCTGAGATGATTTTCTAAGACTGGCTGGAAATAATGGAATTGATGTCAGAATCTGAAAAGAAAAACATGCTGGAAAAACACAATCATTTTAAAATATGGATTATTCTGTAGACAAGTACAATATTTTCTTCAACAGCTTTTATATAGTCACTCGCAATATTTCTACAGGAAATGTATTGTGTCATCTGCAGTGTTCCTATAGGAAAATTGCTGTGTAAAATGGATATTAAATGAGAAAGCTTATGCTGAGCAACTAAAGTAAATCCTTTGCTTTAACTGGTACAGTTTTTCAAGGCACACAAAAAACTTGAGTAAGGGAGTAAATAGAAATGTACCATGGAAAAATATGAAATACTTCTATATTTATATGTATCATATGAGTCTGATCTGGAATTTCAGGAACTGCTTCTAATTTGAAATGTGCAGTTACATGAAATTCAGAGATAGATTCTCCTGATGTTTCATCTTGTTTGCTCTTGTCTAGGACTAGTTATCAGATATTTTTGCAGGAACTATTTTATACTAATTAATCATTAACCTTATAAACTGGATTATGTTAATGAGTTAGAAAAATAAGCTGTAAATTAAATGGTGTATGTAATGAAAAAAATCTTACAACTGTGGCCTGGTTGGAACGTTTTGTCTAGCTTAAGGCTGTATAGCTCTTGAATTACACAATCATAAAACTGGTTGCTGAGAAAGTAATTGTAAGACAGTCATAGGAATAGATTTAACATGAAACTTGTACCAGAGAAGGAATGTTGAGATATTATAAGAAAATAAGCTTCAATTTATGGGTAGACAAATCCTAATGAAATGATCAGATATATTTTAACCAAATTGATACAACCTAAAGAGGTCTTAACAATAATTAGCTTTTTTGTTTGTTGCATAGCTTATATGACTGCCCATCTTATCTGCCATAACTTCTTGGTGGCTCACAATAATAGTAAAACCCCAAAAGCAATAAAACCCAAACTTAGTGCCATAACTAACACTCTCCAGTAATTAACAAATGCAATCACTGGGCTCCAACCTTGCCCTTTTTCAGAGCTTGGGGGAAGAGAGAGATTTTTATGGTCTTCAGGAAATTTAAAAAGGCTAAAAGGATGAGACCTGCCAGAGTGAAGAGAGTTCCCTAATATAAGGCAGTTATAATTACAAGTAAGAATTATTTATATCAGCTACAAATAGACTGAAACAATCATGTTGCTTGTTTTTCAAATTTATATTTCATCCTTCTTTGAATATTTGTATATAATTAAAAATGAACATAATCATAAAAATGTTTTACTTTCATTCATACTGGGTACCTCATATTAACATTTAAACTAAGGTAGTACATTCTAAAAGAGTATTTTATTAAGATATTGTTAAAAGAGCTAATTTGAAGTAATATTATTAGAATCAATCAATAAATAATAAACATAGCATTTTACATTCTTTACCTAGAATGTAACATATTCAAAATTGTCACAGAATAAGGGAAATTTCAGATCTCCATTTCTTAGCCTGACAGATGCCTTTTCATAAGGATCTGCCATTTATTGTCCCAAAGTTTGCCATATCTTGGCTTTCTCTTTCTGCTGACTCATCTTGCAACTTTCTTAGCTCATAATTGCTGTCACTACTGGAAGAATACTGTATGCCTGCATTTGAATTTCAAAATATATTTAGTCATAAACTGCTATAGAAAATACTTTTGGAATACAGGTAGCCCTCAATGTACAACAGTTAGTGACTGTTCAAAGTTACAGTGGCATTGAAAAAAATGGCTTATGACCATTACAGCATCCCCTTGGTCATATAATCAAAATTTGGACATTTGGCAACTGATTTATATTTATGATGGTTGCAGTGTCACAGGGTCTTGTGATCTATTTTTGCAACTTTCTAACAAGTAAAAGCAATGGAGAAGCCAGATTCACTTAACCACCATGTTATTAACTCAACAACTGCAGTGATTCAGTTAACAACAATGACAAGAAAGGTTGTAAAAGGGGGCAAAATTAAATAAATGTCTCACTTAGCAACATAAAGTTTGGGCTCAATTGTGATTGTACGTTGAGGACAACAGGCGCATTTTGTGAATTTTTAGTTGAAAATACATTCTTGTTTGTTAAATTGAAGTATGGAGTAGGTATGTAGTCACAGAACAGGCTTAATATTCTGAAAAATGCTAAGATTCAATCTGCTCCTGCTACTCCAATTTAAAGTCTAATGTATGCAAACATGGTAATCCCAGAAGACAGAAAGCCTTTGATTCAGTAGTACACAACAAACTACTCCTAAAACTAAAATCTTATGGTATCTCTGGACACCTGCATAACTGGATAGATGCATTCCTGTCAAACAGACAACAAATGTGCCTGTTGTCCTCAACGTACAATCACAATTGAGCCCAAACTTTATGTTGCTAAGTGAGACATTTATTTAATTTTGCCCCATTTTACAACCTTTCTTACCATTGTTGTTAACTGAATCACTGCAGTTGTTGAGTTAATAACATGGTGGTCAAAATTGGGAGCATCCTATCAAATTCTGTACCTGTCAACAGTGGCGTCCCCCAAGGCAGTGTTCTAGGACTAACTCTTTTCATACTCTACAATAAATGACCTCTGTGATCATATTAAGAGCAACTGCATTCTCTTCAATGATGATGTAAAGCTATTCAACACCACAGACAATACTGCTATCCTTCAAAAAGACCTTGACTATGTATCAGAATGGTCAAACAAATGGCAACTTCAAATCTCAACAAATAAATGCTCTGTCTTACATATTGGCAAAAATAAATAAATTAGAAAATAAAATACAGGCTGAATATTCAAGACCTTGTTGATGATCCAAACTCTGTTAAGGATCTTGGAGTACTCATCTTTAATGATCTAAGTGCTAGAGCCCACTGTAACTACATAGCCAAAAAGGCATTAAGAGTTGTTAACCTAATCTTACGTAACTTTTTCTCTGGTAATATTGCACTACTAGCTAGAGCATACAAAACATTTGCTAGACCAATACTCAAATATAGCTCATCAGTCTGGAACCCACATTACGTATCTGATATTAACACAGTTGAGAAAGTCCAGAAATATTTCACAAGAAGAGTTCTCCACTCCTGTACTCGTTGCAGAATATCTTATGCCACCAGACTTGAAATTCTAGACCTAGAAAACCTAGAACTACACTGCCTTTGGTCCGATCTAAGTTTAGTATATAAAATCATACATCGCAATGTCCTACCTGTCAATGAATACTTCAACTTCAGCCATAATAATACAAGAGCAAACAATAGATACAAACTCAAGGTTAATCGCATTGATTGCAGGAAATACGACTTCAGCAACAGAGTGGTCAATGTCTAGAACACTCTACCTGACTCTGTGGTTTCTTCCCCAAACCCCAAAAGCTTTAACCTTAGACTGTCTACTATTGATCTCACCCCTTTCCTAAGAGGTCTGTAGTGGGCGTGCATAAGCACACCAATGTACCTACCGCCCCTATCCTATTGTTTCTTTTATTTTTTTATATGTATCCATGTATTCATAACTATGTTTTTACTTATACCTATTATCTTGTAAGCAATTGACAAACCAACAATACTGGCAGGATACAAACAATGAAGCAACTCTAAAAGTTACAGCACTCTGGCATTGGTCACGTTTGCAAATCTACAAAAATGAACACAAAGAAAGACAGGTCAATATCTGTAGGCAACAAAAGATGAAGTGCTTCAGCTATACTGTGTATAAGAACATACTATAAAATCTAGTACTACTACAATCTGAGAAAGGGAAAACAGAAGCAAACAGGAAGAAAAAAACCTTTTTTTTCTTATCATCACATACAATGTCCATTAAAGATCATCCTTTGGAAGACCTGAAAGTTGTAGACACAAGTATGTGCTACTATAGGAATGCAACATAAATAACAAGCATTTAATCCATTAAAACCGCCACCCAACTCTAAGTCTTTGTTAAATTCATGTAAGATTTCAAAAAGCATGTATTTTTGAGATAGCTTGAAAAGTTTGTGTGCCGAACCACAAAAAGAAACCAAACTAATCTCCATCCAAGTCTGTGTACCTATCACAGTTATTGTATTCTCTTAACTGTTTTTCTCTTTCTGTTCTCTTCTGTTATCCACAGCTATGCCTTTTCATAGAAGCAGCTACCATTGGCCTATAGTAGTTTTAAACTTTCATATTCAGGACCACAAGATCTTATTTGCTTATAGTGTGCTATACTAGCACATACATATTCATTTGCTCTCTCTTTCCATATCAATCTCTCTCAACCTGAATGCCTCCCAGAAGTGCATACCTCAGATCCCAAACTTTTAGCAATGATTGTGCTGGCTTGGGAATTGTTCCAGATCTGTATAGTGCCTAAATATGGCAAAGTTATTCAGACTGTCATTTTCTCAAATTTGGGTTTCAGTCAGCAGGTATTTTTGATACCCAAAGATATTTGATTTTGTCAACATTTTGCATTTTTCTTTCTTTGGCAGCAGAACTGTTAATATATAAAGGAAGGGTTAATATTATTCAACAGATAAAACAAGATTTTTCTTTTGCCTTTTGCAGATGTTAGTTTCTTGGGAATGTATCCTTACAATGCCTTAGCCCATTGAAAGTACTTGATTATCTGGATTTAGGTTCCATGTTTTTGTTTCCATGTTTTTGTTTCCATGTTTTTCAGAGATTTGGAATATCTATTCTAGAATGCATATGTAACAAAACTGAAAGCATAGTCAAAAATGGGTATAGGTTAGATTTAAACATCCAAGGCCATGTCAGATATAAAAAGCAATGCAAGCAGATTGAGGAGTATTCTTCATTTACAAACTGTGATCCAAAATGAACATTTAGAGGTGCTGAATGTGCAGTTTGGAAGGGGAAATGGAAGTCTTTCTTTCCATGAAATTTGGGGTTTGATAGTTATATGAAGGCAAAGCTATTGCACTGAGTTTCATATATATGAATGTACAATTTGTTATTAGTTGTCAAAATGTTCCTGCAGGTTTTGGAAATGGTCATGGCTAGCTATGTATTATAATTACTCACAGGCAAAATTATTACCAAGTTTTATCTGAGGAAGTGAAGAAGAGACATTCGATATTTTGTTGTTTATCTTACAAATATCTTTAGAGATGATAGATTTAATTGTTATTTAGTTAGAAAGAGCCAGGCCAGATATTCATGGCTTGCAATTGGTATATACCAATACTCATTCATTGATATGACCCGTCTTAATATTCTTTGCTTTAATACAGAATGCCTAAGGCAAGATTTTAGTTTTATGATCAGGCAAATAAAATGTATGGGTCTCTTGGAGGCAAATAACTGCCAGCGAATTCTTGATGATGGCCCTGGCCTATTCTGCTCACATACGAATGGTACTGCAGATTTTAATATCAATAAAATAAAGTGTTCAGTATTTGATAGCATCAAGAATTCAATCCAGAATACACAGCAGATTTGGAAATTACCTATTTGGCTGCCTTACCTGACTTTGGAAACCAACCATTTCATGCACCATTAAATACTGCATTTACATTTGTATTAATCTTTTACTCAATCTAGACATTTAAGATGATTATATAGGAAATGATGTACTCATCAGAAGGATTTCAGCACACCTTGGCAAGATTAATTTCTTTATTTCAGACAAGAATGAGATTGTATCTACATGAGAACTGTAATATATAGAGTTCAAAATATTAATATATGCCTCTAATCCAGAATTTAGGCTCAAAGCTTTTTTTCTCACACATTTTTGAATAAAAAGGATACTTGATCATTCTCTTGGTCTCCTTTGGAAGCATCTGGTTTATGTTAACATAACAATTATCTCCAACCTGATATCCTTTCTTTCTGCCTTGCTAGAATTGAGAAAAAAAAATTGGGTGGCGGGGCAGCAGTCCATCTTATGAAATAATTTTGGAGACTATCAACAACGTATACTATCCTTTATTCTGTCACTTTCCTTGAAGATTAAAATCTGTTGGTGGCAATGATTCTTAATCAACAACAATAGCTTAGGGTCTCTGAATATTCACCAAGTTCCAGTGCTACGTTATTATAAGACTGTGGCTCACTTAATTTATTTCCACAGAGCCTGTTTGCTTCATGTGCAGCTTTTGATTTCTGCCCAAAACATAGATGGAATCCTAGATCACAGCCAAACTGTTTCTGTCTAACCACTGTGGGAGGAGCTTTTGTATTTTTTTAAAACCTTATTACTGCTATTTCAATATTCCCAGGATAGTTTTGCAGTTTGAGATGATTATGCATGTGACAGTTTGTTTTGATTGCAAATGAAGGCAGCATAGACATTATAGAGAGATGGCAAGTGTTTATTGCTTTTTAATATAAGCCATTCTTGGAATTCATGTCATATTTCTATATATGGTAGTGCTTCCCCCCCTGTTGCTATGACAACAACAGCATTGCACCATTCATCAGCTCTGTACTGGATTGCATTTCTAGCCTTTCATGTTACTCTTGAATGTTAAGGAGCACATAAGTGAATCATTGACTGAGCTATACTGCGCCATTACCTATTTGTCCCTTCTATAATTTACTCTGACAAGGTATAGTGCAAATTTAAGAAAGAAACTGTGTGATAATACTGAACTTATCTCCAGGGAGCTGTAGACTTTGAATTCTGTATGGCAGTCCAGGAAGAAGGATTATTTAGTACTGAAGGATTTAATCGAGAGTCAAGGTTGGCATTCATTTGAGCTATCCTAAAATTGACCTTGAATTGGATTTTCTTGCTTGGAAGATAGCAGCACCACAGGAAGATTGGTGTGGAGGATGGAACATGTCAACATACGTAACTTCACAGGGATGCTGGGAGCAGTGATATGGATCTAGTGACAAGGAGACTAAGAGGGTGAATTGATGGAAAGTTTGCCCATGAAAATAGGTTGTTGTTGTTGTTTTTGCTTTGATTGGCAGAAAGCTGTATTCTGTTAATGAGGAAGAAGAACTGAAGTCCGTAAGTATATTAAGAGGAAAATTGATGCATTGTATGTACCATGGATTATCTTTTAAAATTATTTTTGGCCTGCTTTAGACCTTGTGAAAATCAGCGTAGAAAAAGAGATACTTGTCTAATTCACCGAGACTACCAAGAACTGCTGCTGTCAGTCAGAGATGTTTCAAATAGGTTTTAATTATTTACTCGTAGCTTTATATAATGCATTTAGTTTTTTTCCTCTAGAATATTTATATGATGGTATATATAGATGAAACTAATAAAATAACAACTTTTGCACATATACCACACACACACACACATATTATGGAATCTCTAACTCCCCAGATTTGTATCACCAGAAAAGGAGAAAAACAGACTATATTAGACTCTTGAAAAATTGTATGTATATCACAAGATATAACAATTTCAAGAATCATAATTAGATATATTTATGCTATAGATTTTGATATGAACATTTTTATTGCAGAAACTGTATTAAATATGCCCATATTATAGGTTCAGAATTTGTGCTTCTACTCATCCATTTATTTGGTTAGTCCTTTTTGTTTAGAATAGGAATCTATTCTTCTGTTTGTGGTACATATGTATCATGATTTGAATTTTTTGAAAAGATTTGAAAAAATAAAATCCTTCTCTTTTCAGCTGAATTTAGTATGCATAATGGGTGTGATATTTCATACATGTATCAGCTTGAGAGATGAAGCCAAGTCAGAAAAACAAGATGAATTCTAATGCTTTTAACTATAAATTAGCATAAACAAACTTAACAGCTATTATAATTCTTAATATTTGAGGATTATATAAATGGTATTAAGATTCAGCTCTAAACCAACTTACACAGAAATACAGTGATAAATTATACATGGTATTTTCCTTCACAATATTTTAGAGTTTTGAATTAATTTTTTATTTCTTTTTTTCATATTCATTTCCCCTTATAGCAAAAATATTTGCTATATTTGCTATGAGCAACTAAAAATATACACATTATAGACTTCATAGCTTTGAATTGGGAAACCTGTTACCTAGATTCTCCTTTCAAAATCTCTCGAAACTAAATCTAATTTTTGGAGCAAGATAAACTTGGGATGTTATTAACTGGCAGTTACCACTACTAGCCAAATTATTGTTGTACATTTGTTATATATATTTGCAAACACTGGAGTTATTTACTGTGATATTGAATTAGTGAGAATCACTGAAAAAAATTCTAGACTCACCCAAGTCGTTTCTCATTGGTGTTCCTTTAAAAGTGACCTTGATTATCACAACTTCTACTGTTATCCCTAGGTCTTTGATTCTCCATGAGAATGTGTTCTAGTGTGTCATGTTCTTTTCCTGTCTTTTTCAGATTATACATATTATTTTCCAGAAGGAAAATAGGGGAGCTATTGTCCCTTGCAGTTCTATGCTCAACTTTCATCTTTATACACTTTTTAAAAAATCGTATTTCCATGACATTAGTAAATAGATTCAAAAGAACCAATCCCGGTATAACTCTTTAGAGGATTGCATTGCTTATTTCTGCCTAAAATGTGACCACTACACTGCCTGTGTTTTCTGATCTTTTAAACGTTTAACAATTCTGCATCTGTTCAGGAGCTCAGATCTTTGAATATTATGTAAAGATTTGAGGTGCATTCCTTTAGCGTCATTCCTTTGTCTTGAGCTCTATTTAGTGTCTGATCTTTACCAGTTAAAATGGTAAATATCACATAACTAATTTTAAAGATAAGATACATGTTGATATAATATTTGTGGATTGCAGTCATTGCTAGTTTTTATTCTAAGTTGATCAAGAGTATTAAATTTTTTTGAGAAATATAATAATGAAATGATGAAATAGCAAATAATTAAAATGATACTGTGAGCTTGAGTGAAACTCAACTGTATGCAAAATAGGAACAATGTTGCATGTGCAACATGCCTTCCCTGCTTGATTGAATTAATCTTCCTAGGAAACTAGGATAGATAACATTAATCACATTAAAAACTGTGGGGCCAACCTATCTATCTAAAGGACCATTAGTTTTTGAAATATAATTACTAAACTGTGTGTTGGATGTTTATGTTATACATTTGTTGAATCAAGAAAATATATTGACAGAGAAACAAGAATTATTTAGATAGGACTATTGTATTACATTTTTGGATGGGAGAAAAAAAAATCTACCAAGCCTTAAGCTTTACAACAGTGGTCCCCAACCTTTATGGCTTGGCACCTGATGGGGGTGGGGGAGAGGGGAACCAGGCCATGCAAGTTGATCTGTGTGCGTCTTGCTGGCCTGCTGGTTACCATAGTCGAGTTGTTCGTATGCTGGCCTGCTGTTTGTAGCAGTTGAACTGCACATGTGCGTGCCAGCCTGCCACTTGCTATGGTTGAGCTGCATGCACACACCAGTCAGCCGCTCATGTGGCCAGGTTCTGAACAGGTTATGGCCCAAGGATTGGAGACATCTGTTCTACAGGGCTTTGTTGATTTTAGGATTACTTTGGATTCAATCTCTGGACTCTGGGGGGGGAGACCATATCATGGTCTTAATAGGTGATTGCTGTTATTTATAAATTTATTTATTATTTATTTATTTATTTATTTACTTATAAATTAAGCACAGGAATGCTTAACTGAGGATTAGATATAACCTACATGGCCCTCTCACTAATCACATAAAGGAAATGAACTAGCTTGCATATTAACATCCTGACTTTTCAGGTTTTTATATTAATTTATTAGGTAAGTCTTTTAAAAATTTAACCTTCATAAAAATATTAGTTGGGAAGCATCTATATTCTTACTATATATAGGTACTATGTGGTGCTGTTGCAGGCTCCTGTCTGCCTTCAGAAAGCTGAAGGGATTATTAATATTCTGCAACTACTTATTTTTTAATCATAATCTAAACTTTTTTATCTTTTCCAAAAGATTAGGGATATGATCAAATTGTGTTTTGTTGGTGGCATTATTAATCAGAATAGATTTTTAATTGTGATATTTCATGCTGCAGGAAGCAAAAAAGTTCAATTTGATTATATGATCTTATTCACCCAAAGAGCTATTTCAGATTCCTGAACCAAAATTCTATTTAAGTAATCTATTGCCGTTTTAATTTAATGGTGGCCAAATACTGGAAAGCATCTTCCAGGATATGTTTCAACACCTGGGCATCTGCTTTGTTAGCCTATAGATTTGGTAGTAGTCCCTTTAATAAATGAATTTTTGCTTGTCTCTTTGGAATAGTTGAAGTGTTTGACAAATGTTCTTGGCTTTATTGAGCTTTTATGTGTGATAATGTTTTACTTTTATTTCCTTCTGAATATTCAATTCAGGTGACTATTTTTCTTCTGGTTATTTTAGCAAAGTTTGCTAGATTGCACAGAGTAGACATGTGTTAAATCCTCTCTCTAAAGAATTGTCCTCTATTGGGATAAAGGGATGTGGTGAAGAGAGGCCCTATTAGTGTTTTGGACTAAATGCCTCTAGTATTCCAGCCTTAGAGAGGACTGCTTTACACAAGACTCAGATTACTTTTGAGTTTATTGGCAATTTAGGGAAAGAGTATTTCTTTCAATCCAGTGAGTATTGTGAGAATTTTGAGGAAACCAGGTATCAATTAGAACGTTTACAGCAGGGGTCTCCAACCTTTTGGACCTCAGGGATCACCAAATTAATAATTTTAAACCCCATAGACCACTAATATGAATTTTTTAAAAAAGATAAATACATTTGTAAAATAATGATCAAAAAATTTCAATTTTATTAATATGAAATGCACCTATTTAACAAAACTATAAATGTTACTTAATTGTAACAAAATCATAAATGCTTATTTAATCATAACAAAATCTTTAAAGGTTGTTTAATTGTAACAACATTATTAAAGTTAGCAGTTGCTTCAAGATGACCAAAGGGCCAGTCCTGTGGCTACTACAGTTCTGGAATATGGGACCGGCCCATGGTGGGGCTGGAAATCGCCGCCGTAGGGAATGGCACGTGCAATGTACAAATTTTCATATGGTGCAACATGCAAAAAGAAGCCAGGATGAGGTGATAGTGCTGTTGCTGCAAGAGGAGGTGAAGCACAGGCGGGCCGAAGAGATGATGGCTGGAAGGTGCGGGAGCGAAGCGCTACTTGTATTTGCACAATATCAGCATTCTGCCTTCACCGCGATGTATTTGCGCCAGTTGGTGGTGCCAAGGCAGCCCTTGACTCCTGCTACTTGGGGCTTGGAGTGGTAAACAGCACCCAGGAAGCAAAAAAAGCAGAGAGAAGCAGCCGGAGTCAAACTCTCATCTCTCGAGAAGACTGGCTGAAGTTTCCTGCACTGCTCGCACTTCAGTGCTTTGACTCCCAGGGACAGGAGTTCAGGAAGTTAGCTTGGCTTCCTGTTAGTGGAGAAAAGCGCCTGGGGTCAGCCCACTGTAGCTAGGAATCTGAAATATGGCTGAGAATGAATGTTTGTCTTGTAGCCAGCCCAGACGCTAGATCGGCCCCCTGCAAACTCGTCTCAAGGAGCGCTGGCTGAAACGGCACAGGAAACTTTGTCCGGGCTCCTTGAGAGACGAGTTTGCAGGGGGATGATCTAGCAGTGGACAGCAAAGCTAGGGTCTATCCCAGGCACTTTTCTCAGCTAACAGGCTGTTGTGCTTTTCGGATGCTGCTTACTGTTCCAAGCCCCAAGCTGCAGGAGATGAGGGCTGCCTTGGCACCACAAGCTGGCGCAAATATACCGCAGCAAAGGTGGAATGCTGATGCAGCAAATGCAAGTAGCACTTTGCACCCGCACCTTCCAGCCATCGTCATCGCCAATTTGGCTCATCTGTGCCGCTGCTCCCTCTCTTGCCGCAATAGCACCATTACCTCATCCTGGCCAGAGAGTGCTGCACTCCTTTTTTGCACATTGCACTACCTGCAAATTTGCACGTTGCCACCCCCTACGGTGGAGATTTTCTGCCCCACCAAGGGCCAGTCCCATATTCCAGAGCTATAGTACTCACAGGACTGGCCCTATGGTCATCCCGAAGCAGCCGTGGACTACAAGTTGGTAGTCTCTGGTTTATAGGACATTACAGGTTGAAAGCAGACCAACAGAAGTCATGGAGGGTCATCATCTGGCACAGTGAAGAGGAAAATCATTATAGATTGTGTGGAGAGAGAGAGAAAGGGAGTTGATCCAAAGTTTTAAGGAAGATGAAAAAAGTACCTGTATTTACAAGAGGGCAAAGCTAAAGTATATTGCAGGAGAGTGACACTTTGAGTCAGGCTACCCACTGTATTACCTGGGGTCTTTGCCAAAATTCATTATGATACTTACCAGAAGGAACTCAGGAAGACCTGCCTGTGAAAGAGAGGCAACTGTGACTAGGCAACACATCAGATTTGGTTGCAGGTTGCCTTGGGCTGTTGCCGGACTCATTGATGCTAGTATTAATGCTGCCAAAGGGGAGTTGTGCCCTGGGAGTGAGTTCCAACAATGATCCAGCTTTGGATGCAGTAGCCTAGCATGCACATGTAATGGGATCATTTCCAACCATAATTCTGCTATTCCTAGAAAACCCAGTATACAAACAGCAGCAGCCCTGTTAGTTTTATTCATGAGTGGCATTATATAAACTGATTTATTAACTGGGAAGATCACAAAATTTGAACATTTTGTGGAGTATTTCTTCTTTTAAATGCTATTTATTGTTTCTCTAGCAAACTAAAATGTATTAGATGTGCTCCAAATAATTTTTTAAAATTCACATATTTCCAAAATACTTTTTTTTCAAAAATAAGTTGTATGAACTAAAAAAAATTAATGGAAGTATATTAATGTTTATTCATTATTAAATATAATAATGAATATTTGCAGTATGTAAATATCTTACAATGAGTTTGGTGAGCCTAAATAGTATATGCTTTTTCATCCATGTTTTCTTCCATATTGTTGTATTCTCTTATAGAAAAGAGTTCATTCTATTGTTCAGGGGATTTTGATTTAAACACTGAAAATAGTATAGCCTGGGAAGTTAGCCATCCATTGGACTTCATAGTATTTTTATTAAAGCTGTAATGGTTATGTAATGCAACCAGTAGTTAGCTGTATGTAATATCTAAATTGCCTTTTTAACAGGTAATATTTACAGCAGTTTGTGGGCAGTTGTTTGAAATGGCACATCTTTATTTTAATAAAAGTGTTTCTTTCTAATCTGCTTCTGTTTTGCAGAAAAAAACATTGTTTTTCAGATCAATGAATTTTGATAGATACATAATTATGTATCAACAAAAAAAAGATAGAATAATAAAAATGATGCTATTGAAAGTATCCATTTGACCATCAAGTCCAACTTGTATTCCATACAGGAAAAAATAAAGGGTTGTTCAGCCTCTTGTTAAACACCTTGCTACCAGATGGATTGAATTGTTCTAACTGTTTTACTTTTTCAATATCCTTATTGAATGTCATTATCCTTATTTTTCTCCATAAATTTAGTTGCTGCAGTATTCTGTTATAATCAATAGAGAGGGCACTAATAGCTGAAGCCCTATGAGACATATTGAATAAGAGGTTAAAGATTAGGATTTCAGAAAGCTCTGAGATTTATATAATCTTTGGGGGGAAATCAGCAGTCTGACCCAACTTTGAGATGTGAGTCCCTTACTCTATACTCTTTATGTGCATGACTGCATTCCCACTCACGCTAGTAATACTATTGCTAAATTTGGAGATGATACAACACTGGTGGGACTTATGTCTCGGGGGGGGGATGAATCTGCCTACTGAGATGAGGTGGACCGGTTGCTTTCGTGGTGTGGAGACAACAACTTGGTCCTCAACACCAATAAGACCAAGGAGCTTATAGTAGATTATAGAAGGAACAGATCAGACATCCAGCCCTTGCTTATCAATGGAGACCTAGTAGAGCAAGTGGCCAGTTTTAAGTTTCTGGGTTTCTTCCGCCTACATTTGAGGACCCACATTGCAGCTCTGGTCAAAAGGTCCCAGCAGAGATTATACTACCCGAGATTTCTCAGAAAACAACAACTGAATGAAAAACTGCTGGTGACCTTTTACCGCTGCACCATAGAGAGCATTTTAACATACTGCATCTCTGTATGGTTTGCCAATTGCACAGTGGCAGATAGGAAAGCACTCCAGAGGGTTAATGTCATTGTTCAGAAGATCATTGGTTGCCCTCTCCCCTCTTTGGAAGAGCTTTATAGCTCCCGCTGCCTTAAGAAAGTTCAAAACATTCTCAAAGATCCATCTCAACCTGGGAACCCTTTTTTTGAACTATTACCATCTGGCAGATGGTACAGAATAATAAAAACAAGGACAAATAGGCTGAAAAACAGCTTCTATCCCAGGGCAGTAGCTCTTTTGAATTCTGCTGTATAGTGCAGTGTTGGTGTGGTGTCAGGGGTTTCCGGTTCAATGTGTGAAGGGTGAAGAATGTGTGTTTGTGTTTATTTTCATGGTCATGCGCACTGAAGATGGTGTTTGATTTCGTTGTACGAGGTGCAGTGACAATAAAGTAAAGTAAAATAAAATAAAGACATAAGCTTTTGTAAACTATAGGTCATTTCATCAGATATATGAAAAGATTGGTGTAAGAGATAAATTGGAATTAAGTGGGAGAGAATAAAAGGGAAGACAGCTTAATTATAAAAATGCAGGTTATACACAGACAGTTCGCCTTGCAGTAAGAAGAATGTGTTTTTAATTAACAATTGTAACAAGGTAAAACTCATTGTGTTTGTTGAGGTTTTTTGAGAACTTCTCAAACCTCTTGACAGAATTGCCTCACCTGGTAGTGCTGCTAAAATCTTTTTTTCTTCTTCAAAATGGTCACAAATCTATAGCTGAATGTCCTGTGAGGTTGAAATGCTGTGATGCTCCCCCGCCCCCCCTTTCAGGCTTGATGTCAAACTTTGTCCATTAATTATTTTATGCAACATTTGTTCTATGTAGTGTTTAGAAGGGATTGTTGGCAGTTGATGGCACAAATTGCATTAGAGGCAGAGTGTACAGAAGAGGTGTTGTAGAATCTGGTTCTTGTGTTAACATCATTGTTGTTTCTTCTTGTTTGTGAGAATCTGCTTGAAGTTATGTTCATACAAATATTAATATACCACTCAGTGCTTAAGAAAATGCAGTGTCATTGCTCAGCATGGGTTGTAGCTCATTAATAATGCATTTGAGTGGCTTGAGCTGTAGATTATAAATGACAACCATGCTGTTATTTTGTTCTGGTATTTCGAGGTGAGGGTGGAAGAGGGATCTAGTTTTTAACAGGTTTTATCTGGGAATCTGGATCTATTGATTTGTTTGTTTAACATGTTAGATTGGTAGTTCAGATTCCTGAATTCCTGGTTTGATTCCAATAATTGAACATTTCTATCAAGTGGATCAGAACATATGCTATTGTAATTTAGAACCTGGCTATAAATGTTCTGACTGGAAGTTAGAAGCATATAATATAAATATGCATGGTGATTGTGAATGTCCTACGAATTATTCTATTTGTGTATCTATTCTGTAGTTTGATCATGACATCAAAGATCAAGTGGATTTAATTTGTAAACAGGCCTAGATTGAAGTTAATAGTGAAATGGAAGCTGTCAAAGTATGATGGAGAGATTCATTTCTAAGAGTCCAGATAATGAAGTTTCATAAATTTACCGTTACTGAGGTAAAGGATAAGCTTCAGAGAGCAAGAATTGAGAAAACCACATCAATGATGAAGATGATGGCATCTTGAGGAGTGATCTGTGCACCTATAGCTCAACCATTGATTAGTATAGTAGATACATGTTATTACTAAGATTAAATAGTTGTGGATAAGTAATAAATACACTGGTGGTAGGGTATGCTGTCTTGGCATTTTACAAAAGCTTATGCTTTTATAAAAACATCTCAGAGTTTGTTCAGACTCCTGATCCCCCACCCCAAAAATAATGTAATTCGCAGAGCTTTCTGAAATCCTAATCTTTAACCTCTTATTCAATATGTCTCATAGAGCTTCACCTGTTTGTGCCCTCTCTATTGATTATAACAGAATACTGCAGCAACTAAATTTATGGAGAAAAATATTAAGGATAATGACATTCAACAAGGGCACTGAAAAGTGGCATTAGAGGTTATATTTTGATGGCTTTATGTTCATTTTTGTGGAGGATACCTATATATGTATAATTTTTCAATATCTATAGTAGCTAAAGTAGTGTTGTTAGGGAAATCGATTCAATCTAAAAAGTAACAGAATGAAACAAACCATTCAGCATCATTGTAAACCAAGTTTATGCCTCAAGCATTAATGCCAAAGCTCTTCTTTGCACTCTTTCCAGAGTCTCAACCTCATTTCCATAATATGGATGCAGTATTCCGAGTGTGGTCTTACCAAACATTATAAAGTAGTGCTAATACTTCACATGATTTTGATTCTTGGTTTGCCCTTGGTGGCACAATGGTTAGAATGTAGTAGTGCAGGCTAACTCACTACTCGATTCTGAGCGACTCAGGGTTGATTTTTCAGCCATCCATCCTTCCAAGTTGGTAAAATGAGGATCCATATTGTTGTGGACAATATGCTAATTCTGTAAACTGCTTAGAGAGGACTGTAAAGCACTATGAAGCAGTATATAAGTCTCAGTGCTATTGCTATACTATCCCTCTGTTAATGCAACCTAGGATTGAATTGGCTTTTTTGGCAGCTGCAGCACACTGCTGGCTCATATTTAATTGTCCACTAGAACTACAAGATCCCTTTTGCAGTTACTCCTATTGAGCTATGTTTCTCATAATCTCTACATGTATATTTGGGTTTTTTTGCGTTAGTATAAAACCTTATTTTCTCTCCATTGAATTTCATTTTGTTAGGTAGGACCTAGTGTTCAAGTCTGTCGAGATCCTGTCTTCTGGATTGTTGAGTATTCCTGCCAATTTATTGTCACCTGAAAATCTGATGAGTTCCCTGTCTATTCCCTCATCTAAATCATTTATGAAGATATTGAAGAGTACTGGGCCTAAGACAGAACCTTGGGATACCCAACTGTTTATTTCCCTTTATGTAGATTAATTCCATTACGGACTACAAGTTGAGACATCTTTATAAAAGAAATATTGCAAACTCTTGCGGTTCTTCTAATTCATATAAAAGTTACCTTTCCCAGAAAAAAATATATATTTGGCCCCTTTACTTTTTAAAAGCAACAACAGTTTTGTCAATCCAGTTTTCTTAAGACCATATCATCATATCTGAATTTAATTCTGATGAACTTTATTCTGTTTTCATTTTTTAGTTACTTTAACTTGGTGCTATATGCCACTCTCCCCAGATGCTGATCACCATCTCTAAGAACCGTACATGTTTACAAATATGCTTTTCCTTGAGAACAGACATGAGAATTAGGCAGAAGTGGTCTTCGCACATACACATTACTATAAACAATCTAACAAGGCTTTTACTCCAAAACAGTACAGGTAGTCCTCAACTTAGTAACAGTTCATTTAGTGACCACTTGAAATTACAAAGGCATTTTAAAAAAGTGACTTATAACCATTTTTCACACTTACGATCATTGCAGCATCTCCATGGTCATGTGATCAAAATTGAGCGACTTGGCAACTAACTCAAACTTATGACAGTTGCAGTGTTCCAGGTTCATGTGATCATCTTTTGTGACTTTTTGACAAGCAAAATCAATGGGGGAGTCAGATTCATTTAACAGCCATGTTATTAACTTCACTGCAGTGATTCACTTAACAACTGTGGCAAGAAAGGTTATAAAATGGAACAAAACTAACTTAACAAATATCTCACTTAGCAACTGAAACTTTGGGCACAATTGTGATTATAAGTCGAGGATTACCTGTAATTGGTTTTACAGAAATAAATATGCAATTAATTTACACCACTTTGATCTCCTGGAAAAAAAAGAGAAACATCGAGGTCATGGTTCCCCAGCCTGTGAGCCATGGTCCACTGTCTTGCTGTGGCCAATTCACAACTGGGCTGCGTGAGCGATAGGCTGGTGCTTGTAGTCCTGCTCATAGCCCTGCCTACTGTTCACACAAATGAAGTTGCATGTGTGTGTGTGCTCCTGATACAAAAGCATTCCCCCACCCATGCCCCACCCCTGTGCCGGCCACCAACCTGGAAAGGTCGGGGAATGCTGATCAAAGTAACTAAATCTTGGTAAAGCTTTTATAGAGCATTTCCCCCCACACACACACACACTACTTTACATACTTTACAACAGATTTCTAGTTTATGGTGAGGGAAACTTTTGGTTTGGCTAAATTATTACTTGCTGGACACTATGGAAGCTTCATTTGCCATTGTCATCAGGCGTCAAATTTTCAGATTCCAAGGTCACAAGGCAAGATTTCTCTATCCATGTGGTTCAGAACTGGGGTGAAATAATAGGGAGTTAAGATACAGATAGCAAACAATGGTGATAATTGCTTCCCAACATAGGGGTATAAGAATATCTGATTACTAGTCAGGTATTATATTTCCATGAAATATTATATAATCAAGAGCTTGAAGCAAAGAGTCATCAGGAGAAGGGCTTCGTTATTAGAGTTCAGTTGTGCAGGCAAGAAAACAAATATTGAGGCCAAAGCTCCTTAGGCCTTGTATATCTGAGATTTCTCCAGAAATCAGAAACATATGCAGTACAACAACTTAGAGACTGCTCTTAAATTCTGAATTTAGCTGCAGAGGGCAGGAATTTTTCTTAGGCTCTATTTGAGTAAGTTAAAATCAGTTGTTTTAAACTTTAAACTGGCTGGATTATGTTCTATTGCTTGCATTTGCATTGTATTGAGTTCCAATATGACGTGGTCACTCTTACCCAAAGTTCCAGCAATTTCAACTCACTCTATCACTTCTTCTCTTTTAATAAGAATTAGGTCCAGTATAGCTTTTCCTCTAATTCCATCCTCTACCTTTTGGATGACAAAGTTGTTAGCTTCGTTAGTTAGGAATCTGTTTTATCTCTCACTAGCTGCAGAGTTTGTCTCCCAGTTGATATCAGGGTAGTTAAAATCCCCAGTTACTACTGTGGTATATTTCCTATATTCATTTTGTTAATTGTTTAGCAAAAAGTTCATCAATTTGTTCTGCTTGTTTGGGTGGCCTGTAGTGTATACACCTATAGCAATGTCATTTCCACCCCTTTTACATTGACCCATATGGATTCTAGAAAATTTTCATCCTTGGTTTTGTTTCAGTAATGGCATAACTACCTTTATTCAAATTCACCATTTGTTCCCTAAACTTTGAGAGCTTGTGTATAGGCCTTTGAGTCCTTTATGGATCTTGGGTATATTTCTTATATCTCCTACTTTGTAACTGGGTTTTCCATCCTTTTCATCACTCTCTACTTCATTGTATTTTTCTTTCTTTCTTTCTTTCTTTCTTTCTTTCTTTCTTTCTTTCTTTCTTTCTTTCTTTCCTTTCCTTTCCTTTCCTTTCCTTTCCTTTCCTTCCTTCCTTCCTTCCTTCCTTCCTTTCTTTCTATCTTCTTCCTCCTCCTCCTCCCCCCCCTCCTCCTCCCCCTTTGTTCCCTACCTTCTTATAAGATTGGTTATCTAATGTTTTTTGCTTGGAATTAGGTTCTAAAGATCTTGAAGATTGGCCTCTCTCTCCCCTCTTAATTTTAGTTTAAAGCCCTACTGATAAGATGGGACAATTGTTTTCCAGATATATTCTTTCAAGTTCTTATGAGGTTCAGTCCATCTCTTGCCAGTAACCCTTCATGTAGGTAATGCAGATCATGGTGTTGGAAACCAAAGTCCTCTTGACAATATAAATTTTAAGGCAGTGATTCATTTCTAAAATCCTTTGGTCTCTCATGGGATTTTGGCCTTTTGTTGAAAGAATACATGAAAACACCACTTATACTCCCAACTCTTTAACTTTCTTCCCTAGCTGTTTGTAATCTCTTGTTATTGATTTTAGATTCATTGTTGTGTGACTACTCCCCAGTATAAGAGAAGAAAGGGGTAGAAATTCATGGGGTAGATTATTTCAGTAAGGTTCTCAGTTACATTTTTGGTTTTTGCTCCAGGGAGACAACATATCTCCCTAGATTGAGCGTTTGGTCTGCAGACTATAGTTTCTGTTCCCCTACAAAATTTAATCTATCACTAATATTCACCCTTTTCCCCCTAGGGAAATTTGGGGTGCTATTCTTCCTGTTACAGGAATGCTGAGTTATGTCTCTTTTTTAGAAACTATTAATGACTATAGGTGTCTACATATTTTCTTCCAGGGGAGGGAAGGGCTGTGAAAGTGATTATTTAGTTCGAAAGAGGATTCATTGAAGTGGGCTAGGGTAAATAGTAGGGGCTTGGTTCTTGGTTGCTGTTTTCTTCTAAAAGTGACATATTTCTATCAGTCTTCCTCTTTAGGTCATGTATTTAGGGTCATTTTTTAACAGAAGCTGTTTTTTCCCTGTTGTGTTCAGTTTGGGTGTATCAGTTTTCTTCTTTAGGTTCATATATGGGATCATTTTTTTAAAGAAGCTGTTTGCTCCCTATTGTATTGAATTTTGGTGTAATCTTCTTGCTTAGGTTGGGGATTCTCATTTGTTCATTGAGTTTCAGAGTGGCTAGAGTTGCTAGTAGACCCTTTATTTTCTTCTTCTAATAATTCATATAATTTATATTTGATGCATATATAGTTTGGGTCTTCTGTGGGTATAAGCTCTAACATATGACATATTTTGTAAATCATTATAATGTCAGTGTGTATTTCTATTGTTTTTGTAAAAAAAACCATTTTTTTTAAAAAAATATCATTTTCCTTGTCGTGAAGTGTCAGTTTACAATAGCTTACAAAAATTCTTGACCCTTTGTTTTCTATCTTGAAAAATTCATCATTAGCTGTTTTAAGCGTCTGTTTTTTCCCCATGATTTCTTTTTTCATCTTAGATCATTAAGAATTTAAAATTTTTTTAAAAAGTAAAATAAATAAACTTCGTTCAATTGTTTAGTTGAAAAAATAGATTTAAAAATTGAAAACTAGAATTTAAAATTACTTGACTGGCCCAAAATAACACTACATTTAGAATAAGATAGCCCTTAGTTTATATAAATAAAAAATAAATAAAAATTATCCTAGCCTCTGGATTTCACCTTTGACTAGATAAGGGAATGAGATAGCAAAACAATTATTAAACCAGTTTACATAATACATGGTATATAAACTGGATCTATAGGTTTAGCAGCTGCTATGATTGACATAACATGAAGAGCCAAATGAAATGCAATCCATGATATGCAATGTTTAAAGTTTACTTATGATTCAGTCCATGTATTACACAAAACCCAAATCCAAAAAAAAAAAATGCTCAGCTGATTTAATAACAATCAAATCCTAAACCATAGTTTATGAACCAGTAGCTAGCTTCACTGAACTGGCTGCCAAAACAAAACAAGCCACAATGTGCCAAAGCATTATGAATATTTCAGGAGATACAGAACTTTCCATCTTTATGTTTATTATACCGGGGAATGTTGTGCCCCATCTCCCTCTCACTTGCAAGTGGTTTTTCTTTCCCAGTTATAGGGATATCGTAGTTGCCTCCAAGACTTAGACCAGTGTTGGCGAATCTTTTCGGCACTGAGTGCTGAAATGGGAACGTGTGTGTGTGCAGTAGCGCCATAAATCAGAAGAGCAGTTCTCTGGTGTGCATGTGCATGCTGGAAAGCTTAAGCTTCCAGGTTCCGGCATGCG
Source organism: Pseudonaja textilis (assembly GCF_049901715.1). Classification (NCBI taxonomy): domain Eukaryota; kingdom Metazoa; phylum Chordata; class Lepidosauria; order Squamata; family Elapidae; genus Pseudonaja; species Pseudonaja textilis. The sequence continues at coordinate 84,893,919 of NC_142008.1, read as the reverse complement.
CATGTGTGCCAGCCACCTGGTCCTCCAGTTTCTGGTCCATATGCGTGCACAAAGGCCAGCTGGCTGGCGAGCATGTGCACACCGGAACCTGGAAGCTTAACTTCCCAGGAAGAGCAAATGGCAACATCTGTGTGCCCAGAGAGATGGCTCTGTGTGCTACTTCCGGCACATGTACCATAGGTTTGCCATCACAGTCACTTTTAGTGGCTAAGACTCAGTAAGTCACAGCAAAACAAAAACACAGGGATGACCCAATGACTCTGGAATAGACGCATGGTGGAGATCAGGAGGATTGGTAGCCTTGTTGCAGTTGAGGTTTCTAAAATATAACAGCATGAGATTGGGGAAGGCTCTATGGCTGTGTCCAACCTGTTAAGACGCACCAATAAAATTCCAGGAAGAAAAGTTGAGTAGCGAAGGTGGCAACATATCCCGTGCTACACCCCCCCCCGCCCCCTTGGAAAATGGAGCTATTGGTTGTGACATCATTTTACCATGATTTTTTTATCAGAACCATCACAACAATAAAAGTAATGGTCTCTTTTACAGATAATGAGTTGTTTTCATGAGATTGCTCAGACATTTGTGATTCATTTTTTGGGGGGGAGGGGTGAGTCACAGTGTGGAATGCCATATGTTTCAACTGGAAAATTAGACTGTAAGGCCTAGCTATCAATCTCCAGCTACTAAAATACATCAGTGCAAATTATATACAGGCTAGAAAAAAAGTGGGATAAGTGATGGAGGAAAGAGGGTAGTTTTGGAAATTTCTCTATATTAGCTGCTGTACCTAAAATTCATTCCCCTTATTATGAGGGTGTGCATTTGTCCATTCAGTATCATTAATAATGAATAATATTGATTCCAGAACATAAAGTGGCATCACTTCAGATATTCTGAATATAAAAAGGTAATTGCCCTCAGAAGACTATGATCATGATAAGCATGATTAAACGGAAACTCCCTGTGCAACATCTAGCTTTTTTCCTCTTCCTTGCAATTTATTTATTGCATTTGTATCACATTGCAAGCAGCCCAATTCTTGGGGGTTAAACATGAGTACCGTCAGTAGGATAATTTACAATACCCATGGTAAATCTAAAAATAAAAACATATGTGAGAATATTAAAAAACAACTCAGGAAAAAGCAATAAATACACAAAAAAATGACCCAAAATAAATTAAAATGCTTTCCAGAACAACTTGATCTTTAACATCTGCCTGAATACAATCAGGGACATCAGCCTGATTTCCATTGAAAGATTGTCCCAAAGAACCAACTAAACTGAAAAACAATCCCTCCTGACTTCGCATTTATCATACTTGGCGGTGATAAACATGAGGAATATTTGTGGGGAGAATATGATGATGGCATGTGCATTAAGTGCCATGACATACAATACAGGTGGCTTTTGGATGATTAAATTATTACACGGTTATCATTTTGCTACAGTAGTTTGCTATGGCTGCTGTTAATATCCATATCTCTCCCAGTACCTATATTTGAAGAAAAGGAAGAGCCGGCACAAAAATAAATAACGAAGTTCTGAATGTAATAACTAATTTAAATTACTTACCTGGAAAAATAGGATGCCCCCATTTATAACATTGATCTCCATCTATATCCACCTACAGATCTTACATGCAGAAACTTCTCTCATATACATGACAGTGGTGATATTCTACCATTTCGGCTAAGTTCGGCCGAACTGTCAGCAGCTCTGACAATCGTCTGTGAGAGAGAGCTAGTTCTCTCTGACGATCAGCAGCTGGGTCCTCCCACCTGCCCTGGCTCTATACTGACCTTTATTTCCTGTTTTTCAACCTCAGCTGTTTTGTTCAGCAAAGCTGATTGCCACGCGTCAGCTGTTTTACACACAGGGCTTGCAGCAGAAGGTGAGTTGCAAATGCTGCACGTGGGCAAAGCATACGTTTGGCGTGCGTGCACAAAGCATATGCTCACACTGAACCGGCTCACATATTAGTGCTCACACCACTGATACACGAGCACAAGCATACAGGCCTTAGCACCCCCAATTTCTTTCTTATTCCTGACTGGAAAAAGAGGATAATAGGGTGGAACAGGGAGCTGTACTTGAGAGAAATATGAGAGTAAAACTGGAGAAAGGAAAGAAAGAAGTAACTGGGAAGCTAGAAAAGCTGTTACAAAAGAGGAAATTTCAGTCAGATTGACTTTATTAGACCACTTCCTCATTTTACAATGATCTGGGGGGAACGGGATAATCACCCTATTGGATATTTATGATAGAAAGCTAGTATCTATTTTATTTAAAACACTTGCAGCCTGTGAAAAGCCAAGTGGTTCTTTTTATCAGCAAGTCACTTTGTAAGAGAAATATAAAAATAAGAAAAATAACGCTGCCTATCCAATCATCATTAATTTTAAATAGGCAATTAGTCCTTTCTTGGAAGAGTTCTACCTTTTGATTGGTAGCTTGCATTTGGTAGCTTTACCCTGCAAGTGCTCTAAAAGCAAGGAGAACCAATTTCCAGGATGGGTAATGTGCTTTGGAGAGAGCAGGAGAACTGTATTCTTACACCTCTGGAGGATTGCAGGTTGAAAAATGCTAATGGTGACAATTGTTCCCATTTATCATTTTCTCCCCAGCATATTGCTTAGTGATTCCCCCCCCTCCCCCCAAATAATTATTTTTCTAAAAATTTACCATCACAAGCCTGGGAAGTCAGCTAGGCTGGAATGACAATCTGAGATGCTAAGAGGAGCTGAATAATAAGCTGCTATATACTGTAGCGCCTCTAAATTCCAGCCAACTTCTTTCCCATCAGTATTTTGTCCAAGTCTGATAAACTAAATGCTTGTGAGGGATAATAACTTCTATTCATTCCTTTCAGCTTCCTCACACTTACAATGCAAACAACCTGAGGATATTTGAATGTATTAAAAAGGGGGGCTTCTGTTCACCTGAATGAGACCCCCAAGTTTATCTTCTGATAAACAGTCGATGGAGTCTTTCCAAACTGTGCTCCACTGCCACCTTCCCATTGTCTAAAACAAGCAACCAAAAATAAGGTCAACTGCACAAATCAACCATAAACATTTAAATATTTTGAAACATTATTGAAATTTATTTAGGATTTTATATATTCTCAAGTTAGGTTTTTTGAACTAAAATTAATTACTGTTTTTTATTATTTTTAAAGTTCTAGACTGTTTATAATGAATGACTTGGCAGTATCATGGGTGATTTTATGAACAATAATATCTGAATTGGGGAGCAATATAAGGAAAAAAACCAATCTTGATTGCAATTTGCCAGTTCAAGTGCTGTTTATTTACTTACTAAAATTTATACACCATCCATTTCTCAAGTTCTCCCTTAGCTAATTTAGAAAGTGTTATAGAGTTCAGCTGAGACTGTTGTTATTGTGGTCACATATTTCAGTCTGCTTGCTGTGTAGCAATCTTTCTGTCTGAGCTCCTTGATTCTGTGACAGACTGGCAAGGGAGATTTTCAGATTTATGGACTATTCCTTCTCAGAGTGTAGAATCAGAGGTGGCTTGGAAGTTCATGGCTACCATGGCAGCCATAAACTTGTCTCAAGTTATACAGGCTCAGTGCATAAGAGTGGTCATATGACTGACCTGATTTATCTGTCAGAAAAGTAGCAAGAAGTTCTGGACTTGGGAAAGCTGAAAACTTCTTTCCTTTCACAGTCATATCACTCTCTGGTAATCCAGCAATTCACTGTCACCACCCTCCATCACTAGATCTGTTATGTTGATCTGCCCTCAGCGACTAATAGGACTAAGTTTTAAAGAGATCTGGGGGCTGTTCTGGAGGGTCTTCTGCTTGAGCTGCTATGTGCTTTTATTTTTTGTACTGTATATATTTTATTTAGTTTCTATTTTTATTGTAAGCTGCCCAAAGTTATGTCTCTGAGATGGGCAGTAATATTAAATCAATTGAGCATGAATAAATAAATAGGTCATCTCCTTGTTACTTTAAGGAATTTATCTGTTCCTCTTGCTAGAGATGGACATATTATTCTCTTGTTTCCTGAAAATATGAAAGGATAATTGGTTACAATCTGCTGCAAATCTCTGCAGTATATAGAACAGTTCTAATTTGGTACAATATGAGCTGCATCATTGTTTTAGGAATCTATTACAGGAATGCCTGCATTAACAGAAAAATATTAAAGAATGGATATTTATCTCTACTTAAAAGTATTATAGTGTGATCGCATTTTTCTTTTAAATTCACTTTTTTCCACTTTTTTTTTCATATGCTTAGATAATATCCATGGATTTATCCTTCTATGAAAAAAATTAATGACTTTATAAAATATTTTAAAAATAGGAAAAATAACAACATACGTCAGCGATAAAAACAGCAATAATGTACAGCAACGGGCAACAGAGAAACACTCAAGAAAAGGTGTGGGACAATAAAAGTGATAGAAAAATACTAAATCCAGTGTTATCTCTAATCGATTTACATGTAAGAAACAAGCAAAATTACTCATCTTTTTCTGGCAACTTTTCTATTTATTTTGCTGCAACTTTTGGCTGCAGTTCTATACATATTTAAAATTGGGAAACATGCAGTTCTAGGATTTTTACAACATAGTTTTAAATAAGCAGTTTAAACCTCAGCAAAATCAAAAGTCAATTTTTCCATGTCTCTCTTTGTCCAGTGAGTTGGCAAGGAAAGGAAAAGGATAATAAAATAAGAATAGCATATATCAGGAAGAAAAAAAGGAGTAATAGAAAGAAATGAAAAAGAGATTACAGGTAATCCTTAGAACCATTTGTTTTGTAACTGTTCAACATTACAACAGCACTGAAAAAAGTGATTTATAACTTTTTTTACACTTATGGGGCAAAACTCACTTAACAGACTTGCCTAGCAATGGAAATTTTGGGCTCATTTGTGGTCATAAGTTGAAGATTACTTCAAAGCCATGTAGTTAGAATGCAGTAGTGCAGGCTGATTGCCAGGGGTTCAATCCTGATGGCTCAAGGTTGTCTCAACCTTCCATCCTTCTGAGGTCGGTAAAATGAGGACTCAGATTGTTTGAGGCAATACTCTGTAACTGCTTGGAGAGGGCTGTAAAGCACTATGAAACAGTATATAATTCTAAGTACTATTGCTTATTACTATTTATATTCTGTCAACTTTAGATCTTACATTTTTAGGAGTTGTGCAGGCACAAGTCTGTATGCATTTTGTGATGTGGAATTTGGATTAGATGGTATAATTATAGTCAGGTAGGATTTGTACCAAGAGATGATGGTATTAACATAATGAAAATTAGATTTTCTAGGTCCCACTGCATCTCAGGAAAGATTCCATTAGCTATGTCTGAGGAAAATGGGGGGTAAGAAATAGAAAAAATACATTCACACCAGTTATGCAAATAACACACAGACACACTTTGGACCAATTATATGTGTGTGTGTGCGTGTGTGTATGTGTGATTTGCATAATTGATCCAAAGAAAGCATAGATCTACAAAATGCACCATTTATATAATGAAATTCTGGCACATATTAACAATGAAAGCTCATTGAACATAATAAATGTAAATAATTCTTTACATAGATGCAGGGGTGGGATTCTACCAGTTCACACCTATTCTCTAGAACTGGTTGTTAATATTCTAAGCAGTTTGGAGAACTGGTTGTTAGAAGAAATTACTGGCCTCATCCTGTAAGGAAGGCAGGAAGGAAACATTCTGGTGTTGCTTACAGAAACTGCCTCTCCGTTAACCCTTATTACATTCTTGGCAGGACTAGATTTCTTGTCTCAGGAACTTCTCTGGAGGTTTTTTCCCTCCTTTGCTGGTACTTTCTTGTGTGGAGTGACCATTCAAAGTTACAATGGCACTGAAAAAAGTAACTTATTACCATTTTTCACACTTACGACTGTTGCAGCATCCCCACAGTCATGAGAGGCCAGGCGAGGAGATGTGTGCCTCGATGTGAGTGATATTGAGTTGGCCACACCCAGCCAATAACATGACCACCAAGCCACGTCCACCCAGTCACATGACCACCAAGCCACGTCCACCACCTAAGCCACACCCATAGAACCAGTTGTTACAAATTTGAATCCCACCCCTGCATAGATGTTTTGAGAAATTGTGAGAGACATGCAGCAGTTTACATTTGTTAATGTAGACCATATTTTTTCTATAAAATGGCTAGTTCCTCCTTTAGGCATAAAAAAATAAATAAAAAGTGCATCTTGGCTTGATACTGTTAACTGATTTCATATGCCATTACTGTACATTCACATTCATTTACATTCATTTCCTTTCTTTCTATTTTTCTCTTAAGCTCCATTAAGGAAAGCCAAATTTGTTGAGAGCCCTCGAATTCCAGAATCTGAGCTTGGCTCACCAACACTCAATTCAACACCAAAACTGGATCTTGATGCCTACTGTCCTGGTAAGCATGTGGGCAGAATTCCTATGCACTCTGAAAGGAGGAAAGTGGGTCTGTTTTATTTTAGTAAGATTTGCCTTTCTTATTAAAACTTGAAAACTGGCAGTTTTTATTTCTGGCAGATAGAAATTGTCAGATGTAACAGTTTCATTTTTGACAAACAGTTGTAACTTAATATTTGTTACTTTTCAGATTTAAATTAAAGCTTCAAAACTCAAAATTTCAAAACCAAATTGGACTTATTAAACAAATAACAATATTGCTTAGATAGCCTAAGTCCATGGATATTTATTCAGTTAATGTACAAATACATGGTACTTTGGGAGACTATGCATTATTACAAGACTCCCTAAAACTTGTGTCTCATGCTTCTTAGGCATGAAACACTGATATTGAAAATAAAGTTGGAACAGTTTTATTTTATTCTTAGCCAGAAAAGAGGCTGTAACATGCATGCAACATTAAAAATCCTGATTGTTTCCAAAATAAGCCTCTGAATGTTTGTTTGTGTGGGTCATTTTATCTTATATACGTATACTTTTGAGCAAATATATTTCAAACAATTGGTAATCAGAAACTCAAGAAAAGGGGAGTACAAAAATAAAACACATCACAGGATTGTGATCTGACTGAAGGATCCATTAGTGATTTTCCATTGTGGAATTGAGAGTAATTTGCTAGCATTGATGATGTTACCTGGCTTTGGTAATGAAACATCTGCAAGAAAAGAGTAAAGTTCAGAGAGCACTATGGACCCCTCAACATTGATATTGTGATTTCTGAAACTCTGTAAGAATAGGATACACAACAATCGAATTCCTGAAGCATTTGGGGGATTTTGATTATTATGTTAAGTGGTTTAGTCATTTCCCTGCTTCAGTCTCTGGGCTACTACAGAAATGATTAGTACTAAAGTCATTACGTTTTTCATAAAAACTTCTCCTGATTTAACAAATTCAAGCAGTTTCTTAGGTTTTTTGTGTGTGGAGTAGAGAATTAAAAGAAAAATAGCAACGTAATACAAATAGAAATGTTATATATTCAGTTAGACACAGGATTAAGGGAACTTTAGAATCTTGTTCTTTTCCTATCCCAAAATATGATGAGGCTGCCATTGAATTTTCTTTAATATTCTCTTTACTGTTCTGTAAAAAATTAAACTCATTTAATTTTATAATATCCTTGGCATCCATTAAAAAATAAATGTTGTATGGGTGCTCAAATGATACAGCAGAAAGAGACAAAGGGCAACCCGAAGGGAATACTCAGTGGGTATAAAAATATATTTAAAATGTTGTAAGATTCCAAGAGAAATAAATAAAAAGGTGATTAAAAAGTCAACAAATGATGGAATTCCAAAAATGTTAAGAGATGATGGATAGTGATAAAATATATTAATAAAATGAAAAAGTAGAAACTATAAATAGGAAAAATAGTAGCATATATACTAACAGATAATATAATTTATTATAATTAAGAACAAGCTAAGAGTAGAAAGTGGAAGTTTAGGATTAGGTAATCTAATTGTATTATTAATATTAACAGTATATTAAAATATATTGTAAACTTAAAACTTTTAAGGATTAGAAATGGTAGGGATTTTGAGATATAATCCTAGGATGGATTAAATTTTGTTAATATTTGGCCTTATTAGTAGTTCTAGACATTTGGGATATTGAAATTATGCTGGAATAATGAGTAATTTTTAAAATATTAAATATTAGTGATTTAATAGGATAACAAATACATGGTGCAAAGAAATGTTATTTATGTTTAAATGAATTAATGGGAATAATGATAAAGAATTATAAATAGAGAATAGCATTGTTGAAGTTGGAAGATTAATATTATACATACTTACAGTATTTGTATTATTATTGTTAGCATTATTTAAAAAGGACATTGACCCAGTCAATATACTGTCCACAAAATATGTATGGTGTGAAAGGAAAACTGCAAATAAAACATGAATTTAAAAAAAATGTTGTAAATTAAATAATAGCAATAAAATAAAATAGCAGCTTATCAGGAATAATCAATTATTGTGAATTTAGAGTATAGCTCTGTCAACAAGGATGATAATCTGTAACGGTAGAGATGAAGATTCCCAAAGTTAAGAAAAAAAATCATTTATATCCTGGCACACTTCTTTGCTAGCTTGTACTAATCATATTTACCCTATAGTTCAAAATGATAATTTAATTTTGGTTGGAAATTTTGATTTGCTAAAACCGTAATTTATTAGATTTGGTTTAATAGGTTGTTGTTTTAATTCAGTTTTCTTTCCTTTTGCTGAAAGAAAAGGGTAAGGAGCACATGAGGTTAATTTCCGTAATTACAAACCATAGTTTGCTATTTCTAATATTTTGAAACATTATTTTCCATGTTTACTGAGCTTATTTTTTGAATATGAATTCAGATAAAAAAGATACCAGCAGTTCAGTTCTGCATTGTTTCTTTCCTTAGTTGCTTGGTATTTCTAAACTTCCAATACTGAAGCCATGAAAATTGAAACCAAATTTTGCTAATCTCCCATTAATATTCATTGACTGGAACTCAATGCAATCTCATATCTTACCTGACAATATAGGAAGATAATTCAACAGTAATTTATTTTATGTTTTGATATAAATTAGATAAAGCCGGTAGCAATGAGGAAGGACGGTAGTTCTATTTTACTTTCCCTTTCATTCCTTCTCTCTTTTACTGATTTTCTAAATATTATTGAGCCTACAGTTTAGTACCATACGAACAACTTTTCAGTGCTTCAGGTTTAAATGCAAAATAAAGTCTTTCAGTGGATCTGAGAGTGCAAACATAGTATTTATTTGCAAATATTTATATGACCTCTATTTTCTCTCTGATTTAGCATGTTTTTCCAGATAACTCACTTTTCAGATAAGATTCATTATGCATTAGATTGAACCTTTGTTTGCTTAGACTATTTGAAAAATACAGGTAGTCCTTAATTTATGATCACAATTGAGCCCAAAACGTACATTGTTAATCAAGACAGTTGTTCAGTGAGTTTTGATCCATTTTATGACTTTTCTTGCCACAGTTGCTAAGTGAATCACTGCAGTTAAGATAGTGAACTGGTTGTTAAATGAATTTGGCTTCTTCCTTGCCTTTGCTTGTGAGAAGGTCACAAAAGAAGACTACATGATCCTGAGATACTGTAGCCACCATAAATAGGAGTCAATTGCCAGGTTTCCGAATTTTGATCACATGACTGTAGGGATGCTGCAATGGTCGTAAGAGTGAAAAATGGTCATAAGTCATTGTTTTCAGTGCCATTGTAATTTTGAATTCACTAAATGAACTGTTGTAAATTGAAGATTACCTGTACATATTTGCAACAAATTAATAAAATCAACAACCATAAGAGTAGGGAAAAGTTTCCTCAAGGTAAATCCAGCTTGTGGTGCTTGTATAGTCACATCTACAGTATGTATTCTTCATACTAATACAGAAGGCATTGGTTATTGCCTTCTTCCTGGAAATGTTGTTTATTTCCCAAACTAGCTTATAATAATGGCATGTTGTGGTGAGGCCCTGTTTCAGGAGTACTTAAAAATTGTGAACTGTTTGGAATTTTCAACCTTTCTGCATAAATATGACCTAAAATGTAATCTGTTTTCCACAACAGTCCTAAAACTATGTAAAGAGAACCAAATTAGACAAATAAGTCAAACATTATATTTATTTATTGAAAAAAATGATTCAAAGCCATATATTTGTACATGGAAAAGGGTGTGAACCTTTAAGATTATTAGTTCATTTGAAGAGGAAGTTAGAATCCAGTGTTTCAAATAATGAGATGATAGCAGGTATGAATGTGGGAAATCCTGCCTTATTTAAAAAACAAAATTCTGGGTATTCAGTGTCAAAGCCTGATCTTCACAGCACAGGTAACAAAGAAGATTTCTGAGGACCTCTGAAAAGAGTTGTTGATGCTCACCAGGCTAGAAAGCTGACAAATTATTTTCAAAGAGTTTATTCTGAACTAGTCCTCTTTTGAGCGGATAGTGTACAAATGGAGGCACCAGTAGCAGTATTATAACCTTTACCAGGACTGGTCTATCTATCAAAATTAGAACAAGAGCAAGGTATTCCAGGAGATCTGCAATAACCGTAGGATAATATCTAAGAAACTAATTTTATGTGGGAAAGACCATGGAAGAATGGGCCAAGAAATGATACCAAGGGAATGATTATAGAAGAGGCAGCCTAGCCCAAAGCTGGATATTTGGTGGAACAAAGAGGACCAGAAGAGCCACTTTTTTAGGTTGTAAAAGAGGCAGTGAATTATACTTTCAGATTTGCAAAAGTGTAAAATTTGGCTTTACAATAAAGTAGAATTAGTTCATCTGATTGTGTTTCCTGTCTTGTCTACTTAATAAGATTGAAAGGAACTAAAGGCCTGTCTTGCATTGGCGAACATTAGTGTTTATGAGAAGGGTCGTTGGTCCTAACCGGATACGACCTTTCTCTTTGTGTGGAGATAGCATTCAGGATTAGGATTGGGTGATCAGTGTCTGCCTGTGATTGGACTAAGTCTGTCAAAACTTTGATGACATTCCCTCTGTTGCTAGGGACCTTCCCAAAAATTGGTGAAGGAATAGTGACAGACTGACGTGTTCTCCTATAAGTATAATACACACCATTACATTCGGAACGCACCACGAAAGAGTGGTGCTATCTCCACACAAAGAGAAAGGTTGTATCAGGTTAGGACCAACGACCCTTCTCCATTGTGATAGCAATTCAGGATTGGGACATACCAAAGCTGGCTGTCCTATGGGTGGGTGTAGTGCAGTCCGAGTCCCTTATACAGAATGGACCTTTTGCAGAACCCTCCATCCAAAAGCTGCCTCAGCAGAAGCAAATGAGTCCAGCTTATAGTGCCTGATGAACAGAGAAGGAGAGGCCCAGGTAGCCACCCAGCAAATCTTCTCCAGAGAAGCCTGGGTGGCCCACGCTGTCGATGTTGTCGCGCTTCTTGTTGAGTGCGCTGTTATCCTTGGAGGAACTGCAAGTCCCTGTGTTTGGTAGGCCTTAGATATGCAAAGTCTTATCCATCTCCCCACAGTCGTTCGAGTTACCTTGCAGCCCATGGTGGAAGGTTGAAAGGAAAGAAAACAAAGAGGGATTCAGACCTCCTGAAGGACGATGTCCTCTTGATGAAAATCCTCAATGTCCTCCGAATGTCTAGAGTATGCCATCGTTTTTCTAACACGTGCACAAGATTCGGACAAAAGTCAGGTAAAATTAGTTCTTGGGATCTGTGGAACCACGAGTTCACCTTTGGCATGAACGAAGGGTCTAGTCTTAACACCACTCGATTGGTGTGAAACACACAAAGGTCTTTCCTGACAGACAAGGCTGCCGGGTCCGAAATCCTTCTGGCAGAGGTGATCGCTACCAGAAAGGCTACCTTACAAGACAAAACTGCAAGGGAATTGACCTCAGTCAGTGACTGCAGTACTTTAGAGAGGTCCCATGTTGGATATTGATGAACCACTGGAGGCCTCAGGTTTGTAGCCCCCTTCAGAAACCTGCAGACTGTGGGATGTCTAGACAAAGATTCCACAGAGGACAAGGCTGCAACCTGCCTCCACAGAGTATTAGATGAAAGCCCTTTGTCCAGACCCTCTTGGAAGAAGTCCAGCACCTGGGCAATCGAGGCCCCAGAAGGGACAATGTCATACTTACAACACCATGCACTGAAACTTTCCAGGTTGCATTGTAGATGTGGTTGGTGGAGGGTCTCCTGGAGGCCTGGATAGTTCTTATCACTCTGGAGGAATAATTGTCCCGGATCAGAGATCCCCGCTCAATCTCCAGACAGCCAAATGAAGCCACTGGGGCTCTGGATGCAAGATTGGCTCCTGGCTGAGCGACACTCTGTCCTCTGGTATCCTCCAAGGTCTGGAAATGGAAAGGTTTACTAAGTCTGCAAACCATGGCCTCCTGGGCCAATGAGGGGCTACCAGGATAAGCTCTGCTCTTTCCACCAACAGTTTCTGGATGACACTCAGGATCAGGGGCAGAAGAGGAAAGGCATACAGGAGCTCCCATGGCCAGGGCAGCGTAAGGCATTTGTTCCCACCGCCCCAGGAACCGCAAACCTGGAATAGAATCTCAGGAGTTGCGTGTTGTTCTGGGAAGCGAAGAGATCCACTGCTGGGCATCCAAAGCGCTCCAACAGCTCCTGAAATAAATTGGGATGCAAACACCACTCTGCATGGTCAGTGGTGGCTCTGCTAAGCCAGTCAGCTTCAACATTGGCCACACCTGCAATGTGCTCAGCTCTGAGCGACACCTGGTGTCTCTCTGCCCATAAACCAAGCTGCTCTGCCTCCAGCATCAGAGGTCCTAAATGAGTCCCACCTTGGCAGTTAATGTGTGCCTTGGTTGACACATTGTCAGTCAAGATTAGGATGTCCTTACCTGAGACCACATCCTCTAATTGTCTCAGAGCCAGGTGGACCACTTGAAGCTCTAACCAATTAATATTATGGATTTGAAAGGCACAATGAATAAGCCAGAAAATAATTGGAAGAATATTCTCTGGATTGTCAACACCAAAATAGAACTCTGGGATTTGAATGAAAGCATTATGTTTGGTGAAAGGCAAACGTTGCATTCCAGCATAAGAACGTTACTCAATCTGTGAAATGTGATGTATCACAACAATTTGTCAGCATTGATACAATTGTGAATTTCAATAGGAGAGCATCATAGTTGAGGTGGTTGATTGACGAAACACAGATCCCATTTCCCTCCCTCTCTCCCATCCTCTCTATTTTAGCTTGTATTAACTTATTTATGTATTTAATATGTAGGTATATACATATGTACATTTATCTTTTATTATTGTTTTGGAATGACTAATTTTAATCCTATAGAATATTGAAGAACAAGCTGGGTTTAGAAAGGTGAGAGTCACTATAGATTAGTGCTTAGTTCTTCATCATCTGATTGAAAAATATATGTCAAATAGACTTGTATCATTATATGCCAGTTTTATAGATCTTAAGGCAGCCTTTGATATGGTTACCAGGACCTAAGGTATGGGAGAAGCTGGAAGCTGCCTCAATTGACCACAGGTATCTTCATCTGTTATGTGCCCTACATACTAAAACACCCCTCAAGGTGAGGTGCAATATGCAAGGGTTCCTCTCGAAGTCAGCCAAACTAAAAAAAGGGGTTAAACAGGGGTTCAATTTGGCCCCCTTGCATTTCATATATAAACGACATGGTAAAATAGTTAAATAAACCAAATTACCACCTCCTAAAATAGGTGATTGAAGCATCGCCCTGCTGGTCCATGCAGATGGCGCTGTTATCGTCTCCAGGATACCAGTAGGTCTTAAAAGAGCCTTGCAAGCCCTTGTTCAGTATTGTAATTACAATAAATGGACATGAATGATGAGAAAACAAAGGTTATGGCCTTTGCAAAAAGGTCAAAATTCTATTCATGGTATCAAAATGGCCATAATATAGAGCAAATAACCACTTCAAATACATAGGGATGGTCATCCAAGTCACTGGTTCAAGAAAAGCACATGGTGAATATGCAGCTGTCTTGGGCCAAAGATCAGCGAGCGCCATCTTTAAATTTTTCCACACAAAGGGAGGATATTATGTCCCTACCGCAATTAAGCTTTTTCTGGCCAAGTTGCTAGCAGTTTCTTTATGGGACCTTACTCAGACCCTCAGCTTCATGTTTTGCACCATTGGAAAAAGTTCAATCCAAATTCATTAGATCAATTCTTCAGATGCCACGTTGTGTCTCAAATGCACTTCTGCGCCCGGAGACAGGATTGACAAAAGTCGAAGCAAGAATCTGTATAGCGCTTTAAATCTGTAACTAAAGCTTAACTTATTTCCGCAAGGTCTTTCTCCATTAATCCTCCAAAACGAATTCTCCTCATCATGGATCAAGGCTGTCGAGTCCACATTTGCCAAACTACACTTCTCCCCAGCCCCAATACTCAAGTTGGACTACGATCAAGCAAAACAAACCTTGTGACAAAGGGTAGAGGACATCAAAAGGCAAATGGAAAGCTCCTCTGTAGGGAAAGCTCCTCTGTATCTGGCTCCAGACGCCATTAGATATGTTGTCACTCCTGTCAGCTATTTTAGCCAGTTGGAATCAGCAAACCATTGGAGAGCATTTTCGGTGCCATGCTCTTCCATCAGCAAATATAGAAAGATACTATTGACTGAAAGACTCTGTTCCTGTGACTCAGAAGCGATGGAGACCATTGGTCACATACTCCTTCGATGTTCCTTTATAGAGAAATTCAGAAAAAAATTATTCCAATAATTACTAGGTATCCTAGCCATTCCGACACTGCTTATCTACAGTGGTGCTTAAGGATGAACAGTCCGTAACTATAGCGCAGGTGGCTAGATTGTGCGCAGCAGCACTGGTTAGTAACATGTGTCTAATCCACCACAGCTATTTTATACAACAAATGTGGCAAACCCATTGCACTGCTTATTCCTTTCCCTTTTAGTATTAAACTGGCAATGGGCCACACAATTTATGGATTGTAATTTTAGTATAGTTAAGCCATGTATAATTGACAGACTGGATTTTATCATTGATTTTAGTTGTTATTTATTATTTTATACTAGAATTTTTAATTGTATATTTACTGAGTGTTTTTATTTGTTCTGGTCTATGACGGTAATAAACTGAATTGTAATTGTAATCCTATAAAAATGTTTGGAAGGACCTGAAATGGGCAATTCATATGAAGAAGTCCACCAACATCCCGGAGCTGAAAGTATTGCATTGTGTTAAATTCCTCTAAGCTGATGTGCAGGAGTGATTAACAGTAATCAGAAACATTTAGCTATACATGTTGCTACCTATAGAGGACACACCAATTACTGAAAGTTCATATTTGTTTGCCATATAGAAATACAGATAGTCCTCAACTTAGGACCACAGTTGAGTACAAATTTCCCATTCCTAAGCAAGACAGATAAGTCTGTTTTGTCCCATTTTACTACATTTCTTGCCACAGTTATTAAGTGAATCACTGCAGTTGTTACATTAGTAACACAGTTGTTAGATGAATCTGATTTCCCCATTGACTTTCCTTGTCAGAAAATCACAAAAAATTATCATAAATACATGCCAGTTGTCAGGCATACAAATGGTCATAAATTACTTTTTTTCAGGGCAGTAACTGAACAGTCACTAAACAAATGGTTGTAAGTCAAGGATGTATGCAGCTATGAATCATTTTCATCCATTTTCCAGACCACCTTTGGGTTGTTTTTTTTTTTTACACCAGTGAAAAAGTGTGGGAGATCACTTCAGGATACTATGTAGGTTGAAGAGATAAAAGTTTGTTGTGGAGCTTTGATGACAGTCTGTTCCCAGGCTGGGTACCTATTGCAGATTTAGAAATAGCAGAGCTGGTGAAACAATTTAAGATGGGTAAAAATTTTATCACTACTGCAATTGTGAGTAATCATCTAGAATAATCAATGTTAGCATCTGTCTTTACCTACATAGATTGTTCTGCACAGGTTTGAAGAAAGTGGAGCTGAGTCATTATAGTGTCATTTGTCAAAAAAAGTCAATTGAGATTTACCTGTTCATTATAGACCACTAAGTACTTTTTGGAAATATTATGTATAACATCTTTATAGTAAATTTGGGATAATTCAAAACATAAAGAGCCAGTTAGGCTTTAAAGCTGGATGTTTGATTATAGATCATCATCTAATTGAAACTGGATCTGCAGTATATGCTTCCTTTATTGAATTTAGATTTGCATTTAATTTTTTGCTAGATGTTGGCAGTGGTACAAATTTTAAAATTCTGTAGATGGATTCATGGTCTTGTTAATAAATAGACTTTATGAAAATTGAAGATTAAAAATTCAATGCAATATACAGTAATTCCTATCTGTACAGAAGTTGTGGGGGTTGTTGGTGCTCTTTGAAGTTAATTATTGCATAAAAGAGTTGAGCAGGGCTGTATCTTATCATTGATATGTTATTTTTATTCTGACTAGATCAGATCACTTTATAAGCCACCTTATAAGCCACGGGTGTCAAACTTGCCATATCACATTGCCCTCATGTGACATTTTGTGACATTTCCTCATTCGCGAAGCTGGGTTGGTGTGGCCTCTGTGCGACATGTCCAGCCTACGGGCCACCAATTTCACACCCTGTTATAAGCCATGATCCGGTATTGCAATAGTAAATTTTGGAGAGCATTTACCCTAATATACTGCAACATTTTTAACGATTATTTTTGAAGGAAAGTTTAGGAAAATTCCTTACACTTAGGACTTTATGATGAAGTGGTTGAAAATACAGTCAATGTATTTTTCTTTGTCAGTTTTATATCCTTTTAAATATTTGAACCTTTCAGATCTATTTTATGTACCATTGCTATTAATTGACCAATATTATTTAGTTTGTTTGAATATTCCTAAAGTTTGTTTTATTTTTTAAACAGTATAATTTTTGTATTGATTATTTAGCTTATTTTTGGTTTTTTTAGTTTTCATGTTTTATTTTCATTTAAGTGGAATTCTGGTCTTCCATCTGATATATTTGTGCTTTTGACATTCCAGCTCAGATTTTGTTTGTTGTTTTTTTAGTAGAAGCTTTCCTTGCTTCTATGTCAATGTCTATTTTAACAGGTGGCTGTTGATTCTGCTGTTCCTTCTCACTGTCAGACTTCCTCATGGTATTAAATGTTTCTTAATAGTTGTCAAAGCTGAAGTGTATAATTTGTGCAATTACAGAGATTCATACAGAAATATATGAAGATACATGTAAGTAACATAACTATATATCTAATTTGATCTAGTGATTAAAGTTCCAGGCTAGAAACCAGGAGATTGTGATTTTTAATCCCACCTTAAGGATAAAACGCAGCTGGGTGATTTTGGGCCAGCCTCTCTCTCTTAGTCCAACCTCACTTCACAGGGTTGTTATTGTGGTGGGGAAAGGAGAAGGATATGTTGGATATGTTTGTCATCTTGAGTTATTTGTCAAAATAATAAAGTTGGATCATAAACAAATAACAAATGAAAATATAATGGGGTGTGTTTTTGTTTTCCCTTGTTTCTTCAATATCCCATCAAAGCAAATTGTAAATGATTGGTGCTTTCCATAGCATGATGTCATTTCCCCATTTTTTTTTCATTTTAAATTATTTATAGTTTGAAAAGTATGTTTAGCTGTTAATTTAATCTACATAAATAACATTATTAGAAATAAAATACTTTTATTCCCTGAGTTATTGCAACTTGCTCTAAATCTGTTGTTTATCAATTAGGTTCTTTAGTATCTTGAACAGGTTCAGGCTACTGCAGATGTAAGAATCTCATTAAAGCTTTATTTAGCTGCAGCTCTGAACTTTGACTAGTTGCTTGGAAACCTCATGTAGGCTGTGTGAATACAATGCAGAAGGAAAAGGCTTTTTAAAAGAACTGATCTATTTTCAGCTGTTTTCTGAAAGATTCTGCTATTCTTTTATTTTTGCTGCTACAGTATTCTCTTCTATTGGCAACTTCTACTGATGTAGAATGATAGTGATTAGTTTATAAGTTTTTAAAATACAGATCAAATCATGAATATCAACAGTATCCCAATGAACAAGTCACTTTCAAGCAATTAAATCTAATATCACGTTTTATCCAGTTCAAACATTCAATCAAACAATCAAATCTTTATTTGGTCATAGACCATCAAATAAAACGTAAGAATCAAGGACAGTTAAGATAAAAGGAAAAATATAGTTATTCTATCTAAAAAGGATTAGAGTTAATATACAGTGTACTGTGCAGATTATAGAACAATATTTTTCTGTGGTCAAGGAAATAAAATTTCCTTGATAATAACAATTTGATTGAATAGGATGCTTAGTAGAGAATGAAAATCATAATTCCTGGCAAGCACCTGTGTAAAGAGGGCAATAAAAATAACATGTTCCATCAATTCAATTATTCCACTATGAAAACACTTTCTGCTCAAAGGATATTTTTTGGTATCTTCCTTTGGTAATGGCTGTTGGGAGGGCATTGAATCTGGCTAAGGATAAGGCCCTTCTGAATTTTGGGGTTGTTACACCACTATTGGTGGAAATGTGCAGAATGACTCAAGATGATGTTTCTGGCTAGAGCTGGAAAGTTTTCTTGCAACTCTAGATCAATTGCTTGCTGTTTGAGATCAGCTAGTCCACCTACATAGCCCATGAATAGCCATAAAGTTGCTATTCATGGCCATGAACAGCCATAAAGTTGCAATTTCGCAGTATTGCCTGGCTCCAGAAACATTGTAAGCATTTGGCTATAATTAATGGAGCCAAGCTGATTGGAAAGAAGGAGAGCTTAAGCCAATAGAGGAAGATATACTGTAAATCCAGGCAGAAGTTTCAATTTTAAGGAAGTCAGCTTCATGGCAAGGGACAGCATTTGAAATGCAACAAGATGCTTGAAAGATGGTTCTCAAAATCTTGGTCTCAATTCTTTCCAAAGAAAGGAATGATGGAAGAGCCCAACTGAGCTTCAAAAAGAAGCTTAGCTGAGAAGACTTTAATAACTGAAAGTAAATGCTGAGCTCTTGTGGACAAATGGTTTGCAAAGGCAAAATTGTTTTTTTATGCATTGAAAGTACCTAGCTGGTATGAGATTTATAGTTCCCAGTAGCTTGGAAGAGAATCCATGGATATTTAAATGTCTTGACTTGTTCCATTAAATGGTTAGTTGTTAGAAATATGTCTTAGGGTGCTTAGCAAAAACTATGACTTTGGTTTTAGAATAATTAGTTTCTAGATTTTGGGGGGCAGTGTTCAGGTAGTATATGAAGTAAGACAATCTATGTTTGAGAAAGCTGCACAGCATCAGCTGCATATAGAAGAATAGAGATGTGTCTATTTCCCAATTTTGGTGAATGAAGAGATTGACTATTCAGTTTGTCAATAAGAGAATTAAAGAAAGGGCAGCTAGAATACATCCTTGTCTCATTCTCCTTTTTAGCAGAAATTTCTTTGGGTTGGTATACTTGGGCACTGCATTGTACAAATTGTACAAAATGTTGGCCAGTGATGAAACTACATCAGTAATAATTCTCCTAACTCAAATGGATGGCCAATGGGGAGGAGCTCATCTGATATGGAAAGATCCTCTGCCTTGGACCATAAAGAATGCAAAATAGGGCTTCCCAAATTTCCATTGATTTGGCAAGTGTATGACGGGTCAATTACCTGGGCTGATAGGATATGCCAGAATAAGGACAGATTTTTATCTTTGACAACTAGAGACAAATGAGTAATAAGTTCATTGAAGTTTTCCTCCCCCCCCCCAACAATATAGATATCACTTTCTT
Source organism: Pseudonaja textilis (assembly GCF_049901715.1). Lineage (NCBI taxonomy): Eukaryota > Metazoa > Chordata > Lepidosauria > Squamata > Elapidae > Pseudonaja > Pseudonaja textilis. The sequence continues at coordinate 84,874,109 of NC_142008.1, read as the reverse complement.
TGTGATACAACTTTTAGAAACTAACTGAATCTTTTTGGTAGTCATACAATTACAATCAAACTCATAATTAGATCTAATTCTTGAATTTAGTATGTTTTTCCATATCTTAATAGTGAAATGTTCTTGAAGGCTTTGTAAAAGAGATATATAATAGATGCATGGGGGCCTGTCAAATTTCTTATTAGTTCAACATGAGTGTTCCAAAACTCAAAAAAAAAAAAAAGCATGTTGGAATATTTAGAGCTCTTGCCTTAGTATCTGTCAATGAAAAATATATATCTACAGAAATCACAGCTTTAAGGAGAAAAAGTTATCTTTAGTAAGGGAAGGTTATTACTGTTAATTCTACTTCAATTCAGTTTATAGAAATAATTAAATTATGGAAATTTGCCAACAAGCTAGTATTGGTTTAAGTCTCCCAGGCCAATCTGAAAGTTCTCACAGTGATCTTCTGGAGCAACTCCATTTATTTTGCGTATATCAAAATGATTCTCTAATTTTCCTAAGTAAGATGAAATCCCAGCAAATTGCAAGTTCCAAGTTGGGTGAGTGGTCCTTGGTACTGTCTCAGCTTCATCGTTTTCTTGCAGGTGTTTCATTGTAACCTCATCATTGATAGAAGGGAGTGCGGTTTGCTGTCATGTTATATTTTAATGGCTTGCACCCACTCTTTCCCTGTCCCTCTTCCTGTCTCCCTCTCCCTCCTTTCCTCCCTCTCTCCTCCCTCCCCCCTCCCTCCCTGTATCATGTGAAATTAAGAATATTGTGCAAAAGTTTCATACTCACCTAAGTCTTGGTTTGTGGAAAATGTGATTACTTACACATACTGTTTCCCACTTGGAATGTTTTATTTAAAAATGGAATATTCTATGAACAGTTTAATCAAATACATATAAATGTATAGTAATATATGCACATTAAACAAGTGAAAGGGCCATTCCATAAGCAAACCATCTTGCTCAGTGCCATCTTTTTTAGAAAGTAGTGTTAGCAAATACATTATGGCTGCTGATTTAAATGTACTTCAGGAAACTATCTGCTGTTTTTTCTATGAGCGTTCATTTGTTTGTCTAAAAATAATACAGCACTGAACAAAACTTTCCTGGAAGACAAAAAAGAGAGACTGCATTTCTATTAAGATCACAAAGACTACTTGACATGAAACAAAAGTTCTGAGCTGTTCCATTTCATGATACAAATGTAATATAAATATCTTTTGAGGCTGCTTTCTGTTGTTTTGCCCATCTAGTTTAGAATTCTTTTTCAGAATAAGTGGGACAAGGATATATCTAAATTTGTATTTTATTCCTTGCATGAAATTCTTATGCTAAGACTGTAAATTGCAAGTTTTTATTTTTATAAGTGGTCCTGATATAGAGCAGAAAAAATACCAAATAATATTTACATCTTATATGTTATCTAAAACTGATTGTTATGTAGGATTTTTTTGTCTCAGAATTTATATAAATATTTTCCAAATTTAAAATTACATGGCTGAAAACACTAATAAAAACCCACTGTTGGGTAATTATATTCTGATAAAATTTTGATTATAGTGTAGGTAAGCTTGTGAAATGTATGGCCCATAGGCTTCATGCTACCTGCATGCTGCCCTGCCAACTTTTTTTGAAACTCAATAAATCCACCACTGCCAAATGTCACTGCTGCAACTCTGAAACTCACATTGTTGAGTACCTGTACTATCTCCAGGCCTCATTGACAATCATCAGCTGCACTGCTACTGCTGTACTACTACGTTCTGAACAACAGATAGCACAATCATTATTCCTTATGATCCCCAATTCTTTTTAATTTATCAATGCAATTATTTCAGATCCATGAATTGGGCCAACCTGAAATATAAAAACCCAACAGCACTTTTTCATTTTAAAAAGCATATCCCCTAGCCTCTTATAATAGTGTACAGAATATTTTCAGTGCTACAAGTGCAAGATTATATTTTTTTATATATGAAAATATATAAAATCTAGGATATAATTAAAATCCTTTTTCTTGTTCCATGCAGGTGAAACTGAACAGGAACTGGGACCTCCTCCCTCTGTAGATGAGGCAGCAAACACACTCATGACTCGCCTGGGCTTCCTCCTGGGAGAAAAAGTCACTGAGCTACAGGCAGGGAATCAGTATAATATGGAAGGACAGGAAGACAATCAGGTGAGCTTAAAACTGTGTAGAATGATAAGTATTTCACTGTATTCTATTTCTGGAAAACAAAATACTGCATGCTATAATTCAAATCTCATCTTCTATTAGATATTTGAAAATCATACATATTGGTGATTAACTAGAACTTGCCAGGCAAAAGCAACCAGAACAAGTCCATGAATTTTCAAGAATTGCCAGATTGACTGCATTCCCATGTGAACCAGTAGATAAGGGCTTCAGTAGTCTGGCAATGGTTAGGTGGTTCATGTGGTTAGTATGCTGGGCTGATGATTAGCAGGCTCATGTTTTAGACCTAGTTAGTTGCCACCAGATGGGGTGGGATGTGCTCCCATAACACATTCCAGCTCCTACTGATCCAGCAGTTTGAAAGCAGGTGGACCGGGAGTAGATAGATATTTTGATGGGCAATTTGACAGGGACATGAAAGGAGCCCTTGACATAGAAGTAGTAGTAGTAGTAATCTAGAAAAAAAGTAGTAGTAGTAATCTAGAAAAAAATAACAATAGGACAGGGATGGTAGGCACGTTGGTGCACTTATGCATGCCCCTACAGACCTCTTAGGAAAGGGGTGAGGTCAATAGTAGACAATCTAAGGTTAAAGTTTTTGGGGTTTGGGGAAGAAACGACAGAGTCAGGTAGAGTATTCCAGACATTGACCACTCTGTTGCTGAAGTTGTATTTCCTGCAATCAAGTTTGGTTTACCTTAAGTATATCTCTTCATCCCCCACTCCTCTTTACTGTAGAATATTCTTTAGCTGGTGATTCCAGCACAGAGATATTCTTACCTCTGCTATAACTTGTAAATATGCAGAGATTGAAGTTAGCAAGTCAAGTTAAATCAAATTAAGAAATATTCTGGATATATAACTCTGAATAGAAGATAATTAGACTTTCTTGTATAAGATCCAAGTAGGAAGAACTTTTCAGGATTTGTCTTTTTCTCAGATCTTGGTTTAGCAAAGAATTCTGTTTTGATAGACCAGACAGAAACTAATGTAAATTATTTTTAGTAATTCTTGTTAAAAATGGGATACAGATTAAACAGAAACACAGTAAAATCCTTAATATGATCAAATAATGGACTTAAACAATTTGTTGTTGTAGATTACTCATTCATTTGGCCATTGAAAACTTCCCTTGTTGCTAATTATTTTTCTAGGAAGGGCAACCCTCTAGCAATTTAGTACAGGCAATCCTTGTTTACTGACCACTTACTCAGAGACCATCAAAAATGTGGCAAAGATAAATGAGTGAAACTTAAGATTGGTCCTTGAAATTCCAGTTGTTGAAGTGCCTCCACAGTTATGTGATTACGATTTGAGTGCTTGGCATCCAGGTTGCACTTATGACAGTTACAGTGGCCTATGGCAACCTTATACAACCTTGCCTGCTAGCTTCCCAAAAGCAAAGCCAATGGGAAAGATGACCGTAAAAGTCACAAGTTGGTAAATCTCTCTCACCTATCTGCACATGAACCGACTCATATTCTTCTTTCCTTGGCCTCTCTGTGCTTATGCCACACCACAGCACCCCGCCTTCTAACTCATGTGTGGCCTGTCCAGGCTTCCCTGCAGCACCCCTTCATTTCTTCCATGATACTTCTAGAGCTTCTTACTTAATAACCTGCATATCTTGGGGTTTCTGTCAACTTTTTGACTGCCTGAACTTTCATAATTAAGTAATATGGTCATGTGACATCATGCTTTATGACCACATTGCTGAATGACAGGAGTATCGATACCAATTGCCAGCATAACTCAATGACTACCTATGGTTAGAATATTATTCTGGATGAGTTTGAGCATGTTGCACCTTTTGACAAACAGCTCTTTTTAGAAAAAGCTGAGCAGTGTTGAAGTGGTTCTTACAATGCTAGGTCATTGGAAAGATACTGTGTAAGGACCTATTCTCCTTGCTTGGTCTTTATAAAAGTTTCTCTGTTCATCTTTGGAGAATGTAGCCAGGGCAGATTCCTTAAATTACTCCATCTCATGTTAATTAGTCTGAGAGAAAAGTTTCCCTTTCCAGATTTCAGGGAAGGAACCCCACGTTGATTCATAGTCAAGGTTTTCAGAACAATTGTCAGTTTTTGAATAGGATTCTTTTAGAAATTTTAGTCTAGGAGGCAGGAGAGTTGTCAACATACATACATACAGGCATATACATCCTAAAGAACAATGACTTTCTTTTATATAAGCCAGTTTCTTCCCTCAAATTTTCCTTCAAGTAAGCCAAGAGGAAGTCAAATAAAATTCCTTTTAATTTTAAGAAAAGTTACACATTGAACAACTAGTTCAATGTGAGACAGTCTCACTATCATGAGGTTTCTATTCTTTTGCTATCTTGAATGTTTATCTTACGGCTTAGGCTTGATAAAATCCAGATAAGTTAATGATTTTTTCAGATTTTCCTCCACAGATAGTTCAGAAACTTTTATGGGGGTGGGGGGAAGCTTGCTGAAGAGCAAAGCAAAAAAGGCTAAACCCCTCTTTTCTGTATTTGTTTTTTATTTAATCCTGCAAAAAGGTGCAAATTTGTTTTATAATCCAGGCATAGCTGAGAAATTCACTTATGGGAGAATAGAAAAAGAATTGTATTGATTTTTTAAAAATCAGCTTAGCCCAGTTTGTAGCACATTCTTCCAGTCCTAATGGGGTCTTGTTTGATTTGAAAGGGAGGGGGATTATATTTTTCTAATTTTGGTTTTAGTCTTTTTTTTGTTATTCTTATTTTGGGAGCTTCTTACATTAAAATATCATGAGTCATTTTTTCACCTTTGAATGTACTGTATATTTGCATATGTATGTATCTATGTATTATATATTTGAGTTTTCATGGATTTGTGGAATAAAGAAGGCTGTAGATATCTGACTTAGAGACAGGAAATATGAATATGGAAGGGATTTTTAAAATCTAAAGAATGGTTATCTCACAATCTTAATTCATAAATGGCCAAAACGTTTGATAGAAATACATATAGAATGTTTTAATTAATTTTTTTAAAATTTGTTTATTTGGAGTTTAAAAAAAAAAACGAGAACGAGGCTTGCTCAGGCCTCTCAGCTGCATCCAACTCCCCGGCCTCAAATTTAGGGCAGCATATTAATGAGGCATATCTTAGCGCTTCCAGTGTTAGCCCTCACTAAAATGGAAACCACACAGGCCCAGTCTGATCATCTGGGCCTTGAAGAGGCCCGTTGTTCTGTCTCCTCAGTCTGGTGATCTGCAGGCCGGCCCTCAGGCTGTATCCAAGCTGAAGAGGCAGAATTAGGCTCCACCAGTCATCTTCAGGCATGGTCACCAGAGAGAGCAGCTGAAGTTTTTTTACCTCAAGATTTGAGTATGTCTGGCCCTAGTTTTAGACAGGCAGCTTGGGTTTCAGAAGTTTCCAATTCTTGGGGTAATTTACCTCAGAGTGGCCATAGGCAAAGGGCTGAGGCCACCTTTACTCCTACAGCTGCTGGCCTCCACCCAGTGGATCCATCAGAAGTAGCAGGCCTGAAGATATTAAGGGTATGGTTTCTGTGACCATAAGACATGGGATTGCTGAAGGTTTTCAACAACCACATGGTTGCCTCTGTCTCCACCATCTGGAACTCTGACAGAACCGGAAGATGTCCTTAAGACTATGATAAGAGGTCAGAACAGATTCTTAAGTGCACTCACCAAGTAGTAGCATGGGTGGTCTGAGCCTCCACTGCAGCATCTTTCTTTACAAGGTCTTATGTGCATTGGCTGCACCAGCTACAGCTCATTTGCCTCCCAGTGATACCAGGTTCTACCAGGACATAAATAAGTTCTTCATGGCAGCAGACTTTACAGCTTACGCCACCTTAAATTCTGCAAAATTTGCATAAAAAGTGATGGCATCCTAGGTGGCTAAGCAATTGGCAGACAGACTTGTACCAAAAATGGAAGCTTGCTTCCACCCTGTGCTTGGGCAAGAGTCTGTTTGGGGACGCTATGGAACCATACCTAGTGGAAACCAGGGATAAAGAAAAATTCTTTCGTTGTCCGGAAAGAGGTCAGATTTTCATCAGGCTCTATACTTCCAACCATCTTCCTTTCAGCCTGAGTCCAACACCCATTTTCCTCTGGGCCAGAGGGCGTTCCACCCTCGCCAGGAGCAACAACCTGAATGATCAGGTGGATAACAGCAGTTTTCCAGCAAACGGCCCTTTCAAGGCAAAGGAGGCTATTCATTCTGACTCTCTAAATCAGTGGTCCCCAACCTTTTTTGTACCAGGGACCAGTTTCACACAGAAACACTTTTTCAAGGACGAGGGGGGGGACACTTTTTCAAGGAGGGGGGAGGGGGAGGAGTCCGAGTTTGGTGGTTTGCTTGCAGTCGTTTCATTACCTGACTAGATAACATCTGATGTTGTTACCTAGTCGGGTAATAAAACGTCTGCCAGCAAACCACCAAGTTCAGAGAGCGCCAATGCCTCCTCATTGCAACCCTGAGCGACAGATATTCTCTTCTATTGGGACATTTAAAATGGAGGGTTTCAGCTGCAGATTCAGGAATTGCGCCGGGCTGAGGAGCGCCTTCAAAACTGAGCGCTGGGTGGTGGCGGCCCGCGGCTGTCTCCGCGGCTCAGGACAAGTCCCTGCAGGATGGCTGAGAAGCCCCGCCTCTCAGCCCTGCCTCCCTCAGCCTTATCCCTCAGGTGTCTGCCTCGTTCCTCTCTCAGTCGCTCTCTCGCTCCTCCACCAGCCCAGGAAGAAACTGCTTCAAAGAAGCCAGCAGGGTGGCTTTTCCTGTCAGCGCAGCTCCTCCAAAGCGCCCGTTCACCCCCACCCCGCCACCTGCGGTTCAGTCCAGTGCTCCATTCTGCCTGCCTGCCTGCCTTCATTTCTGGTGGTTTCGGAGCAGCTTCGGCTGAGTAAAAGAGGCGAATAGTTATTATTCTCAGCCAAAGTTACTCCGAAACAACCAGAAACAAAGGCAGGCAGGCAGAACGGAGCACTGGATTGAACCGCGGGCAGCGGGGTGGGGGTGAACGGGCGCTTCGGAGGAGCTGCGCCGACAGGAAAAGCCACCCTGCCGGCTTCTTTGAAGCAGTTTCTTCCTGGGCTGGTGGAGGAGCGAGAGAGTGACTGAGAGAGGAACGAGGCAGGAGGAAACCGAAGCCGCTGAGCCGGAGAGCAGGACGGGCTTTGGTTGCTTCCTCCCTCCCCTTCTTTCATTTGTGTCCTTGATCCCTGATCCCAGCAGCATTCACCGAAGGCGAAGAAAGCCGCCATTTTTATTTTATTTTTATTTTCTTTGCAGCCCGGTACCAAATGATCCACGGACCGGTACCGGTCCGCGGCCCGGTGGTTGGGGACCGCTGCTCTAAATGACTGCCCTCCTTCCCCTCCCATCGGAGGTCATCTGACCTTCTTGGCTTCATGGTGGGAGGAGTCAGCTTCGGATGCCTAGGTTCTCAGGACTGCGAGGTCAGGTCTTCAACTTGAATTCCTCTCCCGTCCTCCAAGTTTTTTTGTTTGCTGTCCAATATCTCGGGACAGTTCTAGACAGTCCCTCATGGAATCAATCATTCAACATCTAGGTGGTCATAAAAGCCAGCCAGGCGGTTCAGGTGAATCAACGGGTGCTGGGGTTCTACTCCCACCTCTTCGTAATCCCAAAGGCCTCGGGATGGAGAATAATCCTCAACCTCAAGTCCTTGAACAAATTCATTCCCTACAGGCGCTTCAAGTTGTAGTCCCTCCATACTTTTCTGGAGAGCGTTTGAGAGGGTGACCTCCTCTCATCCATAGACCTCACAGAGGCATACCTCCATATCCCAGTCTGACCCCTTCATCGCCAGTTCCTTCGCTTTTGCTACAACAAGAAGCATTATCAGTAGTGGGCCCTTTCATTTGGCCTCTCATCAGCCCCCAGGGTCTTTACCAAGGTTCTAGCAGCACTGGTGGTGTCCCTACGCACCCAACTGTGAGGGTCCAATGGACAATATCCTGATTCAGTCATCTTCAACCCACTCCACCAACAGCGACCTTCAGACCACGATGCGGATCCTACAGGAACACAGGTTTTCCATAAACTCCAAAAAGAGTCATCTTCTGCCGATCACCCATCTCCTACACCTAGGGGTGATTATCGACATGACCCTCTGCAAGGTTTTCCTTTTCCCAGATTATCAAGAGAGTCTGAATGACTCAGGGCTTCCAGTTTGAGTCTCTTCGGCGACAGACTGAAATCCGCGATCGTGCATGATTTCGATCTGTGCTCGCCGACAGAGCACCCCGAGCCGGCTTGTTTCGGGGCTAAGCCACCCTGTAGAGGTGGTGAAGAAGGGGGAGACTGCTAGCAGGGTTGACGAGAGCTGCATCTCTCTTCCCCAGCTGGTCATTACTCCCTTTCCCGAAGGCGGTTGCAGCGGTGGTCAGAAATGGCCACCTCAAAGAAGAACTGAACCGGAAAAGAATGTGCAGGAGGAAGATAAGAAGAAAAAGTTTTAGTTGACCAGGTTAAATCGAAAAAGCAACAACGTAAGTTACCCTGGAATTTAAATTTAATAACATTGTTCCCAAAGAAGATTTTGAAGCTGAGGGAGAGGAAGAAGGGAAAGAATTAGTTTTTTTTTTCTTCCCTTCCTTATACTGACAGCTAAGAGATTTAAGCAAGAAATTGAAAAAAAAACCACTTTGACATTCATAGGCATCTAAGCTGAAAATAAAGGGATAATAAAGATTTCTGGATATTTAAAAGTTTTCAAAAGCAGGAAAGGAGAAAAAAAAGAATAAAAGGGCAGGATCTGGAAAAATGAAGGAGACTGCCTGGAACTAAGGAATGGAACTATAACTAAAAGGAACTTACAGTGAAATTTTAACAAGATTCCTCAACGATACATTTTAACTGAACAAAATAATAGAATCCCAGGAAGAGAAAGTGGAAAAAAGAAGCAAGAAAAAACAGCCTTGGATTATTTGGATTACTTGGTGATTTTGTTTTTTGCATCTAGATGACTAAAATTAACCGGGTGGTTGTTTAGAAGTCTTTAAAATGGTATCACTCTTAGAAGAACTGAAAATGGAACTTAAAAAATGGAAAGAAGATGCACAAGAAGGGAGAGGTTCTTTTGGCTTCGTATTTCAGTTCTTAGAAATGGAGATCTGGAACTATGAGAAACAACAAGAAACACTTGCTGAACAAGAAGATTGGGACAAAGAAGAAGTCATCTTTAATTATCAAATAATTTTAAGTGGGGGAAAAAAGAAAAGGGGGGAAAGAGAGTGAAAGATTTAAGACTAGCAAAAACAACCAAAAAGAAGAACAATTTGAAAGGTAAGTATAATATTAGAAAGCAACAGAAGAGGGGATTACAGATGAGAGAGTTAGAAGTAGAGAGATGAGGGGGTAAAAAGGGGAGGGAGAAGAACAGGGGGAAGAAGGCAAGGAAAAGTTGCAAAAGACAGAAACAAGAAATGGAGAAACAGGGAAAAGATATTAGGATTGTAACCATAAGCTTGTTTAGAGATAATGGGTTAAAATTTAATTGGAAAAGGGATTCTGCAAAGGTACATAAGATAGCATTGTTATATTACAAACAGAAATAATTTTAGAAAATATGACTAAAATGATGGATAAAATATTTACTGTAATGTAGTGGAATGTTTGTTAATAAATAAATGAATTAAAGTGATTGAGAGAATTAAATGTGAACATTTTAATTATTAGTAATGATTTATAAAAATATAAGTGAGAAATATGGGAAAAAAAGAATTAACTATGGAAAGTTTATAAGTGTTCCCAAGGAAGTGTGATATTTAATTGAAAAGAAATGTTAAAGATGTTAAGATTTTAATGAGTATTAATGATAGAATTGAATTGGAATGGAGTATGTGTTTTATTTACATATATATATATATATATATATATATATATATATATATATATATATATATATATATTTTTTTTAAGAATATAGTGTGTATTTTAAGAATGTACCAAGAAGAATTCGATTGGAAGTTATGTATTATATTGAATGCTATAATCTTAAAGGTATACATTGAAGTTTAAGTAAGAGTTTGAATGGATAAAATTAAAAGATATAAAGCTGTCATATTCCAATTGGTAACTATAGGGAAAAATTTGTTTAATAAGAAAAGATAATATAAAATTGAAACAGGACAGACAAAAGTATAAATATAATGATTTGAATTGAGATGAGATAATTAAAATAAAGTTGAGAAAATTAAAAGAGGGGAAAAACTATGTTGAAAATATAAAACGGTAATAAGATATGGAATAGAATATAAAAATGAGCATGAAATTGAGTTTTGTGTCTGTATGAAGAAGTGATAGCCTGGGACCATGCTATTTTCAAAAAAAGAAGTTTTATTTGTATTTTGTTTTTGTGAAAACCCAAATAAAATTTTCAAAAAAAAAAAAGAGAGAAAGAAAGTCTGAACGACTTGATAACTGGATTCGACAGCAACACACAGTTCCTCTGTCTCTACTGCCCCAGTTCCTAGGAAAGATGATTTCCTGTATAGGCATCGTGTTGTGGGCCTGACTACGTGCCCGGAAGCTGCAATGGTTCCTGCTGTCTTTTCAACGGGCGGGAACCAGCGACTCATTCATCAGAATCCAAGTTCCTCTACCGATCTTACGTTCTTTCCAGTGATGGCAGTCCCAGGCCATCAGGAAAGGCCATTTTTTTTCAAGGAGCCAGACAGGCTTGTGATCATGACAGATGCCAGTCTTTATGGCTGGGAGGGTACATCTGCAAAGTGAGATAGCTCAGGGTCATTGGTCCCAGACAGATTTATCTCGCCCCATCAATTGGCTTGAACTCAGGGGTATCTTCCTTGCTTTGAGACATTTCTAAGACAAGGTGACAGGGTCCCACGTGTTGATCATGACAGACAATGTGGCCGCCAAGGCCCATGTCAATAGACAGGGGGGACCAGTTCCAAATCCTTGATGCAGGAGTCTGGGACGGTGGGGAGGGATCTTCTTACTTTTATTTTTCAGAGACACATCATGTCTGTCAAGTTTCTTCCCCAAAAAGCTGGGGGCCAGCAGCAGGGCCTGCTTTTATAGCTTTGGCAGACTCAGCTCGATGGTGTAGGAGGAGGGGTCTAACCCTCTCCTGGACTCTCTCGCAGCGTATATAGAAAGGGTGTCTCAGGTAAATATACCAATGCCCATTATAAAATAACATTTATATTTACTTATTTTATTGCAAATTAAAAGTATTAAATATATCCACAATACCCCAAAAATAAAATCATCATTTTGTTACATATAATAAAATACATGAAGCCAGCAGTCTAGCTTCATGTATTTTATTATACATTGGAACTCAGTAAAAATACACAATTTTAAAAGGTATTGGGCAGAAGAAAATATTCTGATGCTCCTGGTTTCATCTTGTGCTAAGTTTTCTTTTTGTTATTGCTGAAATTATACATTTTTCGCATGTTCTGTATCTAAAGAGCAGAAAAATGATACAGCTTATAATGAAATAGAAGAGTAAATCCGTATATCAATTTTCCAACAGTGTAACATGTTTATGATTATATCAAGTGAATTCTTCACTATGTTATAATGGAATTACTGATAACTTTTCTGTGATGTTTGTATTCCTGCTTCCAATTTTCCAGGTTTCAGCAGTGTCCCAGCGAATAAGTCCATGTTCCACACTGACCAGCAGTACTGCTTCACCACCTGCCACTAGCCCTTGTTCCACCCTCCCTCAAACTAGTGCTAAGGATGTTATAGCAAAGGACTGCAATTATGGAGCTGTCACAAGTCCTACATCTACTCTTGAAAGCAGGGATAGTGGCATCATAGGTGAGTCTGAGATGCACATAAATTTGCAGTATTGGGTGTTTGCGTTTGCAGTATCCTGAAAGGAATTGGGAAAAGTGGAACAAGTATGAGAAGTCCTTGGTACTGTCTGAGCTTGGTTGCTTTTTTGCACATGTTTCATCACCCAAACTAGGTAACATCACCAGTGCTGACATTGCCTATTTTGGGTAATGAAACAACTGCAAAGATAAAAATAAAAAATAAAGATGACTTGTCTGAAATCTTTCTAGTTTGAATAACGTTTTGGGAGATACCATTTATTAGAAGTTTTGTCAAGGGGTGAATCGGAGGTTTTCTGAAAATGAATTATGCTAACAAGACATAATACTTTAGAGAAAGAAATAATCTTTTGGAGGGTTAAGATTTTGTCACACATGAAACAGTTTGTTCCCAAGATAGAGAAAGGAACTATTTTTGTTTCTAATCAGCATTTTGTAAAGGCAAAAGTTGCCAGAACCTTTTCCATATTCAAATTATACTGCTGATAGAAGGATGTTCAGAGGCCATTCAGATATAAATGGAGATAAATTCCAGTTTCCCGAGTTGTATACCAAACAAGAAACAAATCAAATGAAAGTTTAACATAAAAACTGTTTCCACTCATAACTGAAATGAAGTGATGTGAAAGAACACACAAAGTACAATTTTAATGCCTCTCAAATGCTCTGCCAATACTGTCCTTTTCAAAGGCACTCAGAAAGTTTAAATGGGCCAATATTGCTATGGTCCGGTCTAGTGATGAGGGAGACTGGGAGAACATGGAATCAGTAACACAAAATGGTAGCAATCCTGTCATTGTTTGTATTCACTACTATCACTGTCTTGTCCAACATTTGTGTCTAAAATAAAGCACAATAATACTTTGCATACACAAGCATCACCTTTGATGATATCGACAGCTTTTCACCTGCTTTTCTTCTGAGGGCTATCAACCTTAACTCAGCCACCTGAAGTCCAGTTTCTCCACTGGACTTGACAACCACTAGCAGTTTATTTTCTGGGTTACCAGTCAGTGGCATGAAAAACAGGGGTTAACTCCCCCCCCTTTCTAGATGGGTTCTTTGCTGCTGACCAAAGTATTATTCTTTGTATGTGTTGTAATATGTCCAACTTTAGAATCAGCTATTGTGTTTGACTCTGCTAATATCATCATAGTTCATGCATAATAATAAGAGACTATGACAGTGGGATTGAGGATGTGTGAGAAGCCATCAGGAAGGACAGCTGAATCTCACGGCAATTCTGATGGTGTAGAAAACTGAAAACCTAATGAAGCTTAATCCAGAGTAAGTTTCATTCAGTGGCTACACAGAAACTAAAAAGGAACTCATCCACATATTCTACCCTTTTCTCAAAGGCCAACTTTCATTGAGATACTATAGTATTTCTGAATGCTGAAATCACTTTATGTATTTAAAGTCCTATTCATAGGAATATTCATAGGAATATAACCTCAGAAGGAAATAAATGGTTATATTTGTTTGGGATAAATAAAATGGATTCCTCAAATTAAAGCTTATTGTGTTTAGGATTTACATGGTTCAGAAATATTTGGCATTATCTTCTTCCATTGGCTTAAATATATTCCTTGACTTACAATTGTTCATTTAGTGACCATTCAAAGTTAAAATAGTATTGAAAAAAAAAAGGCTTACAACCAGGCCTTGCACTTATAGCTGTTGCAACATCCACATGGTCACATGATCAAAATTTGGGCAACTGGCATCCCAAAGTCATGTGATCACCATTTGCAACTTTCTCAGCGGGCTTCCAAAAAGTAAAATCAATGAAAATCCAAATTTAAATAACAACTTCAAGATTTGCCTAACAACCATAATAAAAAGTCACAAAATGAGACATTTAACAATCATCTTGTTTAGCAATGGAAATTCTGATCTCAATTGTGGTTGTAAGTCAGAGAATACCTATATGTCTATCCAATAAGATATAGTAGAGGAATTCATCCTTTCAGTCCCATTCCTGAAGGTTTTTCATCAGGCACCATGATAGTTTACCTTTTCTGTAGCTGTCCCTCTCCTTTGGAATTATGTTCCATCTAAAATCAAATTAGCATCAACCAGACTTCTGGTTGACATTGTGGTAAAAATGACTGGAAAATAGTGGAGCTCTGCCAGTCTCCGTGAAATGCAGCCAGCAACTGGTTGCTGGGAGACCAGGAGTTAAGCCACCCTGGAGGGGTGGTGAAGAAAGAGAGGTGCTTCCTCGATCACAAGGAAACCGCAATTTCCTTGCTGATCCGAAAAAAGCTCACCTGATCGGCAGCAGGGATGATGGCCATTTTCTTGGTCTGTCACAAGCGGGGACAATTGGGACACTTAAGATTGTGTGCTGGAGTGGTGTGTGGACAGAGCAGTGAAACTGGGTGAGATAATTTCCAACTGTTACTTTAGAAGACTAACCTAAGTAAAAAGTTCCGAACAATAATCTCCAAACCTTAAGAAATCGATGATTGGATTTATGGAGAAAGTTTAAAGATTAAAAATTAAAGAGGAAGATCAAAGCTTTAAAGACGTAGAAGTAAAAGAAAAACCTAAAGGATGATTTAAAACACAGAAAGCGTGGAAAAGCTGAATAACGTTGTGAAAAGTGACTATTGGGAGGAATTGCTTTTCTGAAATTTAATTTCTAACCACCAAACACAGCTATTTTCAATTTTCTACACTCTGTTGAACTTGGAAGCAGGGGAGCCATCTAATGGAGGAAGAAGATTACTGCAATGTGTAAAATCCAAAGGAAAGTGAAGAGCGAGAAAGTGAACAACATCTAGAAAGATACTTGACCTTGACTTTATCTTAGTAGGTGATGTGGATGCTGAGAAATATTTACTGAGCTTTTTGAAGATTCATAAGGCAAATCAAATTAAACTTTATTGGAACTGTACATTGAAAAGTGGAAAAAAAGAGATGAAGAAAAGATAAATAAGACTTTAAATCTGGATAATTGAGAAGGGGTAAATTGGAAATTATAAAGACTGAAAAGTACAAATTTATAGCATTTAAATATCAGAAATTTAGGGGATTTGGATGAATAATTTTGGCATTGACTAGTTTTTATTAACAATTGATATTTGGGGGGGAGTTTCTAGGTATTGGGATACTGGAACATTAGAGGTATATTAATTGGTTACAAAATGACCCAGCAGGAGATAATAAAGTTCTATGAAGAAATGTTAGAAATTATGACAAAGAATTATAAGAAGTTGATGGGAATATTTAAAGATTAAGATGTGAAATGGTCTTGCAATACTTGATTTATTAATTGAATGAATACCGCGGGGGCTCCTTGCAAGCCAAACGGCATTACTCGGAATTGGTAGCTTCCAAGAGGACAGTTAAACATGGATTTCCACTCATCCTCCAGTTTGATGCGTACCCTATAATAACCTTCCCTCAAGTCCAATTTAGTGAATATGCAATCTTTCGCCAACATGGCCAACAGATCCTTTATTAAGGGTAATGGGTATAAGTTTTCCATGCACACTGCATTGAGGCCACAGAAATCAATGCATAAGTGCAACCCTCCATCCTTCTTTTCATGAAAGAAGACGGGTGCAGTTATATGGGCACGACCTGGTTGAATGAACCCCCTTGTTAAGTTCTTATCGATGCATTTTCTCATTTCTTCCAGTTCCACTGGGGTCATGGAATACATGCGCGGTTTGGGTAGTTTTGCCCCGGTACCAATTCGATGGCACAGTCCATTGAACGATGCAGAGGCAAAGAGTAACATTCTTGTTCACTAAACACTTCTGCCAAATCAGGCTAAACAGTTGGAAAGACAGTCATGTTGACATCACTTGTGACTTCTTCAGGAAGTGGTGTCATTGCCCCAGCTGTTTCATGCAGGGGTGGATCAGGATCAGTTGCTATATGAATTCGTCTATATCCTCCGGCCCACCAAATCATAGGGCCCTACTTATCCAGCCAAGAGAGACACAAAATCACAGACTCGGTCATCTTGTTTACTAGGATGAACCGAATCAGTTCCCAATAATCTTCCATCTCAAGCCTTACAAGCTCCATAACATGTGCTGGCACCCCCCCCCCCAAGGGTTGACCCGTCCACCTGTTCAAACCGGATAGGCTTCTTCAAAGGTACCACCCACAATCTTACTTTGTTCACAACTGCTTGACTCATGAGGCATCGAGTACATATGCTTTGGATGGTCACAGAGATAATAAATGGACGGATAGGGCTGCTTACCATCGGGTCCTCAGAGCTGTCGTTTCCACTATCCACCTCCATTATCAAGACCCCACCACTCACCCTGGGTTCTGTTGTAGATGTGGACTCTGCCTGGGTGTCACATGGACTAAGTTGCCTCGCTTCTCATGACTCTTCTGGCCTCAGCATCCTCCCTGTCTCGATCGCCTTCTCACAGGCACCTCCTCGTGAGACGAGTCGCTCTCTCCGTCATAGATTGTGAGATTGGGGCTGTGCACTCTGCCGCTCAATGTCCCCAGAGGTTACAGCAAAAACATTGTAGGGCCCATCTCGTCTGTTGCACCTTAGCCATGAGTGGACCCGGGCCAGGCCTGGAATGTATTGAGCCTTGCCTGGTTGCCAAGGGTTGCACTCCCCTGGTCAGAAATCTCCAAACACTGCCCACCCTTCCCCCAGACCCAGAACTCTTGTAGGCCATTCTCCAGTTCCACTGTTGCCCAGTACCAGTCCACTAACTGATGCAGCAGACCCCAGTACAGGCAAGCCTACTGTATCTCCTTGTCCAAACCCCTGCAGAACTGGTGTACCAACAAACACTCTGGCCACGTCCATGGCTTACTAGGAAGCCTCCTGAATTCCCATACATACTCCTTGACTGGCCTGCCACGTTGTCTCAGCTCGAGAATCTCTCCCTCTGCTCTCTGGGCCCTCAATCCATCTTCAAAATGTGATATAAGTGCCTCAAGATATAGGCCCACATCTGCTAATTTTTGTGCCTTCTCATTGTATAGGTCGGCTGCCCACTCAGCAGCTTCACCCTCTAGAACCCTAGTGATAGCCACCACCATAGCCCATTGGGATGGGTAAAATCCTACATACAGATCAAAGTAGCTGATCACCTGGCTCATGAATAACTCTACTCTGTCCAGGTTCCCATCGAGCATGGCCTGCACAGGAGGTGGAGCCCATGGTCCCCATGGTTCCCACTGTCCCATTGACACGCAGGGGATTGTATGGGCCATGAGCCAGGACCCTCACCTGCTGGCCTATCAGAAAGTCCATGGAAAGCACTTCCATCAACCGTTGGGTGTGGTCTACTGCATGTATCCCAAGGTGTAACCAGGTCTGCCAACTATGAATCCTGTGACCTGTGGTCCAATCACCCCTTGACCCCCACTGATTGACTGGCTTGGGTGTGACTGGTCAAAACGATGTCCAACTTACTGCGGCTGCCAGGCCTTCTTGCCTGATGCAGGCCTGTTCATCAGACTAGCCTCCCCAAACCGCTCCCTCAAATTGTCCAAAGTACTGCTGCCAGCTTGCGTTGAGTAGCTCCACTCGCTTTTCTCCTCTGACCCAATGCCTTTCTCACCAGTGCTGCCCTTGTGGCAAACCAGGGTGGGGCCCTGCCATCTCTGGGCTGCTCCACATTTGGCCCAAATCCTGTCCCACCTTCATGGGTCCCTGGTGTGTGCATCTCGTGTCTTCAGCTGTACCACTGGCTGTTGCACATCCAGCAGCACCTCCTTCTCCTCTTCCTGGTACAACGGCTCCTCCACATCCTCTACTGTCTCTACTGCCTCCGACACAGAATTTACATCTGGCGCTGTCCCTAAGCCATGTCAGCAACAGGAAAATAAAATGAAAGGAAAAAGCACCAATGCCAAGTACCAGTGCTGACTTTCTCTCAATGCCCTGAGCAAGTCCGGTAATAACGTAGCAAAAAGGAAGAAGCCAATACAGACCAGATCAGTTCTCTTTATTTGCATACAGGTCTCCAGCAAGATTCAAGGCAAGAGCAGGGTATCTCACATAAGCCGAGACTATCCTTGTGAAGTCAGCGCTGGGATGCTTAAATAGACACACCACAGCACCCCATATCTGGCCCTCATAGCCACCATCCGCACGCCACCCAATTCTTCACATTAGCCATAGTCTGAATGTCCAATGCCAATCACAGGTAACTGCAATCTGCCATCACGAGTTTCTCCGCAGACCCAGGATCAAGCAGGCCACCATAGTCACTCTTGCGCGACGCTGGCTTTGCACTCATTGCAAGCATCACAGGCATTTCAACTGTGAACGTCATGGAGGCTGGTTTGGAGTGCCCGGGTGAACTGTGAGGTATGTTGGTGGGCTCGGGCTGGAGCTTGATATCACCATTTCTACAGTTTTGAGTGTATTCAATTCAAGATTGTTCTGATTGCATCACAATGTTAGTTGTTCAACCTCCTGTCTGTATGCAGATTCATTATTATCTTGAATGAGGCCAATCACTATTGTATCATTTGCAACTTCAGTACTTTAACAGAAAGAACTTTTGAGATGCATTCATTGGTATAGAGAGCGAAGAGAAGTGGAGAGAGAGCACACAGCTCTGGGGGGCTCCTGTGCTAATTGTACAGGTATCTGATGTGATTTTGCCTAGCTTCACCTGCTGCTTCTTGTCTGTTAGGAAGCTTATGATTCATTTACAAGTGTGGTCAGGTTCAGCTAGCTAATTTAGTTAAGTTAGAAGAATATCTGGAATGATGGTATTGAATGCTGAGCTGAAGTCTACAAACCCTTGCATAGGTCTTTGGTGATTCAAGAAGTTGTAGCCATATTAACAGCATCATCTGTCGATCTGTTTGCTCAGTATGCAAATTGCAGGAGGTCTAACAGTGGACCTGAAATGGTTTTCAGGTGGAACAGCACTAGCCTTTCAAAGGTTTTCATAACTACAGATGTTAGAGCAACTGGTCTATAGTCATTCAGTTCCTAGATGAAGACTCAGATGATAGTAGAGCATTTGAAGCAAGAAGGAACATAGCACATCTCCAGTGATTCATTAAAGATGTGGGTGAAGATGGGCCCAGTTGGTCAGCACAAGCTTTTAAGCAAGAAGGAATTATCTTGTGTGGGCCTGATGCTTTTCCTGGCTTTTGTCTGTGAAATAGACCTTGCACCTCATTTTCTGTAATCACCAGAGGTGGTGGGCCCAATGGGATGGGTAGGTGATAGGAGCCTTGGCTGTTGTTGGTGTGTCTGAGATGGGGATTGTGGAGATGAGTGGCAGTAGTTTTCTCTCAAACCTAAAGTAAAACACATTCAATTATCTGCCAGTTGTTGATTTCCTTCAACATGGGAAGGAGGTTTGCTGTAACAGGTGATATTTTTAAGTTTTCCACATGTTTGCTGGTTCATTTGTTGAGAACTGATTCTTTACCTTTTCAGAGGAGCTGCTTTTTGCTGTTCTGACATTGACATTGCAAAGGGTGCTTGCTGAAGTGGTATATTTGGGGAACTGTTAGGAAGTATTAGAATGTCATTTTTCAGAATGCTTGTGATAGCCTTTCAAGCAAAGTCCTGTTGGTTTCTTGATGGTTGATTCAACTACTGTGCAGGTATCTTGCTCTGCTTCCTTGCAGTCTAGTTGGCAGTGTAGGTTGTTGAGTGCCGCTAGTGATAGGAAAGATATTGTGATTTTGCTAAATATAGCGGTTCTTAAAAATTAGTGAATACTTTTGAATTTTAAACATTTATTCATATTCATATTATACCTAAAATAGGCTCTATTCTCCATACAAGCCCTAAAATTGAATATAGCAAAGAAAACACAATTAAACAAATGAATCAAAAACATATTTATTGATTGATTTATTGAGGAAAATTATTCAAAGTTACATGCAATGTAAGTTCAGTTAAGAAAATAAGGCACTGCTTGGTAGAAAAGAATTATTCAATCTCCAAAATGTGTTGCAGAATGTTTGAGAGAATAAATACAGTTCCTGCCTGCAATACCTTAAATAGGTGAATAGCAGCAAAACCTCAAGATATAGCAAATACTGGAAATGGAGTGATCTATTTCCAGTTCAATAATGAACATTCTCCGGACTGTCTTGTTCCAGGGGATATTTTGGTGGTTTCTAGAAAAATTTTCTAAACCAAAAACAGCTTAAAGTCCAAAATGTTGAATTGCTTTTGAATGTAGCTGCTACAGTGCATTCCTCAGTTCGTTTTGAAGCTCAAATCTGAAAGGCTATACGTATAATCCTGCCAATTAATAAGATGGAGATATATTTTCTATATAACCAGTGTATTAAAAGTGAGAAAAAATGTTGTAAAAGCTCAAGTTAAACATAAGGGAAAATGTGTATTTTGAAGTTTAATATCTGGAAAACTTGAAAAGTTCTGTCCTAACTCAGTTTGAAAAATCTCTCTTTTGAGGTAAAGCTTTGTTTAAAAAAGGTAATTTTTTTTTTTTGCAGGTTAAGATGAGAAACATCTTATATTGAGATCATGAAAAATATTAAGTAAAAATGGTTGAAGCCTGTGCCAGATAAAAATGGCTTGTGAATATATTCTCCATCAGTGTCAAAATATCAATAATGTAGATGACAAATGTAATATCATGATAGCACATGAATAAATATGAGAGACCCAAAAGCCCTATATATAGCAATTGTTGCATATAGCAATTGATAAGTATGTTCTCCCAATATAATTGAAATCATTGCATTTAACCATGCAGTTTTTGTCTTTTCTCAAATGACACAAATTTTCTTTTATCTCCTATTAAACCCCCACGTCTTATTAGTCACCATTCCTCTGAGGTGTTTCCTATATATCAGGCTTCTGATTCTGCTGCAGAGGCAATCATAGTTGATCTTTCTCTTATATAATGCAATGGCAAATCACAATATTCATAAACAACCACTAGATAGACTGTCAAGTACTAAAAGGGAGGATATAAAGAAAAAAACTGATTAAGAATAATCTAGGTCTTTATAAAGAATTAACTTATTAAAATGTAAATAGCTAAATAAAAATGATAAAAATTGCTATATTTGTTTATCTGTAAGCAAGTGTAAGTACCACCACACACCTGTAGATTTGAATATTTCAAAGGTCCTAATAACTACTAATTAACTAGTAGGCTTCCTTCCACTTATATGAGGAAGAGTAGTGGGGGAAAGGGAATATGATATATTTACAGGATGGGAATGCAGAGCGTCTCCATCTTATGTGTCTTGAAAAACCAATTTAACAAAGAACCAAGACATTTCTGATTTCTCTTATATTACTTGTTGCATTTGGATGCTGTAATTGCTACATATGGGACTTTTTGGGCTTTCATATTTATTCATGTATTATCATAATGTTGCATTTGTCATCTGCAATATAAATACACAGTTACAACTCTTCCATAATATTAATGTTTGATTTTACTTGGTAGAATAAATGCTATATACTGTATTATATATTTTTGAAATTGTTATATTCAAGTTTTGGTAATGCAAATCACAATTAGGTTGGCAAGAGTTTACCATGAGATTGAACATATAATTTCTACCTGAATGTAAGGAGTATTCAAGAAAGAATATAGAATATATAGTTAATTGCTGCACCTTCTAGCTTACTTTTTGGTTGGCTATTTCACTCACCAGATTCCCAGGTTAATATAGAAATCATTAATAGAGAATAGAGTCAAAAAGGAGCAACAAATGTATTCATATTCATACTGTCACAGACCATCTTAAAAAAAGAAAAAAATCATAATATTAAGCCTTGACAATCCTTGATAATCTATCTTGACAAACCTTGTTAATCTATCATCTGCAGAGTCACATAAATGAAATGTTTTTTGTTACTCGTTGTCTTTTATTGTTCATTGCAGCAACATTGACAAGTTATTCTGAAAATGTGGATCGTGCTAAATATGGAGGGGAAAGCAGTAAGGAATTAGGATCTGGAGGAAACCTGAAGCCTTGGCAATCTCAAAAATCCAGTATAGACTCCTGTTTATATAGAGTGGATGAAAACATGACAGCTTCTACATACAGTTTGAATAAGATCCCTGATCGGAATCTAGATACTGTTTTATCCCAATCAGTACAATCCATTCCTCTGTATCTCATGCCACGGCCCAATTCTGTAGCAGGTAAGAATGTCATCCAGAAGATTATAATTTTATTTGTAAAATGGTTGGACAAAGTACAGGTTAGTATAGGTTTATATTCAAGTATAGGTTTGTATAGGTTTATACTTACATTTTATAAGTTATTCTATCTTATTCTATCATTTTGATCGCTGGTTTCAAGATGTTTTGTTTGTATTAAAGTTTTGCTTGTCTCTCTTCGAGGGAGATGGGTGGTATAAAAATATGACCAATTAATTAATTAATAAAAGCAAAGCAAAAGCTCCATTGCTGGTAATATCAGAACTAGTTGGATAACACAACCTTAGCAATCCTGTATTGATACTGCAATCCATGAAAGCTTCAGGTGGCAGCCATATAAGCCTATAAAGTTTATATTAGTGATAAGAGAGAGACACTCTTAATTAGCTATTTTAGACTTAAAACTTGGTGATCTTGTGAAAAAATGGAAACCAATTATTTCTCTGATAGTTATTCTACCATCTGGAATTCACTTCATTTTCAAATAATCATTTTATTAATGTTTACAAAGATAAAATATTAATGCACACTAGGAAAAATAGTAAAAAGGAAAGAAAAAAGGATAAAGAGAAATAAATGAAGAGAAATAGATTTTAAAATCTCCCATCTCCTTCCAGACAAGTTTGAAGTATAAAGAATTTCAGTAGCTTAATGCCTATTTCAATAAAAGAAAGAAAACTATCTTCTTCTTACCTTATAGCGGATCAAAACTCAAATTTAGTTCCTATTATCTAAGTTAATGTTTTCTTTAATAAATTAGTATTTTTTTCTGGAGAAAGGTATTAAAACAGAATGTTTATTTATTTTTATTTAAGATAAACAATTAGCTCTGTTTTTTTCCTTTTCTCAGTTATTATTTGGCTAGATTTTAATTCTCTGTTTTTAAATATTTGTCTTTTTTGTTTAAGGAAATATAATCTAGAAATGTAATATCTTTATATTACATTATATATAAGGGAGAATCATCTAAGTCCCACTGAAATTAAGGAATTGAAATGAATGAAATGAATGAGTATAAATGTTTTAAAGAAAACAAAGTGAGTCTGTAATTTACAAAATTTTACAAATAAGAATTGCATAATTAGAACTATAATCAAAATAATGACAATATTTAGTATCAGATTTAAGGGTCTTAATTTATACTTTCAATAATATATTCATGAATATATCTGATTATTTTTTATGGACAGCCACCAGCTCAGCCCATTTGGAAGATCTAGCTTACTTGGATGAACAGAGGCATGCTCCTCTACGAACGTCTCTCAGGATGCCTCGTCAAAGTATGGCTGGTACTCGTACACAACAGGATCTAAGAGGTTGAGATCATATGATTCATGTATATTAAGTCTTTTATCAGCTCCTTTACCAATACAGATTTAAAAAACATTATTTTTGAAATATGCTCTTCCACTGTGAGTTGTAGCAGCAATCTCCTCACCAAACTATCTTAATAAATACTGAAAACTGAATTTAGTACCCTTAATATAAAATATAATCATTATTGTTGATCCATCTCCAGAGGGCATTTGGGGAAGAAATGGAATGTTAAATTACAGCTGAGATCTGTGTGCTATATGGGAAAAACAAGCTGTGGTGTTGTTCTTGATGGTGCATGATTTTAAATCCCATTCTGTGGTTTTCCCAGTTGCAATGTATGGCTGTGAAAGTTGGACCATAAGAAAGGCTGAGCGCCAAAGAATTGAGGCCTTTGAACTATGGTGCTGGAGAAGACTCCTGCGAGTCCCTTGGACTGCAAGGTGATCAAACCAGTCAGTCCTAGAGGAGATCAACTCTGATTGCTCTTTAGAAGGCCAAATCCTGAAGATGAAACTTAAATACTTTGGCCACCTAATGAGTAGGAAGAACTCACTGGAGAAGAGCCTAATGCTGGGGAAGACTGAGGGTAATAGAACAGGACAACAGAGAATGAGGTGGCTGGATGGAGTCACTGAAGCAGTAGGCCTGAGCTTAAATGGACTCCAGAAGGTTGTAGAGGACAGGAAGGCCTGGAGGAACGTTTTCCATAGGGTCATGGTTGGTCAGACATGACTTCACAACAACAACAACACTGTTGGTAAATTGAAAGTGGTTCAGAGTCTTCAGATTAGAATGGCACAGAAATGTGAGTAAATAAAAACATAATAAACAGTAAACAGGATATTGAAATGGAGAAACTGAGGTTGGAAGATGAAATCAAATCCTTCAGATTCTGACTCACAGTTCCTATGACTTAGATTCCAGTTTCCTTTGCTCCTTTTCTGGATTAGATAGGAACTACTGTAAAAGAATATAAAATATGTTAGGGTTAGGGCTAGGTTGGGGCAGTAGTCTTTCTTTTAGAAACACAGCTACTGCTTGTTCTGAGATGAGAATATTTCTGTTATGCAGGGAGATTCCTAAAGGAATTAATCTTCAGTAAACATTTCCACTAGAGTAAGATTGTTATGATTCGTTGCACAATCAACCAGATGTTCAGACTGGGTGTGGCATTTCTGTTTACCTATCAAGTCCTTTCCAAGGACAAATCTGGATGTTTAATGATATTGCAGATATCATCAGAAGATGTAAATCCATCTTTTGCAATTGACTGATGGTGAATTTGATGTTAAATGATGTTCAAGTGATGCGCCAGTTGTTTTGGAATTGCACCCAAGACTCCTATTACTATTAGATACTATCTTTGCTTTGCTAGTCATTTTATTTCTATATGTTTGTATTTTTTTTATCTTCTCCAGTTCTTTCTCTTCTATTCTGCCAGGTACTGCCATATCCAATATCAGACATTTTTGTTTTGATCAACAATTGTTAAATCTGGGGCGTCATGTTGCAGATGCCTGTCTGTTTCGGTTCTAAACTTCTAGAGCACTTTAGCTCATTTTCTATTACTTTCCAATTTTATGATCCCACAGTTCTTGTTTGCAGACAAGTGATATTTCTTTCAGATTTTCTAGTGCACTATTGTTGCTGCTTTGTCATGCCATTGCTTATAGTCAGTCTGTGCAATCTTCTTGCAGTAACTTACCAAGTGATTCACTGCTTCTTCAGCTTCTTTGCATGCACAGCACTTACTGTCTGTTGTCTTCTCAATTCTGATTTTGTATGCATTTGTTTTTAAGACTGGTCTTATGCAACCAGTCTTGGTCTCTTGGTCCCGTTCTTCAACTTTCCTGCTTTTAGCCATTGCCAAGTTTTGTCATTATCTGCTTTCCCTGCTATCTTTTTAAATGTACTGGCCATGTAGTACTTTATCTTACCATTTCTCCATTGTATTCTTCATTTGGTCTTTCTTGTAGGCCACTTTGTTCAATAGTCAGTAAGCCTTCCCGGTATACTAATTTCAGTGCATCTTCTTCATTGTCCTTTAGATATTCTTCCAAAGTCCGTTTTTTGTCCTCCCCCCCTCCCCCCATTATATCTGATGTACTTGCAACATTCCACACCCACATATTTTCCTTGGTAGGTAGAATCTGTCAATTTCTCTACAAAGATGAAGGGCATGATTCATTGTCATTATTTTTCTCCTCTTCCTATCCATAGCTTTTAGTTCTGCTTGAGTCCAGTCAACTACTCCAACTGCGTATCTAATGACTGG
Organism: Pseudonaja textilis; assembly: GCF_049901715.1. Taxonomy (NCBI): domain Eukaryota; kingdom Metazoa; phylum Chordata; class Lepidosauria; order Squamata; family Elapidae; genus Pseudonaja; species Pseudonaja textilis. The sequence continues at coordinate 84,848,377 of NC_142008.1, read as the reverse complement.
AATTGCCCAGGCACTGACTGTATTGATGGTATTTTCTCCATTGAGTTTGGACTTTAAAAAACTGGATACTCGGGGTTTTTTTTGTAATTGTCATCTTCACCCAGATTTTATATTATTTTCATAGGGCATCTTGATTCCTTACATTTTCACTATATTTTTCTGTTTAATGGTGAATATGGTACATTTGTTCACACCAAACTCCATTGTATCTTTGCTATATACATGGATAATGTTGAGCAGTGATTCTTTTTCAAGTGGTGCTTTTCTAAACAGCTTCAGATCATGCATGTAAAGGAGATAGGATAATCTGGCAGAGTTTTTTTTTATTTTTGATAGTCTTGGTCTGAGTTATTCAGTATTGTTGACTGAGTAATCAGTGCAATGACAAATAGTAGTGGCGATAGTCAATCTTTTTGGAACATTCCTCTCTTGATATTAACCTCTCCCAGTCTCTCACAATTGACCTGAAAGTGTGTCTTCCATTGTGTCATCAGTCTTTTCATAGAGCTTTTGATGTTTCTACTGATTCCTGTTATTTCTAGGCCCTTGATTATCCAGTCAGGTGGCAAAAAGTTGAATGCCTTTTTGTAGTCAATCCATGCTATATTTAGGTTGGTCTTCCTTCTCCTGCTGTTTTCCAAAATCTTCTTGTCAATTAGGAGTGGATCTATTTTTCCTCTGCTATTGGGCAGTTTCCTTTCTGCTCAGGTGAAAAGACATTGTTTTCAACTAGATGCTGTATCAGGTACCACACCAGTTAACAATTTGAAAGCCATCCCTTTTGCTGGATTTTTCATTATCTGCCAGATGTTGGCCATTCTTCAATTTCACCTTATAATATGTTGTAAAACTGCTTAGCAACAAGTAATTTAGATATTTCAACCAAAAACCATGCAGTGCATCTTCACCTGGTGCTGACCAATTCTTGCTCTTCCTTGCTCTTTTCTATACCATTTCTGTTATTACTACTAGTTCTTTCATTTCAGCTTCTTTTTTATTCTTATCTACTTCCTTTAAACTTTATTCTGCGTCCTTATTGTGTTTCTTTGGATTTTGCCATATCTATGTCCAGAACTGCACTGTTTCTTCCTTGTCAGGTACTGACTAATTCATTGCAGTTTCTCCATTGATGGATTGTTAGAAACATTTTTGATTGGATTGAAATTAAAGTTTTGGCCTATAATTTGCAATTCAAGCTTTGTTATTTGCTGCTTTATTATTTACATACCTTGCTTAATCTTCCTTGTTGCTAAGTGATATTTCTTGATTAGATGTCCTTTGATCTTCTTGTTCTTTAGCTTCTTTCTTTCATGTGTTCTAGCTTCTTTGCATCTAATCTCAACTTGCTGATCTTATTTTCCAGTCTAAGTTTCCATTTTGGTAGCACACTGCTTAGCTTTTTTTCTTCTTTGTTGATTTTTGAATCCCAGTTATTTAATTATAACTGCAGTGTGCTGTACATTAGTTTTCTTTCTTGCAATGAGTTGGTGCTTGTTGCTTAATACTGCAGTATTTACACCTTCTAATGTTTGTGCTAGCTGTATTTTTGGAACAAGCTTCAGACAGTCTTCTACTGATCTTTTTGTGATGTTCTAGATCAGGGGTCTCCAACCTTGGCAACTTTAAGACTTGTGGACTTCAACTCCCAATGTTCCTCAGCCAGCAAAGCTTTAGTTAGAGGACTTAGTTCTTTCTGAAGTAGACAAGAAAGTGCTTGGTTTCCAAATGAAAACAATTCTATATCTCTGCCAACTTCCTTCACTGCCAACTCCCCCTGCTTTGCCTTTATAATCTGAGTTACTTTTGACAAGGCTTTGATTTCTTTGTCCTGGATAGAACTTTGTAGTTCTTCCAATTCTGCTTCTGTTATTTCATATTATAAATCAATATTAATCTGATCGCTTCTGTTCTGTTATTTCGGATTCTGAATGTTGTTCTTCCCAGAACTGGTGCATTCATTTCAAATATCCTCTTCTTGTTGGATTTGATCTGTAATAACAGAGAAAAATAGAATAGAATAGAATACAATACAGTAGAATACAATACAATAGAATACAACAGAATAGAATAGAATACAATAGAATAGAATACAATAGAGGAGAGGAGAGGAGAGGAGAGGAGAAGAGAAGAGAAGAGAAGAGAAGAGAAGAGAAGAGAAGAGAAGAGAAGAGAAGAGAAGAGAAGAGAAGAGAAGAGAAGAGAAGAGAAGAGAAGGAACCTTGTGGTCTTTTAGTGCAACCCTCTTCTCCAGAATGGTTTTGACAGGATCCGTGTATGGGATGTATTCAGCTCTTTTCGGCTATAGACTGAATAGAAAAAAACTGAAGACACACCCCTTCTGGGCCACCATCCCCAGTTCTTCTATTCAGTTTCGGCAGAGGTAGACGGCTGCTGGATTGCTCCTCTATATTTTATTGATAAAGGAGTATTGGCACTTTTAGATTTTTTTTTTATTTTGGACTAACCACACAACAGTCCTTAAGGGACCAAAAGCACCACAGTTTTTTTCAAACAGCCTGGGTGTTTACTCCAATTTCCAGACAGCTCGGTATTTGCCTATTGGCTTTTCAAGCAGAATTCCATAGCTTGCAATTTCTCAGTTATTGCTCCCAAAGACCTAGAAAGGGCATTTGGGAGCAGCAAAGAGACTTTTGCTGGCTGGGCAGCCCGTTTTAAGGGAGCGCTAAACAGCCAGTGCACGGACGGCGATTTGGAGCCAGGAATAGCGCTGAGCGGCTTTGTGCTAAACAGCTGAAGGAGAGATTGCTCAAGTTTAAATTGAGGGCTCCCTGACTGAAAAACCTGTCAGATAGCCTGCCCAAATAAGGGAGTTCTGTCTAAGAGCTACAGAGCAACCGCAGCAAGTGTTCCAGCAAGGGTAAATTCGGCATGGGGCAGGAAACCCTATACCATTTCAGACAAATATTTAATGGTTAATCTTAAAAACTTCCAGTGCTGGAGCATTCACAACTTCTGGAGGCAAGTTGTTCCACTGATTAATTGTTCTAACTGTCAAGAAATTTCTCCTTAGTTTTAGATTGCTTCTCTCCTTGATTAGTTTCTACCCATTGCTTCTTGTCCTGCCTTCAAGTACTTTGGATAATAGCTTGACTTCCTCTTCTTTGAGGCAACCCCTGAGATATTGGAACACTGCTATCATGTCTCCCCAGTCCTTCTTTTCATTAAATTAGATATACCCAATTCCAGTATTTTCAATTAGTAATGATGAGTCTGGGAGGATAAAACAATATTCTTCCCAGCTATCATTATAAAAATGAGTCAAATTACAAGCTGGCATTATTTAGAACATTAGTATTTGTAAATAATTTTGTGAATTATCAAATAATAAAATGAATAAATGCACTTCTCTAATGCAAAATGGAGCATCTTACATTTTCCATTATAAAAAAAAGACTGGGGTTGTGCCTCCAATTAATTCCTGCTGTTTTTAAGAAACTCGTTGAATGATTCAATATACTGAAACTTATAAGAACTATTGAATTCTAAAATAGATGGAAAGCTGCAACAAGAACAAATTCATTCATGTGCTAATTTTTGGTATTGAAGCATTTCTACATTATGAAACACTGCAGTCAGTGTATTAAATATACAAAATTATATCAAGGGAATTTCCACATTTGTTCCTTTAATCTCTGATTGAAAACAGATGAAATAAGAAGAGTAATATTTTCAAAATATTTTGTTTTTAGCCTTCTTTCAATTTCTGATTTTTCTTCATCTAAATAGAACAGGATTATCACAGTTAGTAAAATCAATTGATAGTAAGGTTAATTGTAAGCCATAAAATCAGTATAATCTCTCAGGGACCATATAGGTTTTCTCTAGGAATATGTGTTTGAAAATTATATTGATTTATGTATTTGTGCATATTCTCAGGTCATAGTTGTCTCAAAAGTGCTTTTTGAAAGGCAGCTGAACTGTTTTTTTCCCCTTGAGGAAAAAGAACAAAAATGTTTTTGTTCTTCAGGAAAAAAATGAAACAGTCCAATTTCCTTTTGAGACAAGAAACTTTATATTTCCCTTGCTAGTAGTTTGTTGTGGAATGCTGACTGTCTTTTTTATTCCTTTGCAGTTCGTTTTGCGCCTTACAGACCTCCCGACATCTCTTTGAAACCACTGCTTTTTGAGGTACCTAGCATCACCACAGAGTCCGTGTTTGTTGGCCGGGATTGGGTGTTCCAGGAGATTGATGTACATTTACAGAGTACCGATGCCAATGTGAACAGAGGTGTAGTGATAGTTGGAAATATTGGCTTTGGCAAGACAGCAATCATCTCTAGGCTGGTTGCACTGAGCTGTCATGGCACACGCATGAGACAGATTGCTTCAGACAGCCCTCACGCTTCCCCAAAACGTAAGTGAACCATTAGGTTCCTGTATAAAAATTGCATATTATATGAAAAAGTATTATTGCACAAAAATTGGGACGTTGAAAATGTAAAAAATTGCTATTCATTTTTCAGTTCTTCTATGTAAACTTCATATTCATATTTTCAGTAAATATTTCAACTTTAGTTTTATTACAGTGCAGGTTGAAATAAGTTCATTTATGGCTGTGCATGGTTGTGAATTAATTTAATTGAAACAGTTAAATGCCAAGCTTATACAATGAGGATAAATTCAATGAAATCATAGTATCCACCCCAAATAAATTCAAATAATAAGGCTTTAGGGAGAAGTATTATTTCATTTATAGCAGGCTGTGTCAGCATTGCAATCTGTCCTGATTTTATGTAACAATATTTTGATTTGCATCATTCCCCTTTTATGTTTCTATATTTACTTCTTGCTTTTGGCTTGTATCAGGATAATTTGTTCTTTCTTTATATTATTTTAAATAGACTTTTATTTTGAAATGCAGTTTTTAAATCTGTTAATGTAATTTGTTTTTCTCTTGCTGTCTAAGATAAAAGTTTACAAAATAGTATTTTTTAAAAAAAAAATCATTCAGAGTAATTAAATGCTATGTGACCTTTCAGAGACTAATCTTTTTAAATATTGGTTATGGAAGAAGAATCCAGAGCAAATTCTTTTTTCACAATTCAGAATAACAAAATAACAGAGTTGGAAGGGACGTTGGTATTCTAGTCAAACTCACTGCCCAAGCAGGAATAGGAGACCCTGTAGCATTCCAAGCAAATGGCTGCCCAATCTCTTCTTAAAAACTCACACGATTCCTTATGCTAATTCATATTTCTATCCATATATGTTGAATAATTTTAGGCTTTTTTGCCCTTCCTAAATTTAGGAATTTTCTGGAAATCCCTTCACTGAATTTAACCATGAGCATTGCCATTCAACACTGTATCCTTAAGAGACCTGATAAACTCTAATCTGTTCCTATTCATCTACATTGCAGATGTTGATGCAAATCGAGAACTTTCCCTTACTCAACCCTCTGCTCACCCCTCCATTACCAGTGGGAGTTGTCCTGGAACTCCAGAAATGCGCAGACGCCAAGAAGAAGCTATGCGAAGACTTGCTGCTCAGGTATAAAATGATTATTTCATTAAATGTTTTCTTTTCGTTCTGTATTCAAGAATCAAAATCTGAATCTGCTTTCATGGTGCCAAATGTGGTAAGGGAAGTTGCTAATATACTTTAAGCAATTATACAAAAACAAAACAGATGCCAGACAGGGCCTTTGAAAGCATATATTTTAATATATACACACATAGCTACCCAAAACAATCTCTTCACACACATGGACATATGCACAATTTCTTCGTATTTAGAAACTTTCCTTCTGTTAGATTCTTCACACAAATGTACATATAGATACGATGAAACACCCCCCCTCCCCATTTAAAGGCATACATTGTTACATATATATGGCATAATCCTCATAACTACTCAAAATGGTTCTTTAATATCAGGAAAGATATATATTAAGCCATTATAAAGTTTTTGCTGTTAATATTAATATTTATATATAACACATTAAGTGTTAACTAGATACATTAGACAGGATCCAGAAATAAAATGAATGGAAATAAAAAAAAGAAAAATGCAAACTTCAAGCATTTGCAAATGACCTAATTTTTATACTAGAAGAACCATTAGAAACTGGCCACATATTGATAGGGAAAATTGAGGAATGTGGAGAAGTTGCAAGATTGAAAATAAACAAAGAAAAAACTAAAATAATAGCAAAAACCTTACAGAAACAGAAATGAACTGACAAAGAAAATAGACCTTCAGATAGTAAAAAAAAAAGAAGAAATATTTAGGAATCTCTGTAACAGCAACATATGCAACAATTAAAGATGATAACTACACAGAGTTAATGTAACAAATTAAGTTGAACTTGGATAAAGGGAAGAATTTACAATTCTCAATGATTGGGAGAATAGCTAGCATAAAAATGAATATATTACCAAATTTGCTTTTCTTATTTCAAACAGTACCGATAATATTAGAGAAAAAGTTTTTTGAAGAATGAAATAAAACAAATTTGAAATATATCTGGCAAGGGAAAAAAGCAAGAATAAAACTGAAAATGTTACAGTAGTCTAGAGGCAGTGGGGGTTTGGGCTATTGGATTGAGAACTATATTATCAGGCATCAGTACTTACATGGATAAAAGAATGGATAAATTTGAGGCATAGAAGATTACTATTATTGGAGGGACATGATCTTTAATTAGGATGGCATGCTTTTTTATGGTATGGAAGGAATACTGCACATAGATATTTTTGAAGACATTATGTGAGGAATGTTTACTTTTAGTATGGGGAAAAAGTAAATCATAAAACTATAGGAGCCTGGCTTTCTACAACAGAAGCATTGATACATCCAAATCTTACTAACGTGGAAAAATTGTATTTTATAAAGAGATTCTGAATGAGAACGGGAACTTAAAATTAGACAGGAATTACAAAATCAGTGGGTGGAGTTAGCTTGCTGGCCACACTTGCAAATACAATCGAGATACAAGAAAGATGCAAAAACATGGTTTTTTTTATAAAGTATCAACAACACTTAGTAAGATGTTATTAGGGACAGATGAAAAACTGATAAAATATATATAATTATTTATTAAGCTTTAAAATGGAAGATGATCAAGTAAAAGAAACAATGATAGTATGAGCAAACTATACTATAGAATTATACTATACTATAGAATTAGCAAACTATACTATAGAATTAGATAAACGGCAAAAACTTTGGGATAGGAATTATAAACTGACAATGGCTACTGCATATAAGGGAAATCTTTATAAAATGTTTTATAGATGGCATTTGCCATCAGCAAGACTAGCAAAAATGTTCAACAATATGTCCGCCAAATGTTGGAAGTGTAATCAGATCCCAGGTACTTATTATCATATGTGGTAGACATATATGAAATGCTACAGTAAGAGAATGTGTGAAGATACTATTTTGGGACTGACTGATAAAGAGCTAGAAGTAATATTAGAAAACAAAGAATAATGGACATTGTTGGTAAAGATTAAAGTAAAAAGACGCTGGTGTTAACAAACTACAGGACAATTTGATTGGATATAAACATCAAAGAAGATAAAGAGGAAATAAAGCAAAATGAAAGAACTATGCAAGGAACTTAGATCAGAATTGGAAAGAGTGAGGGGAATGATAAAAGAAAGCTTGGAACTATGGAGCATTATGGCAGAAAAATTAGAAATGGCGATGCAGATCACAGATGAACAAAGAAAGCTTAGGGGGGAGGAGTCAAAGAGGAAGCCAGCTTAAAAGAACAAAGAGAACAACGGACATTACAAAAGGACAAAAAAGGAATTAAATCTAAGACTTTCATGATTGATGTGACAAATAAAGGAAAAAAGCTTTTATAGATTAAACAAAAGAAGAAGAAATTACAGAAGAGTAAATTACAGAAAAAACATCAGGAGAGGGAGGGGGTTAAAACAAACAATAGGAAGAGGGAACCAAGGAGAATAACAAGGGGGAAAGTGGGAATTAAGAGGAAGGACCAAAAAATGATAGAAAAGGGAAAGCAAGCTAAGATTAGAAGAAATTATGTAGCCAAGAGACTAAGAGACAATGGTTAAAGATATGAAGGATGGGGGATTCTACATGGAAATGTATTTTGGTATTTTAGAAAATATATATATATATTGGAGCTTTGGAATTGGAATTGGAGCTTTGGAATTAAAGGTTTACTGGGAATTATTGTTAAAAATAAGCAAAGAAATTAAATTGGAATAGAAATGGAAATAAGAATTTATTATAAGAATGCTATTTAAGACTACATAACTATGTAGTGAGGAACGTGAATGTGAAGTAAGAGAATAACAAATGATTATATTGTTATTAATTTTATATAATGGATTAAATGGAAATGAAATAGAAAATATAATTTGTCATATAAATGTAATTGGAAGAATTACATTGGAAGAGTATGAAAAATAAAAATGATCATAATGTTAAATAAGAATTTAAAATAAGATTACTATATAATAAATAGTAAGGTGATAAAGAAAATGAATACAGAGCATGGAAATTAAAAATTATAATATTTATAATTGGTTTGTTATATAAATGCTTTTGGAATAAATATAAGATTTATTATATAATAGGGAAAGAATACCGTGTGGAACCTAATTGGGGGAAAAAGAAATATATGCATATATAATAGTAAATAGGAGTTCATTGTGGTTAATATAGGACATAGTAATTAAAAATGGCTATGTTGATGTGTGTTTTTCCTATTTTTTAATTTGTTATATATTGGGTTTAATGGAATAAAAAGGGGAGTATATATAAAATAGGTGGCAAGATTGAATTGACAATGAAAGGGGATATATATTGATAATATACTTTAGGATGAAACTTTTTTTCTGTCTGGAAATGATGAATGAAATAACATGAAGTGATAAAACATATTAAAACAAAAATGGAATTAGTAATGATATGATATGAAACTGGATAAGAAAGCTGAAAATGTAATTATAATTATGTACGTAGGTCAAAACCTGGAATCACATGGTTCACTCAGAGATGTTTAAAGAATAAAAAAAATAAAAAATAGGCAAAAAAAGCAAGAAAATATTGGTTGGAAAAGATGATTAAGCAATATATAGATTTGAAACCAGAAATATTTTTGTTAGGTATAATACCAGAAAGCTATGATAAAGAGATATATATTTAATATGTACTGACTGCAGCAAGAATTGTATTTGCACAATATTGGAAAAATGAGAACACCCCATCAGATGAAAATATAATTCAGAAAATATTGAATTGTGCAGAGATGGATAGATCGATATTGAAAATAAAAGATATTACTTAATGTGGAATAGGTTTTATTAATGGTTAGAGTTAAGAGGTAGAAATTAGATGAAGGAAGAATATTGTTATGTGTAAGTTAAACATGAACATTGTTTATAAAAATAAATATGCTAATATAATCAATAGAATTACAAATAAGTTAATATAATTATAAATATGGTTAGAATCATTCTGTTATACTACTACTACTATTGCTATCAGTATATATATGTTACTATTTCTTTTTTTCTTTTGTAAAATGGTATACCCGGACAATACACTATATTCAAAATGCTTATATATAAATTTAAAAAACCTAAAGTTTTTGCTGGAAGAAAGCTGGTATTCTCCACTCTCAGCAGAAGGAAAATTATACTCATTGTTTAACCATTTTCATCACTTTGTCTTCACTACCTTTCTTCTATCAAATGAGAGGTGTGGCTTTGCTCAGTTGTTTCAGACCAGACACATTCAGTTAAAATCAGATATCATTTCCCTGGAATACAAAAAAGAACCACTGCCTTTGGGTTTCAGAACCAATATTGTATATTTATAGAAGTAAAGCTTACATTTTTTCAGTCTGTATTTATTCAGTGTGAAGAAGATGGGTAAGGTGCATTTTGAGTGTTTGGAGGCAGCCATCAGAAAACAAATGCTAACCTGCTTACTACTGCATAATGCTTGAAGTCTTTCATCTTAACAATGGATCAATTAGAAAAAGTATTGGAGCCAGGGATGATATTCAAGGGTTCGGACTGGGCAAACTGCTAGGGGAAATTTTGATTGGTTTGGAGAACTGGTAGGGGGCGGTCTCTGAGTGCTGCACTGCACCTGCATGAAGCCACCGCGATTGGTTCAAGAGAGTGCTTGCCCTGCCCCACCATTACTTTTCTTGCCTCCTTGGCATAGCCGCACACACTGTGTCTGTCTGGCTCCTCGCCTGCCTGCCAGTGGCCCAACTGATCTGCCTGCGAGTCGCAGCCTAGCAAACTGCCCCCCGACCATCCCAGCCTCCCCAGCCTCCAGCTTGCTTGACTTACTTCGTTGCTGCGGCTGCATCCCATGCTGTGCTGGGAAGCTGTATGGCCATGCTGGCTGAGAGAACAAATTCCCCAAAGATTTCTTTGCCTACCTGATTTCCAGCTCTTTCGCATTTCTCTTAATCGTTTGTGTGCACAGAAGTGAAAGTTTGTGTGGGGCTAAAAAAAAGTTCAATCAATTCCAACTTCTTGCAAAAGAAAAAGATCGTGAGAAGTTGGACTTGATTGATTGAACTTTTTTTTAGCCTGACACAAACTTTCGTTTCCCTGCACACGAACAATAGTGAGAAATGCGAAGGAGCTGGAAATCACGTAGGCAAAGAAATCCTTGGGAGAAGCGAGAACATCTGGACCATGGTGGGTGGGGAAAGCTCTGTGGGACAACGCTGCAATGGTCAAATGGGCAACAGAGTGGCCGGCATGAGATGAAGTGTGTCCATTTGTCTTGAACAAGCAGGAAAATTATAATCATAGGACTGTGCTTTGCTATGGTGTACAGGGATGCATTTGCCTGCAATTCTTTAAACAAAATAGTGGCTTTCTCTGGGGAAGAAAGGCAGCTGCATAATCCCAGGAAAAAGGAGTTTCCACAGAAGATCATGGAGAATAATAGAGCTAAGAATCTGTGGGACTTTGGGATCCAGAAGGACAGGCAGGCATTAGATAATCAACCAGACACTGTAATAGTAGACAAATTAATAGACAAAGACGAGCTCGGGAGGCCAGGCAAGCGGGGTGAGGCAAGGTGCCCCTCAACATGAGTAATGTTGAGTTGGCCACGCCCATCCAGTCACATGACCAAGCCAGACCCGTCCAGTCACGTGACCACCAAGCCAAGCCCACAGAACCGGTAGCAAAAATTTTTGAATCCCACCACTGATTGGAACCATAGTTTTTCTTTCTTTGTGTCAGTCTGTGCTCCATTCAAAATCCAAGAAAGAAATACTCAGACTCAAATGATTAGAGCAAAGTTTTTCTTTTACTGAAATTCAAAGTGGAAGCTACAGGTAGAATTCTGAATCTAAGGAATTTGGCGCGCAGATCACATATACAAAGGGATGGAATTGTTCCCACCCCCCAAAGCCCAAAAAACTCTTCCAATTAAAAGTTCTGAATATGATCATGTGGGCATCTTCAGGTGGTGATGAGGCCTCTGTCCGTTGACCTTGACATATTTTGATAAAACTTTGCAGCTGCGCAAAGGAAAGAAAGCTAAGCAAGGAAATAGAAAGTTAAGAGCAGGAATTTGTACTCCCCCCCCCCGACTCCTCATTTATACAAGACAAGAATGTAACACCTCCAGTTCTCTTCCCACAAGATGCAACCCCTCCCCCCCATTACTCATGGCAGCCAAAAGATGCAAAGCAATAGAAAGCAATAGAAAAGTAGAAAAGATCTTGAAGGCTGACACTTTGATTCAAAAACGAATCACTTTATTCAGACCCTGGCAGTATTGAATTGGCTGCAAGAAGCCCAATTTGAGAAGTTCTATCTCCTTATATCTTTTCTGGAATATGAGAGCATCTACAGACGGGTCTCTCTTTGTCTTTGATTGCTATTAACCATTTCTAAATGGATCTAGATCATGGGAGAGTCTAGTATGGCTGGGAAAAATAATTTCCAATAAGCCAATCAGGAACAGAAAGGTTTCTCTATGAAATTTTAATAGGGAAGGGAGCTCTATTTTGCCTTTTTTTTTCTTCCTTCACGGGAAGGAAGCCATGGGTGCCTTTTGCCAGTTGAGAACTAGCCACCTCTGTCTTGGAATAATTAATTAGTCATTTGAGAAAAAGGCAAAACAAAATGCAATTAGGATTCTGTTTTCAACCTTATATTAATAATTATTCTGAGTTGTTCTTGTATGCCCCTATTACTCTATATTCTATATCTGTGTGTGTATGTGCAGTTGCCTTGCTGCTGACAGGGACCCAATTTCCTGTCTCAATTCCCCTTTGACCTTCTAATGATAATCTGGTTGCTAACTGTTCTAACATGTAGGACCCGTCTCTCACTGTCCAGAACCTTTCTGTGAGGGAGATGGGTGATTAAGAAATACAAAATATAAACAAACATGATAGTTGCCAATAACTTATATGACTACTTTTATTCTGCTTCGGAAATTGCCTAACATACTTTGAAGCTCTGACATTAGAGAAGAGCAAGAGAAATAAATGAGAGGAAAACAAAACCCACAGATCATCTGCTTTCTCTTCTGAGTGAGACATGAGAAGAAAATTAATTCCTGGATGAAATATAGTGGTGATTTCTTACAAAAGTATACCCACACCCACCATGTCAATAGGTGGTTGCAATAATATGGATTGTAGGGAAAGGGATTGAGGATTATTAATAGCCCTTTGTGAATCAACCTGTCACAAATGTGTTCTCTAGTACAAGCTGTTTCTATATTACAAAACTGTTATTTGTGGAAGAAAAATATATTAAATTTATGCAGCTGCGGTGAATCATAATTTGTAAGTTGTTTTAAAAATAAAGTGATTAATATTTCAATGTAATAAAAACAAAATAAGACAAATAGTTAATTTAGTTTTTTTTAATCATTTCTATTTTTCTCATGTATTAAAATTTGGTGACAGCCATTTGAAGGACCCTAATGCTTATTTATTCTTTAGAGGTAGAGACAACAATGGTCTCCAAGGAGCTTAGTGCCTGCTGAAATGTTTGTGCATTTTATTCATTTAGTTTTAGAAATTTTAGAAAAAGAAAGTATTGCAATTTATTATACTATTTACCAAGTACTATTTCCAACAAATATGTTAGACCTATTGATATTTGTGTTTTGATAGTTGTAACTTTTCTTTATTTATTTTTATATTTCTTTATTTCCATTATTTCACCTTACTCCACACCAAATCTGATTGGGTTATAAAAAAAAATAGGAGAAACAGAAAAGGGAGTACAGCTGAATGGAAGACAGAACCAAAAATTAAAGAGGCACAGCCATTATCCTAACCTAAGAATCACTAGGCCTTTAATATTTTTTTAAGATCCGCTTAGGTTCCAGATATTTGGCAGACCTATCTCTTCTTATTGGATTGAATGAAACAGAATAATTTTTATTTATGTTTGCTTCACTTTTTTTAGGTTGTTGCATATCACTATTGTCAAGCTGATAATGCCTACACCTGTCTGGTGCCAGAATTTGTACACAATGTAGCAGCCTTGCTTTGCCGTTCACCCCAGTTTGTTGCATACAGAGAGCAACTGTTGCGTGAACCACATCTACAAAGCATGCTTAGTTTACGATCCTGTGTTCAAGATCCTCTTGCATCTTTCCGGAGGGGAGTCCTAGAACCCTTGGAAAGCCTTCATAAAGGTAGGAATTTAATTCCATAACTATAAGTGGCCACATAATTGCTTAAAACATATAATCAAATATAATTTTGCCTATATTTTTCTATGTCTCTATCACAAACTCTAGAACGGAAGATCCCAAATGAAGATTTCATCATATTGATTGATGGCTTAAATGAAGCTGAATTTCATAAACCAGATTATGGAGATACAATTGTATCATTTCTCAGCAAAACCATTGGAAAATTTCCATCCTGGCTGAAGCTAATTGTAACAGTTAGAACAAGTCTACAGGTAGATATAAGCTATGCCATGTATTAATGCGATGAGCATCTATTTGTGGAAGGGGAGAATTGATACCATTTCCATGGGAAGTATCATACTTTTTGGAGTATAAGACACCTCAAAGTATAAGACACACCTAGCTTTTGGGGAGGAAAACAAGGGGAAAAAATCTGTCTCTGCTTCTCAGCAATTTGCCTCCTTGCAGAAAACAGCAAACAGCCTGGTCAACTTCAGCACAGTCTGATTAGCATAAGCAACTGATCGTCGTTTGGGTCGGCCTCCCAGCGATCAGCTGTTTCAGACTGCAAGGATTTCTATTACCTATTGCCGCCTCTGCATGCCCCATTTTTGACCTCCCCATCCCTTTTTTGGCCTCTGCACCCCATTTTCAGCCTCTGCATGCCCCATTTTCCACCTGTTCCGATCCCTACTGCTCAGAACAAATGAAAAATGGGGGTGCGCAGAGGCTGAAACAGGCCAAAAAAGGGGTACATAGAGGTTGAAAATGGGGTGCGTGGAGGCCAAAAATGAGGTGCACAGAGGCAGCAATAGGTGATGGCAATCCCTGCAGCCTGAAACAGCTGATCGTTGGGAGGCCAATCCAATTGACAATCAACTGCTTGTGCTAATCAGGCTGTGCTGAAGCTGACTAGGCTTTTTGCTGTTTGCTACAAGGAGGCAAATTACTTGGAGGCAGAGGCCGAAAGGTGGGGGCCAGCAGGTGAACGGGCCTTCGTCAACATTTTCTGTATAAGACGCACAGACATTTTTACCCACTTTTTGGGTGGGGGGGAGTGTGTCTTATACACCCAAAAATACAGTATGTACCTGGATCAGGAGTATGTAAAATAAAAAAAAATAATATACTCCTGACCATAAAAGAGATACTATGTGTAATTTGTTGATACTTTAGAAAAAGTCAGAGTATAGACATCTGTTATCATTGATTGAAACCAGATGTAAATCTGATATGTTCATTTTTCGATTCATATGAGATCCAGAGCTAAAATGTGACTTTTCTGTGATAAATATTCATTATAATTGTGTTTCTCTGCAATACATATAATTCTACTGGTCCATATAGCTGGATTTCTGACCATCTTGTGTTTCATTATAAACTGCTCTTGAAATTATTCTGCTTCTCAGAAGAACCATTTGATGCAGTGTAAACATATTGAGTTTTTTTAAAAAAACAAGGTCCTTTTTGGACATATTCTTAGTCTTCTCACTCAATTCCAACTATCATGAAAAAAACTATTATATTTATTTGTTGGATGTACATAGTATTTTTTTCTCCAGAAACTTGAAAGTGGTATATATGTCATCTGTCTCACACTTTTTTTCCAGAAGAAGAATCTTGTGAGATAAAACAATCTATAGTTGCACTTCAAATTCAGTGCCCTTGAACTTGGTACCCTTGATGGTTCCTGGTCCAACATCTTAACCCCTATTCTGTTGTCATTTACTGGCAAGGGTTAAGCTAAAGCTGTTATACTTTGAAACCCACTACTAAATGTGTAGATAAAGATTGCCCTCTTTCAGGCTGAGCACAAAAACACCTGTTCTATTTACAAATGATTTTTTTCAAGTAGCTATGCAGTCAAGGATAAAGAGAGAGCTGGTGGTACAGACTCACATAGCACAGAAAATATTTTTTAAAAAGCCAAGTATTGGGTGATAGTTGAGCAACTCAGAGTTCAATGAAGGGGATCAGAGAAACAAATAGTCTACAGCAGTCTAAGAGGCTAACACCAAAACATTATTCTATCAGTCAAAGTGCTGAAAGTCAAAAAGCAAAGCAGGAATATGGATCCAAGAGTTATACCCAATGAAGGGTCAGCTGTTGCTGGCTTCTCTTATAAAGCTAGATACAGGAATGGGTCAGCTGACACTTTTGTTTACTGCTGTAGTTGCTGGGCAGAACTTATTTTCTTGACTTTCTGAAGTTGTCATTGCATCTTTGTATTCTTTTTCATTACTCTTTCCATATCTGCTGCTATTGACCTTCTGTTGAATCAGCCTCAGATGAATGATATCTGACAATTCCTGTGGTTGGCAACTTGATAAATCAGGCCCCTCAGACTCTGGCTCTGACTCTGCAGAATTTGAGTCCATAACAAAATCGTTACCTATCCATGACTTCCATCTCCAGTACATGGAAGCTTGGCTTTCTGCAGGAATGGCAGTAAAACTGCTGGACCAAGCACTGTGTAAATCTGAACTGTATCTTCCAAGAAATGACCTGAATTACCTATATAGTCAATCAAGTAATAGAGTTATCTGTGATAGCAGGTAGATAGGAGAAGATAGATTCAGAATACTTCATATTGCAGTTTCCTCTTCATCAGAACTGATGGTGATGGCTTAAAGGAAACATTGGAAAAAAAATGAATTGATGGAACACAGGATATAACTTGAGAATTATCAGGACCTTTAAAGGAAAAGCCATAGGGTTAATGATGGATTCACTATAGGAAAACACCCATAAAGCAATAATCAGAGAAATGTCTATATATTTCCTTGGTTTTATGAGCTGGTTTTCTGAAGAAAATTGGCTCTTAGTTTCTCCAGGAAGCAGTCTGGTATGGGGACTGGGCATTGGCAAATCATGGGTTGAACCTTGGATACTATTCAAAATTTGTATCAAAGTGGTGCTCAAGATGAAGGCACTTTTGCAAGGACACCAGTACCACTTCAAGTTGAAGACAGCCACCACAATCTGAAGAATCTGTAGACATCAAAGAAGCTAAATCAGTTTACTCTGACTTCAAGATTACATACATTTCTAGTAGCTACAGGTTTGCTGATGTCTTGTCTCACCTGCTACAACATGAATCAGGAAAAGTCACTTCATTCCCTCGTATGATCCCAGAGAATGGTTCAACACAACTCAATCTGTTGATCTATTGTAACAAATCAGGAAGCGTTTAGGGAATGACCACTATGCTCAAGAACATTTTCTGAACTTCAGGAATGAACTTATAATAGGTTTATTATAATTTGCAATTTCCAAGAAGCCTTGTATATCTTTCTTATTTCTTTGCAGAACTAACTCTTTGGATCTTGTTGGATTCCATGGCAATTTCAGCTGTGGATACTGAGTATCCTAGACATTATAATTTTGTTAAGTCAAAAGCACACCTCTCAAGCTTATGACAAAAAGACAATGTTCACAAGTGCATTGTAGAATAATACATGATCTTCATGAATTTGGTGCCTTTTGAAGAAATCAATTTATTATCCAAGAATATTATGGAGAATGTTGTTCATAAATTTTTGGAAGAGGTTGGGCACATTACAAGTGTTTCTAGTAAACATATTTGGTCTGAATGCTACCCTAAATTCATTGCCTTCACAAATTCACATTAAATTTCCTCAGAGATCCAGCTTTGATTTTTAATTTTTTAAAAAATTCCTCTTAATTAATGAGAAAAAGAAAAAGAGCAAAACACAAAGATAATAGTGGAAATGCATACAATGTCAAAAAGAAGAGAAAAAAACACAAAAAGTGATTTAACAAACAATAAAAGAAATATAATGAAGGGAAAACAGTATGATATGTTATAACAATGCAAACATATTTTTAATATTTTTAATCTATCATATTCTGTATAAATGGAAGTCCCGTATTTAGTATACTTGTCTCTATAAGGTCTATGTCTACAGGCAATCTGCTTATCAATGGCAAGAGCAATCAGATGTTCAATCATTGAATAAAGGGAGTCATACATTTATCTTCCCAATACTGCAAAATTGGTCTTTTGCCATAGTAAGGAAATACAGAATCCATGTATATTGTGTGTTTGTCAAATTCCAATGGGACTTGTAACATCATCATTAAATGAGTTGCACCAAATTTTACAACCCTTTTGCTAATGGTGGTTTAGTAAATCACATGGTAATTAAATAGCTTTCCCAATGAATTTGCTTGTCAGAAGATCGAATTTGCTATGGGAAGATTGAAATGGTGACCATGTTATTCTGGAATGATGCAACTATTGTAAATAGATGCTAGTTGTCAAGCTCCCAAATTTTAATTACTTGATTAAAGGGATTGCTACAATGATAAGTGTGGGGACATTTCAGCACTGTCATATCTTCAGAGAGTTGTTAAATAACTGATTTATAGGATTACCTGTAGTTCAAAATAATATTACAGTTTGAAACTTAACTTTTGTCACACAATCTTATTTATGTAATCCAGTACTTTCTCTCAAAACTTGGCAAATATAAGACATATAAACATATTACCCTGATTACATCTCCAGCAAATATTATTTTGTTCTGTAAGTCATAATTTGAAGTCCAAATTTGTATGGATTACTACAGTGCATAGCACTCCAATTAGTCCAAAATAAGTGGCTGGGAAAATAAGTGGCTGATTTATTGAAAAAAAATCACAGAAGGGATATAGTGACCCTACCAGTACATGAACCTCAAAGACCAAATCTATGTCATACTCATAGGATCTTTGTGGAGTAATCTATCTGCTTCTGCTTTCCCCAAAACATCCTCAAATTCCACATATTTATTTTATAATGTCATAGCTTTCTCCACTGAACTAGATTTGTTAAATTGTTCCCTACAAAGGATTGGTTGTTAATGGCTGCCCTTAAATAGGTCAGATGCAAGTGTGGCTCAGTTACGGGTATTTGTATTGTTGCTTCTCAAGGAATAGAGCCAACACAGGTCGTCCTCAATTTACAACAGTTCATTTAGTGACCAAAGTTATAACAGCATTGAAAAAAGTGACTTATCAGCATTTTTCAGACTTACGACCATTGTAGCATCACCCTGGTCACATAATCAAAATTTAGATGCTTGGCAACTGACTCATATTTATGATTGCAAAAGGCTCATTTTGCGATCTTCTGACAAGCAAAATCAGTGGGAAAGTCAGATTCAGTTAATTTTTACTAACTTAATAATTCCAGTGATTCACTTAACAGCTGTAGCAAGAAAAAGAATCAAATGAGGCAAAAATCACTTAACTATCTTGCTTAGCCATAGAACTTTTGGGATAATTTGCTCCACCAGGATGCATTCCTCATCTGAGCTGTAAAAGCAAATATACCATTGATTGAGTGGAGCAGAATATAAAATTCTCTGGAGTTATATAGTTATTTTTCAAAGCCCTCTGAAAGAGAGCTATTTTTAATTCCATTTGGAAGATAAGGTGAAGTGAATCAAACTTATATGAAAGAAGTTCCACAACACAAAATATAAGACAGAAAAATATCTCTTTTTCTTAGCCTGTCTGAATTCTCATTAAAAACTGAAATCATTAATTAATGAGGCAGTTCTGAAGCCATGTTATATAAGATTCTATGTGTCTGCTTGCCAGGCTATGTATGTATGTCTATCCATCTATCTACCTACCCATGCTATAACAAACTTTGGATAGCTTTGAGGAGCTTTTTAAACATATTTACTAAGCAAAACCCAGCAGTTGATATTATATTTGAAAGTCTATTACTACATAATTATTGTGCCAGTTAACATAAGGATTACTGCATTTTGTTCAAATTTCTAAACAGTTTTTAAAGAAACCATATAGAGAAACTTGCAATCGATTTCTAATGTCAGCGTGGATTATTGTTGTGAGATTCTCTTGCTCTGGATAGGCCTATAACCAAGCTAAGCATCAATTAAGGACCTTCTGCCCAAAGCCTTCTGTCCATTTAGCTCACCCAAGTCATTGACCTGCTTCTCTGCATATGTTACCCCTTCAAGAAAACAATATCAGAGCCAGTAGAATATCTTGATGGACAAACAATTCTGACTTGCCGGGATTCACTTGAAAATTTTGTCAAGAAAACTGCAAAGATTTTTTCAGTTAGTAGTCAGAAATCAAGACTGGCTTAAAGGCGGCACTTCCAGTTTGAGCTTCTTCAGCAACAGACCGAAACTGCGACTCTACGCGGGTTCGATCTGTGCTCACCGCTGGAGCACCCCGAGCCGGCTGGTTTCGGGGCTAAGCCACCCCGTAGAGGTGGTGAAGAAGGGGAAGACTGCCCGCAGGGTTGAGAAGAGCCGCATCTCTCCTCCTCAGCTGGCCATTACTCCCTTTCCCAAAGGCAGTTGTAGCGGTGGTCAGAAATGGCCACGACAAAGAAGAACTCGACCGGAAAAGAATGTGCAGGAGGAAGATAAGAAGAGAAAGTTTTGGTTGACTGGGTCAAAAGCAACAAATAAGATACCCTGGAATTTAAACTATAAAAAAATAATACTGTTTCCAAAGAAGATCTTTAAGCAGCGAAGGAGAGAGAAAAGGGAAAGGATTTGGGTTTTTTTCCCTTTTCCTATACTGACAGCTAAGAGACTTAAGCAAGAAATTGGAAAAAAATCCACTTTGATATTAATAGGCATTTAATGCTGAAAATAAAAAGTCAAAGGGATAATAAAGATTTCTGGATACTTAAAAGCTTTTGAAAACAGGAAAGGAGAGAAAAAGAATAAAAGGGCAGGATCTGGAAGGGAGGAGACTGCCTGGAATTAAAAAGAACTCACAGTAAAAGTTCAACAAGACTTCTAAAAGATACATTCTTACTGAAACATGGCAAGAAAATAGTAAAACCCCAGGAAGAGAAAGTGAAAAAAGAAATAAGAAGAAATAGCTTGGGAGTATTGGGATTACTTGGTGATCTCTGGATTCTTGGTTACTGCATTTGAAGTGTTTAAAATGGCTCCACTCTTAGAAGAACTGAAAATGGAACTTAAAAAGTACAAAGAAGATGCACAAGAAGAGAGAGGTTCTTTTGGCTTCGTATTTCAGTTCTTAGAAATGGAGATTTGGAACTATGAGAAACAACAAGAAATGCCTGCAGAACAAGAAGGTTGGGACAAAGAAGAAGCCATCTTTAATGAACAAGTAATCTTAGGTGGGGGGGGGAAGGAAAGTGGGGGAAAAGAATGGAAAGTTTAAGATTGGGAAAAACAACCCCCAAAAAGAATAGATTGAAAAATAAGTATAAAATCAGAAAGCAACAGAAGAGGGAAATGCAGAAGAGAGAATTAGAAGTAGAGAGACAAGGGGGTAAAAAGGGGAGGGAGAAGAAAAGAGGGAAAAAAGAAAGGAAAAGAAGTTATAAAGGACAGAAACAAGATATAGAGAAACAGGTCCTATAAGGGGTGAAAAATCTAATTGAAAAAGGGATTCTGCAAAGGTACATAAGATAGTATTGTTATATTAGAAATAGAAATAATTTCAAAAAATATGAAACAATGTATGATTAAAATGTTTGATAAAATAGCTATCGTAATTTAGTGGAATGTTTGTCAATAAATAAATGTAATAAAATGAATATTTAATGATTTATAAAACATATGTGAAGAGAAATAAGTAAAAAATTAATTATGGAGATTATACGTGTCTTCAAGGAAGTATGATATTTAATTGAAAAGAAATGTTAAAGATGTTAAGACTTTAATGAATATTAATGATAGAACTGAATTGGAATGGAATGAGGGTTTTAATTACATATATTTATAATCCTTGTTTTAAGAATATAGTGTGTATTATAAGATTGTACCAAGCAGAATTCAATTGGAAGTTATTATATTATGCATTATATTGAATGTTACAACCTTAAGGTGGTATATATTGAAGTTTAAATAAGAGTTGAATGGATAAAATTAAAAGATATAAAGGGTGTCATATTCCAATTAGGAACTACAGGAAAAAATTTGTTTAATGAGAAAAGATAATATGAAATTGAAACAGGACAGACAAAAGTATAAATATAATGATTTGAATTGAGATGAGATAATCAAAATAAAATTGAGAAAATTAAAAGAGGGGAAAAGCTATATAGAAAATGCAAAATAGTAATAAGATATGGAATAGAACACAAAAATGAGCATGAAACTGAGTTTTTGTCTGTATAAAGAAGTATAACCCGGGACCTTTCTATTTTCAAAAAAGATGTTTTACTTGTATAATGTTTTTTGTGTGTGTGAAAACCCAAATAAAACTTTAATTAAAAAAGACAAAGGATGGCTTAAAGGCACAAAAACCTAATCCAAATAAAATCTCTCATTGTCCTTGCTCAGAAGACACAGAAAAGAATCCAAAGATTATCAAGCTGAAGAAACTTCTCAGGATCTGTAAGATTTCTGTGAGATTGATTTTAAAAGTACCAAGGAATTGAAAAACCATATTTTAAATTCTTTATTAACTGTTATGAATTCTAACTCACTATAATTCTCTATTGTCCTATCTTCACTATGTAAATCATAATTGAATTCTTATTAAACCAATCCTGACAAAACTATTCATGTAATAATCTGAAATAACATAGCATCTTTAAATCTATGAAAGAAATCTGCTTTAGAAAATCATCTTAAATTTTATCTGGATTTTTGCTGGGGCAAAGGGAGAGTTATGAGGAGATTCCTGACTGCAAAATGTTCAGAATTTTTGCATCTCTGCTCTTGAGTATTTTAAAATGTTTCAAAACAAGCATATAAAGAATTATATTAAACATATGAATGTGTGCTTAACTTAAAACATGAACGAGAATTTAGCCTGCACTTTTCATTCATTCTTATCAGTGAATTCTGGACCACAGCCATATTCATCATCTATAAAGTGCCATGGCTTTGTAGAAACTATGAACATGTAGGAAATGTTCACATTATCATCACCTTATTCTTTCAAATGGATTTTAGAATTTTTAAAATGTTATTTTCACATATCCTTTCACAACAAGCCTATATGAATAAAAAATGTACTTTTTCCTATTCCCTCTTGCCCCTTGTTCTGTTTCATATATTTTAAATTGTAAGCCTAATAGCAAGGACTCTGTAATATTTTCAGTGCAAAGGCATAATAATATTTTAAGCAAAGAAAACAGTGATTTGGTCTAAGCATAAGAAATCCAGTACATATGGTTTGTGATGCTACTGGGAAGGTAAAAGATTGCTAGTATTTATACATGAGATATTGTATGTAAGCTTTCTTCAAGTTCTCTGGTATTCATTTTTTCCTTCTCTCTCTCCTTTAGGAAATAATAAAGTTACTGCCCTTCCATAGGATATTCCTGGATAGACTGGAAGAAAATGAAGCTATAGATCAAGATCTCCAAGCCTATATACTACATCGAATACAGAGCAGCTCGGAAATACAAAATAACATCTCTCTTAATGGCAAAATGGACAATACAACCTTTGGCAAACTTAGTTCTCATCTCAAAACCCTGAGTCAAGGATCCTATCTATACCTTAAGCTCACATTTGATCTAATTGAGAAGGGCTATTTGGTGTTAAAAAGCTCCAGTTATAAGGTAGTGCCTGTCTCCCTTTCAGAAGTTTATCTACTGCAGTGCAATATGAAGTTCCCAACACAGTCTTCCTTTGACCGGGTAATGCCTCTTTTGAATGTGGCAGTGGCATCTCTACATCCTTTGACAGATGAGCATATTTTTCAGGCTATCAATGCTGGGAGTATTGAAGGTACTTTAGAATGGGAGGACTTTCAGCAAAGAATGGAAAATCTTTCTATGTTTCTCATCAGACGCAGAGATATGACCCGAATGTTTGTACATCCTTCATTTCGAGAATGGTTGATTTGGAGAGATGAAGGAGAAAAGATCAAGTTTCTTTGTGATCCTAGGTAAGTAATTAATTCAGTTCTGCAATGAAAGAAAGCACTTTAAAAAATGAATGTAGTTCTGAGTTGCGATTTAGAAAAATATACTCCTTGAAAGCTAATATTTTCTATAAATGTGTCAAATAAAACAAACTTTGTAAAGGAAATTTGTGTCCCTGATTTTAATATATCATGACACAGTATTGAATGGTTTGGGGCAAATATGGCAAGATTTTTTTCAGTATAAAATAATTCTGAAAGGCAAACTTGATTCCTTTACAAGCATAGGTTTATTTGAAAAAGAAGAGTTGAAAGGTAGGCTGTAATGACATCTCTTCTGAAATTTCAAGGGGCTGCAGAGGCTTCTCGGAGGCTCGCAAGAAGCCTCTGCAGCCTCTGGAGGCTGAAAAATGGGCCTTCTGGAAATAACGGACGTGCCAAAACAGGCCCATTTTCAGGCTCCCGAGGTTTCTCCCAAGCCTCCGGGAGGGCAAAAATGGCCTCCCCTGGTTTCCAGAGGCCCTCTGGAGGCTAAAAACAGGCACTTCCAGTATTTCCGGAAGGCCCATTTTTCGGCCTCCCAAGATTGCATCCTTTAAGCCTCCAGGAAACGGATTGAAAATCAGCTGGGAGGTGCACGCATGCTCAGTGCAGTTAAGGGGACAGGGGTGTTGCACATACATGAGCAGGGGGACAGGGCGCATTGCATTGTGGGTGCCGGCACAAGCGTGCGCGCTATCGCGTGCATGCGCACTTTTGACAAACCACAACAAAAAGGTTTGCCATCACTGTATATTAGACTGTATAAGTGCATTAGACAAAGAGCAGTAAACATCCCATTCTGTTCAGCTACCTGTGTCGTCCTAGTCCCTTCCACCTGATAGGTACCTTTCTATATTTTAGATATTTTTCCAGTGATAAATACCAATAATACATTATTTTATAAAAATTCTCTTTAGAATTAAAACACAATGAGAATTTTAATTCCCATTGTTCCATTTGTACTGTATATTATACCCAAAGATTTTAACCCATTTCACTATACATTATTTCACTTTCTCATGTTCTATTTCAATTTGTAAAATGCATTTATACTTTTTAGCACTGTGTAAATAATTCTATTTCAAATTCTGTCTTATCATATTCAAAACCAAAAGTCTACTCACACATCATCACAAAATCTCCAGAACTGTAAAGCCTACAAACTTGAAATTTGGCATGTATGTTCCTCTTGACTTCTAGGTGCTCACTAAGAAAGTATTTTTTGAAATGACCATCAGAGCATTAGTATTTCATATATTATTATTAACATGCTCTGATGTTAAGGAGTTCTATTCCCCCTCCCCACCTGAAAAGAAATCTGTTCCAAATGCAAAACACAAGCACAGGAGAGGAATTTCAGTTTCAGTTTTAGTTTCACAGCACCAAGCTTTAGTATAGAACAGTTGAGCTAAGCCACGCCCAGGCTTCTTGCTGTCTCCTTGCTCACAAAGGAAATACTACTTCAGTTTCCAAACAGCCCTCAAATCTCTCACATAGATGCTAGCCAGATGAATATCAATGGATGCTGGTAGGCAGAGGCAAAATTTCCCCCCCTTAATTACCTCCCCAAAACTAAGCCCGATCACGTAGTTTTGTAGCGAAGCACAGGTACAGAGCTAGTAACCTTATATTTCTCAGAGTCACACACCCTTTCATCCAAATTAAACAACCTGCAAAGTACAATTTCACAACAAGTAGGCCTAAGCTGCTTCTTTCTCTAGCATCTTGGAACACTGTGTACTTAACTCACAGTTTTTTTTACTTGGCACATAAATTTAGATATGTCTTTCTTACATCGATTACCTTAATTGTCAAAACTGGTATTGTCTGAAACAAAAAATAAAATTATAGGTAAAACTTTTATTTTAACCCAGAAATTCTTTCCAAAAATGATAATTATAATTTCCTCCCATCTTGACATATCCCTTTTAATTCCTTTTATGTCTTAACATGTTATTTGTTTGAAACTACATAAGTTTATATTTGTCAAATTAACACCCAAGTATTTTATCTTTTTCTCAGTCATGAAACCATTTTGTTCTTCAATTCTGTTTGATCTTATGTCTTTTATTTTTGCTAATATCTTTGTCTTCTGTATCTCAAAACCAGCTAGTGCACCAAATTCTTTTAATTTTCTCATTAATATTTCAATCCTGTTTAAAAGATCTTCCAGTACCAAATTATCTGCAAGTCTTTGAACTTGTCCAGTGTTCCTTTTACATTATTATCCTCTCATCTTGCTTTATTTCTCTATTCAAAACTGCAAGAAACAAAATAAACAAAAGGGGGAGAGATAATGGGTAGCCTTGTCTTGTTCCTTTTTGTATCTCATAAAGTTTTGTTAAATCTCCATTAACTATAATTTATGCTTTCTGTGTATGCATCACTTTCACCCATTTTATAAAATTAGCTCCAAAGTTCATATCTTCTAAAATTTTAAATAAAAAAAAGTCAATTTAAGGTCAATTTAAATTGGCAAAGACTTTGCGTCTTAAAAAACATGCTTCCTGTTTTTTGTTAACCTGTTCCAAATATTCTATAATGTCCTATATCATTCTGAAATGATCTTTTAAGTGCCTTTAATGTAGAAGTTCATAAATAAGCTCTTGTAAAATTATTTTCAATTTAACTGCTAAAATTATTGTAAATAATTATAACTATTGGTTAGTAACAATATTGGTCTGTGTTTCAATATAAAGGTGTTAATGTTATATAAACTTGATACCTATACTCTGGCATGTTACCTCCCTGTAGGATAGAATTCATTTTATTTTGGACAGATTCTAAAAGTTTATTTTTAAAGTATTTGTAATAAAAACCTGGTAATCCATCTGACCCAGAGCTTTTTCCTGATTTAATCTTTTTTTATAGCTTAAGAAACTTCACTTAATCTGTGTTTGGTTCTCTGTAGACTTCGGTAAATTTTTTAAATTTTTAAAATCATCATCTATTATTTCTAGGGGCATGTCATGTCCTTTGTACAAGTTAGAATTATACTGATAAAAAGTTTTTGTATAACCCCACTGTCTGCTAATATAGAACACCTGCTTCACGTTTCAAAATAATTTTCTTTTCATTCTTTTTTCTTAATTTATACACTAACTCTGCCTTTGCAGTTTACTCATGAGGAGCAGCTGTCTGGAGACTAAATGAGTCTACTTCAACCTCCCCCTTTATATGGAGAAAGATTTCAGGCATCTATCACTAGTCACCAGCCATACCCAAGCTATGATTCCAGTTCCTCACCTCAAACACAATTTGATTGCCGTAAATCATCACTGGAAGTCCACTTCCAGAACAAATATCATTGATGAAATTTAAAATGATAAAAAATATTAACACTAATTAATTCAGACTCCTTAAGATGAACTGTTAATATAATCGGGGTGGGATTCTATCGGTTCAGATCGGTTTGGTAGAACTGGTTGTTGTGATTCTCCATAGTTTAAAGAATTGGTAACTTGAGCCTCTGGCTGCCCCCACCCCTTCCACCCACTTCTCCACTCCTTGCCCAGTCACTCCTTATCACACGTGCCAAACATGGCATGCATCTGCGACATCGCTGCTTGCAGCCTGCTTTTGTGTGCCCACCAGGCCAGCCATTGCTGCCTGTTTTCCACCGCAGCCCTGCCTGAACTGATCTCCCTGGGTGAGTGAGGCTCTGCAAGCCCCGGTCACCTATCTGCCACCACAGGTTGTCTTTCCTCTCCCCCCACTTGCCTTTTGCCGCTGCCACCAGTCGCCTCCCCCCCACACTTGCCTTTTGCCCCAGTCGCATTGCCTTTTGCCACCACCGCCGGTTGCCTTTCCCCCACCACTTGCCTTCCACCAGGGAACACGTGGAGAGGTTCGTGTAGGCTCCGGCCAGTAGCTACTTCTCTCACCTGCTGGTCCAGCTGGGAGAGTAAGAGAATCTTTCCTGGCACAGCGAAAAGCTTGCAAGTCCCAGCTTGCTCTCCCAGAAAGAGCAGCAGGAAGGAGAAGCTCATGTTGACAAGGCACCCCTTGATTGAGTCCAGGACAGCTGATGGCAGCTGCAAGGAGCAGAGCCTGGAAGCCCCGATGCACCACGTGTGTGGATGCATGGGTGCAGGGGGGAGCTGGTCCCAGTAGCCCCAACACCGGCAGAATCGCCATTGCCTTCCTTGCCATCATCGCCATTGCCACCTTGCTGCTGCTATATCCTGCCCTCCCCCCAGGTATAGTGAGCATGAGCCCCAAGACGGGTGACTCACCGCCTCAACTGCTGCTCCCACCAACTTTTCTCTGTGCCAAGAGTGGAGGCAAGAGAGAGAGAGAGAGCAGCCCCCTTGGCACTGAGAACAGTCACGTGTCTCCCCATATTCCTCTCTCAGCGAGCAGCCTCTCACAGTACCTTTAAACTTAACATGCTTCACAAATGAGGAGGAAGAGACAAGGCTGCTCGCGGAGAAAGGAATATGGGGAGATGCACAATTTTTCTCCGCTGAGTTGCTCTCGCCAGTGATTCCAGACTGTTTTGCCCAGCTAAAACCAGATTATCAAGGAAGAGAGAATAACATGCAGTAGATGCTTAGCAACATTTAATAATACTGCAGATTGGCTAGTTACATTGAAATCAGGTGTAAGATAGTGATGGTAGGTAAATTATTGGGCAGTTTAAGTTTAGTTTGGCGTTTATTTCAGTAGGCTGATTTTAGAAAGCTAAACAGGATCAGACCTGGTAAGTACTTGGCTGGGAAGCCAACACAAAATAGGGTGTGGGGAGAAATGGGATTGGGAAGGAAAGAAGGAAGATAGGATAAGATAACTTTTATTGTCATTTTTTACTATAAGTACACTGGCACACATTAAAAGAGAAATATACTGTATATAGGTACCCATACACAAACATAACACACATATATACATGCTACACACACACATACACATATAATCATTGCCCATTTTGAATACATAGCGGAAAGGAAGAAAGAGTATTGGATACATATGCACAAATATGTGTGAAAAAAACTGCAAAGAAATAGGATTATAAAAAACAGTTTCCAATCTTAGCAGTTATAGATGAGAGAGAGAAAGAGAGATGAGTAACAGAGGGAGAAAGAGAAATGAGAAAGAGAGAGAAAGAAAGAGATGAGAGATAGAGATGAGGAAGAGAGGGAGAAAGAAAGAGACTCACACAGAGAGATACCTGTTTAGAAGAAAATAGGAAAAATGGATATTTCAGTGTTTAAGGTTGCAGACCCCCTGGGTTTAGGCAAACACCAAGTGAACCTTGTGGAGATTAAGCAAACACTGGTTATTAAACAAGTCCATTTTCCCCAATGGGCATTTTGAACCAGAAACCAGAAGGAATTGCTGGAAACTGGCAAAAAACATAGAAAACCTCAGTCACAAGACTGTGTGGGATGTTGTAACTGGTTTTGTGTGTGTGTGTGTGTGTGTGTGTGTGTGTGTGTGCACGTGTGCGCGTATGGCTGTCAAAACAGCAAAAACAGGTCAAGTAGTTCTGGAGAGGTCAGTCATAAATTAGAACACTTACTAAGCAACTGGCCATTAAGCGAGGGCCATTTATATTTGGTTTGCCAGTCACATGGCCACCTAGCCACACCCAACCAGTCACATGACCACCAAGGCACACCCACAAATTATGCCATGCCCACAGAACCGGTTGTTAAGAAATTGGAGCCCACCCCTGAATATAATCAAACATCATATGAGATCAACAAGTAGGATTAATTTGTTTATCAGAACAAACATATAAAGAAGACATTTTTAAAAGATCCAATCTAAAAAAATAGTTCCTGGACCCTAATATATAAACGTGTAGTATCTTTTTAAAGCATGATGTACCCTCAATTATCCATCAAGTTAAATTCTTGCAGATAATTTTGCATAATTGTTCAAATTTGATTACAAATACATTTTTGGGAGGAGTATATCCAATTGAAAGTTCATAACAAGATTTATGTCTCCATCAAGAATTAACTATCCAAAGAAATAGTAAATAATTTTGGAAATTATTTATAAATGGCTTCCAAATTATCTTTTGTGGAGCCATTAAAGTTTATGTTAGCAATATAAAAACGGTATCTTCAAACAGCAAATAAAGTATCATTCATTATCTTAAAATGCTTCAACCATAACACTGTACTTTTGGCATTTTTCTAATCACTATTATTTTAAAAAGTTTATTTTAACATTATGTCCAGAGTAATGTTTTTGTGAGATGGATGGAGATATTAATATTACATAAGTATAGAAACACAGATACATACATAACTATTCCAGTAGTTTGCTGTGTTATGGGGTTTATAAAATACTCATGGGATTGAAAGCAGTTTGGTTTCTGGAAGCTACCTGTTCCCTTCTCATCATTAATTTTTCAATATATGTCTGAAAAAAGCGAATAGGTTTGGGTGAAGTAATTAAGGAATCTGCTGTGAGTTCTAGACCTGCCTCAAGCATGTTGCCAGTTGACAAATCATTCTCAGTCCTAGGAAGAAAGCAATGCCAAACCATTTGCAAAAATACTGTGAAGAAAACTTGCAATGACTTATTCAGGCAGTTGCCAGGAGCTGACACTTTCTCAAAGGGACAGACATACACAGAGAGAAATACCACTGAAGCATAACCAATCAAAAGAAGTGTAAATCTATTCATTAGTAGCAAATTCTAAAATCTTTATTAATCTTTCGACAGGATTTAAATATGAAGTATATATGCACAAATCATTATTCTGCTATACAAGAATTCAAAGAAAATTACAAGCAGGGAGTACTAATTACAACCAAGATAGTGATGATCATGTTAAAAATCACATTGGAAAACTCATATTTGATAAATGTATTTTTCATGTTATAAAATTAACTCATAATTTTATTCAGTCTAAAGCAAGGAGATAATTTTCATGAAATTAACAGTTGAATAGCATTTGATATTCAGTTAAGTGAAATTCAATGTATTTATCAACTTTTCTAGGATCTGGCTTCTAAATGTCGTTACATGTGTTGAAGTTATACCTTTGGGTTCCTTTTCCCATTATGTTTGTGTTCTCTCTCCCTCTCTCTTCACCCCCCTCCTCCCCCCTCCCCCTTCCTCCCTCTCTCTTTAGGAGTGGTCATAATTTACTTGCCTTTTGGTTTTCCCGTCAAGAGGGAAAACTCAACAGACAGCAGACAATTGAGTTGGGCCATCATATTCTCAAAGCACACATCTTTAAGGTAGGCAGAAAAATGATAACATATTTTTGTTTGATACTGTGAACTGGTGTGTATTGCTATTATAAAAAAATGTAAAGAAAGTTTACCTTCTGAGTTGTATATTGCAGTTTCGTCAGTTAACAGGGATGGTCAATTTTCCATTCTTAGATAGGTCACTGCCAAAACAATATAACAAAAGGAAAAAACTTACGATGTTCCTGCATGCTTTTTTTTCTTGTTATCAGTCACAGCAAAGAATAATCTTTGATTGACACAATTTCATTCATTATTCAATCTTTCTCATCCAACATGTAGAAAATGGAACAGTAAATAGTAGATAGATATACAAAAGGACAATATGGATAATTATTGCTATCTCACCCCTCTCGTGAATCTGGGAGCAAGAGTCACAGAAGTCTAGAAAATAATCTGTATTTGACCTGGAGATCCTCTTGGAGATCCTCTTAAAATATGTTTTAATTGATAAATCTTTATTAAAGTATTTTTCCAAGGTTAAAATATAATTTGTAGATCAGAAATGATTTTTATGGGCTTTAGAGATCTTTAAAAAATGGAAGCATTAAAATGAAATTAGGAATTTCATTAAAATTAAATTTCATTAAAATTAAAATTAGGAATCTTAATTTCAGTGAGAGATGATCCAGTGTTAAACAATAACACCAGGCTGATTGTTTTCATAACTGACTCAGCATTAGAGTGGTAGGAAGAAAGATTACTAAGTAAAGTAAAAAGGATCATTGATACTTTTTTCTTTGAGCATAAAATTTTAAATATTCCATCTATTACAGTATTTTTGTATTGTCTTAAAGGAATTATTCACTTTTAATTTTGAATTACTGCTAATAGATATGAGATTAAATTGTTGATGAGATATAATTACAAATGAAAATAAATGCTTAGAGTTATATAATGTTTATCTTTTTCAGGGGCTTAGTAAAAAAGTTGGTGTTTCTTCCTCAATTCTTCAAGGGCTTTGGATTTCTTATAGCTCAGACGGTCTTTCCATGGCACTGGCCTCTCTACGCAATTTGTATACACCCAATATAAAGGTAACAGAAATAGAGATTGTCTTTTAAATTCCAGATTGCAGAGACCAAATCCTCTTCTGATGTTTGTCAAAACAGCAGCCTGGAGTTTAAATAGAAACTTAGATTCTGAAGTAATGGATAAACTGACTGGACTTCGAGAAATTAAAAATTGATCATCACAGTTTGTTACCCATGATCCATCTTTTGGAATTGCCTCTTTGCTTAATATTATGTTATGTTGGTGCCAAAGTAAAAGTGACATTAATCTCATTAATGTAATTAATATCTATATTTTCCTTACATAAATAGAAGCTCTGGTAATCCTGTTCAACTTAGTACTTTCTGTTTATACTCTTAGTATAGCAACAAATCACAAAATATATAATCTATATAGAAAGTATTAAATGAAATGACAAATGCAGCTGGCAACACAGAAGCATATATTACACACCCAGCAAGGGGCTGCAACTCACTAGCTGAGAGTCTGGGAGGAAAAGCAGACACTTCAGAACACAATTAATGTGGAAACTACCTGAATTTCAGGGTGATTCTCATTCCAGAAGGCCAGATGCTGTAACAGAGAAGTCATGCTTTCTGAATCTCAATAGATGACACTGTTTAATTGAAGGAACCCAGAGCATGCCAATCCAGTTGCTTTGAACCAGCTTGGCAGACTCCACAGGATATCAATAATCCCTCAAGTAATTAGACTTTATGTCATATAGGACTTTATACATCATAACCAGCACCTTGGGCTGCACCCAGCAGCAAACTGGCTACTGATGCAATTTGCAAAGCAAGAGCGTCATGTGTACACAGTGAGGCATTCCCATCACTGTCCATGCCACTATACTCTGGCCTAGTTGAAGCTACCAAGTAGTCTTCAAGGACAGCTTTGTAGAATACATTGCAGCAATAGAGAATTTTAATAATTCATGTATTAATTTTATATCTTGCCTTTCTACCAGCAAATGAAGCTCAGAATGTTAGGAGATTTAAAAAAATAATATTTCTTTACAATTCATCAAAAATTTTAGAAGACATACAAATAACAAGCAAAACAAATAAGTATGGACAAGTCAGTATATTATTTCCATCCTGATCCTAAATTTGTTCTTATCCAAGTCCAGTATGTTACTTTTTGTGGGATTTTAAAGAAATAATATATGAAAATTCTAAGAAAAACCTTCAGAGATTCTTTAAATTTTCACTCTTTTTCACAATCTCTACTGATCATACATAATAGATTTTACACTTGCACCTCTTTTATTGTTTATTTTTTACAAATCTATTACTAAGATGTTTTAGTGAGAAGGATAACCCTCATGAATGTATATATTCAAGAAGGCTAGAATACTATTTGTCCCTTTCTTTCTTTGCCAGCAGTAGTATCGACAAACATTTTCTACCTCTTTCTTTATAACGACCTAGCAGTTCTTGAAATTTATGCAATTCGCATATATGGGTTATACACCTGCACAAAATTTTATCCAAAATCTGACTAAATCAATCTAATGGGTATTATTTAGCCTTATATATTAATTTTAGTAAAATTTTAGGCTCAAATTGTATTGGCAACCAATGGAGATCATGCAGCAATGGGTGCCATCACTGCCTGCACCATTGCATTCTGGAGCAGCTATAACTGGTGCATGTGACTGTTACTTCATTCCTAATTAATTTCTTATACAAAGTTTAGAGTAGGAGCAGAAAGAATGAGAGAATAATTTTTGAACTTTTATTTGGCTTTTTGTAAATTTCCCACATAAGTTGAGAAGAATATAATCTTGGTCAGAATTGGGTGGAACCTATTGAGGACTTTCTACAATCCACATAATTTTTTGTTAGATTCCCATTATCCACGTATAACATGTATAATCTGGAATCTTGGACTAAGATGCTTGAACCCCTTCTGGGTTTTAATTATATCCAGATTCACTACCTTGTTTTTTTCATCTGCTTTTTAAAATCTTTTAGCTGGTTTGCTTTTGTATTATATTGTATTTTATTCTTTTGTTATATTGTGAGCCCCCAATGTCTTTTAGAATTGGATGGCACCTAAATCAAATGAATTAAATTAAATTTACAGATAACCAACTATTAGTAAGTAATCATTCATCGCATTCATCTCTATTTTTCTCATTCTAGTATTTCAAAGAACTGCTATCCCAATTCAAAATCAGTCTGGGGAGAGTGGGTACCAAAAACACTGAATATTCAGTTCAGAAAATCAAATTTTATCAGGTATTAGAAATCTGGAGAATATTGCTCTAATATATTACTACTTTGTTTCTTGTTGCATAGGTCAGTCGTTTGCTGATCTTGGGAGGTGCCAACATCAATTACAGGACTGAAGTGCTAAACAATGCCCCAATTTTGTGTGTCCAGTCTCACCTTGGTTACTCTGAGATGGTAGCCTTGCTGTTGGAGTTTGGAGCAAATGTTGATGCCTCTTCTGAAAGTGGCTTAACATCTCTTGGTTATGCTGCTGCTGCTGGATATTTAAGCATTGTGGCACTTTTATGCAAGAAGAGAGCCAAGGTAATGAAGGGATTGGAGTGAGTGACTGCTAAATTGGCATAGTTGAACTATCTAGAACACTTAAGTTGGATTGGGGTGCAATAAGGTGGAGTTGCTCTTTAATTTATTTGAATCACATAAATGACTATATCTTTCTGATTAAACAACTAATAGAAGAATAAATGGAATTAGGGATATGCATTTCATATATGGATCTGAAAAGGTGTTAGAGAACAGTTATGGGCATACATACTATATTAACACTTATTATTAACTATAATTATACTATATAATTAACAATTATTTAAAACAGCTGTATTTTTTCCTGGCCTCCTTTGATAATCTTGCAATCATAAAAATAATACATAGTTCAGGATGAGTAACAGGGTGTGACATGCTATTATAGAGCATGTGGCTGATTGAGTCTATGAGAATAACTGAGCATTATTTGTATGAAGTGGTATTATAAACTTTTTCCAGCTACTTTGCAAAAGCTGAGGATCCAAACTGAAATGCAATCTGTATGATACTCTGGTGAATTGCATATGTAAGAAACACCATAGTTGAGAACTAATATTTTCCAGGATGGGAATGTTGAATATGTCTATAATGTACTAGTACTCCACATTATGCATGAGAAATGCAAGCAAGGTGTCTGCTAAGATGAGGAAAACATGGGGAAGATGAGTGTCAGGTTTAAATTGTGGTATAAGAAAAGTCTGTACCCTAATTTTGTCAGAGGGCACTCAATTGATTTACTGTAAGTATCTGGTCTTTTGACAAATCAAAATTTTAATTAATCATATTGACCGAGGGCCTAGGTTGCTTTTATGGAGTTTGAGTCTGATAAACAGTATGATTTCCCTTTCTACACTTCTGTTTCTACAATTTGGGATTCAGAGCAATGGCTATTGTCCAGTTAAGATATTGTTTCAATATATACATAAGACAGCTACTGAATTCAACCAACTAATCCAGAACTTGAATAATGTAACTGCAGAACATGTCACTACTGCAGACTGCATAGTAGAAGAGATAACAGAAGCTATACTTGTAGTGGGTATCTGCTTCGTTGCAAGACAAATATGACAAATCCAACTAAATTTACTACCTTTCAAGTAAAGAAAATAAAGATTTCTATGAGATGGAGGACTTTCATGTCAATCAAGCCAAAAATACCAAGCAGGTAACGGCAAAATCAAGAATGGCTGGTGTCAGAGTAATGATCATTTCACTACCAAAATGAAAGGGTGGAAAATTCAGTTATGAAATGCCTATAAAATATGATATAAATATGTAAAAAATGTACTAATTAGTGCACTCAGCACTTGTCAAATAGCTAGTCCTTAATTTACAACCATAATTGGGATCAGCATTTTTGATACAAAGTATGATATCATGTGACCACATCACTTAGCAACAATAATTTCAGCAGTCCCAATTCCTGCCATTGATCAAGAATCACAGGTAAATGAGTACCAATCCCAAACCAAGCCATTCTGGGCTTGACCCAGGGGTGGGATTTTACCGGTTCGGACCGGTTCTATAGAACTGGTTGTTACAGTTCCCAGTAGTTCAGAGAATCGGTAAAATGGATCCCTGGCTGGCCCTGCCCCCCTCCGCCTGCTCCCCCGCTCCTGGAACTGTTTTTGTTATTGCTCATGCGCAACATCGTGCGCATGGGTGACATGTCTGCAGCCTGCTTCTGCCCACCCACCAGGGCAGCCATTGCTGCCTGCCTTTCGCTGTGACACGAGCCTCTTCGCTACTCTGCCTGTTCACAGGTAAGCCTGCAAATCATGCTAGCCCTTCCCCAATGTCCCAGGACCTCTCAGGGTCTCCTGCTGCCATCTCCGGGGGTTCCCCGGGCCTCTCCCAGCCTACCTACCTACCCCACTCATCCTCGGCTGGCTGGCTAAGCCACCACGTGGCACGCCAGTTCTTCTTACCACAAGGTAAGCTGCAGGCCTTGGTGCCCCCCCTGCCCTCCCAAAGTACCTCCATGTGCTTGAGCCAGCCCTGGCCACCACCATACGCGGAAATCTATTTCTTTTGGGAGGATCGGGGTGGGGCGGGGGTGCTCTAAGCACCTTGCTACCGTCACCACCACTGCACGCCAAAGGCCGCCTGTTTCCTATGGTAGGATCAGGGTGGGGTGGGGTGTGCTGCCGCTGCCACTGCACACTGAAAGCCGCCCATTTCCTTTGGGAGGATCGGAGTGGCTAGGGGTACTCAAAGCTCCCTGCCATCGTTGCTGCCGCCACATGCCGAAAGCCACCCGTTTCATTTGGGAGGATTGGAGTGGGCTGGTGGTGCTCAAAGCCCCCTGCCGCCACCGGCGGCAGCACTGGGTGAAGCCAGCAGCCCCGGGAGCGCCTCCGCCACCCAGGAGAAGGAAGCAGCAGCGGAGGGGCTCTGAAAGGGAGAGGCTGCTCACTTTCTTCTTCTCCTGCTGCTCGATTGCTTCCCATAGCTGAGAGAGAGAGACAGAGACAGAGAGAGGGAGAGATAGAGGGGAAGATAGGGAGAGGGGCAGACACACACACACACAGATATATGGTGGGGGGGGAGCCATAGAGAGATGCGGGGAGAGAGAGGTGGCAATGTGTCCTGGAAACATACCGGTGGTGGGAAATTTCCTTGGGCAGCTCCGGAGACAGTGAAAGAAAAGTACACCTGGGCGTCCCCCAGTCGGATCCAGCAGCACGAGTGAAAGAAAGAGAATGTTCCCTCTCCCTATCTCCCCCTCTCTCTGTGTGTGAGAGGGAGACGGGGTGGGGGGAGAGGGAAAGAGGGAGAGAGAGAGAGAGAAAGAAATAGAGGGGGGGAAAGAATCCCACCCCTGGGTGGCTGCCCCCAGAGTGAAGAGATGGAAGGAATAATGGGGTTATAGAGAGAGTCAGCATACAGGCATCCGATCCTGGTTGCATTAGGAACCTTTTGTTTACAATATCTGTAAATTTGGAATTTTCCCTTCTGTGCTACAAATTCATTTTTGTTAAGAGCATGGGATGTTTGAGTGTTACATTTCTGAAATGTTTTTTGTGTGCATTCATGGAAGTCGTTAACTTTGATTTGTCAGTCTTGGGTTGCCTGATTATTACCTTCAGGTGAATTCTTGAGGTTACATAGAGTCTAAGTAAATAATAAAGTTTCTCCATTCACAGTTCCTAATGTCTGGTTTTTGAAGAAAGGATCATTTCTAAAGATGTTATTATTCTTGTAAAGTTTGTTTTGTCTGTGTAAGTTCTCTGCATCAATGCCACATACAGAGACACAATGAAGAGAAATAATATCTGGCTATGAGTGTCAGGGGATTAAAAGTATTGAGTCTGATGCTCCTGTTTTGCCTGCGATCTTAGG
This sequence comes from Pseudonaja textilis, assembly GCF_049901715.1. Classification (NCBI taxonomy): domain Eukaryota; kingdom Metazoa; phylum Chordata; class Lepidosauria; order Squamata; family Elapidae; genus Pseudonaja; species Pseudonaja textilis. Next base: position 84,810,723 of record NC_142008.1, on the reverse strand, counting down.
TTGAAGGCTGTAAAGTCTCCAGTCTCTTTTACACCTACATAACTGCAACTGTTGTTCTTGGTTCTGACCTGATTCAATAGCTTGTGATCCAATGTAAGAAGGATGTTGAGGAACAAAGAGTGAAAGGGTGCAGAAGTATTCATCCATAATTGAAGGTTGGGCTCCTGGGGAGAAGGAGCATCTTTGGGACTGAAACTCATGTATTGTAGATACAACAAGAAGCATCATTTGGGTCTAGGAAGGGTCACCAATCTGAGACGTTAAAGGTTGCATGATTCTGTAGGGTGGTTTCTTCCTTCCTTCCTTCCTTCCTTCCTTCCTTCCTTCCTTCCTTCCTTCCTTCCTTCCTTCCTTCCTTCCTTCCTTCCTTCCTTCCTTCCTTCCTTCCCTCCTTCTTTCTATTGCCTTTCTTCTGGGTTGTTCTTATTCTGTGATACTGTAGAACTGGGGTTGCTCTGAGCATCTTCTTGTTTCTAAGCTGCCTCATTTGTTTCTGTTGATTGCATGTATTTATTTATTTATTTGAAGACCCTGCACAAAGATTAAAAAGCACAGTCCCTGCCTGCAGGCTTATTCTCTGAGAGGCAGAGTACAATAGAACAGGGCCAAACTGGAAGAATCCCACCCCTGTGTGTGTGTGTATGTGTGTGTTTAAGGTGGTCTTCCCAGCTTTAGAAGGAGAGAGGGAAGGGGGAAGGGACAGAAAGAGAGAGAGAAAGAGAGGGAAAGAGAGGGGAGAGAGGAAGAAAGTGAGAGAGAAAGAGAGAAGGAAAATACAAGAAAGAAAAGAAAGAGAAAAGGGAAAGAAAGAAAAAGGGAGAGAGAAAGGAAGTGAAAGGAAGAAAGGGGGATGAAAAGAAGGGGCCGAAAGAAAGAGGGAGAGAGGAGAATGAGATATATGGATGGATAGTTAAATACATGGAGGGAGGGAGAGAGGGAGAAAGAAAAGAGGAGAGGATGGAAGGACATAAATCCTGGCTTTGGAAGACTTTGAAGCAGCACAGCAATCTAGGGCTGGCTTGCAAGGGATCTTGGAGGTCATCCAGTCCAACCCCCTGCTCCAGCAGGAGAACCTTACAGAATCAAATAATAACAGGGTTAGAAGGGTGTGTGTGTGTGGCTGTCAAAACACCAAAAACAGGCCAAGTAGCTCTGTGAAGGCCAGTCGTAAATTAGAACACTTGCTAAGCAACTGGCCATTAAGCAAGGACCACTTACATTTGGTTTGCCATTCACATGGTCATCTGGCCACGTCTACCTCAGTCATATGACCACCTAGTCACGCCCAGTCAGCAAGCCATTCCCACCCCAGTCACACGACCAAGCCACACCCACAAATTAGGCCACGCCCACAGAACCGGTTGTTAAGAAATTTGAATCCCACCCCTGCCTTGATCCCTGCTTGCCTTGAGATAAGGGATTGTGTTCAACTCTTCTCACTCCCCTACTTTCTCCACATATCTGTCCTTTTTATCACCCACCATCCTGCCTTGCAAGGCAGCAAGCAACCCCTGATTGCATGACTGTTTTCCATGCTCTGGAAAGTTGCAGTCACTCCAGTTCATATCCAGTCCCAGACAGTCACCTTTGCCATCTTGCAAGACCTCTGTCGCCCTGGACCTTCATTGGCTTCTTGTTCCTAATGCTAATGAGGTGTGCCTAGCCCGGCTGCTGGGCCAGGATTGAGTTGGCTTTGTAGTATGAAAAGAGGAGCCTTAAAACCACAGCATATAAAAAAGCTGTTTGTGCTACATCTTGGGCCAGGCCGGGCTGGGTTTTCACGGGGGGGGGGGGGTAATGTCAAAAGCAACCCCAGCTACAGTGCAAAGTCCAACCTCAGCCAATCCAGCCCAAGAATACAGCAAAAAGGAGAATTTTTAATTATTTAATTTGGGTTATGGCAACCTCTTTCTGTCTTGTTTGCCTTGGTAGATACATTTTCAATAGACTTTATAATTGATCATATTTTAGAACTTAACCACTTAATTTTTTTAAATATAAATTTTATTTGGGTTTTCAAAAAATACAAATAAAACATCTTTTTTTGAAAATAGCATGATCCCGGGTTATCATTTCTCCATACAGAAACAAACTCAATTTCATATTCATCTTTGTGTTCTATTCCATGTCTTATTACTATTTTAACATTTTCTCCATAATTTTTTCCCTCCCTTGGTTTTCTCAACTTTATTTTTAATTATCTCATTCCTTTCTAAATTCAATTATATATATCTTTTTCTAAGTTTCAATGTCTTTCTAATCATTCTATTTATACTTTTGTTTGTCCTGCTTCAATTTTATATTATCTTTTCTCATTAAACAAATTTTCCCCTGCAGTTACTAATTGGAGTATGACACCTTTATATCTTTTAATTTTGTCCATTCAACTCTTAAACTTTAATTTATGCCTTTAGAATTATAACATTCAATATAGTACATAACTTCCAGTCGAATTCTGCTCGGTAGATTCTTAAAATACACACTATGTTCTCTCTCTCTCTCTCTCTCTCTCTCTCTCTCTCTCTCTCTCTCTCTCTATATATATATATATATATATATATATATATATATATATATATATATATATATATCACAATAGTAAATAAAACACTCATTCCATTCCAATTCAATTCTATCATTAACATTAGTTACAGTCTTAATGTCTTTAACATTTCTTTTCAATTGAACAACATACTTCCTTAGGAACACTTACAAAGTTTCCATAATTCTTTTTTTTCCATATTTCTCTTCACTTATATTTTTATAAATCATTAATAATAATTAAAATGTTCCCATCCTTTCCTAATTTCATTCTCTCATTCTCTTTATTTCATTTATTTATTAACAAACATTCCATTGTATTACAATAAGTATTTTATCCATCATTTTAATCATACATTGTTTCATATTTTCTAAAATTATTTCTATTTATAATATACTACCTTATGTACCTTTGCAGAATCCCTTTTTCAATTACATTTTCACCCATTATCTCTAAATAGGCTTATACTTTCAATCCTTATACATTTTCCCTGTTTCTCTATATCTTGTTTCTGTCTTTTATAACTTCTTTTCCTCCTTCTTCCCCCTCTTCTTCTCCCTCCCCTTTTTGCCCCCTTGTCTCTCCACTTCTAATTCTTTCTTCTGTAATCCTCTCTTCTGTTGCTTCCTAATATTCTAATTATTTTTCAAACTATTCTTTTTTTAGTTGTTTTTTCAAATCTTAAACTTTTCACTCTCTTTCCCCCCTTTCCTTTTTTTTCCCCACATAAAATTACTTGATCATTAAAGATGGCTTCTTCTTTGTCCCGACCTTCTTTTTCTACAAGCGTTTCTTGTTATTTCTCATAGTTCCAGATCTCCATTTCTAAAAATTGAAATAGAAAGCCAAAAGAACCTCTTCCCTCTTGTGCATCTTCTTTCTGTTTTTTAAGTTCCATTTTCAGTTCTTCCAAAAGTGATGCCATTTTAAACACTTTTAAACAACCACCCAATTGATTTTAGTCATTGAAGTCCAATAGCCACAAATCCAAAAACCACCAAGCAATCCAAATAACCCAAAGCTGTTTCTTCTTGCTTCTTTTTTCCACTTTCTCTTCCTGGGGTTCTATTATTTTGTTACAAAGTTTCAGTTAGAATATATCTTTTAGGAATCTTGTTAAAGTTTCATTGTAAGTTCCTTTTAGTTCCAGACAGTCTCCTCCATTTTTCCAGATCCCGCCCTTTTATTCCTTCCTTTTTTCTCCTTCTTTTAAAGATTTTTGAGTATCCAAAAGTCTTTATTATTCCTTTGACATTTTATTTTCAGCTTAAATGCCTATTAATGTCAAAGTGGATTTTTTGTCAATTTCTTACTTAAATCTCTTAGCTGTCAGTATAAGGAAGGGAAGAAAAAAAAAAAAGCCAAATCCTTTCCCTTCCCTCTCTCCTTCGCTGCTTCAAAATCTTATTTGGGAACAATGTTATTTTTTATAGTTCAAATTCCAGAGTACCTTACATTGTTGCTCTTTCAGTTCAACCCGGTCAACCAAAACTTTCTCTTCTTATCTTCTTCTTTTCTGGTAGAGTTCTTCTTTGAGGTGGCCATTTCTGACCACCGCTGCAACCGCCTTGGGGAAAGGGAGTAATGGCCAGCTGAGGAGGAGAGATGCAGCTCTCCTCGACCCTGCTGGCGGTCTCCCCCCTCTTCACCACCTCTACAAGATGGCTTAGCCCCAAATCCAGCCGGCTCGGGGCGCTCTGGCAGCGAGCATGGATCGAAACGGCGCACGATTGCGGATTTCGGTCTGTCACCGAAGAAGCTCAAATCGGAGCTTCAATAGACTTTATAATTGATCATATTTTAGAGCTTAACCACTTAATTTTTGATGGGGTCACAAATCATGGCACATATTTAGTGAATCTTATTTCAACAGCTGGGATGTTGTATTCATTTTGTTGTTGGTCAATACTCCATAGAATAATAAGACAGCAAATACAACCTTGGAACAATGTGTTTGTTTATTTAATCATTATGAGAGAATTTATTTTTAATTCAGATCTCCCATCAAGTGTCATCTTTGAATTCACTTATGGCTACCATCATTGGGTTTGGGTTTTTTTCCTGAGTATCTTCTGCCTTTGAATGTACCAGAAGCTTCATTCTTCCTTAGGAGTTTTAGGCAGGTCACTCCTTCAAAAACTGCAATATAATGCATTAAATATTCCTATCACTACTTTCCTAACTGTGCATATCTAGACGGGCTCCCTCCAGCAATATAATTAAATAATGGATTGGGGTTTTCTATCAACCATCTTTCCTCTAAGAATTTTCAGAGAAGCTGAGGCTATGCTTATTGGTTAATTCTTCATAGTGACACAGTGAAATAGCCTTTACTTGTAGCTTTCTTGCACACTAAAGATGCTCAGTTGTCATTGTTCTATGATGATTCAAGTATATCCATTACCAAGCATACATCAGCTCTACTGCCTCTTCCAATCTTAATAAATGGGGAGGAGTGTATTTTAGAGTCTTGATTTAGGCAAGGCAAATTTGAATATTGATTTATTGGAAAGAACAGTGTGTGCATACTTGGGAGGCCATGACTGCCATGCATATACCCTGCTCCCTATGCATACAAAGAAGCCGTAAGTATCTGTGTCCCCAGCTATTAACGAAGGAGGGGACCTTGATGAAGCAGAAGAGGCTAGATATGGGTGATCCAGGAGAGAGTAGCATAGTGACTCTCCAGTTCTCAGATTTGCAGACTAGAGAAGACTTTATTGCTGGAAGGGAAGATTTGAAGTAATGGCTCAACTGGCTCTGTTTGAAGTGGGGTCTTAACAGTGATGAATACGAAGTGGGAAGAAAAACAATATCAATTTTTACAACTTGGTCTTCAGAAGAACTTTCTGTGATGGGAGACAGAATTCACAAGGGGATACATAAGTGTGAGTCAAGAAGGGCATGCAAAGATGGGGGGCGGGTTAATGGTGAACCAAGGAGGGTGCAAGAGTTTGGTGCAAGTTGGGGACAGGATGGGAGAGAGGGTGAGGTGCACTTATAAGTGTGAACCTGTTGCCAAGCACATAGATCACAATCACATGATCATAGTGATGTTGGGACAGCCAAAATTCCAGGGACAGGGCATAGCCACCATTTGCCATTGTAACTTTGAACATTTGCTAAACAAATGATGAGGTCAAGGACTACTTGTATTATAGAACATCTATTTTCAAAGAGCATCAATTCATTCATTCATTCATTCTGGCTAATTCTGCATATATCTGGCCAGAGAAACATAGTAGAAATATTTCTATGTGTATATTACATTAAGTAATGAGAGCTACTGAAACAGTTTACTTTAATTTTGATTGTGGCTTTCCTTTTGTTGCAAAGGTGGATCACTTGGACAAGAATGGTCAGTGTGCATTGGTACATGCAGCTCTTAGAGGCCATCTGGAGGTTGTCAAATTTTTGATTCAGTGTGACTGGACAATGGCTGGACAGCTACAAGGAGTGTTCAAAAAAAGCCAGGCCATCCAACAAGCACTCATTGCTGCTGCTAGCATGGGATATACTGAGGTAAACTGATCCATAGTCTTGCTGAATGGCCAAATAGTCTTCAAGTTTGATATATTTATTCAAGATCCTGGTTAATAACTCTTCAAACTTCAAGAGTTTGAAAGAAGTGAAAAAATTGCCACTATTGAGGGAGACTGGATTGAAATATGATGAACATAGTTTTAAAACTGAATGAATAAACATTGATAACTATGCTGATAACATTACTTTAAAAATGCTAAAATGCAATTGATCTGCCTCTGTTTTAAATTTTATATTCTGCTTTTATGTTTTCAACATTTTATTTGTAATGTCCCAGAGTCCCAGAGGAAGATTGACATTTTTTGAACGTTATTGATTGATTAATTAATTAGTTTAAAATTTCTAGTTATGAAAATGAAGAAAAGGAAAAAAATGGGAATAAGATTATAAAGGGAATAATAAATGGGAATAATAATATAAAGAAGAACAAACTAATGACAACATATCCCAGCTTTAAAATTGACAATGAAGATAATTGATGTGGTGGGCATTATCTGTCTTTTAGGATTGTCTATCAACAGTAAAAGAAACAACAATCAAGAAGTACACATAAGACTAGCATTTGATAGGGCAGTAATTAGGGCCTTGAAAAGATATTCAGATACAAGGTTGTGTCCATACTTACAAACATCAAAATAATGCAAGCAATGGGTTTTGTTGTGACACTCTATGGAAGCAAACACTGGATTTTGAAAAAGCAGAATAGGATAGAATTAATGTTGTTTTGCATTTTGGTGTTAGAGAAGACTTCTGAGACTACCATGAATAGCTGAGTAAAAAAAAACCCAAATTAATCATATAACAAATCAACCCAGAGTTTTCACTTAAGGCACAAATGACCAAGTTCATTGACAAGAGGTTACCACCGACCAGTAGCAAAATTGGTCAAATCAAATCAATTACAGTGACAGTGGATGTAACATTGGAAAATCTGAAGAATCAGGCTGGGATAGATCATCCTGGAGGTCTGTTTGTGTAATTGCTAAGAATTAACATCGACTTTAAATTTAGCAATCAGATAGTGACCACTTTGCCAGAGGAGGCATTAAGAAAAAGTGTTGTGGTCAAAATGATCATATCTTAAGATCATAGTACTGGACTATATAAGGCACTTATGTCCAACCCACAGTCCACGGGCCAGATATGGCTCTGGATCATAGTAATGTGTCCCACAAAACAATACAAAATATAAAAAATAAAGACACTTGTACATTGTGTATTTTATATTTGGCCCATCTTCACTCAGTACAGCACAGGCAAGCCAAAAGTTGGGCAACTATCAATGTGGTGTTCAGCCGGTTTGCACTGGTTCGGGCAAACTGGTAGCAAGGATTTGGCGTGGGTCACCAAACAGGTAGTAACTTCTGGCTGATCACCCCCCCGATCTGCTCGCTCGGTCACCGCTCGCTCGCTTGCCCTGCTCACTCAATGCTCCCTCACCCTACCCACCTGGCGCTAGCCCACCCAATCACTCCTTAAGATATTTCTTTTTTTCCCACTCCTGACAATCAGCTGTTCCTACAATCAGGTATGCCAGGATTCCCCTCGCTTACTTACTGCTTTGCCCAGGAGGCCCAGGAAGGCAAAAAGAAAAACCCTCTGTGCCCCCTCCATTTTTTGCCTTCCTGGGCCCCAGGGAGGCCCCAAAATGAAGCATGAGGGGCTGCTACATGCTCCCCCTGAGGCTCAGTTTTCTGCCTTCCTCAGCCCTAGGGAAGCCTGGAAGCAAAAAAGCCTCCCCAGGAGGTTTCCCTGAGGCCCAGAAAGCCCCAAAACAAAGTGTGTGTGGGGGGGGGGGTGCTCAGTTTTCTGCCGTCCTGAGCCCTAGGGAAGCATTCTGGGAGCAAAAATACTCCCAGGAGGCTTCCCTGAGGCCCAGAAGGCCCAAAAATGGTGTGTGTGTGTGTGTGCTGCAAAAAGCAAAAAAAGCCACACCCACCTAGTCACATGGCCACACCTCCTTAGCCATGCCCACAAAACCGGTAGTAAAAAAAATTGAATCCCACCACTGGCAACAGTGATATATAGAGCTTTAAAAGTCAGTACTTTAAATATATCAACACATACACATGCTTTCTCTCTTTTAAAATTAATTTTTATTAAATATTTGACATAAATAAAAGATGAGTACAAAAATATACAAAGAAAAGAAAGAAAAGTGGATGGGAAAATTGAAGAAAAGAACACAATTAAAGAAAGGAAGAAATAAAAATGATTTCTACTCCTCTTTACAAAAGTTACAAATTAATTAATTATCCTGCTTTTCTCCTTGATATTACAATAATTCCTCCATACCTTATTTAGTCTCTTTTTTCAATCATTAAATCTAGAAATCAACATTTCATTTTCTTCCATTTTCAATAAAAACTTTATAAAAGGCTGTAGTCTTTTATAACAGTACATATTGTCTTGTTCTGACCAAACAGGTCAGTTTGCCATGTGTGGTAAAATGTCCTTTCATGTTTATTACAATTCCAACATTGATTAGAAGTATCTTTATGCATATTAAATAATTTCTCTGGTGTCATACATCACCAATATATCATTTTGTATAAGTTCTCTTTTAATACAACATTAATTTCAATAACTTTAGGCACATGCTTTTCCAATAATCTATTTGTATGTTGTAGCTAAAATTCTTGCCTATTTTATCATGTAATCTTTGACTTGTTCCTCTTCAATTTCAACAAAAATGTACACATTTTTGCAGTCAAATGTTCATCATTTGTACACAGGTCAATTTTTAGGTTCCATCTTGTATTGTTCAATCCCAAAACTAAATCCCTCTGCAATTGTTCTCTTGATTTCCACTTGAATTCTTTTCTTCCTATATTAATAAGTTGTAATATATTGACCATTTTTCTTGCCAGCTGTTTATTATAAAATGCTTTCAGTGATGAGAACATAAAGGTATCTGTGGATGTAACCTGGGTTTATATTTATTCCATAATCTTAATGTGCAAGGATAGGTTTCAATTTTTCAACAACCGGTTCTTTGGGCATGGCTTAGTTGGTGGGTGTGGCATGTGACTGGGTGGGCATGGCCAACTCAACATCACTTGTGTCAAGGAGTGTTTCTCACATGGACTCTCATGACAGTGGGGATGCTGCAATGGTTATAAGTGTGAAAAATGGTCATAAGTCACTTTTTTCAGTGCCATTGTAACTTTGAATGGTCACTAAATGAACTGTTGTACGTCAAGGATTACCTGTACAAAAATACAAAAAGCTTCTTTGCTTGCAAAAAGTTGCCCTAAATACCAATCATTAGATTAAAAGTACCTGCAAGCCAGAGTTACAAATCAGGCAGGGTGCCAGAGCACCTTGAGGAATTAAAATAGTTAAAATGCAATGATAACTATTAGCAGCCAACTCTTGCTCATAAAGAGAGGTCATTCAAGCTCTCCAGAAAATGCACACCTAGGAAAAGCAATCCTTAGATCCATTTGCACGACTTAAAAAATACTAGCTGGTCTCACTTACCTCACAAGATATCCTAAGGAAATCATCCAGATTTAAGGAAAGGTCACATGCCCCCCAGAAAGGCAGTAAAAAAAATCAGTGCCAAGCTTGCATCCTGCCTCTTGAAAGTGCACCCCCAGAGGACAGTGCTAGATACCACTAAAGCAGTAAAGGAAGACCCTCTCCCCAGATAGAAAAAGAAACCATGAGGCAGGAAAAAATTCAAACACAATACAAATAATTAAATCACAACAGTAGCTGTTGCTTGTTGAAGCTGAACAGGGAAAATTATCCCATCAATAAACACAGGATTAAACCTTCACCAAGCACAGAATTAACCCTCACCAAGACCAGTTTTAAACAAAAACTCAGAAAGGGTATGGAAACTCATGTTTGAATGTCAATCTTTCTATCGTGTTTCTCCAACAATATGACCCCAATAGGAAGACCCAGCATGTTTTCTAGGCATAAAATGAAATTAAGCCCCTCCCCCCAAATTTAGGCCTAGTTTAAAACATGCGAAATTGGGGGGGGAAGGTGGGGGGGACTTGCCATTAGGAGTGCCCTGTGGGTAGCTACGCCTCACCATCAGCTGCTCCTAACACCTTGGTGGAGCACGGAGGGCTCCCTTACCCCTCCCATAACCGGGTCAGGAGGGGGGCGGCATCGATGTGGATGACCGGTGCTGGCACCTCTCGCCAGCACCGTTTCCAACAACAGCGTCTGAGTTGCTCCTGCTTTTCCCCCGTCCCCATAACAACAGGAAAAAAAAAGATTTTGAGGTACTTGGGAGCGCCGCGCACTGCGTTTTGGTTTAATTCCGAGCAGCTGGATGGACGTGAGAAGAGCCAAGCAAGCGTCTCTGCTGCTGTTACCCTTGGTGCTCCAGCCTTGGGCTCTGCAAGTTTGCAGAAGTCCTGGTGCACAGACCGTTCCTGCATTCCAAGTGCCCAGACCGAGCTGCAGCTGTCCCTCTCTCACCAGTGCCGTCTCCAATAACAGCGGCAGCAGCGGCAGGAACTGTGGAAGTGTTTTAGCTGCTTCTCGGGTGGGGGAGCCACCTCCATAACTTCCACAGTTCCCCCTGCTGCTGCCGCTGTTACTGGAGATGGTGCTGGCGAGAGAGGGACAGTTGCAGCTCAGCCTGGGCACTTGGAATGCAGGAACGGGCTGCGCAACAGGACTTTTGCAAATTTGCAGAGCCCGAGGCTGGAGCACAAAGGGTAGCAGCAGCAGAGGTACTCGCTTGGCTCTTCTCACGCCCACCCAGCTGCTTGGGATTAAACCAAAATGCAGCGCGCGGTGCTCCCAGGTACCTCAAAATCTTTTTTTCCCCTGTTGTTACGAGGAAATGGAAGCGACTCAGACGCTGTTGTTGGAGACGGTGCTGGTGCGTGGGGGAGGAGGAGAAATTAATTCACCCCTGAAAAGACATCCTAGCCGTTTTTTCGGGGCTCAAAAAAAATAAGGCCCGGTCTTATTTTGTGAGAAACACGGTACCTAGCTAAGAAGCCTTGCTGAATGTCACTCATCTTGGTTCCCTATCATTAAAAGCTTCTTTCTGACAGCTCTGTTTCATTATTCAATTATTTCTTCAAAGTACTGATTGTCCAGGGAAATATTTCCTCCCAACAGCAGTGTAAAAGTCTTAAAACAACCCTTCCCCTTTAAGAAAGTCAAGCCCCAGAAGCTCCGGAGACAGGAAGTCTAGGCATACTGGAAAGAATGTAATAAGGGTTGAAAAAAAACAAAAGGAGATTGTTTCTAACCACTGGTCCTCCAAACTGCTTAGAAAGTTAACAAGGGGTTCTATAGAACCGGTCAGAACCCCTGTTAATGTGATATTTCTCACATAATTATTTTTGAAATCTACCTTAACTTTATTGCACCATAAAAACCCACGCAATGCAAAGCTGGCATTCTACAACTTTTATTTGCTATGAGACATTTCCCCCTTTTGGAGATCACTTTAATTCCTCCACTTTCATTTTTATCTCTATTTTACCATTTTGTTGTCTAAGTTGCCCTTTCATAAATGCTTTAATTGCAATCCAAACAATGCTTATGTTCATGCCTTTATTTAATCTCAAACATTTCAAATTCTCTGCAGTACTTCAATTATTGATTCTTTTTATAGCAAAGTTTCATTTAGTTCCTATCTGCAAATTCTGCCTTTACTCTATATTCAAATCACTGATCTGAAAAAGATTTTGGTAGTATCTCCATTTTATTAGTAGCTGTAGCACATTTATTAGAAATCCAGAACATATCTATTTTTGAGAAATATATATATTTGACAAGCTTTGTTGTGTTGATTTAATTCCTTTTCACAGAGGTTCTATTCTTTTCTGGGCAAACCACTCCATTCCCTTTCTATTTACCATTTTATTATTTTTGTCTTATTTTCCAAAATATACTGTATATACTTTGAATTTGCTTATCTCATAATTCATCTACAGTAGAGATTCTTCAAGTTTTTTATTCATATTCATTGCACATTTGTACATTTTCCTCCATCCTCTAAGAATAGCCAGATCTCTTAATTGATATAGACAAGATACAATTAGTTATGCTGTACATTTCCCCCTAATTCTTCAAACTTCGTAAAGACTGGCATAATCCCTTATTCTGTTTGCTGAGTTTCTGATCCTTTAATACCTTCTACAACTTTTGCTGCTTTCTAATAGAAGGCATTGCCCCCCCCCCAATTTGTAATCCAGAAAGGAGAAATAAAGAATAAAAAAGAACATTTTTTTTCTGTCTGTCAATATTTAATCCCTTTTGGAACATCATACTATTATAATCGCATGATATTTCTGTTTCCCTTCTTTTTCCACTTACAGTATGTCTTTATTTAGCAAAATTAGTCAATCATCCTTCTTAAAAAAAATTAACTCCCTTTCCTTGGAGTTGCATATTATTTATTTAATTTTAAATACTTTAAATAAGGCAATACTCCAAATTTAATTGTCCCTTTAGTCCATTTTTAACTTTTGCACTCCAAACTCACAGCAGGCTTTTTGCTTTTAATTCATTTAAAGGTCTTTATATCCTTAGTTTTCTTTAATTTTTCCCAAGGGTGAAAGGTACATTCACCCAGATGGCTTTGGGCACTCAAGTCTCTCTACATTTAAATTTTCTCCATCCAAAAGTGTTTTAGAAAATGTATTGGACAAACCCAGTGTTTTAAACAAGCTTTGCTTGGGGCTATGAGCAAGCTGTTTTCTCCTTGGACTTCTGGCACTCTTATCTGCCCATAAGAACCCTCTGGATCCTCCTTTTCTCAAAAGATCTCAAGTGGGCAATTTCATAGCTTTCTCCTTGTCCAGAGAAGCTTCCTTTTTCTCAGGCTCACTGCCTGGCTGTCAGTCTTTATTTCTTCAGTGGATGGAAAAATCCTAGTCTGCATGTGTTTAACCAGAAGTCTGAATTGATCACTCATGACAAAGATATAAGTGATTAATTTGCTAATGACAACTCCTGATTTAAAATTTAATTTAATATTACATTACATTAATTTGTGGCTTGGTGCCAGTCAACTTCTTTGTCTTGGGCCCGTTTCGTTTTTGGAGTCCAATCCAGTATGTCTCTTGGGACACACACTCTCTCTCAAGTAAGATTCGCCCATTGTTAAGTAAAACATAGATAATTGTACCAATATCTTATCTTCCCAGGAAAAAGTGTATTAACATATTAACCAAGCTGAACATAAAGCTAGCCAGAATATTAAATATACTATACTTCATTTCAGTAGATCAAGAAAGTAGACCAACAAAGTATTATGCTAACTTTTTAGTTTTTACATTATTCCACTGAGTGTAGAAAGTGCATTTGTTTCATAAAGACAATTATTTTAATGGTGCCAAATAATTTGATTTGTGTATTGATTTTGTATGTGTGTGTGTGTGTGTGTGTGTGTGTGTGCATGTATGTACATATTTCATGATAAGTTTCTTATTTTTTAGATTGTATCCTACCTGCTTGATCTCCCAGAAAAAGATGAAGAGGAGGTGGAGCGAGCACAAATCAACAGTTTTGACAGCCTTTGGGGAGAGACAGGTATTTTTTTTTTTAGCTAAAATGTTCATATCTCTTGGGTATAAAGTGGATTTATTCAAAAAGATTTGCTCTGAATTCTTTTCAATGCCTCAAAGAGATTTGCTCTGAATTCTTTGCAGTGCCTCCCTAATTTTCTTAATTTTGGGAGTGCCACATGTAATTCAGAAATACAGGTTTTCTTTTTTTGCCAGTTAATTAGATATTAATCAAATAGCATATGTTCAAGATTCATAAGCATTATCCAATACATTGGAAAACTAGTACGCTTAGGATTCATACAGATATAGATAGATCTATTAAATATTAAATATTAATTTTTCTGTTAGATTGAGTTCCTGATCAGTAATATTTCCTAAAACTTTTAAATAACTTGATGCAAAAATGTATACTTTAATTTTCAGTCTTTTTCTGTAATCATAAAAAAGATCAATCTTATTCTGGTATAATATTCTAACTCACAGTGTACAATACTAGTCACGTAGGCATGCAAGTAATCTTCGACCTATAAATGTAATGGAGCCTGCCCATTATAGTTGCAAATGATGTCAACCATTAAGTGAGACAGCCTTGCTTAATGACCCCCACCACGTACTCTCTCTGATCTAGCACTTCCATTAAACTAATGTGAGGATGGGATATTTCAATGGGTGAGGACTCCCTGGGAGGGTCCATAAAGGAGGCAAACAAGCAGCAAAAAGATTTGCAAAGTCAAAAATAGCCCAGTGGGGGAAGAGCACAGCTAGATTAGGCCCCAAAGTTGCATTCCAATGCCAGAGAGGCTTCTAAACAATCCTCCATGCTCATCCAATGAAATCATACTGGAGGTTGCAGTCAGGAAACTGCAAACTTCTCCTGGCTGTTCTTAGGCTTTGGAGAAGTCAGCCACCTGGATTCAAATGTGGCAGCTTAAGGATGAGCCTCCCAAAACCTTTCCCTTGCTTAATCTCGCCCTTCCCCAGAAAACCACATTTCTTCAACAAAGAAAACAAAAAAGCTGGGAGGCATAAACTTATTCCTCTTCCCTGCCCTCCTTTTAGGTGCTGAAACTAAGCTCCCTCCCTCTGCCCTCCAATTTCAATTCCTTTTAACAACTTAGATTCCTATAAATTTACTGCATGCCTGAAAAGAGGGTGATAATATTTGTATGTTACTTATCTTGAGTGACTGTCAGGCTGAAGAATACTATAGAGTAGAGGTGTCAAATTCAAGGCCCGCAGTCCTGATCCGGCCCATGGGGCCCCCCTGGAAATGGTGAAGGACTGACCCATAGTGGCCCAGCTCAACCCAACCAGGTGCTGATCTACAACTGGTGGCAGCTGACAATGTGTCGGAGGAGGCTGTGGCAGCCGAAAACAGACCTCGGGCCGGCTGAATGCAGTCCTCCCGAGCTCCATTTTCATTGGCAGAGTGCTAGCAAAACAAACTACTAGCAAAAGTGGCATTTGATTATAAAGCAAGGAGGCATTGAGAAATGTTTTCCCTTTTGCATTTGAGCATCAAAGAAGGGACAGGAAAGGAGAAAGAGAAAGAGGAAAGACAAAGAGAGCAAGGAAGGAAAAAGAAGGAAGGAGGAGAAGGAAAAAAAAAAGAAAGAAAAATGAAGAGGGAAGAAAAGGGAAGGAAGGAAGGAAGGAAGGAAGGAAGGAAGGAAGGAAGGAAGGAAGGAAGGAAGGAAGATAGATTATAATGAGAGGGGGGGTTCTAAGGAAAGTCCCGCCTTAGCACTTGGCCACCAGCAGCCCTCTTGTCCTTTCGCCATCCCCTTCTCCTGACCTGACCTGATAGTCTCCCATCCTATTGCTGAGGATGCTTTGTTACAAAGCTGGGTCTCCTCACATGAAGAGGGAATGGGCCTCCCTCTGACCCACACACTTTGCTCTCCTGCACAGAGCATGAGCAACCTGTCCAAGGAGAGTGAGCACAGCAGCAGTAGCCTCGAAGAGGAGGTAAGCTCAGTAGTCATCCCCTTGGGAAAGCGGGCTGGGCTGGGCTGTGGGGTCCCAGTGCCCTGGGAGCTCAAGGGCTGGGCTAGACACTTGCCCTCCGCTGCCTAGGGCTCTGGACAGCCTGCACCACCATCTGGGGGTCCTCCGCATGGCCTGTGAGGGATGGCAAAGCTCCTCTGGAGGACAAGGGTTTGGACTTCTCCCTGGCCTTGCCTTCTTCCGCTGGAGACAGTGGATCCCCCCAGCTCACCCAGGCCATCACAGGCACCTCTGATCACAGGCACCTCTGACAAGTGACATCAAGCTGGCCATGCCCACCTTGGCCACGCCAACCTGGCCTCCTGAGGGCAAACACAACCCTGATGCAGCCCTCAATGAAATCGAGTTTGATACCCCTGCTGTAGAGGAAAGGAAAGAAACAAGCAAAGATAAGCTTTCTACAGATTGTATGTCTTAAGGACTGAAGATCAGCTCAAAAGAAAAAGCGACAACACAGACATGCAGCAAACCACAGCAGACGCTGGATTCTAAAGGGAGTCAGACAGGCAGCAAAAAGCTTTCCGCAAGGAATTGTCAGACTGCTGAAAATGACAGCTGCTTCCAGGAGGCATGGGAAACAGGCCCAACTGCAGCAGGGGGTCTTGTTGGAGTTGGATGGGGGCAGAGAGACAGGGTCCCTGAGGTCAGTGGTAAGGGCAAAGGACAACAGGTGTACTGCAGTCACCATAAAAGCAGGGCCATATGGTTGTTTAGAGACTAATGATATCTCAAGGTTTACCTGCATTCCAAAAATGAAGTGGAATAAACTCAAATATACTGACTGATCTCAGAGCAAATTAGAACATCAATGAGATTTATTCATATTACATCTGATACATTCTTCAATCCATCATTCTTTCATTTTTTCTGCTTCAATAAATTGTATTTCTCCAGACCTCTTTTGTGGATGTATTATTTTATTTATTTATTCATTTGTCATATTTCTATACCATCCATTTCACTTAAATGATTTATTTGTTGATTGTATTTTCCAGTTATTGTAGATTTATTTGTATTCCTATCTGGCATTATTGATTCTTATCAGTGGGAGTGCTTTTAAATGACAGAGCCTTTCCCCCCCTCATTTTACCATTAACTTAAAATGAGGTTAGGGATTTGCAGGCAGGATATTTCTAGTTTCTTCATCTATGTTCTGTTGAAAGTAGGTATGGTTGATCAACCACTTCAAGCCTAGTTCATAGTTTATACCTACATAATCTATGAAGAACAGGGTGTGTTTGTATGTATGTTTGTTTATTTTAACGCTACGGTTCTGCACAAATATACATAGAGTTATAAAACATATTTTTAAAAATATGAAAAAACATGAAATGGTCCAATCCTGGATTTCTTCCATAGTTGTAGCATTATATTGTGGTATGTGAAGCCAATATAAACATATATAGCTTAAACACAGTTTCATTTTTTCATTCTATTTCTTTCGCATTAGTATATAAAAAGAAAGTGCAAACAATCCAAACAATCCAAAGAAAACAGGAGAAAAAGGGCAGAAAACATAATACATTATATAATTCAGTGTATAGTAAAGAAGCAAATTGTGAAAGCACTATTCATTGCATATATGTATAAAAGGGGTGGCTTGTATCATGACAGTGCAATGCTTTTTTTGTAATTTTAATTAAAAGCCTTCAATCCTGCAGATACACTGATCATTTTTTAAAAAGAATCCTCACTTTTAAAATGCAGCATTAAAATGCCCAATAATTTATTATTTCACTCCATGCTAATTAAATCTATAATTTTCATACTGATACATTCCAAAATGTTAGCATATAATTCAAAACACTTACACATTTATTCTATATCAGCAGTGTTAAACCCGCAGCCCATGAGCCAAATGCGTCACATGCTGGCCCCACCACCACCCAGTTTAGCGAAGGGGAGGAAGTCCCGATATGTTATGTGACACTGCCGTGATAACATGAGTTTGACACCCCTGTTCTATATTATTCTTTGCAAAACCATATTAAGAAAAACATAGCAATTAAATTATTGTGGAAAAAACTCACATTATATATCTCTTATTTTATACTTCCAGAATAATGGAATCAGTTGACAGCTGGTCCATTTTAAACATTCTATATAGATGAAAAAAAGGTTTTTTTATTTAATCAATTTCAGCTTAAAGACACTTTAATATTCCTAACAATAGGTTTGTTAAAATAAGTATAATAATCTTTTTGTTTCCAAACATTTTAAAAAACTAATATCAGTCTTTATAGTAAAAAGGATTTAGCTCTTCTTTTCGATGTAAAGGGAAGATATGAGGAGGAAAGTATATTTGCTAAATTTGTCGCGTTGAATTATTTGTAAAAATAATAAAGGCAGGATATAAATAAAAGAAATAAAAAATTAAATGGCTGCTGAACTCTGGAGAAACACGAGAAATAAGAGGCTCAGAATAGCTCAGCCTCAACTATCATGTCCTTAAAGAGCAGTGAAGATTTTGGACAGGCTTTCAAGACTCCATTAATATACCCTACATTAATAAAGTAGCATTCCTGGAATCCTTTCCATGAACTTGCTTACCTTGAAAGATGGTCTGTCAAGATGGCCAGCTACGTGCCTCTTCTTTTCAACTTTTTCATAGACAATAATATTCCTTTGAACTCTGTACACACATTGTATATTTGGAATTATCAAAAAATATTTTAATACCATAGTGATTCAGAGTGCTTGCTAATAATGAAATCAAAAGATGTTTTAATTGGATATGCTGATATTTCCTTTTTATCAGTCCAAATTTCTCTTACAGTAACCTAAAATGTGATTAAAAATATTATACTGCTGTTGGATTATGAATTTTAAAAAATTTTACCTCCAATTTTCAAACTAGAATTATTCCAGACATCTGCCATCTTAACACTACAGCCTTTAAGGCTGCAAAATATTAGTCATTACTAAAAAAAGGGAATTATGCTCCTATTTAATACAAATAGAGTTGCAAATTTGATGTTAACCCTCAGGAAGTATGCTGTATTTCCTAATGTTGCTTCTTTGTTATTCAATTTAAAAGTGCTACAGCTTTTGCTTAGCTAATAGTCCCTATACGTTTCCATCAAGGACCTCTGATTTCAGGATCATACCAACTATAACTGACTGTATTGCACTTCTCCAGAACAAGCAGATTCTCAAGTTTGAGGTCCTCTAAGACTGTCTGTTGCTTGAAGGACAACTGAAAACTGTGATGAGAAAGGCATGTCTACAGCTTTTAACTGATGAGTCAGTTGCTGCCTTTCCTGGAATGGGGAGCGCTTGAAGGCAATCATTCATACTTTTGCTGGGGTCAATTGGATTATTGAAATGCATGTGATTCTATCCAGAAACTTTAGTTTGTACAAATGCAGGAGTATATAGCTTATAATTCAGAGATTTTATTGACATATAGAACCACATTTTTAGGAAATGCAGTGGTTGCCAGTCTGTTTCCAAATATAATTTAAAGTTATGGTCACTATAAAAAAGTCTAAATGACTCTGAACCTGGGAATGTTCCAGGTAAAAATCTGTCCATCAGTTTCACATAAACTGAGAATCCCCACATATCAGAGTAGTTGTTCTACTGTTCAGATATGGTGAAATTAAATGAGGATTGGCAAATTTATGGCTCAGTGGCTAAGACGCTGAGCTTGTCAATCAGAAAGGTCGGCAGTTCGGAAGTTCAAATCCCTAGTACCATGTAACGGAGTGAGCTCCCGTAACTTGTTCCAGCTTCTGCCAGCCTAGCAGTTCGAAAGCATGTAAAACTGCAAGTAGAAAAATAGGGACCACTTTGGTGGGAAGGTAACAGCGTTCTGTGTGCCTTCAGCGTTTATTCCTGCTGTCCACATGACCACGTCTTCAGACAGTGCTGGCTCTTCGGCTTTAAAACAGAGATGAGCACCACCCCCTAGAGCCAGAAATGACTAGCATGTATGTGCGAGGTGAACCTTTACCTTTATTACAACCATCTGACTGTGAGGCAGGTGTTGTGTCTAGTATTGGATAATCAGGAGAGTGAGATGACTAGGTAGCTGAGGTTATTAAAGATGGAAGGAAGGGTAATGATAGTATGGACAGGGGATCTTATGACGAGGGGTCTTAAGCTGTTCCAGGGAGAGAATAATTGAAAATTTGTTTTCTTTGTCAACAAGGCTTCTCTCATCATCTTTTCTTGGCTCTCTTCTGTCTCCCAGCTTTCTTTATTTTTTATTTATTAATGTTTATTTTTTATTTGTCAATCGCTTACAAGATAATAGGTATAAGTATATACATAGTTATGAATACCTGAAATGGATACATATAAGAAAAATAAAAAAAACAATAGGACAGGGACGGTAGGCATGTTGGTGCGCTTATGCACGCCTCCTACAGACCTCTTAGGAAAGGGGTGAGGTCAATAGTAGGCAGTCTAATGTTAAAGTTTTTGAGATTTGGGGAAGAAACCACAGAGTCAGGTAGAGTATTCCAGACATTGACCACTCTGTTGCTGAAGTTGTATTTCCTGCAATCAAATTTGCTGCAGTTAACTTGAGTTTGTATCTATTGTGTGCTCTTGTGTTGTTATGGTTGAAGCTGAAGTATTCATTGACAGGTAAGTCATTGCAATGTATGATTTTATATACCATACTTAGATCAGACCGAAGACGGCGTAATTCAAGGTTTTCTAGGTCTAGAATTTCAAGTCTGGTGGCATAAGGTATTCTACAACGAGTAGAGGAGTGGAGAACTCTTCTTGTGAAATGTTTCTGGACTTTCTCAACTGTGCTAATATCTGATACGTAATGTGGGTTCCAGACTGATGAGCTGTATTCAAGTATTGGTCTAGCAAATGTTTTGTATGCTCTAGTTAGTAGTGTGGTATTACCAGAGAAAAAGCTACGTAGGATTAGGTTAACAACTCTTAATGCCTTTTTGGCTATGTAGTTACACTGGACTCTAGCACTTAGATCATTAGAGATGAGTATTCCAAGGTCCTTTACAGAGCTTGGATCATCAACAAGGTCTTGACTATTCAGCTTGTATTTTATTTTCTGATTTTTTTTGTCAATATGTAAGACAGAGCATTTATTTTTTGAGATTTGAAGTTGCCATTTGTTTGACCGTTCTAATACATAGTCAAGATCTTTTTGAAGGGTAGCAGTATTGTCTATGGTATTGAACAGCTTTACATCATCAGCGAAGAGAACGCAGTTGCTCTTAATATGATCACAGAGGTCATTTATGTAGAGTATGAAGAGAGTTGGTCCTAAACACTGCCTTTTATTTTTATTTTATTTTTCCCCTGCACTATTGAGTTCATTCCTTCTCTCTCTTTAGCTGGATTAGTTGATTGTATGACTGGCTATAAATTCTTGCTAGCTATGGTTCCACTACCAACTAAATTCTCCACATGTTTCTTGAGACTCTTCAGCTTAGGCTCCAAGTTTTTCCTTACGTGGCCTACTTGATGCTCCAAAACTAGAGAGGCTTACAAGTAGTCCTTGACTTATGGCCACAGTTGGGACTGGCATCTTGGTTGCGTGAAGCAGTCAGTAAGTCATTAGCTGAGATAACACCTAATAGTAAAACTATTACATGTCATATTGTATTCTTTTAGAACTACCTGTAAATAAAGGAAATTGTCTTATTTTGCATTATTTAAGATCTTGCATTATATAAACAGTGTACTTATATAGTTGTGTGTGTGTGTGTGTGTATGTTCAAGTTTCAGAAATGCAAGATATCAAAAACAATTTCCAAATTAAACATGTAAAATTCTGCCTTTTTAAAGCAGCAGTACTCTGACTTTGAAGAGAACAAAAGGATGGCATTCTTCCAAATTTTATACTTTTTCTTCAGCTCTATGAATTTAGATTCAGGTCTAGATACATTCTTTGGTTTGATTCCAGTTTATGTGCAATAGAAAAGAGATGTACAAAATTTTCCAACATCATATCAGGTTGTTCTGAAGTCAAAGTACAGTATTTCCTATTAGAAAGGAACAGACTATTCTGATGTTAAAACATGCCCCAGTGAAGTTGGACTGGGACATTTAGTGGTCAGCATATTTCAGTCCCCCCAATATTTCAGATACATTTTGTGTCTTATAATGATATATGTATTTAAGTAAACCATTATGTGAATTTTGATCCAGATACAAAAATGAAATACATTTTCGTTTTCAAGTGTAGCTTGTCATGCAGTTAAGTTTGAAAGAAAATCCAGGAATTGTAATAGCTCCTCAGCACCATCAATTTAATTTGTCCTGCTTTAAAAAAAACATTTTTAAGTTCCCGTGTGACATAAAATCACCATAAATACTGTATTTTTCCAAAAAGTGGGTGGAAATGTCTGTGCGTCTTATGGAGTGAATATTGTGTCATGGTGTCAGTCCTTTGGTGAATAGCAGCCAGGCCATAGTGGTGGGGTCCTTTTACATTGCTGAACCCTGTCTCTTCTGTCTTTGTCATTGCCTTCCTCTTCTGCCTCTTTTCCACAGTGCAGGAGTCAATAGGCAGAACTAGCACATGAGAGGACACCTATCTGTGGTCTTCTCAGGCTCCGGTTCAGAATATTTTTTTTCTTGTTTTTCTCCTCTAAACCTAAGTGTGTCTTATGGTCAGGTGTGTCTTATGGAACGAAAATGGTAAATATCCCTTTTGAGACAAGAAATTTAAGTGCATATCAATTGTTTACTGCAGTAAGGTCTTACTTTATTGAAATTGTTCATCAATAATACTGCATTGAGTTGTCAATACTATGAGAAATAGATTAATTTTTGAGGGGATCATGAAATTATCATGCAGTATTAAATGAGCTTTAATTCCAATCTAGAAGTATTTTTATGTAGATATACAAACTATCAAATTACATAGAGTTCTACACGTAGCAGAATTGAAAAACAACTTATCAGCAGTGCCAAGGAATGGAAATTCTTGCAGAGACAAGCTAAATACATTTATTAAAATAAGAATTATTACACATTCTACAGAAGTTGCTTCTAACAAGCTAGTAGTCTTCGAAAACTTTTGAAAACTATAGCCAGAAGCCATTCCATTTTCCTTTCCTTCTTTTTTCAACTTCTGTTCTTCTTAAGTAGATTGAGAGTCTGTAATCATTTTTTTTTCTAATCAGTCTTTTATCTCTTCAGCTCTAACTGCTGCAGCAGGAAGAGGCAAGTTGGATGTTTGTCGTCTGCTTCTAGAGCAAGGAGCAGCTGTAGCCCAGCCCAACCGACGAGGGATTGTTCCTTTATTCAGTGCCGTTAGGCAAGGCCATTGGCAGGTAACAGAATAAGAGGGAGGGAAAAGCTGTTCCCTACTGTATTGTAATACAGCTGTACTGCTGTAAGAACATATGTATACATTGTATATTTTGGAGACCACATTTGTTATTTTCATTAGCCAGAGTATTTGAGCCTCTTGTTAGTAAGAGTAACATGGGAAAACTGCAAGGACTTGTCTAGTTAGTCTCCAAGAATTATATATGATTAAAAGGAAGGGGAAAAATGAGGAAGTTTTTGGCGTGTTGGAATATCCTGGAGGCCATTTTTTATAAATTGGCATTCATTGCTATAGGATTTTTTTTAAAGGGCATAGGTAAATTCATTCATTTGTTCATTCATTCATTTGAAGGTAATGGACTCTGTCTTCTTATTTGTTATTTGTTTACCACATTTCTCTTCTTTTTAAACAAAAAAAATGATATTAAACATCTTAGTGAGAAAAATTTTGGAGAGATAAGCAAAAGAGGGAGAAAAAACAACCCAACCCTTCAGGTAAAGTGAATTAAAAAGCACAAATGAGTAAACAAAATATAAAACAACTTAGTGTTATATACCTCTAGTATATCATTAATCATTAATATTTGAATATGCTTTAAGCATAAATGAATCATCCAATAAAGCTATAAACTATAATAGCCTGAGACTGAAAATCTATATGATACAAATCCACATATTGAACTGTAGTCGTGGAATGGTGTCCACTTTGTATTAAATTCCATAACAGATTTACTTTTCATGTACAAAGTTATTTTGGAGGTAAAAGCATAGTCCTGCAGCTTAGTGAACTATTCATTTAAAGAAAGAATTTTCCAATAAGAAACATGTAATACCTATGAAACAGTTAATGTATACAGAGTTAATTCAGTATACATAAAACTGAAGTGATGTTTCATAGTAAAATAACCCATTTTTCTCTATTATTCATAGTAAATTTAATCTTCTTATATTAAAATTCCCATTGTTGTATCTCTGTTACTACATTCAAATTCTGCATCAATTTAATCATGCAATCTTATTTGTTTGGATTATGAGTCTTACCACCAATAATTTATGAATCAAGCCTCATATTCCAAATTATATATTATGAGGTTTTTGAATTAAGTCAAGTCTTTCAATATTCCTGTTTGTTTCTATAATTATTTTAGTATTGTTCTACTTATTTGAAAGTGCTGAAACCAACCAGGTAAACTAGAATCTAGATTATTCTAAAACAAAACTTTCAAAAGATTTCATCATTCTCTTATTAATAATTCAAATTTACAATCTAATGAATTATTAACTTTCCACTGAAGATTTTTTTTTAGTATTTGCCTCTTCATTGACGTAGACATTTAAGAACAACTTTGAAGGTATGAGAAAATCTGGACACTCTTTTCCTTTATTTTTCAGAGACATTCATGATCTTCTACATATTGTTTATTTCTGTTTACACAAATAGCTTTAAGTGGATTCAGACCACTTGGAAGTTTGCCCTTTGGTAGAAGCAGCTGGCTTCTATACAATCGGTTATGAAGCACATGTTAAGCAACTAGAATGTTTGAAATTCAAATGTGCTAATCCAAGTCACTTAAATCTTGTAAAGTCCAAAATATAATCCTTGGTCATTATATAGGTAGTCCTCAGGCAATCCAGGCAGTTGTAGTTGCTATCATAACTCACATTAAGAGAGCACCTCACATGACCATAATGTGGGAAGGCATTGGGTTATATGTTCATTCTAATTGCTTCAAATCATTCAGTAATATATTCTCCTATTTTTCTGTGGCTTTTTCTTTCTGATGCCAGAGACATAAACAAATCTATCAAAAATACCTGACTAGTACCCCATACCATAATGAATCATCAGAACTTAATTGATTTGAAAAAAGTTATTTAGTTCCTTATAACATTTTAATATCCTTATGTAATTTCAGTAGTTTATGAAATGTCTACTTCTTTGATCTGGAAGTTCCTTGAGTTAGTCTTATAATTATTGGGTTTTGATCTATATATTATTCAGAATATAACTTGAGGCAATTGATACTTTTCCTGATTAAGTCTGAAAACATCTTATAATACATTTTTCTTATTCATCTTGGATTTGTTTTTCTAGCATCTATGGTAAGTTTTTATATGTATATAACTGATAGTGTCAAAGGTTTTGTCACAGAAGGTAAACTGTTCCAACTAAAGCTGCCTTCTTCAGTTGACTCGTGTTTTTTTTTTCCAGTGTAAGCATCTCTATGTACTTCGCAGCTGGCTGAACTTTTGCATTAGGTAAATCCACAGCTTCATCAGACAGTGATGGCAACTGTTTGCTAATTACTGGCCTACCAATCTCTCTGTCTACTCCAGAGGGCAGTCCATCTGGTTGTATTGGGGCTGACTGCTTTTGTCTGTGGGCATACAAGTGGCAGATAAGTGGCAGACTTCTAGAACTGGCTCTGACTTCTTATCATCAGGCTCCTCCTCTTACTCAAGCTGTGTATGTGGGCAATGTTGAGCAGCGATTCTATTTCAGAAACTGTTTTTCTATACAGCTTCAGATCATCTGTGTAAAGGAGAAAGTCTGGCAAATGCTTTTGATGTTTGCCTGATTTATTCAGTACTGTTGACAGAGGAATCAATGCAATAACAAATAGTAATGGTGATAGTGAATTTCCATGAAAGATGCGCTCCTTGATATTAACCTTTCCTAGTCTATTACCATTGACCAACAATTTTGTCTTCCATTCTGCCATTGATCTTTGCACAAAGTTTCTGATGTGAATATTGACTAGGTATTTGATTATCCAATCACATGAAAAGGAATCAAATACCTTCACATAATCAATTCATGCTACATTCAAGTTGATCTTCCTTCTCTTGCAGTTTTCCAAAATCATCTTGCCAGGAGGAGCTGATCTTTTGCTCCCCTGCTGTTTGTGTGTTGGCCTTTCTTCTTGGGTAGCTAGTTGCTGTTGGACTGCATCAGCTACCACATCAGTTAACAATCTGGAAGCTGTGGGTAAGCAGGTAATTGGCATATAGTTGCCTAGTGCTGCCTTTTTTGTTGGACCTTTCATTATCAGGTAGGCTTTACCAGATATTAACCAATCTAAAATTTCATCTCTTAATTTAATAATTGTTTGGTGATGTGTGAGTGTAGACCAGTTGGACATTTCAACCCAAAACCATGAAGTTCATCTTCACCTGAACCTGATAAACTCTTGACCTTTCATGCTTTTTCTCCACCATTTCTACTATTATTACAAGTTCAGCCTCTTTTATTATTCTTATCCACCTCTTGTTTTCAAATTGCATCCTTGTACGTTTTAGGATTGTCTGATAGTTGCACCCAGAATTGCATTGTTTCTTCTTTGTCAAGTGCTCTTTGGCAAGTTCATTGCAGTATCTCCATTGATATTTCTGACTTGACTGACATTGGAGATTAGCTGAATTAATGATAACTCCAAATGTTCAATTTGCAATTCTTAATTTCTTTATTCTGTTCTATTTCAGATGCTAATTTATCATATGTATCATTAGTATTTATCTTAGTATTTATCCTACTAATGATATCATATGTATCATTAGTATTTATATTTTCATTTGTTGCTTGAGTTATATTAAAGAGATTATCTTCTGTTGTATGAAACCCATCTGCAAAAAATTCTTAATAGAATATAATCTTTAGTGATTTAGTTATTTGATTATATCAAAATAGAAAAACTAATAGAAATATACAAATAAATACAAAAAGACAATAGGACATGTTCATAATAATTTATCACTCCTACAGTTAACCACAGTTTTATCTAAATATTCTGTTCTGTTCAAAAGGGCCTTTGATAGAAAGAGTGCAGTCTTGCTATTAATATGCAACTTTGTTCCCTGCAAAATATTACCAGATGCCTTTGAATATACACAACTCTGTCCTTATGGCTAGAGTTGGGATAGATTTATTCATTCCCCAGAGACATTTCAAAAAGTAAACTATCCATTTCACTATATCTACTACTGTGGGCAAGAACCCTTTAGAAGAAATGGAGTACCCTTATAGTCAAAAGAACAGTGGGAAAAGTCTTTGGGGATAGTCTTAAAAACAACAGAATGACCTTCATTTGAATCCAAGGCAAACCATTTAACATCAAATCATCCAAATCTATGCCCCAACCACTGATTTTAAAGAAGCTGAAGTTAACTATGATTCTATGGTTCTATGAAGACCTACATCACTTCTATAACTAATACCAAAAAAAGATAAAGAGAATTGGAATGCTAAAATAGGAAATCAAGAGATAACCAGAATAACAAGCAAATTTGGCCTTGGAGTACAGAATGAAGCAAGGCAAAGATTAACAGAGTTTCATCAAGAGAACATAATAGTAAACATTTTTCCAAAAACCCAAGAGGTGACTCTACATGTAGACATCACCAGATGGTCAATATCAAACTCAGATTCATTATGTGTTTTGCAACCTGGGGGTGTCTATGGCTCAGATCATGCTTCTTATTTAAAAATTCAAAGTTAAGTTGAAGAAAGTAGGAAAAGCCACTAGGCCATTCAAGTATGATCTAAATTTTTTCCCTTGTGAATATACAGTGGAGATGATGAATATATTTAAAGGATTAGATCTGGTAGAGAGTGTCTGAAGAACTATGGTACAGGAGGCAGCAATTAAAACTATCCCAAAGAAAAAGAAGTGCAAGAAAGCAAAGTAGCTCTCTGATGAGGCTTTACAAATAGTTGAGTAGAGAAGGATAGCTAAAGGCAAAGGAGCAAGGGAAAAATATATCCAATTGAATGCAAATTTCCAGAGAATAGCAAGGAGACATAAGGCGGCCTTCTTAAATGAACAGTACAAAGAAATAAATAAGACAATAGAATGAGAAAGACCAGAGATCTCTTCAATAAAATTGGGAGATATTAAGGGAACCTTCCATGCAAAGCTGGGCATGTCAAAGAATTAAAATGGTAGAGACCTAACAGAAACAGAAGAAGTGGTGGCAAGAATACACAGAAGAACTATACAAGGAAGATCTAAATGTCCCTAATAACCACAATGGATATGATTGCTGACCTCAAGCTAGACATCCTGGAGTGTGAAATTAAGTGGGCCTTGGAAAGCATTTCCAACCACATAGCTAGTATTCCAGCTGAGTTATTTAGAATCCTAAAAGATAATGCTATTAAAGTGCTGCAATCAATATACCCGCAAATTTGGAAAACTGGCTATAGCATTGGAAAAGATCAGTTTATGTTCTAGTCCCAAAGAAAGGCACTGCCAAAGAATGTTCAAATTCCATACAGTTGTGCTCATTTCACATGCTAGCAAGATCATGGTCAAAATCCTACATGCTAGATTGCAGCGGTATGTGAACCAAGAACTACCTAAAGTATAAACTGTGTTTTGAACTGTGTTTTGATTATGGAGACAGCAAAGGAGTTATAGAAAAAATTCTGCCTCATTGCCTAAACTAAAGCCTTTGATTATGTGGATTACAACAAACTGTGGCAAGTTCATAAAGGGATAGGAATACTAGACCATCTTATCTTTCTCCTAAGAAACCTGTATGGGAGTCAAGAAGCAACATTTAAAACAAGATATGGAACAACTGATTGATTCAAAATAGAGAAAGGAGCATGACAAGGCTGCATATTGTCCCTTATTTGAGTGTTTATTTAATTAATATGCAAAATACATCATTTGAAATTTGGAGCTGGATGAATCACAAGCAGGAATTAAGATTTCCAGGAGAAATATCAACCACTTTAGATATGTAGATGATACCATTCTAATGGCAGAAAGTGAATAGAAACTAAAGAGGCTCTTGATGATGATGAAAAAAGAGAGTGGATAAGTTGGTCTGAAACTCAACATTAAAATAATTAAGGTCATGGCATCTAGTACCATTACTTCCTGTCAAATAGAATTGGAAGAAATGGGTGGAATGGATGGCAGAAATGGATGGGGAGGCAGCAGAGGCTGGACACATCCCATTTTCATATCCCTCTTCTTCGGTGGCAGCAATAGTGATCAGGTTGTTCGGGGTGGCAGCGGTGGTTAGAGGAGGTGGCATAGGCTGGAAGCTTTCCATTTTTATACCTCACCCACGAGTACTGCTGAACCAGGCCGCCTGGAGTTTGGTGGTACTGCCAATGTTTGGTCCTTTGGGGGGCAGTGGTGGCAGGGGTATATGAAATTGGGACATCCCTGGCTTCTGGTGCCTCACTGCCACCCACTACTCCCACCCACAAAAGACCCGAACATTGCTGTTGCTGCAAACTCCAAATGAACTCCAAATGTCCCAGAGCCTGAACTCCAAATGTCCCAGAGCTTAGCTTGGCGGCAGCAGCAACAAGGAAAGTATGAAAATTGCACCCACTGCTGCCACCCCAAATATGGCAGTGATGGCATATGTGAAAAGAGGGAAGCTCCCAGCCATTGGTCCCGCTGCTCTGCACTCTGCATTCTGCCCACCTGCTCCCCCACCCACCTGGTTCTCCCTCCAGTGGGAAGTCTCTGGCCATCACCATAGCTCTGTGTTCTGCCTACTTGCTCATCCCCCACCCCCGCAACTCTCACTCTGTCTGCCCATAGTGAGTTGTCTCTACAATGAATTGACCATGTTGAGTCACCCTGCAATGACTTGGTAATGGTCAGTTAGCAGAAGTGACTCAGCAGTGGAGAGCCAGCTGCACTGAGCTGGTCACACTGAGATCCTGGTCCTTGGAGTCAGAAAGAGTTGGAGATGACTAAGTAACTGAACAACAAAAATTTATTTCAATAAGTCAGCATTTATATATCCTCACAGTTCTGCGCTATATGTGATCATTGGGACTATTTGACCTTTATGATTGGAAATAGAGAACCCATATAGCTATGGTTGGTGAATTATCTTATGGCATTGGCACACACTGTAGCCCTTGAAAATTCTTATTAAAATGAGGCAGCCAGGAACCTATTTCTGTGAAAGCCAGTATAAGTATAAGTAAAAATTGACTTGCATACATCCCCTATCTAGGCCCTAGTCCACCTCTTCCTGAAAACTACTTTAATTTTGGATTTATTGTCTTCTCATCCCTACCTGGATATAAATTATAAATACTATATTATCTGCATAATGCAGAATGATTAAATATCTTTGGACACATACATATTGGTTGAATGAAGGGACTTTTAAATATTAACATACAAACTAAACAAATGGTATATATACTTATGTGACTTCTTTATTGGTACTAATTTTCTGTTAATAACCTATAAAAATAAACTAACTTTCTGTTAATAAACTGATGAATTGTTGATCCTGTGCATAATTTTAGGCATAAGTTTCAGTATAAAACCTTGATTAAAGAGAGGACACTAGAGTTCATGCTTAGTCCATAAATTTCTTCCAAAGCAAGTCCTTGTTTACTAAATCAAATATTGTGATGAAGTCTGTAAAAGTTGTAAACAGTTGGTTTCCTGTATATTTTTCTACTAGATGACATAAAATGAAGCTGTTATCCGTAATGGAGTGACCAGACCCAAATATAATTTGCTCTTTGGGTAGCAAGTTATTTTCAATTACCAGCATCAAATTTGTATAAAAAGATATTCGGCTATGATGTCAGATAGGTTAATTGGTCTGTAATTTATCTCTGGTCTAAGACTGTAATAAACTGATTGATTGGTCTATCATTTGAAGGATCACCATTATCAACCTTTTTATAAATGATGACTACAGTAGAGAATTCCCAACCAGCTGGAATTTGGCAGGAAATATTTATATGAATAAATAAACCTACAAGTAAGAAAGCCCATCTGTCATTGTGACATTTAAATAATGGAGGTGGGTAGAAGATTTTCTCCTGGAATGATAAATCATTTTGGGGTTCTGGTAATCCACTACAACTTGTGTCAGTGAATAATTGGCTGTAATATTCCTTCCATATGTAGACAGGTATGGAAATCCAAAGAGAACTACATTCCCGTAATATTCTTGTGACTAAGTGTCAGAAAAAGGCTGGTTTTTTGGCTGCTAATTCTTTGTTTACCAGAAAGAGGACAAAATGATGAGGCTTCTTAACACTTGATAATTTTGTTGTACTCTTGTCTAAATGGAAGTATGGTAATGTAATAACATTTGATAGATGGTTTCCTGCTAAACATAGCTATAATTTTTCCTAGTTAAGTCAAATCAGTGAGGGCCCTTTATCTGGGATCTTTTGGGGGATGCCTTTTCAGTTAAGAATTTTCTTAAACCTACATTTTGGTTTTCATACGATGTAAGTACAGATATTATATTTTTGGAAAGTGAAGTTACTATGTTTACCAGAATCGGGATTTGATATTTCATATATTCAGTCAAAGCCCTCACATCCATTCTGGCACATTTTATCCTGGTGGACCTCTAGATCAGGCATCCCCATCCTCTGGGCTATAGCCCACTCTCAACCAGGCCATATGAGTGGTGGGCTGGTGCACACATGCACACAACTGAACTTGTGTGAATAATGAGCCAGGGTGTACATGCACACAGCTCAACCTGTGCAAGTTGCATGAGAACTGGCCTGACACACAGCCTGGTTCACTTCTCCCCCACAACGAGCCTGGTTCCTTTCTTCCCCACAACAAACCTCAAAGGCTGGGGACTGCTGCTCCAGATAATGTAAATCACATGTATAAAATTGATGTGCAGTCTGAGTGCCTGCAGAATTTAATAACAACTGAGTGATGGTCGCTATTATCTCTTATGTAAAAAGTACACAATTGTGTTGTAGAAGCAGAAATTACTTGAAATGAAAGAAATGTATAGAGGAATCAACTGTATTTCCTTCATCTTTGATTCTTCTTTATTATTCCTTCTCATTTGGGAAAAATAATACTTTATGCTACGGCCAAATTTTTTATTTATTAAATTAAAACAAAATTTAAAATATTAAAAGTAGACTTTAAAGCAAAATAACATTCAATAATATTTAAAACAAAATATATTAGCCAACTACTACTGTATGAGAAGAAAAATAACCATAAACAAATATTATCCATATTATTTTTAATAAATATCAAACAATTAATTCACACATAATATTATATTTGATTGCCATTCAATATATTCTGTATGTTAGAACTCTTTTTTAGTTGAAAAAATAATAAAGCAAATTGGCAAATATATATTAGATCAAAGGCCAGAAATATAAGGATATCCCCAAATTAATAAAGCTTTTGAATGTACAATTGCATTTGAAAAAATTACATCAAATCAATATTCATTTTAAATTTCTTTAAAAAAAATGATAATATTAAGTCTTTGCTAACTTGACTTTTTCAAGTTTTTCAACAGTCTACTTTACAAATAAAAATATTAGTTCTGTGATAAGTTAAAACAAGATCAATAAGCTTATTAAATAGTAAGAAAACCTGAAAGAAATAAGAAACATAAATATAGTTTCATAAATCCTTATGTTGAAGTTCCCTCATGTGATTGAAGAAACAATACTAGAAAAACTTATCTACTTGAAACTAGGATACACTGGTTGAAGCAAAATATATTTAAATAAACAAACAAAATAGTAATATTCAGAAACAAGTAAATCAAAATTAATAACATTATTAGTAATATGGGTGACTTAAAAACAATTAGATTTGTATTTATAATCAATGTAAGTTTCCCTTTAATTTTTTTTACATAGAAAGAGAATCAGAAACAAAAAAGTAATCCTTGCTGCGTTGGTAAAATAATTGTTCTTTCAGTGATTGTAATTAAAAGTTTCAATTCCAAATATTAATAAAAGAAAGATGGTAAGATGGTAAGCAGGAAAAAAACTGCCAAAGTAAATATAGAAAGCTACTCAGTATGATAAGCTATCTTCTAAAATGTAGAAGCGTCATAAATCTAAACAAAGGAATTTCAGTGGAGAAGGTTTGGGGAGAGGGAAGGGGTTCAAGAGAATCCAGCCAATAAAAATATATTTAAATTAAACTTAAGATCTTTCTAGAAATCTTTAATCAGCAATAGGCCACAATAATTAAAAATTCATTTAAACATTTACAAACCTCTGGGCTCACCCACTAGGAATAGCCCCCAGAAACGATTTCTTGTCTGCTAGATTCTTGAACAGTTGCTTAGAAAACATCCTTCTACAATTAGAAAGAATCTCAGACTCTGTGCTGTAGATTTTGGTAGCTCCTAGTAACCGCCACCTTGAAATTTATTTTGAATTATTTAGTCTTTCTGTATTTCAGTTAAGAAGCATTTGATATATTTTTGAGTCACAGAGACATAAGGTATCATGTGAGAATGAAGAATAGGATATATCCCATAGATCTTTTTTTGTTACCATTGCCCTGCCTGTGCGTTCCTCCTCCCCCCGCCAAAAAAGTTAATTTTTTTAACGATGAAAAGATCGTCATTCATAGCAGAAGAATTCATGATACTTCTGATGTGATATTTATGTAGATGGTTTGTACCCAGTGCATTCTTTATGTGTTTTCAGATTGTCGATCTCTTGCTCACCCATGGTGCAGATGTTAATATGGCAGATAAACAAGGTCGGACTCCTCTAATGATGGCAGCTTCAGAGGGGCATTTGGGCACTGTGGAGTTCTTATTGGGACAAGGTTAGTGTTGAAAAATTATAAGAATAAGACCAAATATTCCAGAATGCATATGTCTCCTCCCATTTTTATAAATCATTTTGTTCATTCTTTGATTCTGTAACATAGCATTCATGTGCAACAGAATAGTGCTATTTTCAACTGAGGCCAGAAGAGTTTATTTCAAAAGTCAAAACATTTCCGTTGCAATTGGGAATTGCCTTATTTTCAGCCAATGTTTTATGTTTTGGAAATATTTTGGATATTTTTTAAAAACAACTTTTCAGTGATTTATTTTAATTTACAACACATACTTATGTGTTTCACAAAACTCCATCTACCCACTGCATCTACGTAGAAACACTCTCTTATTTTTAATTTTGTAATCTCATACTACTCCAAATGTAGATCACTCTGACTAAATATTGTCACCAGGAGATTAGATTATCAGTAATAATTTGTACCAAAAGTTGAGAACGACTGTGGCTTGTCTGTATTTCTTTTACAAGAAAAGGGATAAAAACACTCTTCATTATTGTACCAGTCTTCAGTGGGATAAAGATCTCTCTATCCATCTCTGATTCTGTCTAATCTATATGGTACCCATCTTAATTAGGTAACTCTAGACAGTTTACCCCAAACAAAACTACCCTATCAAATAGCTGTAAGGTAATACCAATTTTAAAAATAGCTGAAGCACCTCATGGAAGTGGTTACAGATTTTAAAAAAAGGAACATACATCACTCTAACAATATGTCCCCTTGAGAAAAAAGCCTATTTCTTCAAAGTCTTTCAGAAGCCCAAGATTTCTAGATCTCAGAGGGGAGGCTGTTATATATGGTAGGTCCAATGATATAGAAGGCCCACTCCCTGGATATAAGTGGTTTTATTTCATATAGTGGACCTGGAGTATGTTTGCTCTGCAAATTCTGATATAGAAAATGTAGAGCTTAGTATGGTGTAGTTAAGGATGAGTTTAGAGCCAGGTTATCTTTCTATTCTCTTGCAGTATTTTTCTGAGGTATCTGATAAGTTTGATAGATAAAATAATAGGATTTTACGGGTATCAGGCAGAGGAAGGAAGAATGTTGAAAGATAAATTGGTAACCACAGAAATATGGGGAGATCATATGTGCTGCTCCCCACACCATATTCTAGTCTGCTTATTTCCTCAAATCTTAGGTGTTTGAATAATTTAACTGATAGATGTCTAGGGGACATATACTAGCCATTCTTTTAGGAATAGTCCAAGATTCCATGACAAACATGAGGTTCTCCCAAATAATGTCCATTCCCATTCATATAGAGGATAGATACTTGGCTTGATTTGTTTTTTGTTTTTTTTGCTCAGGACAGGAGGATAGTAATCTATGGAGATGGCAGTATATAGTTCTTTTAAAATGGACAAATAAATGGATGCCTAGGCAAGGACAACAACTAATGCAATCCCCAGCCTTATGCCCAAACTTGAATTCTGATTGAAAATATAATTCATTTCTTCTAGTATGCTCTGTAACTGACCAGTAAGCATAGTCCAAATAACTGCAGAAAATAAAGTAGATGACCTTAATGTAGAGTGGGAGGATCTATTACTAAAGTGTCAAGGAAATAAACATCATTTAAACCTAGATGAGGAGAAACTGTATGAAAACATCTTAGACAAATACACTCTGAATTCATTCTAATATTTATAAGAAAAAGGGAGGAGAAAGAGAAGCACATTCTAACTTGCAACATTCTGGAATTATAGTTGTTCTTAAAGAAGTAGTTTTAGGCACATATGCCATCTGTTTCTTGTCTACAAAAGAGACAGCAATCATTTCCAAGAATAGTTGAATTCTGGGAGGGCTTCTTTTAAATGTGTAGGAAATGTCCTTTCTTAAAGCAGAGCGTTGATAATCACCTAGAACCAGCCCATCATATATGCATACACATACACTCCTTCTCCCCCACTAACAAACAGGACAAATACTGTTTGAATCCAAGCCACAAGTAGCTGAAGAATACCAGAGACAACCCTGCTTCCTTGGTGTACACATGCAAAAATGAATTCCGGGTAATACATCACAATGCTGTTTCAGCCATTACATGGAATCCATTTCCTCCAAGAGTCAAAAGACTGGTGAATCTGAGTTACTTTTACCAGCAAAGAACTGTATCAACAGAAGCTTTGCATGATCTCTCCTTATAAGGGATGCTTGCTGGCTTAAACAAGACCATTGAACAGCACTCCATTGATGCACTAAGAGAGGAAAATTGTGCTAAATCTGTTTTATTGCCATGACATAGGCTTAGATTTGAATTTGCCCTATTTCCACTTCTCATGTTTCTACGCCAGCATTCTAGGTCTTGCTTTTGTTGTTTCAACTATCTAAAGTCTGCAATAAGCAAAGCAGCCATTCAAATCAGTATATAGAGGGAAGGCATCCATAAACAATTTCCTATAACCTCAAGTTATTTAGAAAATACAATTATGTATACTGTAAAATCACTGAGAGTCTCCCCAGGCATTTTCAGAATTGATGTGAATTCATAAGTCACCTGAGATAGACCTTGTAATCTGTCAGTTTACCTCACAAAGATCATGAGCAGCAGTCAAGCTCATCAGCCTTGAGTCATTTCAATTAAGTGACCCTATATATTAAATAAACTATTATTACCAGAATTTGGAAATTATATAATCATGGCACAGGGCTAGTTATAATGTTGTCCAAATCTAGATGATAATACATTAGCTCCAAAGCACTGATAAGGTCTGGGTATAATCATTTAAGTGTGTCTTGCCTGGAGTTTTCTGGAACAAACCCATATAATTATGGTGGCCATGAAATCTTTAGGTCTTCTCAATTCACTCTCTTAAGCATGAAGGTTGAAGTCATCAATGCCAACAAGAGGGACATTTCATCACACAATGGGTAACCGATTAAGCAACCTGGGCAGAGATGCTTTTAGACAACAAGGAAGTCAATAGATGAATTGGATCCCAGATTTCTGCCTCTGCTCTGGTAATCTCATAAGTAGGCAAAGTAAATATTCAATTATACATATGTCAAGATTTTCTTGTGGAGAACAATTTGACATTACATGTTGGAAAGGAGAGTTGGCAAGATTTGGGATGCAAGAAAAAACTGGTGAACCATAATGGATTATGCAACTTTGGCTGCTGAGTTGCCCAATTGACACTCATCCAGAGGGGGGGTGGAATTATTGTTTGTGGGACAATATGTTTTAGATCTCATTTTTGATCTCTTGTTCTCTATGTTTTGTTAAATTGTTATATTCTTCTCTTTTACACATCAAGCCCATTTTGGTTTAATGCAAGAACGATTTAACTGAGATGCTTCTGGAGAATTTATGATAGGAGAAATAATCAACAGATACCTTTTTCTCATTCTTAAGGAATGAGCAAAAATGCAGAAGAATATTACAAGAATTTTGTTCCAATATAGAGTGAAACCATTTTCTGACCAAAAAATATTCTACAAGCTACTTCAGGGGCAACAAGCTATTTGGTAACATTTTTTTCTCTCGACAGTATCTATCAAACTAATATAAGTAGTATTTCTTATAAATGAGATATATACAGTATATTCCTAAATGATTATAAGACCAAATCTTTATGAAAGATTGGTATAAGAATGAGGCGTAAATCATTTTACTTTGCGTAAGCATTTAAGCAGCTTTGCTTTTTTTCCTCCAGGCTCCTCAATTTCCTTAATGGACAAAGAAGGACTAACAGCTCTTAGCTGGGCTTGCCTAAAAGGCCATCTTTCAGTAGTGCGGGCTTTGGTAGAGAGTGGAGCTGCTACAGACCACGCTGACAAAAATGGGCGTACTCCATTGGATTTAGCAGCTTTTTATGGAGATGCAGAGGTGGTAAGTTATGATTATTTTTGTTGTTTATTTGTTTATTTATTATTCTGTAAGAGATTATAAGTCATTTCTTTATCATAGCCATTGATTCGTATGGCACATAGACAATGCAGAAGATTGGTGTCCACTTTCCCTCAAATAATCTCAATTTGCAGTAAAATAAACTGAAACTAGCAAGTAAATGGCATGTACCATTCTTCACTTCATATTCATAGTTTGGAAAAAATGGACTATGTGATCCAATATTTTCAACTGCATCTTATAAAATGTAAAGGGAATTGAAACTTATGCCACCTTTGTCAATCTTTCATATTTAATTTAATATGTAGTTAATTGGGTTACTAACTGTCTTCTTAGAGCACAGAAATGGTCAGCAATGAACAGCTTTTATGCCCTTTTGTAAAGTCTGGCTATAACTTAAGATCACAATTTGCCAAAAGTGAACTTAAGCAGAGGCTTTGAAGAACAAAATCTAACTTTAATTGATCAATAAGGTTAGGGTAAAACCTATCCTCACATATACACAAGATAGATAGGAGAGGAAGGCTACAAAGCATATGGAGAAATTAAAGTCTTCTTATACCTTTAAGATTCTTTGAAGTTGAGTAACTGCATTGTAAAACTTTCTAACTTAGATTTACATCTTTCCTGCAAAAGACAAATCCCTCTTCGGCAATGTTTATCTTTCATTATCTCTTCTCCCATTGTCCCCCTAATTGATCACAATTGACCACTTGAGGAGGCTATTAACAGCATACTTCAAAGGTGTGGATTCCTCCAAATGGAGGTAGTTACATTTCCAGAGAGGTATGTTTCATTCCCAGGGGGTGATGCCGGGGAGAAATGTATCAATCCAGGAAAACAGATGGATTCAGATTGATTTAGATGGGACAATCATGTGTCTTAATAGGTGAGGGATGTAACTGATTGCAGGCAAGTGTTTATAATTGTTTTACAACAAGTGAAAGGTTGAGGAAATATTTTTTACAACGGCAAGATGAGAAACGCCTATAGAGAATCTCTCTACTTAATGCTATAATATATTCTCTTTATTTATTATTACTATTCCCTTCACTTTAAATGTTAACTTGAGGACTGGATTGGAGGGCTAGAGAACAGGAACCACCATGAAGTTACATTGTTAGTAATAAGCCTCAATGACTCCTACAATATTTCAAGTATATTGTAAATCCCATCTTTCCCAGTATATTGTAAATCCCAGTGCCATTTGAGATTTTTGTACAATAGGTTGTCCAGTCTGACAAACTGGTCTGGCTTGTAATATTCCTCCAATTGATATCAAAAGAGATATTAATCCTAATGATGTACTTAAACCTATATTTAGAAATATAGCTTACAATAAAAAATGATAAAAATAACATATATAAAAAAAACCCTAAAGCCAAGGCACCTCACGTTGTCCTGAACCATACATACAGTGACTTCTATGTGACGCACCACTAAAAACCTAGCCTTAATGTCTGTGGGAAAAGCCAGTTTTTTCAGCTTTCCAGAAAGTCAACAAGATCGGGGCCATCTGGATATCTGGGGGAAGTGTTTCACCAGGCAGGCACCATTACAGAAAAGGCATGTTTCTTGGATTCTGCAAGACATTAATGTTTTACAGATAAGACCAGGAGCACATCCATCCTAATGGATCTGATAGGATGGGCAGAAACAGCTATCAATAAGCAGTCCAAAATCTGTCTTTATATTATGTAGGGCTTTAAAGAATATAACCAGCATTCTATGAATCTGAAAGCTCAGCTTAATCACATAATAACATTGTTTCTGGATGATGCTGACTCAGTTGTTTGTTTATTTATAGGTTCAATTTCTGGTGGATCATGGTGCCATGATTGAGCATGTGGATTACAGTGGGATGCGCCCCCTCGATAGGGCAGTGGGCTGCCGCAATACTTCTGTTGTAGTTACTCTCTTGAAGAAAGGAGCCAAGATAGGTAGGAAGGAAACAAAGGGAATAAGCTACCTTTCATACCTTTCTTGAATATGAAAACACAGTATATTCCTGTGATATAGGCATAGCCAGTTTCAATATGCAGATGCTCAGCATTTCCATATGTGATTATTGCAGTAGTGAATTCATTATTTAGCTCTTACAAACTAAAGAATGCAATTCATAATGAGGTCCTTGTCTAAAAATGAAAACCTAAACAGCTGTGTTATGCTGGTATGCTGCCTACCAAACTTTGTAGGTGTTTCTAGATTTGAGCATTAGCTGCATATGCCTTTGACTCTCTTAATTCTTGCATCACAAAATTTGCTGCTGCTTTGCTGCCTGCCTCTCACTGCTGCTTTTTCCTTTTTTTTAAATTCACCTTCATTCATTTTTTCTCCCTCTCCCACAACTTTGTGTTTTCCTCCTATCTTCCTCCCCCCCCTCCACATCCCCCAAAGGCTGTCAGACGCTACCAAGTCGTCCAAGAGGTACATTTCACAGTTGTCATCGTCAAACTTGGTGGTCTAACAGCTCTGCCTTTTCTCTTCTACAGTTTTGCCTGCCTGTGTTCCATTCCCCACTCTTTATTTTTTCTTAACTTCAAATAATTATTTTTTCTTACTGCTGCAGAGAATAACTTGAATGCAAGACTAAATTCACTTACAAAATGCTGCAAAATATGTAAAACTCTCCAAATTTGTTTTCATTGAATCTTCTGAAATGCTTTTCTACAATGATAAGAACTTCAGAAGCTGATAATTTACTGAGTGAAAAACTCATTCTGAAATGATTTCTTTGTTTATTGTTTTTGTTTTTGAAGACCAACGTAAGACAGTGCAGAACTGGACTTTTGAACTGCATCAGGAGAATGCACTTTTACAGATAAGAATTTAGTTTGAATTGAATTTTTTTCGGAAACACTGAAGTTTTAAAAGCTAAAAGATCACAGATAATCAGAGTTAGAAGGGACCTTATAGATCATCCAGTCTAACCCCCTGCCCAAGCGGGAGACCCTACACCATTTCTGACAAATGGCAGTCTAATCTCTTCTTGAAGGTCTCAAGTGATGGCACTCCCACAGCTTCTGAAGGCAAGCTGTTCTATTGGTTGATTGTTCTTACTGTCAGAAAGTTTCTCCTTATTTCCCGGTTAAATCTCTCCTTGTTCAGTTTCGATCCATTATTCCTTGTCTGGCTTACAGGCACTTTAGAAAATAGCTTGACCCCTTCCTCTCTGTATTTGTGTGTGTGTGTGTGTGTGTGTGTGTGTGTGTGTGTGTGTGTGTGTGTGTATTTGTTCCCCTCAAATATTGGTCCTTCCACTGGTCCTTCTCTTCATCAGACTAGCCAAGCCCAGTTCCTGCAACTGTACTTCATATGCCATAGTCTCCAGTCCCCTAATCATCCTGGTTGTTCTTCTCTGCACTTTTTCTAGAGTCTCAACATCTTTTTTATAATGTGGTGACCAAAACTGGATGCAATCCTCTAGGTGTGGTCTTACTAAGGCTTTATAGAGTGGTATTAGTACCTCACTTGATCTTGATTGTATCCCTCTGTTAATGCAATTTAGGATTGCATTAGCTTTTTTGGCTGCTGCAGCACACTGCTGGCTCATATTTAGCTGGTTGTCCACTAAGACTCCAAGATCCCTCTCACAGTTACTGCTATTGAGCCCGGTTTCACCCAGTCTATATGTGTACTTTTGGTTTTTCTTGCCTAAGTGTAGGACTTTACTTTTCTCTACATTGAATTTCATTTTGTTAGATACGTCCCAGTATTCTG
This sequence comes from Pseudonaja textilis, assembly GCF_049901715.1. Classification (NCBI taxonomy): domain Eukaryota; kingdom Metazoa; phylum Chordata; class Lepidosauria; order Squamata; family Elapidae; genus Pseudonaja; species Pseudonaja textilis. The sequence goes on along the minus strand of NC_142008.1, from coordinate 84,769,707 downwards.
GTCTGTCAAGATCCATCTGGATCTTGAGCCTATCTTCTTGGGTGTTAGCTATTCCTGCCAGCTTAGTATCATCTGCAAATTTGGTAAGTTCCCCTTCTATTCCCGCATCTAAGTCATTAATGAAGATATTGAAGAGTACTGGGCCTAAGACGGAACTTGTGGAACCCCACTGCTTCCCTCCTTCCATGTAGATTTAGACCCATTAAGGACTACTCGTTGAGTACGGTTTGCCAGCCAGTTGCGAGTGGTGGTGCTATCTATTCCACTTTTTTCTAGCTAACTAAGAAGTAGGTTGTGGTTTACTTTGTCGAATGCCTTGCTCAAATCTAAATATATTATGTCCACAGTCTATGGACTACTAATCTGGTCTACTAATTTAGTCACTATGTTGAAGAATGAAATAAGATTGGTTTGGCATGATCTGTTCTTAACAAACCCATGCCGACTGCTAGTTATTACTTTACTTGTTTCTAGATGTTGGCAGATCTCTTTTTTTTATTATCTTTTCCAGTATCTTCCCGGGTATTGATGTTAGGTTGATTGGTCTATAGTTTATTGGATCTGTTTTGTTTTCCTTTTTTGAAGATGGGAACCACATCAGCTCTTTTTCTGTCCTCTGATAGTTCCCTGGTGCTCCAGGATTTTTGAAAGATATGGTGCAGTGGTTCTGAGATGACCTCTGCCAGCTTCTTTAAAACTCTGGGATGTAATCCATCAGGCGCCGGTGATTTGTGTTCATCAAGATCAGACAGGTGTTCTCTTATTATTATTTTTTGCTTATTTTAACTTTTATTTGTGGTCTGTCTTTTACAGTTATATTTTTGGTGGGTTGAACTATAGTTTCTTTTTGCATGAAGACCAATGCAAAGAATGAATTCTGCTTTCTCTCTGTTGCCTGTTACTTCTTTGCCGTCTTCTCTCTTTCGTGGACTGACTGTTTCCTTGATGTTTTTCTTATCATTTATATGTTGGAAGAAACTTTTTTTATTATCTTTGACTTTTATTGCAAGTCTTTGTTTGTTCTGAACCTTTGCTTTCCTGACTTTGTCTTTGCAGATTCTGGCTATCTGCTGATATTCTGTCTTAGTTGTATGTCCTTCTTTCCATTTTTTGTACTTGTCCTTTTTTTTTTTCAATTTGCCAGAGAGATCTTTGTGCAGCCATGCTGGTTTCTTCTTGGATTTTTTGTTTTTCTTTCTCAATGGTATTGTTCTGGTCTGGGCTTCCATGATCGTACTTTTCAGAGTTTCCGAAGATTCTTGAGTTGTTTTCCCCTTTAGGATTTTCATCCATGGAATCTTTCCCAAGTTCTCCCTGAGTTAATTATAATCAGCTCTTTTAAAATCCATGACTCTGATGTCATTGTGTTCTATTGCTTGTGTTTGCATTATGTTGAATTCTAGTATCGGTATGACATGGTCACTTTCACCCAAGGTTCCTGCAGTTTCAACTCCCTCTATCACTATCTCTGTAAGAATTAAGTCCAGTATGGCTGCCCCTCTGGCTCCATCCTCTACCTTTTGGACAACAAAGTTGTCAGCTAAGTTGGTTAGGAACTTATTTGATTTCTCACTTGGTGCAGAATTAGTTTTCCAATTGATATCTGGATAATTGAAGTCCCCTAGATTGTCACATGGTGACACAATATTGACACAGAAAAAAATCAAATATATCTGTATCAGATTTTGCATTGCACATCAATTAATTTATCTACAATGATATAGATATTTAATTTTAATTCTATTTAATATTAGACTTGTTCTTATTCATTTTTCTAGAATGTTTTCTTGGTAATGCCACTAAGTTAATATTCTCTCTTTGGAAATGACCCAAGTATTTATGACTGTTCTAAAATTAATTTAATTATAATACTATAAAGTATATATTTTATTCATTTACATCTACAAAGCCAACTTCTTTGCTGGGACAAAGTTGCTTCTTAAATTGACTGTAACAAGTTGTTCTCTCCATCAGAAATTATCTGCCCAGGATGTTTTCCCATTTTAGCTTTCCTCCACTGCCACCTTTTGCATTGTATGAGTTTTTTACCCATCATGCATCCTGTACACTACAGGTCCAGCAACATGGGCAATGGCCACTTCCAAACCAGACATCATGGTCATCCTGTTGAGCAAGTTGATGGAGGAGGGAGACATGTTTTACAAGGTAAGATGGAAACTGTGTTTTTATATTTAATAATTCAGCTTTTGTGTTAAACAAAGAAATATTTATCATTCTTTGTTTATAGAGCACTGAAAATATATACCAGAAATTTTCTGAAATTTTAATTTATAACATAGGCAGTTATGACAATATTTTGAACTGTTAAATAAACTACAATTCCCTACTTACAAAGCTGAAAAGATAAATTCATAGTCTAAATTTAGAGCAATATATATAAGTTTATGTATGTACGTATGTATTTAAAGCATTTATATAGTTAAACATTCATCATCATCATTTTAGCCATTGTCTATCCTCTGCAGGATGAAGGCCTCTTCCACATGTGTCCAACCCTAAGTTAAACACTACATTTGCAGATTTTATGACCCATACAATTTTCTGTTATTACTGGGACAAAATACATTCTTTGATAAAATCCAAAAGGTCTTTTAATTGTCCATGGTTCCTATGGCTGTTTCTTTGTGATAAATTGCCCAATCTGAGCAAAAGAATTCTCAAATACCTGAAATAGCTCTCTGGGACTAGGTAGTATTCTTTATTCTGAAACTTAATATTAACATATATTTTATGTATGAAAAAATAACATTCAATCCAAGTTGTATATAGTTCAGGATGAAGTTATGCATAGAGATGATAATCTTGATATCTAACCATAATTAAAACATAAAGATTACACTGTGAAAATATGTCTACTAATTTTAATTTATCACTTTTCCTTCTTACACACCATAAACATAATTTAAACAACTATGGCTAAAATTTTCTTGTATTTTTTTCCTTGGGGAAAAATCAGTGCTATAATAATTCATCCTTTTATAATTTTCAGGCTGCATTATTGTACGTACACTGTGTGGACCTGCTTGTAGAAACCTCAGTTAGCCTGGAATGCCACTGTGAGAATCTTATTTGCACTTGTAAAAGAGACCATATTGTATGAATTAGATTTTAGTCTGACTCATTCCCGGTTTGTTTTTATGATGAAGTTTCTGATTTTGTCCTTTAAACTCTGTTAGACTGGACTGTCTCAGTGATTACATCCTCGCAATTGCCTAAGAATGTTGCTCCATTTCTGCAGACTTTATTGCTGCCATCTTATGATTTCTCCTTATGATGAGATGCTTCCTGGTGAGGATTAAGGAAGATATACTTTTCAATTGTGACTTCAAGATTAGAGAACAATGTCCCTTATGGGATAAATTTGCTTCTAAAGTACACCAAATATGTTTTCAATATAGAATTCTTAACGAATTTGCTTCCATTGCTCCTTTTTAAAAATGGTGTTTATTAGATACTTTATTATATTGTTTAAATCTGTAATTTAGTAAATAGTCTTAGAAACCAGATTCTAATCGTAATCATTATTTGAAGCTAGTTGATAAACACTACTTATAAGAAAATCTGATTAGCATTGATCTTTTATTGCCAGCGCAGGTTAAATCTTTAATCATATTTAAAGCTCTTAGGAGAAGAATATAAACCATCATTTACATTAAGAAGAGTGAGACTGAAGTGGCATGAATGACTTTAGGCTGTTATCCTATTGTAATAAAGTTGTGAAAATTAGAATCATTCTATAATTATTTTGTTTTTAGGCCATTTCTCCATAAGTGCCAGTAAACGTCCTCTAAAATCATCCAGCCATTTTGAACAATATAAAATCTATTATCGTATTTTATTTTAGGATTGCTAATTCTTTTTAAAACTGCTTTTATAATGAACGCTCTAATGAATAATGGTTGACACACTTGCCTTTGAATAGAAAAGAACAGAAAATTCTTTTTTAATTACTATTTTTCCCCACAGTTTTCTGCTTTTCACTATGTTTTCTGGAGAAAAATGAAGTCTTGTAGCATACTGTTATAGGGTTTTGCAGTCACCTAAGGTATTAAAGTTTCACCCACAGTTTATTTGGCCATTTGGAAGGTGTGGGTAAAATCCTTCACTTCAGGTGATTGGAAAAATGGTTAAATGATATACTGCTGAACCTCAGTAAAACAAACAAACGAGAGTACAGGGAAAATAAGATTCTCATAGAAAGTTTACAACTCTTATATATTACAACATATTATTTTTCATTTGTTAAAAATATAGGTTTTTTCATGAAAAATATTGTACTATGTTAATTTCTAATGGATTTAATATTGTTATTTTTACATGATTGAATAAAACATTTTCTTGAATGCATCAATTTTAATTTTTAATATGGTGAATATTGATAAATGTAACTCATACAAACAAAAGTTCTTTTGGGCTCCTCTTCTGTAATTTTTAAAATTGGAAGAGTCCAGAAAACAACATTTAAGAAACGTAGTTTAGAAGATGCTATCAATCCTGTTCTAGAATGCTATAAAGAAAACATCCAAATAAAGCATTTAGATTGCTTCCCATCAATCATCAGGAAAGAGTTTGGAAAAATCTTATTCTCTGCCTTTATTCATACCTTTTTCTATATTTCTTATTATTTTTCTATAGCATTTCCCTAATCATTTTTATGTTTAAAAAAATAATTCCTCTTTATTGAAGTTTTCCCTAGAACCCATAAGGATTTAGTTTACCTTCTTTCTGTCCCAATATTTCTCATTAGCATATCTGATGTTCCATTTTCTTAGAGATCCAATCCCACTTACTTAAGTCATGTTAGCTAACTCACTGTTCCATATTGTACTACAAATAATTCAAAGAGATTTCCTAACCACCACAGGTAATCCTCAATTTAGGACTGGAACTTGTGTTGCTAAATTATCCAGTCCTTAATTATCACATGATCACACCTGATTTTATGACCATTTTTCCATGATCATTAAGTTAATCATGTGGTCATTAAGCAAATACAGGTTCCCCCATTGAGTTTGCTTGCCAGAAGTTGGTTAGGAAGGTCGTGAACCATATGTCCCTGGGGTGCTGCAATTGTTGTAACTACATGCTGGCTGAATCGTAATCTCGTAACTGTGGAGATGCTGCAGTGGTCATAAGTGCAAGGACAAATCGTAAGTCACTTTTTTCAGCACCGTCATAACTTTGAGCGGTTGCTAAACTAACAGTCATAACACAAGGACTAATTGTTGTTATACATTAGTTCTTTTATTATATCAGCCTGGCCTCCTTTCTTGTATTTAAAGTTTGCTTTGGAATTGAACTTTCATTAAGTTTCATTAGGAGAAACTTGATAAAGATTTATTAGGAGATTTGATAAAGATTTTGGGTAAGGAATCTTACCATTTCTGAACTGCAGGGAAATCATAGTCCACTATGAAGATGTAGTACATCAAACCAAAAATATTCTTCATGGTAAGTGTCTAATATTCCATTATCTCCACAAAATAGTAGTTGTTGCTTTTTCTCTGCTATTCCATTTGTCTACTAATTAATTCACCTTTTTGTGAAAAATAAAAACTTCATAATTGAAAACTGTATAACAAGAGAACATCCAGTGCCTCTTCAACCATAGGCTAGAAGAGATTATTAGGTCATTTTGCATGTCTGTTAGGTTAGAGTGAAGTATGTGCTGAATAATGAAAATTATTGGGAGTTATTGCTTATTCTTCCTCACTTTCCTTACATAATACTTTCTTAATATGTACACTGTTTAATCGTTCTACAAAAAGTATATCTTAGCAAATTGATTCTCCAATAACAGCAAGAAATATAAAGGTATACAGAAAAAGAATTTGAATTGTTTGTAAGAACAGAACTTCTATTAACGATCACCAAATTGATAAAATTTATTCTCTAAGGGGAATAACTGGCATTCCTTGTTTATTTCTAGAACCTTTACAGGCACATTCAGTTTCTTGATCTATAACTCTTAACAACTGTCAGATTAAAAAAAAAACTGAATGGTTCATTTACTGTTTGACATTTTATTAGAAAGGAAAAGTGAAAGAAGCTGCCCAACGGTATCAGTATGCTTTGAAGAAATTTCCCCGAGAAGGGTTTGGAGAAGACCTAAAAACTTTCCGGGAACTGAAGGTGTCCCTCCTTCTCAACTTATCACGCTGTCGAAGGAAAATGAATGTAAGTGCCCTCCTTCTTGCAGCTTATTCCTGAATGTGATCCTATCCCAGCTTCCTTTCCTGTTCCTAATCATTTCCTAACCAGACTCTTACCTATATTCCTAGAATGGCCTTAAAACCTCCACCTTTTTATAACTTGGTTGTCCTTCACAGAGCACTGGCGTTTTCTAATTCTGAAACAGCCAAGCAATAGTTTAGGATTTATTAACAATTAAACAATTAAAAATTCATAAGTTTATGAAAACAGCTTCCTTTCATTTTTTAAAAAAATATTTGTTCGTATGCAAATTGAAGGATGCTGGTAGATATAAAATATTGTCTTTTCCTCCTAAAGCTCTTGCTTTCTCTTAGAACAGTGACTCAAGATGCATAGGTTACACTCTCCTTACATATGACAGTCTTTATGCTACTCAAAAGCCATTCATGTTTAAAACAACATATAATGTGTGTGTGCATATAGTAGAATACGGCTGTGAGAGAGAAAAAGGAGAACTTTTTATGTTAGAAATTATATAATAATGATTTAGAGATTGAGACGTATAACAATAGGTTAGATTTTAAACAAATTTTAAAATAACAAGAGATTTTACAGTTGCAGCCTTGCACACTTGGTTGGCTATTGTAGAAGAGACTCCTAGATTACATGGGCCAGGGGTCCAATCTAGCAAGGAACTTAATATTACAAATTTATATAATCAAAATAATGGTATTAATTCTAGCTAAGTTGAAAAACTCTTTTATTTTAATGATAGCGTAACAAAAAGTTCAGATAAAATCAGATATATCTATTTCTATCCCTACTCTTGGAATTTGGAATTTATCCTTACTCTTGGAATTTTGAGAAATGTCACTTAAAAGTTTTAGTCATATTGTTTGAATGGTAGCGTTATACAACATAAGCTTGTCCATGCTGCCCATTTTGCCGTGCCTCTCCTTCTATATACTACTGGCCACACAAGTATGGAACAACTACCTAGAGAACTTTCATGTGTGTACTTCTGTATCTAGTTAGAATCCTTCACATAATCATAAAAGATAATTATTAGGAATTGTTGGTTATGTCCAGATTATATAATACATCTGTATGTTCCCCTCACCTAATTTCTTCAACACTCAAGACAGTTCAAATGAGCCAACCCTAAGAATATGGGGAAAACAAAATAGGTTATTTTTATAGATAGACAGACAGACAGACAGACACACACACACACTCTCTCTCTCTCCTATAACCTATATATTATAAGTTCCACAACTTGTTCATGTCAATGGTCAGTATGGAGTCATAAATTATTTCAAGTTATTAGTATTAAAGCCCTAAGAAAGTTACAAATAGAAAAAAAAATCTTGAAGTAGATTTTACTATTTCTAGGATGGAATAAATGATGATACATGGACTGGATGTATGCTCAAAGAACAGATTTGACATTTACAGTCCCATGTTAGGAACAGATAACATCTAAAAAAGTTGGATCTCTCGATACCAGCTGTCTGATATTTTGTTAATGTTGGAAAGTACTCAGTCCGCTTACAACAATCTATCAATTTTATTTATTTTTTCTTCCCAAATTCTCTGTGTGTTTTTTCAATGACTTATCTACGCACCTATTGTAATGGCAGGATTTTGGAATGGCGGAGGAATTTGCTACTAAAGCACTGGAGCTGAAACCGAAATCTTATGAAGCTTACTATGCAAGAGCAAGGGCCAAACGCAGCAGCAGGTGAGAGGAGAGCCAGAGAGAAACGAAGGTTTGGGTGTCATACACTCCTAAAAATGTCCTCATCCACACAAAGAACAAATAGCAAGAATATATTTGAGGAAGACTATAATTATAATCCGAAATTAACAGATTCAGATGCTGTTATAGCCGGTCATTAAGCTGAGCATCTTCCATAGTTTCAGCTATAGCAGCTCTTTAAGCTTTGCCATAACGTCCTTATAGAACATTCTGCTAGTATTACCTTTATTCACATCATAATAACATGGATCAGCATGAAGGATTAGTTTGTGGATTAATTAATAATTTGCTCTAAGCATAAGGCTATCTGTTATGTAAGAAAGTTGAAAGCAGTTGGATCAAGATGTACACATATACACACAGAGTACTGTGCAAAAGTGTTAGGCAGTTGTACAAAAATGCTGTAAATTAAGAATGCTTTTAGAAATAGAAATGTTAAATGTTTATTTTTATCAATTAACAAAATGGAAAGTAAATGAACAGATGAGAAATCCAAATTAAATCTGCAGCTGTTGTCCTGCTGCAGAATAAATTTGGAGCCAATCACACACATGTTATATAACACAATAAGTATCTGTGTGTATTTCTCAGCACGAGGATACCATTCATCCTGACCAAATCTTCAACTCCATTTGCAGAAATGCAGCCCCAAACTTCCAAGGAGCCTCCACTATGCATGCTGCACTGTTGTCTGCAGATACTCATTACTGTATGCTTTCCAGCCCTTCACCAAACAAACTGCCTCCTGCTAAGCCAAATCCTTCACATTTTGACTCATCAAAATATAGAAATAGATGGGTGTACTTGGGTCTGTTTTCAGCCAGTTCTGTGTTGATGGCACTGCTGGACATCTTCTGATGTCAAAAGGAAGTGAACATGATGTGTTTGTCATCTGCTGCATGAAGTTTCCTTAGCTGACCACTACATCTGTGATCCTTGACATTGCCCATTTCTTTGTGTTTCTTCAAAAGAGCTTGAACAGCATATCTTGAAATCCCAGTCTGCTTTGAAATCTTTGCCTGGGAGAGGCCTTGCTAATGTAGTATAACTACCTTTTGTCTTGTTCTTGTGCTCAGCTGTGACATGAAACTGACTTCCTCACTTTAGTAGCAGAATTTGTCTGTTCCTCACCCAGTTTTAAGCCTCCTACACAGCTGATCTGTTTCAATTAATGACTGTGTTTCAACCTATATATGAAATTGATGATCATTAGTACCTGCTAATGGTATAATTGGTATAATACTCCTTATTCTAGTTGTACAAAATCCCTGACTTCGAACAAGTATAAGAATTGATGCTGGTTTGAAAGGAAAGGGTGGCCACCCAAATACTGATTTGCTTTGGATTTCTCTTCTGTTCATTTACTTTCCATTTTGTTAATTGATAAAAAATAAACTAGTAATACTTTTATTTCTGAAAGTATTCTTAATTTACAGCATTTTTGCACAACTGCCTAAAACTTTTGCATAGAATTCTGTGTTTGTGTGTGTGCATGGCCTAGTTCACGTGGTTAATGTGGGATCACATTTCAGAATAATGAAATTGCCAGAGAGCTTTACCTTTCAGAAACTGCTTCCTATTTGATCAGCTTATTGAGTAAGAGTGTGCTTTCTGTGAGATTGAGCTGAAAATCCCACGGTTTAACCCCTTTACTCAAGAACACCCATTGGGCTGCTATATACTGTTCTCTGGGTCTCTTCTAGTTGTAATTAAACATCATTCCACAATCAGAACTCTACTAATTGAGTTAAAGTGCAAGTTAGTGTTACAATTTCCCACATTTATGCTGATTTCCCCCCTCTTCCCCCCAGAGTTGGCAATAGGTTGTTCAAACAGTTAACATAATTAATTGCTAGGACTTCCCCTCATTCAGATTCCTGGGGTCTACCATTAAAAAAAAAATCTTGTCTTGCCTCCCAGCATCAGCAATCAGTATAGGTCAAACTTTAAGTGTTCAATAGTTTTTATACTTTTAAAACACATTTGAGTGTTTTAAAAACTGAACAAGAAAGCAAAATGCATGAAAAGTGTAGAGATGGATAAATCTCTATCAATCAGAAACATACAACTAGATTACTATTTGGTTCAAAATCTACCAGTGTCCCTGTAAATGACAACCCATATCCCTTGAAACTTCCCACCCTTCTGTTCCTCATAGGGTAGGCAAAGGCTTGTGAGGGATTGTTTTTTGTCAGACACTCTCCTATCCTTGTTCTCTTCATTTCCAAGACAGCAACATTCAGGACAGAATCCACTGGCTGAATGCAGGTCCGAGTGTGCTTTTTGTCTGGAGCCTTGAACTGGCATATGCTCAGACCTAAAATAGTGGAGAAACAGAGCTCTGCAGATCTGAAATATCCCAATATATTGTCTTTGTTCCCTCATCTCCAAGAATGCAATCTTGGAAATACTGCCTGTTTCTTCATCTGGATAAATAGAAGAAACACACAAGGCTGAATAATCTTGTTCATAAGATTTGGAAATCCTCCTCCTCACAACTAGCTACAACTTTATGCATACCAAATTAAGCCATTGTTATCAAGAGTAAATTTTACTCTTTTATTTTCTTTTCATTTTGTCACTTTTTGGATAAAACAGGCAGTTTTCAGCAGCACTGGAGGATTTGAATGAGGCCATCAAACTTTGTCCGAACAACCGTGAAATCCAGCGGCTCCTTCTGCGGGTAGAAGAAGAGTGCAGACAGACACAGGTGCAACTACTACAACAACCCCTTGCAGTATCTGAATCAGAAACACAGCAAGAAGAGTTGTATGCAGTGCAAGATATTTTGGAAGAAGAATATCTTGAGCAAGATGTAGAAAACATATCTGTTGGCTTGCAGACTGAGTCACGACCTAGCCCAACATTGCCCATTATCCAAAGCCCACCATCTTCCCCTGCCCACCGGGACTCTGCCTACATCTCTAATTCACCACTTGGTTCACATCAGGTATTTGACTTCAGATCAAATAATTCTGTAGGATCTCCAACAAGGCAAGGATATCAACCCACCTCACCAGCACTTTCTCCAACGCACCAAAATTCTCATTATAGGCCTAGTCCACCACACACATCTCCTGCTCACCAGCCCTCCTCTTACCGTTTTAGTCCACCACCAATTGGTAGCCAAGGGAAAGATTATCAAAGCCCACCTCCTTCACCCCTTCGTAGAGGCCCTCAGTATCGAGCCAGCCCTCCTGCAGATAGCGTGAGTGTCTACAGAGCTCAGTCCAGTTCACCAGTACGATACCAGCAAGAATCCAACATCACTCAACTTCCTAATCGGCCTAAGTCTCCACTTTCTAAAATGACACAGAGATCTTTCCAGATGCTTCCACTACCTGTTGCAGTTCCACAGCAAGGACTTAGGTTGCAACCTGCTAAGGCACAGATTGTCAGAAGCAACCAACCAAGTTCAGCTGGGCATTGTAGTACTGTAATCCCAACAGGAACTTATGGCCAAGTATCCCATTCTGTGGCCAACAAGTTTCAGTCTTCACTAGCAGAAATGGCTGGAGGCCAAAATCGGTTGGTGTATCAGACCTCTATTGGGGGAATAGTAGGAGATGGACGACCTGTACAGCATGTTCAAGCCAGTCTGAGTGCAGGGGCAATCTGTCAGCATGGAGGGCTGACTAAAGAGGATCTTCCACAAAGACCTTCCTCGGCTTATCGTGGTGGGATGAGATATAGTCAAACCCCACAGATTGGGCGGAGCCAGTCAGCTTCCTACTATCCAGTCTGTCATACAAAGCTTGATTTGGAACGTTCCTCTCTACCGTCTAGTCAGCTTGGTTCTCCAGACATTTCCCATTTGATACGAAGACCTATTACAGTAAATTCCAATGAAATAAAGCCTCACCCACCAACTCCAAGACCTCTGCTTCATTCTCAAAGTGTTGGTCTCAGATTTTCCCCTTCTAGCAGTAGCATTTCCTCTACTCCCAATTTGACTCCCCCATTCCGCCCTTCTGCTTCTGTTCAGCAGATGGAGATTCCGCTTAAGCCAGCGTATGACAGATCATGTGATGAGCTTTCCCCAGTATCTCCAACCCAAGGTGGTTATCCCAGTGAACCTGCTCGCTCCAGGACCACACCTTTCATGGGAATCATAGACAAAACAGCCCGGACTCAGCAGTATCCTCACCTACACCAACAAAGCAGAACCTGGGCTATATCTTCAGTGGATACCGTTATAAGCCCTACATCTCCTGGAAATCTTCCACAGCCAGAAACATTCAGCCCACCTTCTTCAGTCAGCAGCCTTGCCTTTTATAACAAAACTAACAATGCACAGAATGGCCACTTGTTGGAGGATGACTATTACAGTCCACACGGGATTTTGGCCAATGGCTCTAGAGGAGATCTTCTAGAAAGAGTTAGCCAAACTTCTTCATATCCTGATGTTAAAGTGGCCAGGACACTGCCTGTTGCACAGGCATATCAGGACAACATATATAGGCAACTTTCCAGAGACTCCAGGCAAGGGCAGACATCCCCAATCAAACCAAAGAGACCATTTGTGGAGTCTAATGTTTAAAATGGATGTGTCTTGGAGTAAGAGCCTTTTATTTTTTAGCACATTTTTCCTGGCTGAATTCGCATCTTACATTGCTGTTTTTCTTCCTTTCTAAGATTTTTATTCACTAGCAGACTACCACCCAGGGGATATCCTATGTTTTCTGTATGATAATGAGGCAGTCCAAGACATGTTCCAAATTCTCTTCTGTACACAGCTGACCTCAGAGAGAGCCAGCACCATACAACTTTCAGCTGCCAATTAGTTAATTAAATGTACAGTATGGGGGCTGAGTCAAATTCTATACACACTCAAGGAAGTAACCAGCTCTTTGAAGAAAAGTTTTAATTTCAAATTTGAATTGATTTAAATACAGTCTGACCCTTTTTTGTGTACTGACCTTTATTTTTTCTGGGAAATTACACTTTTCAGTTGATGTAGGTCATTATGTCCAAAGAGCTATTAATCTTGAGAATTGGGGGGAGGATCTGTGTTTTTAATATTAACAAAGAGCTATGCATAAAATCCAGTCTGCTTTCTGATAGGGTTGCACTTTTTTTTAAAAAAAATTTATTCTTAGCATCTTCTCTTACTTTTCTGTTGGTACTACCTTTTAAAAACAATTTGTTACTTTTTTCCAAGGCATTGAATAAATATTTAGGGAGAAATTAAAGTTTTGTTCACTTCAGCCCAACAGTCAGTGCTAATTTCATTCTGTATCTTAGATATCCAGTCCATTTTGTAGTGCACTTGTCCTCCTTTTGGAACAAACCACATTGTAGACATTGATAATCAGTAAAATTCATTTTAAAAAGAATTAAATGCTTTAAATCATTGGCTCTCCAGATACTTCACATGATCTTTGATCATAACTGATGTTTCCTAGAGCACTATCTGGGTATCTAAAATTAGAAAACTTGCTTTAAATCATAAGGAGGAACTGACTGAATGGTAGTTTTAATTTCCCTGGACTACAGATGGACATTCTTTCCTGGACCATACTTTTGAAGTGAAATACTTAGAACAAATGTACCCCTTTTTTTTCTAGTTTTGGCATAATATAATTTAGAATATTTTGGAGTAATTTGTTGTTGAGTTATATGTTTTGGTGTTAGAAGTTTGACTGCTTTTCCAATCCAAATGAAAAAGGCTGAGTGATTAATAATTCCTGCAAGATAATGGAATCAATAATCTCAAGGGAGAAAATAGTAATGTAGCAAACACTTTATGCAAATATTCTCAGACCATATTATTTCCAGTGAGCAGTTTAAATTAGCTCACAAAAGCTGGAGTTCGGAAGGTGCCAGGAAATCAATTGATGGAGAATATTCTATGAATTCATATGTGAACCAAGAAACCATCAATAGTATCTTCAGGGCAGAAACATAGAACAGGCCAAAAAAAAATTAACATTTTGCCTTCTCTGCATTTTGATCATTCAGAGGATAAATTGGTCTTATCTTCTAAAAATCATATTTTCTTTAAAAAAATGTTTTTCTTCATACCACAGTTACATAGAAGTGAATAGCTAGCATTCTGACCCTTTCATTTTTCTTCATTATTTTTGTCAAAACTATCCTAAGGTTTTAAAATACAGAACACCTTCAACCGTGCTTTATGATATGATTTTGTTTTGTTTTTTAATGCTGTATTCAGGAGTTCCTTCATATGAATTCAAGGGTATGATTTGTTTTTTCCTGTCTCCTAAAAGAGCTCAGAAAGGCAAAGAGATCAATGTAACAACTATTAATCACTATTTTCTCTAGTCATTTCTTATATCCTTATTATAAGTTGCCATATTTCTCTGAGTGAAATGTAGTATTTCCAAGAGTTACAGGTAGTCCTTGACTTACATTCATTTAGTGACCAAAGTTACAATGGCACTGAAAAATGTGACTTTTTCACATTACTGTGGCAGCATCCCCATGATCATGTGATCAAAATTTGACACTTGGCAACTGGCAAGTATTTATGATGGTTGCAGTGTTCTTGAATCATGTGATCCCCTTTTGCAACTTTCTGACAAGCAAAGTCAATGTGGAAGTCAGCTTCACTTAACAGTTGTACTAGTGTAACCAACTGTAGTGACTTTACTTCATAACCGTGGCAAGAAAGATTGTAAAATGGAGCAAAACTCAATAACTGTCTTGCCTAGCAGTAGAAATGTTGGGATCAATTGTGGTTGTAAATCCAGGATTACCTGAACTTTGACTTTCTTTCTAACTTTTTGCACATAATTTTTCCCTCCTGAATTGGTCACAGTACAAAATTTGCTTGCTAAACAGAAAATTGCTGATTCATGCTATGGCATGCTGGTGTCAAAGAATCTCAAATGTTTGCTAATGCTTTTTTTCAAAGAGCTGGGGGCATTCTTCAGTTTTTATTTAACTGATTGAAACCAACAATAGTGTTCTCTCTTTTCTTTCTGTGTGAATGTGTATGTATGATGCAGGCATGTGAGAAAAGTGAAGGAAAAGTTTCATAAAAACAATCTAAAGATGCAACTCTATATTCGCTTTTTTATTATCAGAATAGACAAAGCCACTGCTGTTTTTCCCACACATTTCTTTTACTTCCTAGATAGTTTGGAATCTAGGTCTTGTCAAACTTTCCTTCTGCTATATGAAGAATGGTGATTTTCAATTTTAAACTCTTTAAAACTGGAACTTACATCAACAAAGTTGTGTTTATCAGTGATTTATTTTGAAAACATTTTTGCACTCGTCTTGCTTATATCTTGAAAAAGCTAGAATCCAGTTTTTCACAATAGGCAGAGGAGGGCCAGATAGTTATGTTCTGATTGTGAGCCTTTACACAGTTGCTTTTACCACAGTGCATGTGATCAGCATAAGTGCACTGAGATATTACCCACTTTTTCCTGATAAAGTTAATAACCTATCTCTGTCATATGGAAGGTGGAATCATAATGCAACTACCCTGATAATTTCAAGATTTTAATATTAATGAATGAAAGCTCATAGTTTTGGATTTGGCTCCATTTTCACTGTCACAGAGTTCACTGTACCATAATTGTTTACATTTAGCAGTTTAGTAAAAGAAATGGCATACACATCCAAAATGAGGTATCTATTACTGCTGTTGGACAAAAAAATTTCCTCTGTCCCTTCTTTACAGTACTGTGTTGTGATTTCACAGGATTCTTGCACTATTGGATTTGCCACCTGTTCTCTGTAAATTGGGTGCACTTTATAGTTGCATTTGTTTCTATGATCAGTAATGGTTATTTAAACATAAATGATACCAACATTACAAAAAGCTCTTGTCGTTCAGTATATATTTTTTTAAAAAGAAGCAATGATTCAAGGTATACAGCACAAGTACTGACATTGTATATAAGCCTCAAAAGTTGAAATCATTTTTAGTACAAAGAGAAAAATACATGCTGCGTTCTTCCAGCAATTTTCTTTAGGTGCATCTGAGGCTTAATTGTTGTGCTTTTAGTTACCAAATAACCATCTCACATGAAATAAAAGACACATTTCTCTGAAGATCTTCCAGAGAATTCCCTCTGGATTTGCTCTCAGCTTAGTACTTTATTGCTTATCATATACTGTCTTGAGATATAACACAGCACAAAATAATATATTTGTCTTTTTTCATTTGAAATATCTTTCAAATGAGTTTTTTTTCCTACTCAGGATAGTTAAGAGAGAGTGGTTAACACCACGTCACAGATTGATCTGCCATGCTGCTTTTTTGTTTGTTTAAAGACATGCAAAAGTATTGTACTAATATTTTTATTTATACATATGTGCACATCACATGCCTAAGCTGGAGTTTCAGAACTATTTTCTATGAAATCAACATACCAAATAAATCACAGCCTCAAGTCCTATATGACTTTTACTGTGAATGTATGCTTGCTTTACCAAATCCACCACATGGTATTACTTGGGCTTTGCAGAAAGTTTTTTTGCTCACTGGACATTTTCGTGAACAAAAATCTAGATGCTAACTTATTGTGCATCTGGCTGTCAAAGATGTACCAGCTGATTTTAGTAAAGATATGAAGCCTAAACAGTCTTAAGTGAAATTGATTTTTTTTTCTCCCTTTCCTAAAATCATTACAAAAATTACCTCTCCAAAATCATCAACAGAGGCTTCCTATTAAATATAACACAGCTTAATTGGCAGAAAGAGGAAGCTACTTCCTCTCTCTGTCTTCACTGGTCCATCTTAACTGCTTAGTCATATTAAAAATGGGCATGTTAATTGCATTCACACGTTAATTTTGTCTTGTTTGGCCCCTCAATTTGCTTTCTAGAGGACTGTGGAGACTTAGTACTGTAATGCTGACTTCTAAGAATTTGAAACAATTAGGTAAGCTGGGTCCAAGTAAGATTGCTATCGGGTCCTAAGAATCATATAGAAATCTTAATACATGTTAAGTTTGGCTTGGCTCCAGGGGAGAGAGTTGCTAGCTTGGTAAATGGCTCAATTATTTATTCTTATATCAAAAGAGTTTCTTTGAGGCTCTCAAAAATATTGAATAACTGGAAATATAACTTATTTTGCTGTTTAAGTGAAGTAGAAAGTATCATGGGGAGGGCAAAGGGGGAAGGTAGTTATGTTTATTTTTTCAAATTGTATTACAAAATGTGCTAAAAGAAGGAACAAAAACGCATCCATTTTGAAATTCCAAGCTGTTCACTTGGCCTTAGATAGGTGTTAACAAGTTTCTACTGTTCATGATCATCTAATAAAAACCGAAGTGCCAGCTTTTCTGCACCTTACATTAAAAAAAAAAAAAACACTTTGTGCCTAGAAATTTTTCTTCTCTCCTTAAGGTAGCCCATAGTAATTTCTTGAATGGCAAGCTGCATCTCTCTCCCCATCTCCCATTACTTAACACTGGAGTTTCAGGACCTTCAGCTATTTAGAGTTCAGCTTTTTAAAAGGGCTTAGAGGGGTCAAAACCTAATATACTTCTTTTTACATGTTAGATGCCTTCACTGAATTTATGGTTGCTGTGAAAAGGGAAGGACAAACTTAAGGCACAAGCACAAAGGGGTAGATAGCTAAACTGCGCCTCCCCTCCCTAATTACTTGAATATAACTGGATTATTATTGTTCCCCTAACAAGAAAAATCATATTAAGGGCTGAAATTTCATAGCAGACTATTTTGTGTAGTGGTAACTGAATTAACTTATAGAACCTCAACGCAGTATTATCTAATTGCTATTTCAGATTAGGACCTTGGCATAATATATGAATATGTATTTGTTTGAAATGCAGAAGCAGTCCTAGACAACATTGTTGGTATTTTTCCTGTCAGTCTCTCTCCCTCTCCCTCTTTCTGTCTTTCCCCCTCCCTCTTCATACACACGCGCGCGTTCACACACACACACACACACACACAGAGGGAGAGGGAAGGAGGGAGGACTGCTTTTGCATTTCAAATAAGTACATGTTCAAGAGGCTTTTAATAAAATGGAATAAGCTTCTACACTTTTCTGCTTGCTTGGAAGTAAAAAAAAAGGAAGATGCTTAGATGCTTTTTGCTTGTTGCCATCACAAAAACTATGAGAGAACTGAGGCAGTTTGACTTTGTTCCACCTGAACAATTACCTTGAGTTCATTTCCTACCATTATTTACTGTTACTAATCATTCTACAGAGTGCAAGGCATTAATATGTTTAGATAGAAGATATGTTTTCAGGGAATGAATGTTTTGCTTTTAAATATGTTTCTCATAACAACTTCTTTCCCATGAACATTGAGATATTTTGCCTGCCTTGTCTGCCTCTATACAGCAACACATGTTCCTTTGTGTTAAATCTTTCTGGTTTGCCGACTTGCTGGAAAAATACTGAGTTCCTTTTCCTTTTTTCTATCAATCTGATGTAAAGAATTTCCCTGTACAGTATAATATTCAATTGCATGTTCTGTTCTCTTACTGATATATTGAATCACCACACAGTTGTGATCTTTAATTGCAGGGATGCTGCACAAATCTCTGCAGTCGGTTAAAACTTTTGGCCACCCCTGTATAAAGGAAAGAAATATGTTTCTTTCCCTTCACTGTATTTGCTTGAGCAGAGTTTTATTGTCTGTACATGTAAGCTGTGAGATAGACGTGGAAAAAGTTCAAAAAGAATGCATTATCCTCAGCCCCTCCCTAATGTATACAGATTGTAACCTGTACAATGAACTGTATGTATTAAAATGTACTTATTTATAAATGGTTAATACTTGGAAATGGTGGTTGACTACTGTGTTCAACACATCTATTCTGACACTTCATGGAGTGGAAAAAGCACTCTCCACTCATTTTTTATCTTGTTTTATCCTTTAATTGTTGAATTAACCCTTTATGTGTACTTCTTGCAATGTATCACTCTCTTGTTACAAAGGCTCTATTTTATAGCATTGGTTGAAAGAAACGTTTTTCAGAGCAGAACATCTTATCTAATTCAGACTTTTTATCTCAATTGGAATCGATATAGAATGGAACGTGTCTGGAGAAATTCCAATCTGTTTTACCGATATAACTTTATCCAATATCAATCAGTCTCTTGCATATATTAAAATACTAGATTTGTCTTTGTTTTCAAAAGACAAATGAAGCATAGCCATGATGGAAAAAATTAGCAAGATTTTATTTAATGGAACTTCATAATGTTCTGAAGTACATATATTTTAATGATTATTGTTAATCCAATGAGAAATATGCTGCAAGTATTTTATGAATATTAGATCAAATTTCTGTGTAACCTGTTCTTAGTAGAAATGATTTTGCACAATTAATCAGTACTAGCCATGTAACAGCAGCTTATCAGGTTCACTCAATCCATTCTGTCCAACTTTTATATTTATGTATAATTACTTCAGAAATACGGATCTGGGTAACAATGCATGCAGATTCTGTACTAGCTTGGTGTTTTCTAAAGTTGAAAAAAAGCTGATATCAAAGATGTCATATTCCAATATGTTCCAATTTGAGCATTATCTTGGAAGATGCAAAACAGATTGTTTCTCTTCCAGATGTGTACCAAATGAATTTTCAATCCAATCACCACAGAGCTTTGTTCTATTGGCCCATTTGTAAATACAAAGTCTTGTGAACACACATCTTAGTATAACTATTTAATCATAAAATAATGTATGAAGAATTGTAGTTTATTTTTAAAATAGTAAACATTTGGATAATAATGGGAAGGGTGTAAGAATGAAAAACAAGCATAATTCTGGGAATAAATAGCAGACATCCATCTCTCACACACAGAGACTTTATAGGAACAAAGATTAGAACTGAGATTACTCTATAATAGAAAGTATGGCACTACAATATTGCAGTATTGTATTTCAGCATATGTCAGTTCTGAATTCTACATGTTCTTCAGAAAATCATATGAATATTTCTTCATACCCATATCTGGTATGAATGTATTCTTTATTCCCTACATAGCCTTTAAAATAAAATATAAGATTTGCGGGGGACTTAACATTTTTGCTAAGTGTACAGACATCTGAGTTATAATCAAATTTCGGATAATAAATCTGTGCAATACTAATGTTTAATTAAAACACATTTCTACTTACAATATTTGGTCCCAAATAACTGTCAGAATGAGGTACAAAAGGCCCTTGCTGTGCAACATATTTATTGATATTAACCACAACTGAAAAGTTTAAAGCAACATATTTAGTGATATTAAACCAAGCAAATGGGACATTACCAATATAAGAAAATAAATTGTTTTAAAATGCTATGCGATATATAGTATTTGAAAAAAAAATCTTATCAAAACTTTCTAAAAAATGAATGTTTTCATATGCAATATGAGACCTAGCATTTATTTAGTATTTTCAGCTCCTCAGAACATGGGTGTCAAACTTTTTGGCTTGCCTGGGCTGCATTGAGTGTAGAGGAATTGTTTTGGGGTGCATATAAAATATATAACATTGGTAAGTATATAAACATCAAATTTCCCTTATTTTAAAATATTTTTATTACCTTGTGGGACCACATTATTAGCTGTCCAGGGCTAGCAATGCAGGCCATGGATTGGACGTACCTGTTTTAGAGCCTTAGTTAAATCATTCTTGCAACAGCTTTATCAAAATGCAGGTTAATATGATTCCATTATTATTGCTGGTGAAATGTAAATGAGTTCAATAAGATGACATGGACATTAAATACAACATTTTGTAATAATGCACTTGTTCACATCCATTGGCTCATTTCCATTTTAAAAATTGCCGTTTATTTTTAAAGATCAATATGTTGCAGAAAGGTACTTTCCTCAATATTAATTAGGGAGCATTCTTATAATCAGTCTCTTGGTTATAGCAGTATTCAATACACTACTACTTAGGAAATATTATAACACTGCAAAATACACCATTACTCAAGAAAAGCAGTAGGTTGGCATGACTTTCTCTGATAAATGAATTTTCTCTCATATTCTGTCATGAATACAGTTTCTGAATTTCAAAAATTGAACTGACTTTCAAAAGTACATAAGGAATTCTGGATTTGACTTACAGCCATTCTATAGGACTGATTTGAATTAATTATGTGAATTTTTGAATAAAGGCTTTAAAAATATCTTAGGTATAGCAATTTATTTTATTGCTATAAATATATCCACTATTTTTAAATTAATATAATACTTTTTATTTATAGTTATGCTCTTGGCTAAAGCTGAAATGGTGTATTTGACTCAGGTTGACTCAGCCTTCCATCCTTCCAAGATTGCTAAAATGAGGACCCAGATTGTTGGGGGCAGTATGCTGATTCTGTAAACTGCTTAGGGAGGGCTATAAAGCACCGTGAAGTGGTATATAAGTCTAAGTGCTATTGCTATTGCCATTTGTTTATTCATTCAAATAGTTTACTCAAGAAAATTAATCCTAAATTACTTTGCAATTTTGAACAAATATTAAAAGGAATGTGTACAACTGTCCATAAAAATATTTGTAAAAAAAAAGTTCATTACCACTATGTGACTTTTCATTAAGTGAAATGTTTACATAAGAAAAGTTTCCAAAGATCAGAATTTAGAATCATTTTGTCATTAAAATCATTTTGAAAATAACTGCAAGACATTTTACTGAGATTTAAAGTTTCGTGGAGTAGCTTAGTGAAAAAAGAATGAATAAAAATCAAAGCCTTGTAAAATGTGTGTCTTTGCCACAGAGCAGGAAAGGACGTAAGAAGCCCTCTGTCCCATCCAGAAATGAAGATTCGGTCAATCTACCTATTCTTTTTGAGGAGCTTTTCTCACAAAACTCACATGCACACCCAGATGCTAATCCAAAGTCAGAATAGCCGAACTAAAGTATATAACTTTTAGCCACTAAGCAGCATTCCAGAATCACAGGGAGGGACAAGGCCTGAAAAATAGATACATGGTGATTAAGAAATACAATTTTAATCTGTATATTTCCAATACATCATTAAGTAACATTTCCCCCAATTGAATGAATTGATGTCTTTTAAACAAAAGTATTTCCAGCTATGAAATGGGTTCATTCTTCTATGGGTTATATAACCAGATCTTTCTCTTTCCACCAGCAGGTGAGGAAACAATGATTGTTTCCCCCTGCAGTAAATGTCCTTAAAACTTGGAGAAGATGGATGAAGATAGCATAGAAATTGCCATAGTCATAGCAGATTTTTGGCTCTCCAATAATATCAGACACCTGAGTCTTTCCCAAAGATCTGAAACAGTCAAATGTTGGTGCTTGGTGGTGTTATAGATATTGTTGCAGGATATAAGTTGTTTGAAGTAAAGCCTCCTGTTGCAATTGACCAATTAGTGGTTTTGTCAATGTCAAAGAGAAAGTAGTGCTCCTGTTGTTTTGAGAATCGCACCCAAGGCTCCTTTTCCTATTGGTATTATCTTTGCTTTCGTTTGCCACTGTTATTCCTATTTCTAATTGCAGGTCTTTGTATTTTATTATCTTCTCCCATTTTTCTTTTACTTTGCTGTCTTCTAGTAATTAGCACTTTTTTTCCTTATTAACAATTGTAAAGTCTGGGGTGCTATGTGGCAAGTCCTGGTTTTGAATTTTAAAGTCCCACAGCACTTAATTTTCCATGACTTCTCTAAGTTATGGTCCAACCAGTTCTTGCTTGCAAGCAAATTATATTCTTGCAGACTTTCCAATGCACTATTGTTTCTACTTTGTCATGCCATTGCTTGTAGTCAGTCTGTATGATCTACAGCAACTAACCACTGTTTCTTTGCAAAAATAGTATTTGCTGTCTATTGTTCACTTCTCAATTCTGGCTTTGTATGCATTAGTTCTTAAAGCTTAGTTTTTATAGCCAGAATTAGCCCTCTGTGTCTTTCTTAAATTTTGCTGCTTTATCTGTAAAGGTCTTGTTACCAGATCTGTTACTATCTGCTTTGTGTACTATCATGAGCCGTAGTTTCTCAATGGTTAGAATGCAGTACTACAGGCTACTTCTGTTGACCGCTGGCTGCCAGCAGTTTGGCAGTTCAATTCTGACTGGCTCAAGTTTGACTCAGCCTTTCATCCTTCCGAGGTTGGTAAAATGAGGACCCAGATTGTTGGGGTCAATATTGTAGACTCTGTAAACCGCTTAGAGTAGGCTGTAAAAGCAATATGAAGCATTACATAAGCCTATTGCTATTTTTTTTTATTGTGCTGGCCATGTAATACTTTGTCTTTCCATGTCTCTCTTATGTTAAAATTTATTTGCCACCCATCTTGCAGTTCAAGGTGACTCTTAATGCACATTATTTAGTGCTGAATTTCTTTGCTCCCTCTGCCTATACAGCAGTTCACAACATCACATAAACATTTGATTCTGCCAGAAAAATTCAAGTAATCTTACTTTGTGAGGCCCAGTTATGTCTCTGTAGCACTGAATAGATAAATCTGATTTTAGGGGCCAGGTATAATTTACAACATAAAATGTAAACCAACTGTTTCTTATGTAAACTACAGCAATCAACTGTTTCATCTAGATGTTACAAAAATACACTGGGGCTTACTCTTGCAATCCTGTTAGATCATGAGTGTCAAACTGGCAACCTGCTGGCTGGATGTGTGCAGGCCACGCTTACCCCAGCTCCAAGAAGGAGAAAAGAAGGGAGTTTGACAACCGTATGTTAGATCCTTCTGCCAAGGAAGAAAATATAGATATAATTTCACCAAGGAAACAGCTTAGAAAGCCCTTTATAGTTTACATCAAGACCAATCCCTTTGGAGTACCTGAGCTGCCTATTAAACTGTATTCTCTTTCATTCCCTGATCTTTTATACGATCGACCAAGAAAATTCCCTTGAAACTTTCTCTTCCAGAGCTTGCCACCTTTTATCTCATCATCATCATTTTTCCCTCGGATGTAGGGTTTGCTTTTCAGATCAACAAGCACCATCTTATATGATCAAATGCAGCATCTGGATCTAGCTGGGCATTTTTCTTGTATACTCTTTGTCTTGCCACCTCTTATGGGATGGAAACAAGTCTATTCTCTTTCTCCATATATTCACTGTTTCAGTTTTGTCATTTCTTCCTCACAAGTCCCACAGAAATAGGGAGGTGTAGAAAGTCAAACTATTACTTTTTGGCATGTCTTAAATTTTATCATTCGAAATGACATTTATTTACCTTGTTTTTCTTGAGGCTTTGATGCTCCATATGAATGTTTTAAGTGAAGCCTTATTTTATATGAGTAAACTACAGGTGAAGGTTTTATTTTTTGCCATAGGTTGTAAAGAGGATTAAAAAAAATAAAGAATTACCATATTCCTCAATCTGAATCAGCACAATGAATTGAAAGGGAAAATTTTGATTCTATTAGGAACCCATATTGACAATTTGTATTTTTTAAATACAAATAAAATAAATGTATTTATGAGAAAACTCTAGTCTTTAGGCACTGGGGACCCTAAGTTGAAAGCTCCCTCTCACCCACTAGATCCTGATAATTGTTAGTGCAGGATGGTCAATTTGTTGAAAACAGTTGCAACTCAAGCATATTAAACTGAATCCTAAATTTCCATACAATTAATTTTGGTGAATTTGCCAGGCAGATTGATGCCAACAGAGCTGGGATACTGGGCATGTCTAAATCCCACAAGTTAGATAATTTCCAATTCTAGCAGCCCAAACAATTTCTTACTGATGGGTTGGTTATCTTTCTCTCTGTTCCTTTGTCTTCTCTGGAAAAAGGAAAAGTAGGAAAGAAAAAAACAGAAGAACCACTAGGAATGCACGAGAATAATCCCCAGGAAAATATTCTGTAGGATTCTTTCAGGTCTAAAAAGCATCATTTCATAGTACCTTCACGTTCTGTGCAAATATTATAGAAAATATTAATTTGGAATGGTGATCTCATGGGGTAAGATTTAGAGTTCCAGACTCCTTGGTTCACTATAAAATTACCAATAGGCAGATCCTGTAGGAAGAAAGAAATGCTAATGAATTTAGACATGGGGATACAGAATATTGTCTTCTAATTTGTCTGGCCACCTTCTATATCACCATATTTGGCCACTAGATGTCAGGAAGGATTCACAAATAGGAGTTTTGAATTTTCAGATTTGGTGTTTTTTCTAAAGCAAGAACTCCATCATCTTTTGATCATACAGTTTAGGAATTCTGAAACTCAGAATATTGAAGGAAAAGAAATGGAGGAAAAATGAATTAGAAAAACATTTAAAATGAATTTTTAAATTTGTTGTGATATTAAAAATGAGAATATTGGAACTAAATGCATTATGGATGGGGCTTTACATTTACAGTGCAAAAATATATATTTCTTCTTACTGAAACTAAATCCAGGGTAAATTATGTATAGGATAATATTTTGCACAAGGAAGATTTTACAAGCAGTAGGATAAGGGTTAAAGGAAAATTTTGGTATTCTCTAAACATCAAAATCTAGATAGTAATAAATTTCAATTCCATGTGCATAAATTCCTATGAAAGTATTACCCCAAATCACAATCATTTTAGATGTGTACCCATACAGTTAAACTGCTTCATTTCAAATGAGGGCATTTATTCTTCAGCCCCTGAAACTTTCATCCAGAATCGGTGCTTCTAATACTTGTCAAATGGCCTATTTAGAACAAAACGCTTGCTTATAAATACATTCATTCATCTTCGGGAGGTCTTTTTTGCCACCAAATATGCTTGTATCTCTAGGTGTTTTGGCTCTGGAGTCTGAGTTACCTGTGTTCTATAGATATTTGTCTAAAGCCACAAGATCTGGGATGGGAAAATCTAAATAATCACTAGGCAATAGCACATTAGAGTTAAGGAGTGTGTGTGTGCATGTGTGTGTACATGTGTTGTTGTATCTCTTCTATACTAAATAGTTGACTTGATTTTTGAAAATCTGGTAACTCTAAGTTTGGCAAGATAACTATCACTAGGTTAAATGCAACAGTTTGGTCACTGGGCATTCTGAAGAATTGCCCTGGTACAAGTGTGTGCTGCTTTAGCAAGACCACATGCACAATACTGAATCCAGCTCTGCTCACAAGGATATAAAAAAAATGCTGAGATTCCAGTAAGCGTGTAAAGAAGAGCAACAAAGATGATTAGGGCACTGGAGGCTAAAACATGTTGAACAATTTCAGGAACTGAGTATGTTTGGTGTAAAGAAGAGAAAGACTAGGTATGGCTTGATAGCAGCTTTCTAATATTTGTGAGACTGTTACAAAAAAGAAAGTGACAATCTATTCTCAAAAGGACTTGCAAGCAGGACAAGAAACAGTGGACAGAAGCCTAGCACAGAGAGATCCAATCTAAAACTAAGAAATTTCCTGACAGAAAAATTAATCAGTGGAATGTCTTGCTTTCAGAAGGTCCCTTCAAATCTGTTATTCTGCATCTCCTCATATATCAGGTTTGTGGATTTGAATCTTTGGCTTATCAAAATGTTTTTAGGGTAGAGCATGTTACATCAATCTCACACACCCCATTTTAATTCTGCATCATAGTGCTCAGTTTCTTGTGGCATCAAGATGCTATAACAACCATTTAATCCTCTATCTAGTTCATCCTCAGGCTAATGAGGCAATTCACAATTATCTTTAGTTGTTCATTGTTAAAAGTGGTCTTTTTCCTCTTATACTGGCATAATCTTCCCATAATAATCATCTACAATATTTCATTGATTATATGGTCAAGGGCTGGCATCTACCCAGCTGTCTATGGCTGAATAAGTCTCCTGTGGCACATCCCCTTTTGCTCCTACTGAGCACTGGCCTCTATAGTAGTCGGTGGATACAAGATGGGTGGCAAATACATTTTCTAAATAAATATAATTTAATTACATTTTGGCTTGAGCTACAAGACAAAGCAAACAACTCACTTGTCAACCAGGATATTTTGGATAGTTGATGAAGTGTTTTTTTCTATTTTTGATATGGAATGATTGATCTTCCAAGAGACTGGTATTGCTAGGTCAGACATACACATTCTGATCAATAGAAGCATTTCCTTCCCATTGAATATCCTGTTTTGACATGCAACATGCTATCGAAATGGACTGGTGATTGGAAAAGAGTGTAAGGGAGAAAGTCCATTCAGAGGATTTACTTGACTGTATGGCATGATCCCAGGTTGCAGATGCTTTACATTAGAGGACTGGAAACCTCACTCAAATTAGACTCAGATTCTCTATAAACTTTTTTGGGAAAGAATGTAAGACTTTTTTTTTTTTAGTGTGCTTAAATTAGCAGGTTTGTACTCATGAAAATGTCATGACTTCTGTACTTGGCATTTGCAGGATTACATCATCACCCACATCTTATTTTGGAGTGCCAGCAGGAGGAGTTTTGGAACCTTTTTTTAAAAAAAAGATATCTTGGGAAAGAAGTCCCTTCACTGATGAAATGTATACCTTGTCACAATCTGATGACTCTGCAAGGATAAGAAATACAGAAATATGTGTTGTATTGAGACTTCCCAAAGGAAACTTCCTTGTTATTGTTTTTGTTATAATAAGTGCTTTTGACATATTTGGGACATCTAAATGCTGATTATGTAGAATAAATAAAATTCATCCTTATTCATAATAAGCATCATTGTATTAATAATGAGTCTTCTGAAAAAACATGTCAAGATCAGAATAATCATATAACAGAAAGTAAATGTGAAACTTATTTGATTTATGGAAATGTATTTATAGATGATGCAGATGTATCTGTTTTTAATCTTGGAGACCTATTAAAGTTCCATAAAAGTTCCTCCCCCACACAAAATTGGATTAAATTTGAATATTAAAAAAGGGAGAAGGACAAGAAAAGGCAATGGGGGTTAGAGGAAGGATTTGATAAGACTATTAATCTTCTGGGAG
Source organism: Pseudonaja textilis (assembly GCF_049901715.1). Lineage (NCBI taxonomy): Eukaryota > Metazoa > Chordata > Lepidosauria > Squamata > Elapidae > Pseudonaja > Pseudonaja textilis. The sequence goes on along the minus strand of NC_142008.1, from coordinate 84,741,941 downwards.
GTTTGTAGTTCTGCACCAAAACAATATATTCCAGTGGACTGGAAGGGGTTCAGTTTTTCCTAGCAATGTTCTGGAGAGCAGTTAGAGAGTGATTGGGGTGGGGGGGTATTTTTTATGCATACTAGTGAGCTTCAATTATTGTTGCTGTGAATTTATATACTGGTGTTGTAATCACAAGAAGGATGTCTGAATGTGTTCTACATGATATATCTGTTCAATATTCATGTAACTGAGTTTTTGATTAATAAACATTTGCAGAATCTTCCTGTCTGAACTTATCTACTGCCAGGCACAAAATTTCAGGACATGAGATTTTATCACTAATGGTGGGCAAAACAGGAACAAGAGTTTGTTTATTTGTTTATTTTTGAAGGTAGGTAATAGGATAATACAGAACAATTCTGACAATTGTGAGAGAAGAAATACGTGTTAGCAAAGCTATATAGCTGTGCCTTTAGAACTAGTTCATACATTGCACTAAACCATAATGTGGTTTGCTTCACTTTGACAAAGTATGGTATGTGAACCCATCCATTATCGTTTATATAGAAGTAGTCCATGATTCTAGACCAGCGGTTACCAATTGGTGGTCCGCAGAAAAATTATTTGCATTTTTTATATTGTACTAAATCAGTGGTCCCTCAAACTACAGCCCCTGGGGTGGATACATTGTGTTGCAGCCAGCCCAGACACTGGATCAGCCCCTGCAAACTCCATCTCTTGAGGAGCCTGGCCAAAATTTCATGCGCCACTCACTGAAGCGCCTGGAGGATAGGGTCCTTCAGGCATTTAGCTTGGCTACCCGTTTAGTAGCTCCAGCCCTTCCCTCCATCACGGGAGTGCATTAACCTCAGCGAGCAGTTTCCACCCAGGAGGAGAAGAGCGTGCCGGAGCCCAAACACTGGGCCTCACCGGCCTCGGAAGCCAGGGATCTTGCAGGCATCCCAGCTACCCAAAGGCTGCCCAAATCCCTGGGTTCACAACTCAAGCAAGCTGTGCTCCACCCATACCAGCTGCTTCTCTTCACTGTAGGGCTTCACTGCTTATCACTCTGAGCCCGAAGCAGCAGGAGGCAAAGGCTGCCTTGGTGCCACCAGCAGGTGCAAATGTACTGGGATGAAGGCAAGATGCTGTTGCCACACAAAGACAAGTGGCACTTCCCTCCCATACACTTAACACTCTGGCCATCACCACCACTGCTTCAGTCCACCTGGATCGTTGCCCCCTTTGCTGCAACAGCACCATTACCTTGTTCCAGTCGGCGAGGGCTGTGCTACTCCTTGCACCTTGCACCACTTGCAATGTTGCACATTGCATGTACCACCCTCTACAACAGAGTTTTCCAGTCCCACCATGAGCTGCCCAGACATATTCTAGATGCCTAGTCGCAGGACTGGCCCATTGGTCATCCCAGATAAGCTCCTCCACCCAGGTGCACTGGCCTACCAGGGAGATAGGCTGGTGCACCTGGATGGAGGAGTTGCTCTGGGATACCAATGGGCTAGTCCTGTGATTAGAGCTCTGAAATAGGGGGGGCGACTTTTGCACCACTGTCAGTCTGCCCGCCTTCTTTTTCCTTCATTTAGATCAACCACAAAGCAGCTCCTTGAGACAAGGAACACAAAAGAGATTCCTGAAAGGCTACGTGCCCGAACCAGGTGCTTTCTCTCGGGCCTCCCGCCTGGAGGTCTCGCAGAAGCAGAGACGGGCGGGAGGCCAAGAGAAAGCACCTGGTCCGGGAACACAGTGCCCCAGCATCAAGCTAGATTACATCCCCCTGCATTAATCTAACAGACAAAACAGGAAAGGAGGTGGAGAGAAACAGTCCAATTGCCAAGATACACCAGATTGGGAGACCAGCGAACTGGAGAGCTTCTTCCCAGGAGCATGGGAATTCTCACCACTGGGCCCTGAGCTCTCTTGCAGCTTGTTCTGCTGCAGAGAGTTTCCCCCTTCAGGGTCGTTTTGTACAGGTTGGAGTGGGGCAGAAATTCCAACTTGGGGTCTGCTTTAGCCTCCCGGTGTGGGGCTTCAAGTGAAAGCCAGAGGGATGTACCAGTGGTGGTGAAGAGCCGGAGGGCCTTATTCCAGTGGGACTGCATCATGGCCTGGAACTGGCTGACCATCACAGCCCACTGAGCCTCCAGCTGCCGGTACCTGAACTTGCAGTCCCACAGGTCTTCCCTCTGCTTGGAAAGCCTGTGCTGATAGTCCTCAGTAAGGTGCTTCTGCTGACCCTCCTCAGACAGATCCAATTTGAACTGAGCCAGCTGTTTTGCCAACTATTTCTTGTGGTGGCTGCTTAGCTCCAACAACTGCTTTCTGTTGGGGCCCTAAGGAGCCTAGGTGGGCAGGCGAGGAATGTCTGGGAGAGGACGGGCAAGTAGAGGCTGGTGACATTGAGTTGGCCATGCCCACCCAGTTATATGACCACCTAGCCATACCCACCCAGTTGGTCATTAGGTAGATCATATTAGTGGTCCTTGGGATTTCAAATTATGAATTTAGTGGTCCCTGAGGTCTGAAAGGTTGGTGACCACTGTTCAAGACTGATGTTATGCATGAACTAAGTCAATGAGTTGTTCAACCAACAATGGTTAAAATCATCTGTATTGTGTGAATTCTATATAAGTTACTTTAACACGGACCAAGTATGGAATCAAGAAACCTCTATTTCATGTATCAGTTACATCTAGTATGCTGCTTGGTTCTTATTCTCTTTTTGCCTTGTTTATAGCTAAAAATATAAATAATTGTTATTCAGTTTCACTTGTTCACATTGGTCACCTGTTGACCAGCTTTAAAAAGCAGAATGTTTTCTACCACAGATTTGCTTGTTATATTAAAGAAAGAAAGGAGAAATACAATATGTTGGGCCAGGATAATTTCTCAGTCTTGAAGATTTAATGTTACTTATGTGGGGCAATATGCATCCAAATTCTCCAATATGCAAAAGGAATAAATGTGCAAGATGGGATTTTTCCAGCTCCCGCTTTTAAACACACACTTATGCCACTATTATGAGGAATAAATTTTGTACTGAGATAGGATTCAAACTGAAGCAGAAAGCTGTCTTAAATTCTTAATTTAATAAATCATGGTTCAGCTAACCAGGAGACAACATACCATGCAAACATTGTCAAAGTATGGTGAAGCCTGGTGAATTTATCGAATTTAGTTATTTATTCTTTTTCTATCAAGCAATTGAAAAAGTGCTTGTCTACATCTCTTGAAGTTTTATACTTTGCTGATAGTACCATTCAGCTCTTTTGGCTTGCCTGATTAATACTTGAGGTTGGGGAGAATGCTTGGGAATTTTAAGAATGTTGACTGAAAAGCTGAGAAAAGAAGTTTTGTAAAATTCCAAGAAACATACATGGATATAGAATCAGAAACTATTAACATCTTTTACAATGTCTCTATATGCAGATACCTGTAGATCGTCATCTGAAAAGCAAAAGTCTTTGAGTTCAGTTCTCAGGACAGTGTCTGGACTCCATAGAACCTACCTATGTCTGAGGAAAGTCCATAAGATGAAACTTTTTCAAATTGTGCCTTCCTGTGATCAATGTAACAAATCTAAAAAAATTGTTTTTAAAGGTTTTACATGCAGAATTGTCTTTCAGGGAACCGTTTATCTTTTCTGCCCCCTTTGTATCATATACAGGCTTTAAATGCAGGTTTTTTGTTATTAATGTATTTTGAAAAACTATATAGTTATCCTAGCTGCTTCCACAAATTAGGGTATCAAATGATGGCATCATTGAGACATCATTATATAGCAAGACACTAACTGTATCTTGGAATATGCTTCAATATGTGGCATAGCAAGGGTTCTTGGTAAAATGAATCCATACATAATTTATATTGACTTCAAGAAGTAAACCTGTATTAAAATATTTTTCATTGGAACTACATTATTTCACACAACAAATTCAGGTAAATATGCCGCCCAGATAGAATGGTCATAAGCCAATTAAATAAATGGGTGAGTAATCTAAACAAACCCAGTCCAAACTAGAGAGGCCATACTAATCTAATCAATAAATTAAAGAAAGAAGTAAGTAGCAACTCCAGAGAACTAGTTATTATCCAGGATGAACCTGGACACATGGCAAAAGCAGTTCTAGCTTCTGGAAATGCTACACATTTATCTTCCATGGCATAAAGTTAATTTCTGGGAAGGCCTCGAAAGCATTGGAATGCAAGCTGTGCAGTTTAACAAACTTCAAATCATCAATGTGCCAATTCCCTTCTTTTTAGACTTTACTGGCTAGGCAAAACTTCATTTTTGGTTGGTAGGTTGATTTAAACGACCTCTTTAAATTTGGAACAGCTACCCACAGAGAGAAAAATAAATCCGAAAGAGCAAAAAAGCTGCCATGGACACTGTCCCCTTTTCTAACTGCTTCTGGTTAACAACTAAAGTTCTTTCTGGATGATACGACATGCCAGAGCATGGCTACAGAAAACTAACCTAACCCCAACTATAATTACAAGACAAGTAAAGTGCACTGATGTAATTGTAATTTGGGCCTTGCTACATGCTAAATCAAATCACAAAGTGGCTTAACAGGTTATATCAACACCAAAATGGTAAATATGTTCCACATTAGTCATATAATGAATTTGTAATTTATTCAAATATTTAAACTGCATCAAATCCTTTTTTGTGTTATTTTTAAGCAAAAATTATCTCTTTAAAAAAAGCATATCGTTCAACAACTAATTGGTATTGGGTTTCAGAAGAGTTTATTGCTGCATCCTTCTATCCAACAGTTCATATTTTAAACATATTTCAAACATAAACAAAGTATTTCAAATCTTTCCCTAATGCACAGTCTAAAAATTGAGTTTTAATTAAAAACAAAACTGATGTTATTAAAAATTATTTTAGAATTTAATGAATCATTCTTCAGCAGACAAGGAGGATATATTCACCATTCTGCTTTACCTCTAGAATCTGGTTATTTCTTAATGATATTATCCATAGCTTCTGAAACAGAGCTAATATTGGGAATAGTCAAGTCAGAGAGATGATGACTCACAAAGTACGAGGAGAGAAACATGCAACTGGAGATTTCAGCTTCTAACAGAAAGTTCTTCCTTAGCATTCTTACCAACATTCTCTGATTTCAAAGATTTTTCAGACAGTTTGAGCACAATAGCAATCACTTTAGTCAACGATTTTACAATTGAAAGATACACACACACACACACACACACACACACACTATTTTCAGGTATATCTTTCTAAAGGTGGACAACTGGGGATCATCTGCAGTTCCAAATTGTCTGTTTGTGACTCTCAGAGCTCGCCTGATCAAGATTGGTGAAAGAGCTGGCCCAATTTCTTATTGTTTGGAAATGAAAAACAGACAGAAACTGTAATATTTACCATAAAGCAGACACATCAGAGCTTAAAAGACCAAGCACACAAACCAGTTTTCTCCAAATCTAACCCTGCCAACAAGGTTTGCAGTCCATAACTCAAAACGATACATGAGTTAAATTATCTAGTAAAATTTTCTTATTCCTGTTATTCCTCCTGTTAATAAATGAGAGAGAAAAGACCTGATCAGCCAAAAATGACAAATAATACATTGTAGATATCTTTTAAGAAGTAATGTCCACTGAGTTCAGTATTGGTAACTCAAGAAAATGCACAAATGTGAACCTGGCCAGCATGGGAAGCGTGGTGTCCCTTCTAGTGTTTTTTAATAGCTTCTAGAATTATCCAACCATCTGTTGCAATGTAACAGTGATGAAGAAAATGGCCGGGTGAAGGCAAATGATTTATAAGTCAGTGGGGAGATGTTATTAATTAGCGGTAACTGAAATGTTTTGTCAGCCTCAAGATCTCTTCGGCTACCCTAACTGCTATCTATCTCATTTATCTCTCCCATATCCTATCTACTTTATCTTCTCTACTGCTAGGCTTAATTCTTTCGGCTGTCATTAGCAACGGGGGAGGGGTAATTGTGGGGGGAAGAGAGCTGGAGGTGTTTGTATTCCTTTACTGTGGGTAAGCAAAAGGAGGGGGTGTATGATCTCTTCTTTTCAACCTTCCATTTCCTTGCTAGCTTCTATCCCTTTTTGCGCAGCTGCGAAGTCTTATCAAAATATGTCAAGGTCAACGGACAGAGGCCTCATCACCACCTGAAGATGCCCACATGATCATATTCAGAACTTTTAATTGGAAGAGACTTCTGGATTTTGGGGGGTGGGAACAATTCCATTCCTTTTTATATGTGATCTGCGCGCCAAATTCTCAGTTTCAGAATTCCATCTGTAGCTTCCTCTTTAATTTCCAGTAAAAGAATAGCTTTGCTCTGATCCATGGAGTCTGGGTATTTCTTTCTTGGATTTTGAAGGGAGCACACACAGACATGTTTATCTTCACATGTTGCAAGAATTTCTGAAAATGCTGATACATGAAAATGTTGCAACCAAATTGGGTTTTCAGTTTACTTTTTTTAAAAAAAAAAAACCAGTGCATTACAGCAGTATATGTTTTTATATATTGCCTTCCAGTCAACTGGTTGTCAGGGCGGTTCCCATCAAGCTAAGATTTAAACCAATGCTTTCATTTATTTCTAAACTAGCTCACTCTACTATATTCTGAGAAACACTTATTTTATGTTTGGAATCTCAGAAACATTTCCAGTATTTCACAATTGCTGTACGGTTAAGGTCTAACAAACTGAAAGCTTCTGCTTTTATTCAGCGTGACTAGTCCATCAGAAGAACTAAAAGTTAGAATACCAAGACTGTAAGAACTCAGAAATTTGGGGATATCCTAGACTGTCTGGTCTTTTCTTGTAGTGCTAATTTATGTTCTCCTTCATGGGCATTTGGCTGGCTTTCAAAGCCAAGGAAAATATAGCTTAGTTAGCAGTCGGAAGAGAGATTACTAGTGAATCCCGGACTTCAAAGTTAAACTGAGAAATCCAAAAGCTTCCTGGGAAAAAACAATGCTATTTTTGTTCTATTGTGAAACAATTGTATAGGCTGCCTATAAAGTCACCAGCTCGACTCCCCAAACTCCCATACATTTCTCTTTCACTCCAAATTATTTTCCTTTCTCATATAATTGTTTCCACTTTTTTTTACTTCAATTACTCTCATTCAAAATGCTAAATTAAATATTAATCAAAATTACAAACAAAAACATTAAAATAAAAATGAAGTAAAAACAAAACAAGATAAAAATATCTAAAAAAAAAACCCTATCTAATTTTATAAACCTTGTGACAGAATAGGCACATTCAAGGATACTGTATCATATGGATCTGATAACAACAATTATACCTAAAAAAAGATCAGAAGCAATGTTTTAAGAGATAAGAAGCAATAACACAAGTTGTTATATCCTTTTAGAAGGAACAATGTAGCAGGACATGAGCTGTAGTTTCAACAGCCTCTTGTCTACAGTGGCAAGGTCTCAGCGCGTAGGGAACCTTTTTGTACCGGTCCTCCAAAACTGCTGGGAGAAGAGCATTGAAGCCTGTTAAAGTTACTGCTCTTTAGAATTTGGAAACAATTGGCTGATTTCCAAGAAAGAAATTGTGAACTTCGGTGAAGTGAAGATGGCTCTGTGAAAAGCAGAGACAACAACTGCCTTGATAGAATGAAGAACCAGTGAATAGACAGGGCCTTTCTACTTCCACTCTGGAGAAGTGTTCCAGATGGCTGTTCCTCACAAGGAGAGTGCAGGATGATTATTTCTGGTGGGTTTAGAGATCTGGGAGATAAAGGAATAGCTATCTTGCTCAAACTGCAGCTGGCACCTTTAAATCTAGGCTTGCAATACTTCTTTTTCTAATCACTTTCAGAAATTGCTTATAATTGTTTTACAGCTATAGTATTATTGGATCAAGTTTGACAGCACTTGGCAAGTTTCTTTCAATCCTTAGCTAAAGAAGTTTCAAATACAATTTTAAGGACTTAAAAAATAAAGGAATAAAACAACAAAAGGGTGATTAGGCTGTTGAATTTAGAAAGTCACAAATTGACTTAGGGAACAGATAAGTTTCAAATAATATTTTGGCATTATAAAGAATCTTCCTTATGGGAAAATTCTTTTATTTTGAAATTTAAAAATAAAATAAGACTTTAAAATTGGATAGCAGACAGAACCAGAAGGAAGTAAAGATTAAATTCAATTTAATACAGACTAAAGAAAAACATTTTAATGTGAGAAATATTGAAGAATATTTTTGAATAATGGACCCCATAATTTGAACGGTGTCTTTCTCTTTAGATAGACTGCAAAGATGCTATGGAAGAGGAACAATGTTACTTGACATGGATTTAATGTTACTTGACATGGACTTGACAACTAGAAAAATGACATAGCACAAAAAAGAAACCAGCTAATGTTTTAATAATTAAAAGGGATAAAGAGATACTAAGAGGGTGACCTGGATAATTTTCTGGTATTTGATTTACAAAAGAGGTTTTCTAAAGTTTTAAAGAATTTTGTGAGAAGTAGCAAAGAAAAATTAAAAGAAATCAAGTTCCACGATGTTATTTGAAATAACTAAAAATCAAGATTGTTAGAAGAAAAGGAAGGAATATAAAATTAGACTATTTGATTAAGGTTAAAAAAGATGTTAACTCTGGTAACACTTAATGAACTTTTGCTAACTTCAGGACTGAAATGACAACATTTTATAAATCTGTTTATAGATAAGAGATAGCATATGGGAAGAAGAGATTGTTGCTTGTATTTTAAGAGAAAGTGATATGTTTCTAAAATTGTTTATATTTGTTGTGGTGAAGAGAACAATGTATTTCTTTTGTTTTCTTTATTATATTATTTTTTCTATTTTTTATTTTCTGCAACTTCTATTTTTTCTTTTTGTTAGCTTCTATTAGTTTTTATTGTTGTAAACTATAATTTTTAATAAAATAATTTGTCAAAAAGGAATTTGAAAACAGTTACATGGTGTAAATATGTCAATGGTTTGTGAAAATGGACCTTAAAAATTCTGTCATGGTTGACTCTCTACACAGCTCTGCTCGCAACCAGACAACAGTAAGGACTGGGGAGGCAAGGTATTGGAATGTAAGAAAGGTTTGAGAGGGAACTCTGGAATGCAAGTGTGCCACCTAAAAGAGGGAGACAGACCCAAAACCCAAGGTCATCACCTGGGAACATCTGAGAGAGAAGGCCATTTCCAAAATAAAGCAACTGTAACTGATTGTTACAGAACAGACCAGTGGTGAAAAGAAAAGTTTTCCTCTGCTGCTTACACATGAAAACTTTAGAACTAGTTTTTCTACTTCTGTACCCACATAAATTTTCAGTAAAGTTATATTCCTGGAGAAAAAATATCTTTTGCTGTTTAATGTTGTGTGACTGTTGACATTAAGCCAATTCTCACAATAATAACCCATCTGCATTCCACCAGGAGGTCAGCTTCAAGATGTTGGTTATGGCCAAAGACATGGAAGAAATAAGCAGGGAGAGATCCTGGCTTAGGAAGAGCCAGTGCTGCCTTAGGCTGAAGCCAGAGTGCAGGCTGTAGGCATATGCCCAAAGCCAACATCTAAGAGGTCCAAGTGATCATCCACAGATATGGAGTGGTACCAGGGACCAAAGACCCACTGGGTGATGAACATGGGCAAGGCAGCAGAGGCTGCAGACCACTTCTTCCTGCCAGAGGAAACATGATCTGAGGTGGCAGATGGAAAGCAAAATGGCTATCTGAATTTGGGCGACAGGGGACCCAAGTGCTGTTCATGCAACTGATAAATGAAGTCCTGCACGGGCATTTGTACAAGGAGATCTTCATGTATCTGGCAATATACTGATCTATACAAAAATCAAGGAAGAGCATGAGAAATTGATCAGAGCAGTGCTCAAGAAACTGCAGAGGGCTCAGCTTTTCATGAAGTTGTCCAAGTATGATTTCCACAAGACCAGCTTACACTACTTAGTGTACTGGATTTCGAAAGATGTCATATGGATCCCAGGAAGGAGGCAACTGCAGAGTTTCCTCTGCTTTGCAAACTTTTATCATCAATTCACATTTCCTCAAATTGCACTGCCAATCATGAATTTATTGAAAACAAAAGAGGAAGCTAAACCCAGACCCAGTCAGCCCTTGAACTGGTCACTTTAATGCCAAGCCACATTTATAAATGTGTTTTATACTGTAGATGGCATTTTTCACCCAGAAGGTTGGCAAAGATGTTTAAGGACATGTCTTCTAAATGTTGGATTTGTATTATTATATGTAGTGGACATGCGCAAAGGCAAAAAAGAATGCACAAAAATGCATACATAGTTGGAAGAAATGATAAAGCAACATATAGATTTAAAACTAGAAATGTTCTTTTTGAGCATCCTACTGGAAAAATATAATAAAGGGAATGAATACATACTTGATTTTACATGTACTAACTGCAGCTAAAATAGTATTTGCACAACAATGGAAAAGTGAAGAGATCCTACAGAGAAAAACATAATTAAAATGTGCAGAAATGGATTGATTAACACTTAAAATCAAGGAAAAGGAAGAAAGAATATTTTTTAACATGGGACTCATTTTATCAATGACTAGCCAATAAAAACTTAAATTAAAAATATGGAAATATAAGAGAGGGATTACTTTTATAAGGAAAGTTTATTAAAATGGATAAGCAAATATTATTATTATGAGGCCAAGACCAATGTGATGAATACTATTGTAAATATTACGATTATTATCTCTCAAATTATTTGTACATAGGCAACACATTGTGTCAGCCCTGTCAGCCCTCCCAGACCACTAATTACCTTAATGGGAGAAGACAGGACAGTGGAAGAGCGCCCAACAGCTGATTGGTGCTGATGGGTGGAACGACGAAGACAGCATATGCGCAGACATCAGAAAAGTGCTGTTTTTGAACCTACTGTGGCCGGCGTTTCCCTTCTTGGGCAGCAATTCACTGGGTGTGGTGGCAATGATGTTTCAAGCAGGTGTGGTAGGTGGGAGGAGCATGGCATTTCCTTTATATGGATAAAATTACCAGGTGTGATGGAGGCAAAACTGTAACCCAGCTTTATTGGTGGCAGGCAACACTCAATGGACAGATCTGACTTTATTCACGTTTTGTTGCTGGTCAGTTCATGCCGTGTTTCTGCAGAAGAGATAAAGCATTTGGGAAAACCAAAGTGTATTTTCAGCAGCAGAGTGGAACCTGACAATTGTTTATTTAGAAATGGAATTTTTTATATGTAATAAAACTTTTTTTAAAAAAAATGCAAAGCCATGCTTGAAAAATATCTATTTGAAAAAATAAAATATCTTTTTGCTGCTGAGCTGGTTCCAAAAGACCTTGACCTAGATGAACCCTTTGTAATACAAGCAGACATCAGTGATGTAGCCATGGGTGTGGTGCTGCTTCAGAAGAATGCGAAAGCAGAATTGCAGCCACATGCCTACACATCCTGCAAGCTTTCTGAGACTGGGAGGTGATGGGCTACCTGGGAGAAGGAAGTAGTTTGTTGGGCACTTCTAACCTGGAGGCAATTCCTATAAAGCAGTAAAATCCCTTTTGAGGTGTGGATCAGCTACAAAAACCTGGAAACATTGAAGGCTCCCCAAAAGCTATCTCCCAAACAGGTCTGGAACCTGCTACCTACCGGGAGGGTGACCTTTTTTTTGCAGACTCTCTCTCTCAAATGCCACAATACATCAGTGCTTGAGAAGAGGTCATCAATTTCATCTCCTCCAAGCAAATAGTAGCACTGGACCTCATGAGACAACAGGAAGTGTCTTCATCAACATTGACCAAGGACCTCTGGTGAGCCAGAGGAGTTTAGTATTGTAGCAGAGCCATGATGCAAAGGAGGCAGGGTATTTTAAAATTGTGAAGAGCATTCATCTTGTAAAGAGACTGTTTTATACAAACAAAACACAAACAAAACATGAAAAACATAAAACATCTTTTTTGAAAGCAGCTTGATCCCGGGTTACATCTCTTCGTACAGACATAAATTCAAGTTTATGCTCACTTTTATATACCATTCCATATCTTATTACCATTCTACATTTTTTATATAGCTTCTCCTCTCTTTTCACTCTCTTAATTCTATTTTATTTATTTCATCATAATTTAAATCATTATATCCTTTGTCTGTCCTGTTTCAGCTATCTATTATCTTTTCTCATTAACAGAAAATTTCTCCTGTTATCACTGATTGGAGTATGACGCCTTTATATCTTTCCCCTAAATTTAACACTTAATATAATACATAACTTTCATCAGATTCTGCTTAGTACATTCTAAAGCTATGTTAAGAAAAGAAAAAAATCCCTTCTGGTTTGACAGGCTTCGGAGGCAGCAGGAATTCGTGCTTGTGCGCGATCCCTGCTGCGCTCGCTGCTGGAGTGCCTTCGATCCAATTGGATTAGGAGGCTATAGTTATCCTGTAGGGATAGCTGAAGAGAGGGGAGATCCGGGCAGAGGTCGGGGGATATCACACCCCCCCTTCCCAGTCGGCTTAACTCCCTTTTCCAAAGGTGGTGGAGCGACGGTCAGCAATGGCCGTCACAAAGAACCTCTCAACCGGACAAGTTATGTTCTGGAGGAAGTGAAGACAGAGAAAGCTTTTGGCTGAACCAGGATGACAATTAACATCTGAATACCCTGGAACTTTGGCCTTTTAAGTGATATATTGTTTCCCAGAAGATCGTTAAGCTACGGTGGAAAGTAAAGGGAAAGTTTTTTTTTCTCCTCACTTTCCTTCCCACGGAGACAGCAGATGGAAATCGGAAATACCCACTTTGGCAGCAGAAGGTACTAACTTTCAAAATTGAAGCCAAGGGGACATTAGATTTCTAAACACTGATACTTAAAAATTTAAATCTTTTTGCTTTAAGTGGGAAGGAAGAGAGGTAAATGATTTATACTAACATTTGTTGAAGGAGACTGCTTGGAGTTTTATAAGATTAGAGATTAAATCGCAATAAAACTTCCAAAAAATGCCTTGGAATTGTGTAATTGAATTTTGCCCCAGGAAGAGAAAGTAGAAGAAATTGAAACAGACTGTGCTGATTGTACTGATTTTGATTGCTTGATGACTTTGGGACCTTAACTATCTTTTGAAAGACTAAGAAAACATTTGGATTGTTTAAAAAAAAATTTCTTTCACAATGGTATCTGTTGAAGAACTGAAAATGCAATTTGAAAAATTAAGAGAAGAGGAAGAGGAAGGCAAGGGTTCTTTTGGATCTATCCTTTGCTTTTTAGAAATGGCGATTTCTGCTTACCAGGAAATGCAACAAGAAAAAGGCTGGGATGATGAAGAAGAAGCCATCTTTAATGGACATATGATTTTAAAAAAGGGTAAAAAGGAGAAGAAAATGAAGAATTTAAGTTCTAAAAAAACAACCAAGAAAGGGAGAAGTAAGGTGAAGGGTAAAACATAAACTAAAAAGAGATTCTGCAAAAGTACATAAGATTGTATTTTAGTATTTGTATTTGAAATATGTGTTAATAGAATACTGTAGGGATTGTGTAATTAATGTGTAATTAGTTTAATTAACTAATTTGTTATGGAACACTATTTTTAATATACTATAAGATCATTATGTTTTATATTTTAAAATGTTATGTAGAATGTACTAAGCAGAATCAGAATAGAAACTATGTATTATTTTAAGTGTTAAATTTGGGGGGAAAATAGAAAGGTGTCATACTTCAACCAGTCACTACAGGAAAAAGTTTGTGTTAAAGAGAAAGATAAATGGATAATTGAAAAAGAATGGACAAAAGATACAAGTGTAATGATTTAAATTGAGATTAAATAAATAAAATAGAATTAAGAGAGTGAAAAGAGGGGAGAAGATATATGCAAAATATAGAATTTTAAATAAGATATGAAATAGTATATAAGCTGAGCATGTCTGTACAAAAAGTTATAACCCGGGGTTAAGCCGCTTTCTAAAAAGAAGTTTTATGTTTTTATGTTATGTGTTTTGTTAGTTTATGTTTGTTTATTGAGGAGTAATGATGTTGGATAAGGATATATGAAATAGTAATAATATGAAATATAGTAATATGAAATACATGAAAGTATAAGCTTAATGAATAAAATTGAACAGAAATAAAGGAAGAAACAGTGAGAAGATGGAAAACAGTAATAAGATATGAAGTTGAATATATAAGATGCATATTAAATTGTGTGTGGAAACATGATAATTTAGAACTATATTGTACTTAAATGAGATGTCTTATTTGTTTTGTTAAGTAGTTGTTAGAAAAGATGTTTTATGTTCTTATGTCTTATGTTTTGTTTGTGTACTCTCTTTGAAAATTAATAAAATTTGTTTAAAAAGAAAAGAAAAGAAAAAATATAAATATATAATATAATTAAAACAACAATCCATACCAATTGAACTCTATCATTAAAATTAATATTCATTTAAATCTTAAACATTTTACACATTCCTTTTCAAATAGGTATCATGCTTCTATGGGAACAGTTATAAATTTTGCGTAGTTGCTTCCCCCCATTTCACTTATATTTTAAAACATTATGTAATTAAAATGTTCCCATTCCTTCTTAATTCAATTCTCTCATATTTCATTTCATTTATTTTGTTCAAGAAAAAAAGTTTCACTGAATTACATTGAATATTTTATCCCATTTTATAATCATATGTTATTCCAATTTTCTAACATTATTTCTAATACAAATACAACAATACAGCCTTATGTACTTTTGCAGAATCTCTTTTTCAGTTATATTTTACCCATTATTTCTAAATAAATCCTGTTTCTTTACATCTTATTTCAAACCTTTGTAGCTTCTCTTCCCTTTCTTCCTCCCTTGCTTCTTCACCCTGCCCTTTTTACCCCCTTGTCTCTCCATCTCCATTTCCCTCTTCTGTATTTCTCTTTTCTGTTGCTTTCTGACATTATATCCACTTTTCACCTTATTTTTCCCTTTTTTGGTTGTTTTTTCTTAAATTCTCCATTCTCTTTCCCCCTTTCCCTTTCTTCCCAGATAAAGTTACTTGTTCATTAAAGATGGCTTCTTCTTTGTCCCAATCTTCTTGTTCTTGTAGTTTCTCATATGTAGAAATTGCCATTTCTAAAAAATGAAAAACGGAACCAAAAGAGCCCTTCCCTTCTTGTTCCTTTTCTTTATATTTTTTAAATTCCATTTTCAGTTCATCCACAAGTGATGCCATTGTAAAAAAAAATTTAAACAACCACACGTGTTTTTAATCATTGAAATATAATTTCCAAAAGACCCAGAGTCACCAAGCAGTCCAAATACACACAAGCTGTTTCATTTAACACTTTCTTCTTTTTTCACATTCTCTTCCTGGGGTTACAATTCAGTTACAAAGTTCCAATTAAAACTTATCTTTTAGAAGTCTTGTTACAATTTAACTTTAGATTCTTTTAAGTTCCAAGCAGTCTCCTCCAGTCAAATGTTACTCTTATTCTTTTCCCCTCCCCTCCCACTTACAGCAAAAAAAAGTTTTTTCAATAATCAGAAATCTTTATTGTCTCCTTGGCTTTAATTTTCCAGTTTAATTACCTGCTGATGCCAAAGCGGATTTTTCCAATTTCTCATTCATCTACTGTCACTGTAAGGAAGGAGAGTGAGAAAAAACAAACTTTCCCTTTTCACTTTCATTCACTGCTTCCGGATCTTCTTTGGGAACGATGTATCCTTTTTTAAAATTTAAATTCCAGGGTATCTTGAATGTTGCTTCTTCTCCTGGTCAGCCAAAACTTTCACTTCTTAGCTTCCTCCTGCACATTCTTTTCTGGATGAGTGCTTCTTTGTGGTGGCCATTTCTGACTGCCACTCTACTGCCTTCGGAAAAGGGAGTTAAGCCAGCTGAGGAAGGGAGGTGCAGCTCCCCACAAGCCCTGCCAGGTCTCCCCTATCTTCAGTCACCTCTACGGGGTGACTTAGCCCCGAAGCCGGGTGGCTCTGGACACTCCAGTGGCGAGCGCAAGCAGAAACCATGCACGATCGTGGATTCCTGCTGCCACCGAAGCCCTGCAAACCGGAAGTCCTTATACATTAAATTTGTTTGTATATGTTTGTTTTTTAAAAATTAATAAAAATTTTGAAAAAAAAAAAGAGAGACTGTTTTGGTGGCTGTGAATGAAGGAAGACATAACAGTGTATGTAGCCAGCTGCCATGGGTAAAGAGCTGCAATGAAGAGGCTGCCCAGCAAGCCTCCAGGATTGTTACAGATTTTGGCCAGTCCCACAGCTCCCTGGAAGGGCATATCTATGGTCTTTATTGTAGAGTTGCCAGAGAGCTCTGGGAATACTGTGATCTGAGCTCTTCATATAGCACATGTGCTGGCTGCATGGCGTTCCTAAAGTTATACTCAGATTGAGGTGCAGTTCACCTCAAACTTTTGGTGCAAGTTCCTAAGCTTGTTAGACTCCTCCTAGGGTCTTAGCTTCACCCATCATCCTCAGACAAATGAAGCTTATGAATGTATGAATGCAGTCTTGGAACAGTAACTTCAATATGAATAGGGGTGTGCAACCTTAAACACTCAAAGAGCCATTTGGACCCGTTTCACACAGAAAAAAAACACACCAGGAGCCACAAAACCTGTGTAGATGTGGCCAATTCAATGTCACTCTCACTCCCACTCAGTCACATGATCCCGAGATATGCCTACTCAGCCACAAAACCCTTCTCTCTCTATGTCTCTCTCTCCCTCTCTCTTTCCCTCCTCTCTCTATCTCTCTTCTCTCCCCTCTGTCTGTATCTCTCTCCCACTCCTTCTGTATCTCTCTCTGTATCTATCTCTCTTCCCCTCCCCCTATCTCCCCCCTCCCCCCTCTCTCTGTATCTCTCTATGTGTGTCTCTCTATGTCTCTCTCTCTCTCTCTCTCCCTCCTCCCCCTCTCTCTGTATCTCTCTGTATGTGTGTATGTCTATGTCTCTCTGTGTGTGTGTGTGTGTGTGTCTCTCTCTCTCTTTTTTTCTCAGAAAGCCACGACTGGGCCAAGTCAGCAAACTCTCCTTGGGGCTCTTTGCTATTCCTTTTATTTCTTCTTTTTGGAAATCCCAGTGGCTGAGGAACAATCGCCAGCTACGGTGGAGGCTTCCATTCAGGTGATCCTCTTCCTCCTTCTCCTCTTGTGACCCCCTGGCCAGCTGTCAGGAGTGCAGCAAAGGCACACATGGGACAGGCAGCTGTTCATTTGAGGAGGGTTTCCCTGTTTATGTGCACCCTCCCAGCCCCACTACAGCTATCCAGAGGGTTGTGAGAGGAGAAGGAGGAGAAGAAGGAAGGTTGCCTGAAGGGAAGCCTCCGTTATGGCTGGCAATTGTTCTTCAGCCAGCCCGGATTTCCAAAAAGAAAAAAAATAAAAGGAGTAGTGAAGAGCTCCAAAGATAGCTTGCTGGCTTGGCCCAGCCGCAGCTTTCGGGGCAGGGGGGAAACCAGTTGATGGGCAAATGTCTTTGACGAGAGCTTTCTCTGAGCCTGACCCCCGGCTTGGGCATTCGAGGTTCGGTGGGGCTAGCCACCTTTTCCCACTGCCCTGAGCTTCATAAAGCTGCAGCTAAGCATTGAGGGCCCATCCCCCTTCCCAACATCTCCTCCCAAATCCCCTTCCCAATGCACCAGCCCTCTTATTAGCGAGGCCAGCATTGGTCGCAGCTGGGTCAGGTCAGTGTCTCAGGGCAGAGAGCAGGTTGCACATCTCCCCAAGCAACCAAGGCATGCCCAGCACCAACAAGGGCCGGAAGAAGCTCCAGCAAGACAGGTGCCAGAGAATCAGCCCCAGCTACTTCTCCATCCCCTATGTTTCAAATGGCCACAGGGCAGAATTTATGCCTATACCAGAACTATTTGCGAGCCTCTTTCATCAACTTCATTGGCTGAGTAGATGACTTTTCTGAAAGCCACCTGGCCTGTAGTGTGCAAATCACTGGAAGTGCAAAAGACACAGACTGACAAGAAGAGAGCATCTCAATGGGAGTTTAGTATAGGGGATGAGCTGTACCTATCCACAAAGTTCTTGAAGTTGGGCCAACCCTGCAAGAAACTGGACCCAAAGTACATAGGTCCTTTCCTTATTATAAATCTGGTGATGGTGGAATTAAAGTTACCAAAAAACAACAACAACCCAAACACAACATAAGTGCATTCACTCAGTGTTTCACTGTAGTTTCCTAAATTCTTTTTATAGCTCACTGCTGAGCCTGGCCATTAAGCATCGTCTCTGCCCATATAGGTAGGCGGAGAGAAGCACTGCAAAGTCAAGGAGATCCTTGATTCTCGATATTACAAGAGGAAGTTAAAGTATTTAGTTTTATGGAAGAGGTTTCCCTTGACAGAGGCAGAGTGGGTGGCAGTGAGGAAGGTCTATGCCCCTAGGTGTTTTCAGAGGTTCCATGCCTCTGACCCTGATAGGGTGCTAGGGCAAAAAGCTGCAGTGTACAAATAATGTGCCTATTTGTTTCTGTGCAGGATTAATCTTTCTGGAGGGACAGCATATCATGGCTGACTCTCTATGCAGCCTGCTCACAATCAGATAACAGTAATGGGAGGGGGCAAAAGAAGGCATTGGAATGTAAGGAAGTCTGGAATGCAAGTGTGCCACCTGGAAGTGTGAGCCAGCCCCAAACCCCAAGATCATTGCCTGGGAACACTTGAGGCAGACAAGCTGTTTCCAAAATAAAATAAGTGCAATTGATTGATGAACAATGGGTAATGGGAGGTCCAGGGGAAAAAGGGAAAGTTTTTCTATGTTGTTTGGGTGCAAAAATGTCAGAACTGACTTTTTTACTTCTGTACCCAATTGGTTTTTCACTAAAATTAAACTCTTGGAAGAAAATGTCCCAGGAGTTCCTTGTGTTGTTTAATGCGGTGGGACAGTTGACATATGAGATGTCACATTTACTTCAACGTCCATCAACAATCAACAGAGTAGCTACTCAATAAATGGTCATTACTAAGAATGACAGGTGAGCAGGAAGCAGGAAGCCCTAAACTTCTGCAATCACAGAAAGCATCAAACTAAACAAGGCTGCAGACATTAAACTGCTTTTCTCTCTCTGCAAGAGTCTACTTTCCCTCTCATCAGTTACTACTGGAAATAACCAGGCTTATCTGTGGGAAGTGGTGGTAAAATTAAAATCCAACACCAATTACTATTTACATTCTCCTAAAAATGGGTCAATCTTGATTTCATGATTGTGTTTGTCATTTTGCCTTTTTAAATCTCTCCTCTGCAAACACCCCTGGAAATAAATGCTTTGCTAGAGCAATATTCATTTTAAGAAAATAGTTTGCTGTTCAGTGTGCTATTTGTGCAACACTTCAGGCTGGAAAAGAAGGAAAACATGGATTACATAAGGGATCTAACTTGGTGGCTAAGATATGGAAACTGGAATACAGAGGGAAAACCAGAGCTGTCACAGGACATTTTTTAAATGTTGTGTAACCATATAAATGCTGCTTTCCCCTGTGGCTGGATGACAGGAAGAAGCTTACAGCTTCTCAATGAGAAAAAGTGCATTTCTATAACTAAGAGAATCTTGCTTCTGGCCAATGGAAATTTCACAGGCTTTTAAGGAAAAAAAGAGATACCAATATAATTAGAACAGAGAAACTACTTTGATGGGCATATTATTCAGGCTGTGTGTGAAAAAGGCTAAATCATAGCATGGCCAAATATCATTGCCTTCTGGCAGCCATTTCTACAGCACATCCAATTTCAAGGTAGCCTCATTCCAGGGCATTTGGGGACAAGTGTAAAGATGAATGCTGTAAAGGCCAGCAGGGGAAAAAAACCCTGAGGAGTAGAGTGGTCCATTGTGGCAACAAGGGACAGATGTCAGCTGCTGCCCCTACCCAGAGGGAGTGGGAGAAAGAGCAAAATAAAGCTTGCCACTATGAATATGGTTTGCATCTCATTTTTGGCATAGAAGTGAAACTTTATCTTAAGAAGCCTTTCTAATGTTTTTGAGAAGCAGAACCTCTCAGCACCTTAAATCATTGCCTTTGGGGCTTCTACTTCCAGTTCTGGCTTAAAGGAACCTGACAAAAATAGTGGCTGTCCATTGTTATAGTGGTCCCCCAATCTGTGAAATAAAGCAGTGCTCTCAGAGTGGGGTTAAAAGCACCCACTAAATTGAGGGGGTTTGCTAATGAGGCTTTTATTGCAGAATCATGCTTACTATCCATTGAATTGTATAGAAGCCCTGGCATAATTTATCCATTTGATAATTGTATACAATGGACAAGAACTCTGCTTTGGTACTGACTATGCTCTGTAACATGATAGGAAATACCAAGCAATAGTTGTCCTTGAATGTGGTTTCTGTTCCATAATAGCAGGCTTGAAGACCTGCATTCCTATTGGTCCAGAAAAGCCGGGCTGTGACTGGATGCTGTAAAACACTCTTGATTGGCTCGTTTGGGGTTTGCCGCGATTGGGTAAAACCAAGCGCGGCAAGCTCGAAAATCTGTCATTGGCTGCCTAGCCGCAGCCAGCTCTATAAAAAGAGCTGCCGCGGCTAGGGTGGTTGTCTCAGAATCTATCTGTTTAATAAAGAGCCGTTGTTCACTACTCAAGCCTCGTTTATCCATGGGACCCATTGGCCATACTTAACAGTTTCCTCACTCATGAAGCTTAAACTTAAGTAACCTTTCATGTATATTATTTAGCATGACTAATTTAGCATTCTATGGTAATTGCTTATGATTTATTTCTGCTATCAAACTTTCAAAGTTTCTTATATCCCTCATTGATCTCATTCCATTTTCAACTAAGCAACTGTTACTTATCTTCTTGTTGTGCCATATCTGTCATCAAACATTGGCAATCATGTTGGCAATCCTATTTTTATCAACAGCTGCACACACAAAAAAAAACCCAGTTATTTGTACTAAGCCTTAAAAGCAACTCATGGGTTACAAAATACTTCAGGAAGACAAGCAAAATAGAGAAGAACTGTTTGCAATAGCAAATTTTGGTTTTGGCTCATTCATCAATTTCTTCTGTAGATGGTTGGAATTTGTAGAACACAATGTTTGATGTATATCACATCTTTGGCCTTGGGTCATAGGTTTTAAATTAACTTATACTTGTTTTCATATATGTATGAATTACAGTTAAGAAATGGACTTTATCCATCTTTAGAAAATCTGAACTTTTTACAGTGAAATCTATGTTTGAAATATGACTCCATGGAAAAATGATTACTCTGCAAGAAAGCAATAATTAACCTATTATAGAGCAGAAGCATATGGGTATTTATGGTTATTTGGATAAGAAGTAAGATTAGGATACCATAATTAAATTAGAGAGTAATAGTTTCAATGTACACTTATCAGCGGATCAGTCTGGTGAATAATGTAATTCCTTTAAGATGAAATAATGACCCATGACACATCTCGTGAGCTGATTAAAACTAGAACATCTGAAATAACAATGAAACTTTTCATGTCAGCTGCTGCATGTCTTCAAGATTAAGAATGGCGGGCATCATAAACATACAGTGTGATTCACACATATCTTTATCATCTCCAAATGCCTTTGTCACATCTCTTGTTTGACTTTGCACCTACATTAAGCTGACCTGTCTTCTGAGCTCCATACTAGCAGAAGAAATCTAGAAGACCAATGAAGAATATAAAAAATATATAAAAATTTTATATACAAATATATATGTATATATAAATAAAATTTAATTAAGAGAAAGAAATATAAGATAAATATAACGTTTGCTGCTTTGAATTTTTTTTATAAAAATAATAAAGGTGGGATTTTAAAAAATGTACAACAAAAATGTGGGTTCTATTTTCCTTGTGCTATTGCCTTAAGCATCTTACTGGTTGGAAGCAGCCTATCCCCCTTTCTCCCTATCCAGACAGACCTTCCTATTCAGCCCCTCAACAGCAAAAGCTCAGATCTACTTCCTGCTCTGCAAGAGAAAGCAGAAAGAACATAGGGGAAGATGGGATAGCAACAAAACCCTGACGAGATCCGCAGTGCGGGTCTCTCTGATTTAACTTCAAATGCCATCTTGAGTGTGCAATTCCAGACATGATCAGACACATTAGAATAAATAAGATTCGGAGAAAGGCAATCAAGAGGACCAGGGACTGAAAACCAAATTTTACAGGAAGGCACTCAGGAAAGATATGATAGGAATATTGTTGCATTTTTTTCAAATACCAGAACAGTAATTATATAGGCTAGGGCTCTATTTTCTCAACCCCTGGATAATTTTTAAAAGAAAAGAAGGCAAATTCCTGTTAAATTTCTGCTATGAAAAACACCCTAATAATAATAGCACTGGAATAAGTTACTGTTAAAAGGCAGTAAGCTCCCCTTCAGTGAATGTTAGATAATAACTCCCATCCCACAGGCCTGAAGCATCATTCACTGGCCACACTCACACCCAGTTTAGCAAAGGGGGAGGAAGTCCCAGTACATCACGTGATGATGCCATGACAATGCGAATTTGACACCCCTGCACTAAGGTTTGACTTGATGGCTTAAAGGACACCTTCAAAGATTCAACATGACCAGCAGATTTATGGTGATGTTCTCTATATATACCTGCATGTTATGACTCCCCTTCAAAATTCAAATGAACAAAACAGAAAGCAGCCATTTCACAATTAAATCAAACGGAAAGAAGTCTTACAAGATAACGGCTGGCAGAAACCACAGCATAAATCTTTACTCTGTCCGGCAAACCAGTCCTGGCAATAAATCTCCAGTCTCAGAGCTTCTTGCTGTAACATCCTCACTCAAATAGTCACTTTGTTCCTGGCAAAATGTACCAGCCCAGCTGTGTCCTTTTATACTCATTGAGGCAATGTGCTAATTTACTGACTCACTCTCCTCATTCGCTCCAGCTGATTTTGCCTTCTCAACCGTCTTCTGTTTTTTACATTTAACCACAAATTTTCCAAGTTCTCATCTCCACTAGAAGTCTTTCTCAAAACTTCCCCGTCAGCCATTCCCGGCTGTTGATCAGATAAGGAACCAGAGGAGGTCAAAGGTCCTGACAATTCTAATACATCAGGTCTGTCATCCTTTGTCACGTCCATCTCCTTATCCTGGTTACCAGTCCAATCACTGAGCCATGCCGGCTCATATTTTTCTGCCATGACCTCCTCACTTGAACTCATATCAGTCACAGGAGCTGAATCCAAGCCCGGAGCCACAACACTATCCCTCACCGCAGGGCCCTTCCCCCGGATCTGACGATCCGGATGCGGTTTCAAAGGGAAACGTTCATGAAAGTCCCAAATGATGTCTGGAGCATGAACTGCAGACGCATCCATCCATGAGCAAATTTCCAAGTCATCCACTCTCCTCCCGACTAAATACTGAAAACGACCCTTGAGCCAACGCGAATCAGTAATGCTGACCACCGTGTCATCAACCTCCGCCTCCTCATGGGGCGTTGATGGGGAAGTCGTACCAGCTGGAGCACGCAGAGGACAGTCTGGGGAGTCAGGAACCAAAAGAGAGCGATGGAATACAGGGTGAATACGCATGGAGCACGGTAAGGTGAGCCGGTATGCCACAGGGTTGATAACTGCCTCAATCGGGAATGGACCGATGAAACGATGGTCCAATTTCCTAATTGGGCGATCGATCCGAAGGTGTTTCGTGGACAACCACACCTTGTCACCCACAGCTAACGGAGGCAGTGCTCGACATGACCGGTCTGCAAACCGTTTATAGTCCTCTTTCGCTCGTTCAAGTTGTTGCCTTACTAAACGGTGGACCACTTGTAGTTCCTCCAGAAAATCTTGTGTCTCAGGAACCAGTGAATCCATCCAAGTTAATGGGAAGAAGTGCGGATGATAACCTACATTCACGAAAAATGGCGTTACCCGAGTGGAGGTGTGCTGCGAGTTATTAAAAGCGAATTCTGCCAAAGGGCGGTATTTCGCCCAATCGCTTTGTTGCTGATTAACAAAACACCTCAAATATTGGGTAAGAATGCCAATCACCTTCTCAGTCCCACCATCAGTTTCCGGATGGTGCGCTGACGCTAAGCACACCTGAACTTGTAGCGCTGCCATTAACTGTTTCCAAAACTGTGCAGTAAACTGAACCCCACGATCAGAAACCACTCTATCTGGCAGTCCATGCAGACAAAAGATATGCTGTAAAAATAGCTGAGCCGTAGTGCGGGATGAAGGTAATCTCCGACAGGGAATGAAATGAGCCATTTTAGTCAGCATATCAACTACCACGAGCACCGTCGTGAAGCCTGACGAGGATGGTAAATGTGTGAGAAAGTCCATGGAGATCGCTCCCCATGGTCTGCCCAGAGTCGGCAATGGTTGGAGGAGTCCAGGGGGCGCACCCAACGCTGCTTTCGCTTGCCTACACTGGACGCAAGAAGTGACATAAGAGAACACATCATGATGAACCCGAGGCAACCAAAAAGTCCAGGTGACCAAATGCAAGGTTTTATAAAATCCAAAATGGCCAGCAGGGGGGTTATCATGACATTGTGTCATGATGAGAGCTCTCAACGACCTGGTAGGTACATATAATAAACCCCGATGTCGGAGCAAGCCCTCTTCAATGGACCATGGAGAATCAGGTCCGACGTCCCCCCATCTCTGCTGCGTCCACGCATCCAATCGTTGCGCCTCTCGTATGTGAGCCTGCAAGTCTACTGGATCTTGCAGTACAGCCAAGGATTCTGGTGGTAACACCGTTTGTAGAGGAAGAGGATCCTCAGGACTGATATACTTGGGCTTCCGAGACAACGCGTCTGCCCTCCGATTCTGTCCACTCGGAACATAAGTAATGGAGAAATTGAACCTGGCAAAAAACAACGACCATCGAATCTGGCGTTGGTTCAATTTCTTAGCTGTGGTCAAATGTTCCAAGTTTCGGTGATCTGTCACCGAACCTCTGCCTTGTGCTGAGCCCCCTCTAAATGATGTCTCCAGGTCTCAAAAGCAGCCTTAATGGCCAACAACTCCTTTTTCCAGATGGTGTAGTTGCGCTCTGAAGCTGTGAGCTTCCTCAAATAGTATGCGCATGGGAAAAGAGGCGCACCATTCTTCGAAGCTTGTAACAGTACCGCTCCAATAGCGACATTAGAGGCATCTGTCTCGACCACAAATGGACGATTTGGATCAGGATGCCTCAATATCGGCTCGGCTACAAACGCTTTCTTTAAAATGTCAAAAGCCTGTTGTTGCGGGGGCCCCCACACAAACGGGACCTTCTTACAGAGGAGCTGAGTTATGGGGTCCATTACTTTAGCAAAGTCCAGGATAAAAGTCCGATAGTAGTTGGCGAATCCCAAAAGATGTTGGACGTCCTTGACTCGATGAGGGGCTTCCCAACTACACAATGCCTCAACCTTTTTAGGGTCCATAGCAATGCCCTTGGGAGAAATGATGTGCCCTAAAAACTCTATCGACGACTGAAAAAAGAAACACTTCTCCAGTTTCGCATAGAGCTTATGCTCCCAAAGACGCTGCAGCACTTGACGGACCTGATGAAGGTGGTGATCCCTGGACCGAGAGTAAATTAAAATATCATCCAGATACACCACGACAAACCGATCCAGCATGTCCTGAAAAATGTCGTTCATCAAATGCTGGAATACAGCGGGAGCGTTGGTTAGACCAAATGGCATGACGGTGTACTCGAAATGACCATAACGAGTGCCAAACGCCGTCTTCCACTCATCCCCCTTGCGCATCCAAACCAGGTTGTAAGCCCCACGCAGATCGAGTTTAGTGAAGATAGTAGCCTCCCGCAACCACTCCATCAATTCCGGAATGAGCGGTAAGGGATAGCTATTCCTCATGGTGATAGAGTTTAGTCGTCTATAATCACAACAGAGATGCAGTTCTCCCAACTTCTTCTTAACAAAAAGAACAGGAGCCGAAAGAGGGGATGACGAGGGTCGAATAAATCCCCGAGCTAAGTTTTTATCCAAAAACTCTCGGAGTGCAACCAACTCGGGCTCCGACATGGAGTATAATCTCCCCTTTGGCAATGGAGCGTCCGGTATCAGGTCCACGGGACAATCATAAGCACGATGTGGGGGTAATCGGTCAGCTTCATGTTCACTGAAAACATCGGAGAAGTCCGACAGCTCCGAAGGAATTGAGACAGCAGGAGTGGCGATATCTTGGTCAGCGCAAACATGCCTCAGGTGGTCCACACATTGTAGGCTTGGAAAAGAAATGGCGTTCTGTGACCAAGCCACCAACAGATCGTGCAAATGCAACCAGGACATTCCGAGCACCAAAGGGAGATGGAGGTTCGAGGTGACCTAAAAACTTATCGCCTCCTCATGATCCCCAATAAGCATACGCACTGGCTGAGTAGCGCAGCGAACGGGTCCCGACTTGAGTTCACGCCCATCTACAGTTTCCACCTTAATGGGTGGATTCACAGGAATCAAAGGAATTCCAAAATGTTTAACAAAAGCACAGTCCATAAAGCTGGTTGTAGCCCCTGAATCCACCAGCGCAACGGCAGGAATTCCTTCCTTCTGGGACTGTAAGAAGATATGAGTGTCCAAAAGTAAATGCCGAGGAGGACCAGGATTTACTTCAGCAATTTGGGATGGGGGTGGAGGGTGTGCCCGACCTAGGGTTTCCCTGAGGTCGGGCCTACCCCGTTTCCCGACGGGCCAGAAGTGGTTTCAGGCACAGGTCTGCGAGTCCTTCTCCAAGTGCAGGAATTTGCAAAATGTCCCGGACCCCCACAATAAAGGCACAAGCCTTCCTGGAACCTTCTCGAACGTTCTTGCACCATTAAGCGAGGGCGGAGTGCGCCTAACTCCATCGCTCCTCAACATTAACCGTGGGTTGGAAAACTCTCGGTGGCGTGGGTTGTACATGAGAAAACGAAGATGGTTCCATAACGAGCCATTTGCGTCCATGTTGCTGTAAACGAGCTTCAATTCGTAAGCACTGAACTATTAATGCATCCAAAGTTAAAGCCCGCTCTGTATGGACCAGCTCATCTTTGATGGCATCAGACAAGCCTTCCTGGAATGCAGCCATATGAGCCGGTTCATTCCAGTTAGAGTCCATACACAGCAAACGAAATTCTGCAACGTATTCCTGCAGGGAACGTTTCCCCTGATTAATGTCCCGTAACCGTCTGTCCACAGTTTGTATCTTAATTGGGTTCTCAAACATCACTCTCATTTGTTGGAGAAAACCCTGGAAATTGTTCAACAACGGGCTATCTTGAACTAACAAGGGAGTAGCCCAATTAGCAGCCTGCCCAGTTAATAAACTGATCATAAATCCTACTTTAGACCGGTTGGTCTTCAGGCCTCAGAGAGATAAACAATTGGCATTGACCCATAAATGCCGGGAACCTGTCCATTTGCCCAGAAAATTTCTCCGGCATGGATACTGGGCTTTTCCTCACAGGAGGGGCAGGGGGAACAGCAGCAGGGCTTGGTAAGCTGGAAACATAATTCAGCAATTGTGTTACCTGATTCTGAAGCGTCACATTGCTTTGCAGTAGCTGATTAATTTGTTGTTGTTGCTGCTCTACCAAACACTGCAGTTGATTTGAATCCATCTTGCTTTAAAGATGGTTTGTTTGTGGCCAGGAACAATAATGTTATGACTCCCCTTCAAAATTCAAACGAACAAAACAGAAAGCAGCCGTTTCACAATTAAATCAAACGGAAAGAAGTCTTACAAGATAACGGCTGGCAGAAACCACAGCATAAATCTTTACTCTGTCCGGCAAACCAGTCCTGGCAATAAATCTCCAGTCTCAGAGCTTCTTGCTGTAACGTCCTCACTCAAATAGTCACTTTGTTCCTGGCAAAATGTACCAGCCCAGCTGTGTCCTTTTATACTCATTGAGGCAACGTGCTAATTTACTGACTCGCTCTCCTCATTCGCTCCAGCTGATTTTGCCTTCTCAACCGTCTTCTGTTTTTTACATTTAACCACAAATTTTCCAAGTTCTCATCTCCACTAGAAGTCTCTCTCAAAACTTCCCCGTCAGCCATTCCCGGCTGTTGATCAGATAAGGAACCAGAGGAGGTCAAAGGTCCTGACAATTCTAATACATCAGGTCTGTCATCCTTTGTCACATCCATCTCCTCATCCTGGTTACCAGTCCAATCACTGAGCCATGCCGGCTCATAATTTTCTGCCATGACCTCCTCACTTGAACTCATATCAGTCACAGGAGCTGAATCCAAGCCCGGAGCCACAACACCTGCAGGTATTCTTTCAAACTGTTGTACTGTACAATTTGTGTGGCTTTCTTATTCACAGTTCTTTTGCATAACTAGGCATTATAATATCTACGCGCATTTCTGAACTGAACCTTAAGCTATTCTGGACCTTTGCTGATTACCTCTAGAGTAGTTTAAGAAAAAAATATTATCCAAATTGAGGTGATTGTGGATTGAACCAGGAGGCATGCTACCACACACAGGTATTCATTGAATTTTTCTACTGCTTTCATCAAAATGATCAAAAGCACCATTATACAATGCTGCAAACCCCAAGCCATTTGGTTTTGTGTGTGTGTGTGTGTGTGTGTGTGTACACATGTGTGACTTTACTATCCAGGTGCCATTACTACCTAGTTACCTACCATGTTTCCCCCCCAAAAAACAAGATCTACCCCAAAACAAACCCTAGTGAAGAGAGGTGGGTGTGGCCAATACAGGAGGCAATGGTGTCTGGCAGCAGCTGCAGCCTGCACAGTGCAGGTGAGTTGATTACCTGACCAAACAGCAGGTGTGGGAGGCACGTGATCTGGATGCACTGCATGGGCCACAGGAAAGCTGAGAATCAGTGGGTCAGAGCAGTGGGCAGCCACAAGAGGCTCGTCTTCTTGCAGTGGCACCAGCAGCAGATGGAGGCAGAGGTGCAGGCAGGAAGGCAGATGATCTGAACATACTGTGCAGGCTGTGGGAAAGCCAAGAGTCAGTGGGCTGGAATGGGCAGCCAGACATGTGAGGCTTATCTTCCCATCCCTCGGCTTGCCTGCAACTTGTGCAGTGCAACAGGATCATCTGCCTTCCACTCTGGGCCTCTTCCTCTGTCTGCTGCGGGTGCTGTGGCTGGCCACCTGCTCTGACCCACCAACTCTCAAGCTTTCCTTTGGCCTGTGCAGCACGTCCCGGTCACCCGGGTAGGTGTCTCTGCCTCCATCTGCTGCTTAGACAGGGAATCAACTCACCTGTGATGCATGAGCTGCGCAGCCCCACAGTGCACCAATCAAGACACTGGTGGGCTGCAGCTGATGCAGGATACCATTGGTCATCATGCACTTGCCACATCTTGTGCATGTGCTGAGGGGGGAAAATTACCCTGAAATCATGTTTTCCCCCCAAAGGCCAAGAAAATATAAAACCAGGTCTGATTTTCAGGGAAACATCATACCTACTTACCTACCTGGCAGTAGGCTGTCTCTTCTTCTACTCTAGGCAGATCTTATCATGAGCCACATTGGGTGTCTGAGACAGACATTCTCTTTTAACTATAGCGTGGGGAGTCAGAAAACATCTGTCAATTACCTACCAAGATGTACTGGACAAACATGATAGATTTTAGTGCATAACTTCAGGGAAGAACTATTCATCTTGCAATAGGTTGGCTAAGGCTGAGAAATATATAATGCATACAACTTTGAAAAGTTATATTAATTATAATTAATATAATAATTACATTAGTAAGAGCTAGTTTGGCGTAATGGTTAGGATATTGGTCTAGAAGCTGTTGGAGGTTATGACTTCTAGTCCTGCTTCAGGCATGAAAAAAATCTTATACATGGCTTTGGGCCAGTCGCACGCACACGCACACACATAGCTGAATCACTGAAATGTACATTTATGCAGACACAATGACCGGCTCTAAAATAAATGTTCCTTCTTGTACTCAAAGTGACTGCAAAAGTCATAAAATAATGCCCATGTCAGGCAAATATAATAACGATGATGTTTTTGAGACCCAGTTTTTCAAAATTTTCTGCAACAGAGATTAGGGAGTTCCAGGAATCAACTACTGATTCAAGTGAGGAAGAACTCCGCCTTTGCATAGGAGCCAATAAAGGGGCAGGTGCTGTCTAGAAGAAAGTAAAATATAGCATTCAAAGCACATAAGACATTTGGTCCAACATTAGCTGGAACAGGTTATTTCCAACTCAGAGCAGGAAAACACAGACAGAGGTCCCATTTGTGTGGTAAGCAGAAGACAGCAGTGTTGAGAAGAGGAAATTATTATGAATCCATCAGTGAGGGGGAGAGAGAGGTTAAGTATCTCAGCCTCATAGCTGAAGGAATCTTCCTTTACCTCAGGTTTACCTGCTCCTCCCTTCAAATCAAGTGTGTGACTTGATAAGGCAGCAGGTGCAATTATTACACTCTGTTCCTTGATGAGGAAATTGTAAAAATGTGGAAATCTCTTTCCAGGATCTGGGTTCTTTCCCCACAAAGGCCACTTGACTTAATCCTAGCATTTTGGCAGGAGGAAAATGGTCTCAGAGTCTCTTTGGCTCTATCAAATTGCAAGGAATACAAATGTGTATTCCTGATGATCTTGTTTTCTCTGTTGTTAGCTTAAATTTTAGAGTCACAGCTTAATATAGGAATACTACCAGATGGCACCGTAATCCTTTCTCTTACCTTAGGAAGCTGAGATCATAACTACACCTGCTGGTCCATTCCTAACTGGACTTGCAAGGTGGGTGTTTGAGATGTTGGTCTTGGGTATCTAAAGTGTCAGAAGGTGGAGGAAAAGATTGCAGTGTAATTATGTTTAGAATTAAAAGTGCTCAGTGAAATCTTCAAGTTCCCCACCATCACATCCCCCTTCCCACCAGCCAAAAGGAATTCAAAGGATAGGCTTAGGAAGGTATTTCTGCTTGGACTGCAGAATCTGCAGGTCTGGGTGACAAGTCAGCAATTCTTGTGTCTTAAGTTAATTATCTGTTCTGATCAGCCTTGTTTGTTTTTCACAGTTTAGAAAAGGACAAGAAACAATGGGTGGAAACTAATAAAGGAGAGAAGCAACTTAGAACTAAGGAGAAATTTCCCGACTGTTAGCACACTTAATCAGTGGAACAACTTGCCTCCAGAAAATGCTCCAACACTGGAAGTTTTTATGAAGAGATTGGATAACCATTTGTCTGAAGTGATGCAGGGTTTCCTGC
The DNA here is from genome assembly GCF_049901715.1 of Pseudonaja textilis. Lineage (NCBI taxonomy): Eukaryota > Metazoa > Chordata > Lepidosauria > Squamata > Elapidae > Pseudonaja > Pseudonaja textilis. The sequence continues at coordinate 84,710,791 of NC_142008.1, read as the reverse complement.
TTAAGCAGGGTGGGGGTGGGGGGTGGACTAGAAGACCTCCAAGGTCCCTTCCAATTCTAAAAATTCTAATTTAAAAGAACAGCAATCAGTTTTTCTCTAACAGAAAGTGACTTGGTGATGACGAATGAATCACAAGAAATGAGAGTTTCCAAACTATCTTAAGAGACATTTGGTATGCAGAATAACATGCAGCTTGCATGTTTGTTGCACATAAATTTCCCCCCTTTCTTGAAAGATTTTACATGCAGATGCATTCAAGTAACCTCCCCCACCGCACACAAAAATTGCTGAGAAATTTGGGAGAAGCCAAACTTTCCAAACTAACCTTGAAAGAGAGATGTTGTTCCAATCTCCATGCAGAGTGGCTTACAATGCTTCCTACCCTTTTCCTAATTCACTAGTTCTTCATGTACTCTACAGTTTATAGATTCAAAAGCATTCTGGAAATATTATAGCTCAAATGACTTGTGCCAACAATATCTTAGAGATATTAACTGGGAGAAGTATTGGTTTGACAAATATTAAGTCTGAATCTATGACTGAGGCAAGGAAGCATCCCTACAAAGCAACCCAAATCAAAAGATATGTGAATGATTTAGCATTTGGAATACTGTCTTTAAAAATAGTAACATTGTTTGAGTATTTGTGCAAAATACCACAATGAAGAAAAGGAAAAGGAGTGGAAGGAAGCTGAAGGCTTATCGGTCAAATTTAGTTCACAGAAAATAATTCCTCTGAAGTTTTTCATTTAAATAGAAGACTATTGAAATGCCTTCTTAGCTCATTCTAAAATGTTAAATGACTTGTATGGACCCTCTCCAAACAGAAAAAAAAAATCTGACATAGAGCAGGATGGGCAATACTTTTTAGCTTAACTTTTAAAATCTAGTAATGAGGCTTTAAAGGCAACATCAGAAGTACAAGATTGACATTTGTAGCCTGTGGTCTGTGGACCTCTTGGGGTGGGGACACATTATCATCAAAGGAAGTCTGTGAAGGCTTGAAGAAATGTTATGATTTAAAACTTGAGTTAACTCTTGACTGTCTGAAGCCACAGAAGATATTTAAAGGGAGTCTGTGCTGAGGAAAAGATTGAGAACCACTGCTATAAGTTAAATTAGTGGTATTATGTTGCTTATTTTTTTAAAAAACAGAGAAAATAATCCTTTCAACAATCACCAATATTTCTATCAACATTTCAGCATGAAATCTTAAATACTGATAATGTGCCTATGTGTAAATGACAAATTCTATAATATGACTTCCCCAGAAAATTTTAGTTAGCTCTGTTCAGGAGAGTCAGACCTGCCACAGTCTGATCCCTTAGAGAAGTAAAACTTTTGACTCAATTGAAGTGAAAAAGCACTTTTACTAAGAGATGCTAATTGCAGGAAGGTCAACTGGAATCTACTCTTTGGGTAGTTTCTATCCATTGTTTCTCACTGTGTCTTTTGGTGCTTTAAAAAAATAGATGGACCCACTCATTTTTGTAGGAGTCCCTCAAATATTGGAACAGTGCTATTTTATTGTGAGTTCAGGAGATTTTTGGCAAAATCGATTAAGTGGAAAAAAAGGACATGATTGAATTTGCTTTTTAAATTCTGTCAGCACTTCTCTAGATAAAAAAAAGAAGAACCATTAAAAAGATCCCCAGTATTGTAGAGCTGGGACAATTTTTATACAGTTAATTTGCAACAACCTCAAAATTTCCAATGGAAAGAGCACATAAAAGAAAAGAAGACTTTCCTACCTTTCTGTAGTTGGCTAGGTTGTGCCAGTTTGATGAAAGGTGGCTGTCTCAGCTCTCTTCTCCCTGAGAACCTCTGCTTTTTGCACCTTTCTGTTTTAATGTAGCTGCTTAGTGATTTCTGCTGCCATTGTTTGTCAGTCACATGGAGGTATATACCTGATGTTTTACCACATAACCCTGGCATATGAGACAGGTAAGAATTTCACAGGCTATGTCATCATTGAAGAATAATGGATAAAAATGAAATAAATGCAGTAGTGTAAGGTATGTGACAAGGCAGTCAGCACCCCTTCTTTAGAAGGATATCATTCTCATAAATGATTGATTGATTTTGTTAGATGTTTATCCTGTCTTTATTACTTTATAAGGAAACCAAGGTGAAGAACTTATCTAATATTCCTTCCTCCTCTTAGTTTCCCCACAACCACAATCTAAAAAATGGTTTGGGCTGGGAGAGAGTGACTGGTTACTCAGCCATTTTTTCAAGCCTAAAATGGGATTTAAACTCAGAGTCTCTTGGTTTATGGGCCAGTACCTTAACCACTTCCTTTAAAAAGGAGGAAAGAATGTTAAAATGTAAGAATTGCATGCAAAAACAGGGTTGGAGGAAACAAACTTGTAACAAGCTGGAAACATCATAGATAACATTTCAGAATAATCTCCCAGAGAATGATGCAAAAGACAAGAGAGGTTGTAGGAAATTAGAATCTGAGATGAACCTGTTAGTAGGAAAGGAGACTAGAATGAGCAGCAATACTTTGCAAGATGCATCAAACCTGAAGTCAAGAGATTTCTTATTTATTTGCACGTGAGCATTCTTTTTATTTGAAAACTACTCGCTCCAGCAAAGTGAGCGGCAGGGCATGACAATGAGTGGGTGGGAGGGGAGGGGCAAGATGTGGCCTGGTGTGGCAAGGAGAGATCAAATGAGATGAGGCATCCCTTGATATGAGTGACATTGAGTTGGCCATGCCCACTCAGTCACATGACCACCCAGCCATGCCTACCCAGCCGGTCATTAGGGCAGAGAACCAGTTGTTAAATTATTTGAATCCCACCACTGGATGCACCCGTGAAGATACAGGTGTTGTAAACCTCATCGGTTAGTCTGTCTTTGAAACAGCCAATTAGGAAGTCTTTTGGCCAGTTGTTCAGCTGGCAGGCCAAGTCACTGAACTCTTTGGTGTACTTGTGTTAGATCTCGAAAAGGAGGGAGGCCACACCAGAGCATTTCTCAAAACACGCTTTATTCGGAAATAAAGGGGGCTGTCGTGTCTGCATTGCTAACAGCAGACCTACCAGCGAACAGCGGTTGGCTCAACCTAGCAGCCGGCTTTTATAGCCGGCTGTCGAAGGGAGCCAACCAATGGGGGGTGTAAACGCCCCTGCAGGAAGAGCGGACCTGATGGAGAACTGGTGTCAGCCCCGAGGACATAACACCCCTTCCCCCCAGATATGAACATGAACAGTCTTGTAGGTATGCGGGCGGTTTGTGCGATCGCCCTGATCGGCGCAGTTCGGGTGAGGCCCCAGGTGGTACAGAGTTCGGGGCAGCGGAAGCTGGATTTGTTGGGAGCTGGTCGGCCACCTGTGCATGGTCGCAGACCTCGGGCTGGCTTGCTGAGTTGTCGCAGCCACTTAGTGCGGTGGGGTAGTCGGTCGGAAGGGCCGATGACTCTGGTGGACAGTTCCGGTCTATTGTCTGTTCCCTTGACTCGGCTGGAGGGGATTGGTCGCCCTGGATGTCCCAGTCAGGAGTTGCGCGTGGTGCTTGGAGTGTCACCGCAGCCTCTGGGTCGGTGCTGGCGAGCTCGGCTGGATGGCTCCTTATTTGGTCTAGGTGTCTCCACCAGATGCGCCCGTCTTCCAACTGGATGCGTTACGATCGGGGGCCTGTGATGGCCATGATCTTTCCGGGTATCCACAGTGGGTCGCCTGCGTAATTCCTGGCGAAAACTCGGTCCTGTAATACAAAACTCCTGACCCTACTGTTAGACCCAATTGGCGTATCTGGGCAATAGTGAGGGTGCAGTCTATCTAGTACTGTCCTTAAGCGTCTGCCCATTAGTAACTCGGCTGGAGATTTGTTGGTGACCGTGCAAGGGGTCGAATGTTGGCTCATAAGGAATCAAGAGAGCCTGGAGTGCCAGTCGTCTTGGGTGAACCTGGCTAGTGCCTCTTTGGCAGTTCTGACAGCTCTCTCAGCCAGTCCATTGCTCGAGGGATGAAAAGGGGCCGTTAGAATGTGCCGGATGCCCAGGTTGGTGACATACCGGCTGAATTCCGTGGAAGTAAATTGAGGGCCATTGTCTGAGACTATAGTGTCCGGCAGACCGTGTGTGACAAACAGATGGGTTAGAGCTTGGGCAATTGCTCGAGTGGTGGTTGTGAGTAGAAGGGCCACATCGATCCATTTAGAGAATGAATCTACAACTACTAGGAAGGTCTTGCCTTGAAATGGGCCGGCCAAGTCAATATGCAGCCGCGACCATGGTGCGTTGGCGCTTTCCCATTTGGTGGGAGTGGTGATTGGAGGTGCAGGCCTGGACTCTTGACAGGGGCGGCAGGAGCTTACCCATTTCACGATTTCGTCGTCCATGCTCGGCCACCAGACGTAACTCCGGGCCAATGCCTTCATTCGGACGATGCCGGGGTGCCCCTCATGCAATGCCTTCAGGACGGGTCTGCGCAGAGATTCCGGGATGACAACTCTGGTCCCCCAAAGCAGGCAGCCCTGTAAACTGGAAAGTTCCTGTTGGCGGACTTTAAATGGTGAAAAATCGTTAGATGGATTACTACCCGGCCACCCCCTCCGTACCCAGTCCAGGACCTGGGTGATAAGTGTGTCTTTTCTGGACTGAAAAGCAATGTCTCTCGCAGTGACTGGAATGCTGAACTCACTGGTGTCGAAAATGGTGTGTACTGGGGCCGGATCCTCCACGGGTGTTGGCAGCGGGCATTGGCTGAGGGCGTCAGCATGGCTGAGGTTTTTTCCTGGGCGGTGAACTAATTTGTATGAATAAGCCGCCAGGAATAAGGTCCACCTTGTCATCCTGGGTGACAAGACTTGCGGCGTTTGTTTCTCCCCGGAGAGAAGTCCCAACAGTGGTTTGTGATCTGTAACTAGTTCGAAGTTGTGCCCGAATAAAAATTCATGGAATTTTTTTACCGCGGCTACGGCAGCGAGGGCCTCTTTGTCAATTTGACTATAATTACGTTCTGTAGTTGAAAATGTTCGAGAAAAGAATGCGATTGGAGCTTCGGATCCGTTGGGAAGCCTGTGACTTAGTACGGCCCCAATCCCGAAGGGTGAGGCGTCAGCAGCTAAAACCAGTGGCAGGTGCTGGTTGAATTGAATCAGCACCGCGTCTGAAGTAAGTAGTGACTTGACTGCCCTAAAAGCGTATTCCTCTTTGGGTCCCCAATGCCATGGTGTATTTTTGTCTAAAAGTCTATGCAGTGGTTTGGCCACTGAAGCTTTGTGAGGCAGGAATGATGCATAGAAGTTCAGCAGGCCTAGGAAGGCTTGTAGCTCTGGTTTGGAAGAGGGAGTGGGTGCCTCGTGAATGGCTTTGACCTTAGATTCCACCGGGTGAATGCCAGAGGCATCTATTCGGTACCCAAGAAAGTCCACCTGTTTAGTGGCTATGGCGCATTTTTCTTTTTTTAGTTTGAGGCCATGCTGTCTGAACCTATCCAATACCCCTCTTACTCTGAGAAAAAGTTGGGCTCTGTCCCGGGCTGAAACCAAGATGTCATCAAAGTACGGAACCACACCAGGAAGGCCCTGCAGGATCCGTTCCATTAATGACTGGAATATGCCCGGGGCGACGCTGACGCCAAATTGGAGGCGCTTGCATCGGAAGGCCCCCCTGTGGGTAACAATGGTTTGTAATTCGGCCGTTTGGTTGTCCACAGGAAACTGCTGGTATGCCTGTGACATATCCAATTTGGCGAATATAGTTCCTGGTTCAAATGTGTGAAGTAAATGTTGGATTACTGGCACTGGGTATGCGCTAGTCTGCAGATAGCGGTTTATTGTGGTCTTGTAGTCTGAACACATTCTTATACTACCATCCTTTTTTAGGGTGTGACAATTGGTGTCTCCCATCTAGCAAAATCTGTGGGTTCAATTACCCCTGCTTGAGTAATTTGTCTAGTTCCGCATCTAGCTTAGATCGCAGAGCAAATGGTACTCTTCGGCTTTAAGCGGATGGGAACTGCTTGGGGTCTACCGAGAAGGATATAGGTGTGCCTTTGTAACAGCCCAATTCATCACTGAATACGTCAGCGTAATCTGAAAAGAGTGAGTCGGTATCGGAGGATGAGACAGCATGTACTCCCGTTAAGCTAAGGCCGAGAAAGGGGAACCAATCCAACCCCAGAAGACTAGGAAGGGCACCATCAACTACCACTAATGGCAGGTGGCCTTTAAAGGATTTGAATTTGACGAGGAACTTCCCTGTTCCGAGCACGAATATTCTTCCCTTGATAGTCCCTCAAGGATAGGCGACTCTTCTGCAGTTGCTTCCTGGACAGGCTGGGATGTATTTTCTTAAATGTGCTCCACGAAATAATCGAGAGTGCTGACCCGGTATCGACCTCCATAAGGCAGGGTTTACCTTCTAAATGAATGGAAAGTTGTATTTTATTAGGTGTCAAAAAAGTATGGTTAGCTTGATAGCATGTATAACAATTTTCTACTTGCCTGGGTGGCCCCGGAGGGGCGTAGGATGATGTCTTTTGTGGAGTCACGTGTGTTGCCTGGCACACCCTGGCGATGTGCCCTTTCTTGTTGCAATTGTTGCAGGTGGCGTTTCTGAACCTGCACATCGCTCTGGCATGGGGACCACCGCATGAGAGACAAAGCTGGGTGTGCCTAGGCGTGTTGCCGTCTCTAGGTCTAGCTCCTACCTGTGGTTGCTTGAATGGTTTAAGGCGGTGGACTTCTGAATGTTCAATAGGCTCTTCCTCGTTCACTGCTTCCTCGGAATGCACAGTGACTGGACTGGTTTTGGGTGCGCCTCCCTGTATTTCAGCGGCTGACTGTATGGCTAGCTCAGCGGCCAGGGCTTCTTCGATTGCTTGGGCTAGGTTAAGGTCCTTTCTGGCCAATAAGCGCCTCTGTAGCCTCGTGTCTCTGACCCCACAGACAAGTTGATCCAGGAGCATGTCATCGAGGTAGTTTTTAAATTCACAATGAAGGGCTGCGGTTCTGAGGGCAGCCATATACTGATTTATGGTTTCTCCATCCGCTTGTTTCCTCATGCGAAAGGCAAAGCGTCTCGCGATCTGCGACGGCTTTGGCGAATAATGATTGGAGAGTATCTCCAGCAGCTCAGACCACGGAACATTCTTTAACTCCCTCGGGGCGCATAGTGCTGTTGCGGTGTCGAACACTGTGGCCCCGCAGTAACTCAGGAAAAATGATTTCTTCTTATTGTCTGTAGCATCGGCCAGCCCAACAGCATCAATGTAATGATTGAAACGGTTCCTGTAAGAGTCCCACTTGTCTTCGTCTGGCTTAAATGGCGGGAACGCCGGATTTGAATTCATGTTTGGTTTCAACCTGTGGCAGGTTGATCAATCTCACTGGGAATACAGGCCCTGGATGTGGTAGCAGCTGCAGCTCGCAGCGCTATTTCAGCTCAGTGTCTCAGCTCTTGGAATCTCTCTGGGTTTGTGTGGGTAGCAGCTGCAGTTCGCAGTGCTATTTCAGCTTAGTGCTTCAGCTCTTAGAATCTCTCTGGGTTTCCACGCTCTATATTGCCCTTGGCGGCTAGGCTGTAGCGCCGTAACTGACGTCTGTTTGAATTTCGCGCCCTTACAAGGGCGTAGGCGGCTATGGCTGTAGCTTCGTGCCGACAGCGATTTAAATTGCGCGCCAACTTTCAGCGATTGTGAACGCAGCGCCGAGGCTCGGCTAAGCAGAATCCGGCAATTTCGGCTGGATTCAATGCCGGGCGGCTGAGGCTCTCAGCGCCCTACTTCCCTGTAGCTATTTGTGCACTTGAGCGGCTACACGCTCCACTTCGCTCTGTATCTGTAACGGCTGACCGAGCTCTCAGCGGCGCGGCTACGGCTCAGCGTTCAGGTGTGTGACTTCAGCTCTTGTATTGCTGCTGGTTGGCCGGATCCCACCCTCGTCGCCAATGTTAGATCTCGAAAAGGAGGGAGGCCACACCAGAGCATTTCTCAAAACACGCTTTATTCGGAAATAAAGGGGGCTGTCGCATCTGCATTGCTAACAGCAGACCTACCAGCGAACAGCGGTTGGCTCAACCTAGCAGCCGGCTTTTATAGCTGGCTGTCGAAGGGAGCCAACCAATGGGGGGTGTAAACGCCCCCGCAGGAAGAGCGGACCTGATGGAGAACTGGTGTCAGCCCCGAGGACATAACAACTTGGCTATACTTCTTCAGGCCTGACTGATGGTCTTGATACAGTCTCTAGCCTTTTGGTAAGTGAGAGGGTCCTCAAAGCACTTATGAGAGTCATGAAATGAATTTTCTCAACTGATGTGTCATCATTGTGAAGGATGACTATTCACTTCACTACTGCTCCTTCCAGGGCCATGATGATCACATCTTAACTTGCCACTTTCTGTGGCTATTTTGGGGCTGTATTCCTGCATGTAGGTCCAGACTCGGACCAGAAAGAACCTTCATTGCCAGGGATCTACATCAAGTTCATGCCCAGCAGTGGAGTCTTGCAGCTCCTCCTCACCTATGTGATTCTCACAGGAGCCCTGCACTGGGCCAACCCTCCAGGTGTTTGGGCTGCTGCAGCCACTGCAGCCACAGGTCCACCCACCAGTGTTCCTGCTACAGTAGATACGGTTGCCCCATTGGTTGCTGAGGCTGGGTGTGGTTGCTAGTCTGGTTGGGAAGCTTGGGTAAGGGCTTTGTGTGCCTTGAGGTTTTTGAAGGCACCCTGCATAAATTTGATGGCTTGCTCCATCATCCAGGTGATTTGGCCATGTTCTCCATCCATCTTTTCCTCCTCCTCTTCCAGTCCTCCTCTTCCAGTCTCAGGGAGGACACCACTGCCAGCTCAGACATGGAGGCCTTAAGGCATAGTGGCATCCCAACCTGACAGTGCAGTGGGGGAACAGTGGGCATGGTAAGGTGCCATGAAGCCCATCACCCTCCCTTTGAGGTATGACAGAGTGCTGCCTTGTCCTTGGGAAGGTGTGCCTGGCGGGGAGGAATGGCCCGGTTTCCAACAGACCTAAAGGTTGCTGGGGTAAGGCAATAAAAAACACCCAGAAGTCCAGAAGTCTCCATTCCAATCACTTTTTCTCTCAGGTTTCAACGCAAGCGGGTTATCTTTCCTGTAATTCATGATAGTCAGTAGCTGAGCTATTGCATTTTCATTGCCAATAGTATCTATGCTAATAAATATTGCCCTGAAGAATAAAGTCTACATTTCTATTACCTGTCATAAACTTTTATGCATAAATCAATATTAATAGCCTGGAATTGCAGAGATATGGTAGATCTTAAAAGATAATTTATCTGGCACTTAATCTTTGACATGTTCTCACATTGGAGAAATATTGCAAAGCAATTGGCAATGACAGACTGCCTTTCTTTCATGGGTGGCATTGGGGAAAGCGGGTGCTTAAACAGTAGCCCTTGTTGAAATAAAAATAATGTTCAGGTTCAATAGTTGGCAAATGTGGCTGATGCAAATTTTTTGAGGTGCGGGAAATGTAGGCTCTTCCCTCGTGATAACGGAAACATATCTTCATTTCTGTCCCTTTCAACCTTGAAGTAGCTCAAGGAATGGAAAAGGAACTGAGACATTTTCCATGCCTCTTAAAACAGAGGAAGGCGGTGGAGGGAGATTTTTAATCTAATCTGTCAGCTTTAATAAGCATTCCATGTGTGTAGAGAAAAAAAGATAACAAGGAAAGGGAGTTTCTGAAGAGCCCTTGACTAAACAAAAGGCAAATTTTCTTGCATGTTGTAGGGAAAAAGTTCCTGTCAACTATTAACCATAAACACAATTAGAACAGCATGGATATGGCACAACAAAGTTTGGGACAATGATCTTGTGGTCCAGCTTTCCAACTGCATTATTATAATTATTACTATTGCTGTTGTGATCCTTACTAGATTTAAAATTTACCTTTATATCCATAATATACCTTTAATTTCAGTTAGGATTTTATTTATATTTATTTAAAAGACATTCTCTACATGGCCATTTTAGGAGTGACAACCTTTGGCAGTTTGTAATATAAAGTAACATTAAAAAAACAAACCCCAAATCCAGCAACCACAAAAACTGTTTTCCAATATAAAGATATTTTTTTTTAGGGAACGAAAATGAGGAGGGTGAAGTCAACACAGTAATCCTTGCTGGCCAGAAATTGAGCAGAGTTTGGCTGGGAACTTCCTTTTTTAAAAAATAATAATCTAAGTCTTACATAATAAAATGTTCATTTTCCTTCAGTCTTGGTTACTTAATAGAAGAGTTTGCTAGAGCCCTTGACTTCTTTCAATAAGACAATCAGAAAATTTGTACAATTACAAAGTTGGTCATCTGAAAACTCTCTTAATGTGCTTTTATTTATATTTAGTATGTTATATGAGGCCAGTTGCTTTGCAGAACAAGCCTTGCAGACCAACTCCATGAAAGCAAAAATTCAGCATGTCAGCAACAACAGCAAATGTTGCTTAGGCAATGAGAAAGATGAAACAGTAGATCATCTTATCAGTAGCTGCAGCCTACAATGTCATGATTGAGTTGCCAAAAACATACATTTTGCCAGAAGTTTAGGTTCGAATACAGCAAAAATTATTGGGAATACCAAATTGACAAAGTTCTTGAAAATAAACAGGTCAAGATCTTGTAGGACTTTCACAAAGAAAAAAGTCTGGTCCATTGATATTACAATACCAGGTGATACAGGAATTGAAGACAATTAGAAAAATAATGAAATACCGCTATCTGCAAATTGAAATTGAGCAATTAAGAAATCAGTGGCTGTAATAGGACCCCTTGGAGCAATACTCAAAGGGCTGCCTTCATACATTGGAAATTTTCAATCTATTAGACCTTAATAACCTGACTTTGCAAAAAACAACTTTATTCAGAACTGCCCACATATTCAGATGTCACCTTAACAACACTTAGGTCCTTGGTTAGAACTTGAATTGTTAAGTTTTTACCAGCTTCAGAGTGTGAATCAAATTGAAGATCAAATCAATAACAACAACAATAATAATAAGTCACCTTCATCCTCTGAGTTGTCTCTGGAATGCACTCTCACCCTTTTGGGAATCTAAACTACATTCCATCGCACCATCATAACTTTGAATGGTTGTTAAAGATCTAGTTATAAGTCAAGGACTAGCTATAAAATTATGCTCACGAAATCCAATGCATCTGTTCAATATTTTTAATCAACTTTCCTATAACTTTTCTATAACTTGGCTTAACACCCTTCATTTATGGCTTGGAGTCGTACACATCTAGTATTATCAGATATCACAATCAGAAGTAATAAGATAAAGATTATTCATTGTCAAGTTAGCTGCAGCTTCTTTTCATCCCATTGTCTTATGACAAATGCTTTTGCTCCAAGGTTTGCTCTTTGATTCACTAAAATTTTTCCTCCAAATGCACATGGTGCTTCATCTGGCATGATTTTTCTCAAAGTAATTTACCTAGCTATTATTTGGGGGATTCATCCCACTCTTGAGAATACCATGGATAACTAAGAAAACAAGCTGATGGATCATCAAAGAAATCAACCCAGAGTTTTCACTTGAGGCACAAAAATTGATATCTATTATCAATTTGGATGTATTATCCAGCGACCCCCAACTCTCAGCAGAACTGTCTAATGCTGGGAAGAGTGTAAGAAAGGAGAAGAAAAAGATGACCAGCGGGAAGGGGGATGAGTATACAGTTGGAGATTTGAAAGAAAAGTTTAGGGATAGATTGTCATGGAGAAAATCTTTGTGATCACTGGGAGTTGAAAATTATTCGATGGCACATAATCAATCAATCAATTAAATGAACAAACAATTGTATCTCACAAAAGAAAATATGCAATATTTGCCAGTGATAATTAATTTGCTAATAATTGTTATTTCATTTTTGTCTGTCAGAGTGACATCTTCCTGGCACTTCCTGAATGAGAGCTACGATGTTCAGAAGGTGATTTATGGCCTGCATTAAAGCAAGGAATGTTTTTAGAAGGTGCATTAAACTTTGAATCCATCTTAAAGACTTCTCTAGATGTCTTGGTGTGATGAATCTACAAAATTATAATAACCACTGGCGACTAGTTTCACTTACCTCAATTGGAGATCTAATCTCACTGAAAATGTTCACACAACAAACTTTAAACTTAAACTTTATATGCATCAGCAGTGCAGGATTGAATCACTGCTAGCAATAGAAAGTCTTCAATATTAAGATACAATATTATAAATGGCTCTGTAATGAAATGCAGAGAGGAAACTGCAAGAATTGAAGAATGTAGTACATTTGACAAAAGAGCTTTCATTTTAAGGCTCACCAAAAAAGACTGAAATAGTGCATGAATCTATTAGAAATATTTGTGCTCATCGGCTACATTTTCAAATATTCTGTGGCAATGATATCAAAACACTGACAAAAATAACCATGAAATACTTTAAGGATTGAAAAATATGATAGAATTCTGTTTTTCTCTGATCAAAGATAGAATATTAATACCTTGGCAAACCGCTTCCCCTATTTTCCAGTTCCAACCAATTCAGCAGGCGGAGCCTCTGATATCACAAAGGATACAATCACCAACTATTGATTATTTAGAATTATACATGAAAAATTATTATCATTCCATAATGACAGATTTGTTCTGGCAAGAATGACAATATGTAATTCAAGCAGAAAAATCTTTTTAACATCCTGAATCTGTAGGCCTGTAATTCCCCAATATGCCTTATGAAAAAACACTGAGGCAGCAAATCCTTGGCCTTCTTTTTTTTTTAAATTGAATTACAACTCCCAAATCCCTCATTATTAAGTCATTCTGAATGGAGATACTGGAGCAACCTCTGAAAGAGCCATAGGTTTGGATCCATAGTGTAAAGAGTAAACCATTGGGTACTTGAGGTGGCCTCTCCAAGATGTCATTGTCCCAGAATTCAGAGCAATATTTCTATACTATTCCATGGACAGGAAATAGGCTGCATTGAAACCTAATAAAGACAAACCAGTGGTAAGTGAGTTTATCCAAATAATGGATGGTGAGTTTATCCAAATAATGTTCAGCCTGAAGAATCACATTTGTAATATCTGATACAAGCATATTCATTTTTAATTGGAGCTTTGTGAAACATTTTGAAGTGGATGTGCCAGTTACAATCCTGTTTAGTGGCATCTTCTTTGTTAGACTGTCCTTAAAAATCCTCTACTGACTTAATAAAAAACACTACTAGATTATAGATTAAAATTACATATTATGTTAATATCACACATTATACTAACATTATGTTACATTCTTTGGATCCTAGTTAGCTTTAAAGCCCAATTAAAAATGTTGATAATATTGCAGACTCTTAACAATTTCACATATATTTTCAACCCAACTTTATTCATCACCAGATCTATGTTTGCTCTAAGACTATTTTATTCTTCATTTTAAAATGACATTTTTCTCATTGGGACAGGCAGTTTAAAGCAACTTACTGCATTTTATAAATGATTTAACTGTGTGTAAGTATTCAATTTGTCCTCCAAGCTAGCCTGACTCAGGTTATCCCTTGGAGATGTTAAATGTTTACAATCTATGAGTTAAATAAAATATATAGACTGTAATAATCTGCTTAGATTTAGTAGCTGCTCTCCAAGTTATGTCAGAAACAATTAACCACATGCTTTATTTTTAAGAACTAAGTGTAATTCATCTTCTGATTTTGATTTTGTGGCAAAATGAGACTAATTGCAGAGGGATTTAACAAGTATATGATATTCTTTATCTGTTATATAACAAGCAAGATACAGAGCTGAACATCAACAGTGAGAAATGTTAGATCGGGTACAGACGAGACGCGAGACCAGTGAACTTAAAGCTCTTTATTTCAGTGTTAAGACCTGTACAAGATCTTGGAACCATGGCAACCCTTCATATAGGGATTACTTGAGGCTTGCCGGCCAATGACAGGGCTTTGAATCTCCCGCGATCGGCTCGGCCAATCACGGTTGATTCTTAGAAAGCCAATCACGGCCGTTCAGTGGACCAATCGGAAAGCGGTCCATGTGGACCAATCAGATTTCATCATTTGGAGTATGTTAATATAGAACACCCCTCCCTTCTTGATTCAGTCCTACACAGCGTGGTTACGTAGTCGCGTAGATAGGAGGGGCTTTGTACCTGCCTATTTGACCTGCGCGGTTCAGTTGATGTTTGGTCTTCAACCGGTCCAGATGGACTCCTTGTTGCTCTCATCTCTCCTGATGGAACCACCTGGAAGGGTGAGCTGGGCCTACTGCGGTAGCTCCCTCCCGGTCTACTCAGGCTGGTTGAGCTGCCGGCTCTGCTGTTCCCGCCTGGTCTTTCCGGGCTGGTTGAACTGGCTTGGCTGCTCCTTCCAGGTGAAGCTCTGGGTTGTTCATCTGCTGTTGGTTTGTCATCTACCGGTGAGTATTGCTGGTTTCTTTTGGCTTGAGGGTGTTCGGTTTGTGTTTTAGGATTTTCTTTTTCTGTTTGTTTATTGCTTGAGGGTTCCCTCCCCCTCTGGTTTCTTTATTAGTGACTCTTTGTGGTGTTTGCGAGTTGTCTTCATTGTTGGTGGCTAATCTTGACCTTAATTGGTCAATGTGCCATTTCCAGCTTCTTCCATCGTCCATTTGTAAATGGTATGATCGGGGGCCTGTTACCTGGATTATTTTTGCAGGTACCCAGAGCAGGTCTCCCGTGAAATTTTTAGCATAGACTGTGTCTCCTGTGTTAAATGTTCGGTGTTTGCTTGATGAGTCTGGGGGTTTCTCAGGGTTGTAAGTCTATCTAACTGGGATCGTAATTTTCTGCCCATGAGGAGTTCTGCTGGGCTTTTGTTGGTCATTGTGTTGGGTGTTATGTGTTGTATTAATAGCATTTTATTTATTTTTTCCTGTATGTCCCCAGTTTCAATTTTTTGTATGGCATTTTTCGTGTAACGAACCATGCGTCCTGCCTGCCCGTTCACCGCCGGATAAGCGGGCGCTGTCAATGCATGTCGTATGCCCCGTTCTGCCAGGAATTTTTCAAAGGCCAGTGTGGTAAATTGTGGCCCGTTGTCTGACACCAGCACGTCTGGTAGGCCGTGGGTGGTGAATAGTTTGTTTAGTTTTTTGATAATGGCCTCCATGGTGGTGGATTTCATGGCGCTTACCTCCAGCCAGTTGGAGTAAGCGTCGACCATTATCAGGAATGTGTGTCCCTTGGTAGGTCCGGCGAAGTCTATATGGATCCTGGACCATGGTCCCCTGGGGGTTTCCCATTCCAGGATTGGGGCGGAGGGAGGGCTGGGTCTGGTTTCCTGGCATCTCCTGCATGATGCTACCCAAGTCTCGATTTGTTTGTCCATTCCTGGCCACCAGGCGTAACTCCTGGCCAGGGCTTTCATCTTAACTATACCCAGGTGCCCCTCATGCAACATAGACAACACCCTCTTTTGTAGCGTTTCAGGGATCACTACCCTGTCCCCCCCAAAGTATACAACCCTTCTGTGTAAAGAGTTCAGTTTGCCGATTTTGAAAAGTCCTGAATTGTTCACTGCCATCGTTTTCCGGCCACCCTTTTTCCACCCAGTTCAAGACCCGCATCAGCCGTTTGTCTTTATTAGTCTCTCGGGCAATGTCTGACGCGGTCAAGGGTGGGTTGGGTAGTGTTTCTATGTGTAGCATTGCTGTTGTGGCTGCGGGGTCATCCTCTAGGTCGGGCAGGGGTGAGCAGCTCAATGCGTCTGCATGCATAATGTTCTTCCTGGTTCGGTGTGCCAGCTGGTAGGAGTAGGTGGCAAGGAACTCGGACCACCTTCTCATCCTTGACGACAGTATGTTCGGGGTGGCCTTGTTCCCTGCCAGTATCCCCAGCAGCAGCTTGTGATCAGTGATAATTGAAAAGGTCCTACCGTATAGGTATTCATGGAACCTTTTCACTCCGGTGATGACTGCTAGGGCCTCCTTGTCCAGCTGGCTGTAGTTTCTCTCCGGCTTGGATAGTGTCCTTGAGAAGAAAGTGATGGGTGCTTCTCTTCCGTCCAGCAGCGTGTGGCTGAGAATGGCTCTGACACCAAAGGGTGAGGCGTCGCAGGTCACGGCTAATGGCAGAGTCTTGCTGTATTGGATAAGAACTGAGTCTGATGTTAGCAAGTATTTTGTCTGCTTGAATGCATTTTCTTCCTGCTTCCCCCAGGCCCAAGTGGCTGTTTTGTCCAGCAGCCTATGGAGGGGTTCCGCTACCATCGCCTTCTGGGGCAGGAAAACATTGTAAAAGTTAATGAGGCCAAGAAAAGCCTGCAGTTCAGTCTTATTTCTAGGTCTAGGAGCTTCTCTGGTGGCTTTGAGCTTTTTTTCTGTGGGGTGGATTCCATTTTTGTCTAGGAGGTACCCCAGGAATTCAACTTTTTCAGTGTAAAGTTGACATTTTTCCTTTTTAACTTTTAGCCCAGTGTCTTTGAATTTCTGCAAGATCTCCCTTAGGCGGCTTTCTAATTGGGTTTTATTTGTAGCTGACACCAGTACATTGTCGAAATAGGGAACCACCCCTTTTATTCCTAGTAAAAGTCTTTCCATCAGGCTCTGGAAGACCCCTGGTGCCATGCTGACTCCAAATTGGAGACATTTGCACCGGAATGCCCCTCGGTGGGTGACAATGGTCTGCGCCTCCGTGGTCTTGGCATCGACTGACAGTTGCTGATACGCCTGCGCCAGATCGAGTTTTGTGAAGACCTTCCCTCCCCCCAGTGAGTGCAGAAGGTGCTGTACCAATGGGACAGGGTAGGCACTCGGCTGCAACGCATGGTTGAGGGTGGCCTTGTAGTCACCACAGATTCTTATGGACCCATCAGGCTTGATCGGGGTGACTATGGAAGTTTCCCACCGGGCATGGTCTATAGCCTCTAAAACCCCTTGCATGATGAGCTTGTCTAACTGCTCATCGATTTGGGGCTTGAGCACGAATGGCACTCGTCGTGGCTTAAGGTGGATTGGGGCAACATTCAGGTTTAGGCTGAAGGATGTTGGGGACCCCCAGTACTTGCCTAGGTCGCCGTTGAAGACCTCCTGGAAGTCCCTCATGAGCATTTCCTCCCAGTCCGCCTCGGCGAAGTGGTTGATGCCCATCACCTCGATCCCCAATGGTGTGAACCATTGTAGTCTCAGCAGGCTTGGGCGGTCTTTGTTCATGACGGTGAGTGGAAGTACCTCTGTGCACCCCTTGAAAGATAATTTTAAATGTCCAATCCCAGCCACGGGAATGCAGTTTCCCTGATAGTCCTTCAGGGTCAGCTTCTGGCTTTCTAGATCGCTCCTGTGGATGGTAGGCACCAGGCGCTTGATTGTGTGCCAGGAGACCATGGAGAGGTAGGATCCAGAATCTACCTCCATCACGCATGGCTGGTCTTCGATGCCTACCTCCACGTGCATTTTCTGGGCGTCGAGGGTTATTGAGTGCCCGATGACGACCGTCCGATGGGTCTCTTCTTTTTGCCTGGCCTCGCTGAACCACTTGTTCTGCCCGTCCTGGCTCCATCAGTTCTTGGCGTGATGGTCTCTGGTCCTGGGGGGGGTGCCTTCTCATCGTCGGGGGCTGCCGTCTCGTCACCAAGGGCTGTGGTTCCTCTTGTTCTGGCACACCTTGGCGATGTGCCCCCGTTTGTTGCAGTGCCGACAGATGACATCGAGGAACAGGCATTCTGAGCATGGATGATCGCCCCCGCACCCGGCGCACTGGAACCCTGACTTATGACCTCGCCGCTCTCGCTGGTCTTGTTCCGCCTGCAGCTGGTGGATCTCCTCCTCCTCGTCCTCGGTATCTGAGAAGGAGTCGTGGTCTCTGTGGTGCGTGGTGGTGGTCTTGTGGTTGGCCTCTAGTTGTGCTTCTGGGGTTGGTATCATCTCCGCGGTTGTAGGTCAGTCTGCTGCATGCATCTGTCGCATCTGGGCTGTGGACTGCTTGGTGGCTTCGGCCGCCGTCGCTTCAGCGATGGCCTCAGTGACTGAGATGTCTGCCCTTGCCATCAGCCAGCTCTGGAGGATGGGGTCCCTGAGCCCGAGGACCACGCGGTCTCGTAGGGCCTCATCCATGCTGGTGAAGCCACACATGCCCCTGAGGTCCCTGAGCACGGCAACGAAGTCACTGATGCTCTCGCCCTCTTTCTGATCCCTCCGATAGAATTCATGCCGTCGGATGAGATTGGGCATGGCGGGGGCATAGTGGCTCCACAACAGCTGGTCGAGGTCGGGCCAGTCCATCTCTTTTACGTCTGCGGGTTTGGCTAGGGCTTTAGCCATCTTGAATGCTGTGGGGCCACAGTGCATTAGGAACATGGCCCTCTTCTTCTGTCTGTTGGCATCCTTTAGATTGCTGCTCTTGAGGAACATTAGGAATCAGTCAATGTATGATTCCCAATCCTCCGCAGCCTGGTCGAAGGGTGCGGATGGTGAGGTGTTGCCGGACATCTCGTCTGGATTTCGGTGTCGGTTCACCAGGTGCTTCGTTGGTCTCGGTGTCTCACGATCCCATCCTCGTCACCAGTGTTAGATCGGGTACAGATGAGACTCAAGACCAGTGAACTTAAAGCTCTTTATTTCAGTGTTAGGACCTGTACAAGATCTTGGAGCCACGGCAACCCTTCATATAGGGATTACTTGAGGCTTGCCGGCCAATGACAGGGCTTTGAATCTCCCGCGATCAGCTCGGCCAATCGCGGTTGATTCTTAGAAAGCCAATCATGTCCGTTCAGTGGACCAATCAGAAAGCGGTCCGTGTGGACCAATCAGATTTTATCGTTTGGAGTATGTTAATATAGAACAAGAAATATTACAGAAAGAATCTAGACTCATTCATGAATTATGTAGTCCATGTAGTATTCAGTTTTCAGGTACTGGGTTTTGATCCAGCATATCCCTAGAAGCCTCCCACTCTAGACAATTTTCTTTGTGATTTATTACTTTTATTGGATTCCTTAAGTGCATTTATATATAATTCTGTATAAATAATAACACATTAACGAAGAGCAAAGTAAAAATGTAGCTAAAGTTACAATATCAACACATCACATTTTTAAACACACATTTTAATCTATAGCTAAAGGCTTGAATACTCTTACTCCAAAAGAGGCTAGCATCTGGATATTTTCTCTTTTTCATATGATTAATGGGCCGAGCTTTGTATTTTTAATATTGCCAATACTTAGAGTGGAATCATATGCTTTGAATATCATATCTATTGTAACTATGTGAATTATCTTTCTTTTTTTTTCTTCTAGTTCAAAAGTTAAAGTTTGAGATGTTTTTTTTAAGCATCAGCACATCTTGGCATAATGTGTGAATTCTCAGTTCAAAAATGTTTTTATATATTATTTATGCCTGATTTTTGTGATGATCAGTTTTCTTTTACATAACTATTTTTTCATATTGTGTGTCAGTGTGTTCTTTGGATATTTTATTTGTAACTTTACTTGATGTATACATATGTAGAAATATTCTACCATTAATGGTCGTCTTAAAAAGAGGTTTTCCATTAAACATTAGAAACATTACAATAAACTTTTCTATGAAGTATGAGGTTGTGCAAGGTTTTTATTACATTTACTGTTGTAATGCATTTGCTATTGCTCTTACACAGTCTTTCTAGTGAAGTGGTTTATAAATTCATAACTATATACATAAAACATGTATATGGACTTCTTTCATTTTCACAATTCGGTGCATGTGTTTTTATTTGTCCAGAAATTAACTTGTAAAGCCCTTCACAGTGTGGATAAAATGCACTTTCCCATTTATCCCTGCTAAATTCCAGGCAGTAAACACACACATTAATTGGAATAGGCCTGCAGTCTAAGTAAGGCTGCCCTTGAAAAGCATTTAGACAGATTATAGAAACTGTTATGTCCTGAGGACTCAAGGAGTTCTCACTCAGGTCCACTCACTTTACGTGGGCGTTATTCCCCCATTCCCATTGGTTGGCTCTTCCCAGCAGCCAGCTATAAAAGCAGGCTGCGGGGTCCAACCGGTTGCTGATTGCTGCGAGCCAGTTCCAGGCTTGGCAAGCACGGTCAGCCCTTTATTGTAAAATAAAGTATTGTTGCACTCATGCTCTGGTTCAGCCTCTCATTGCTCAAACAAAACACTGGCGACGAGGATGGGATGGCTACCAGAAGCACCTTGCAACCGCTGAGTCACTAGCCACCGATCCGCAGCCCAGAGAGAGCGATCGGTTGGCGACAAGGGAAACGCTGATCCGCAGCCAGAGAGAGCGGTCAGCCAACAATACGAGCGATCAAAAAGAGCAAACGCTGATCCGCAGCCAGAGAAAGCGGTCTGATTCAAAGTTAGAAGCGCCTGTAGCCGCTTGTTAGCCCCGCTGCAGGAAAGTGAAGCGCTGCGAGCCGCAGCCGCTCTGTATTTGGCGCGAAATTCAAACGGGTGTCATTTGAATTTCGAGCCAGTAGGAGACACAGCACAGCGCTGTAGGAAGTCACTAGCGCCTCACTTTTGGCGCGAATCAAGACACCTCCAACGGCTAGCAGCCAACGTGGTAACCCAGAGAGAGAAAGAGAGGGTAGCAAAAAACCTCTCCAGAGCTGATATCACTCACGGCGCCCGTAGTCCCAGAGAGATTTTTCCGCAGGTAGCCCAGCCGCTTCCAGCACCATGAGTTCCAACCCAGTATTCCCGGCGTTTAAACCAGACGAAGAGAAGTGGGAGTCGTATAAGAACCGCTTCAATCATTACATCGATGCGGTCGGCTTGGCGGATGCGAGAGCATCGGAAAAATCCTATTTCCTAATCTACTGCGGAGCCACCGCTTACGATACCGCCGCAGCACTCGTAGCGCCGAGAGAATTGAAAAACGCCCGTGGTCCGAGTTGCTTGAGATCCTCACTAACCACTACGCTCCCAGGCCTTCACAAATCGCCAGGAGGTTCACGCCCGTATGAGGAAGCAATCAAGTAAGGAGACCATCAATCAATATATGGCCGCCCTCAGAACAGCAGCCCTGCACTGCGGGTTTGGAACATACTTGGAGGACATGCTCTCGATCAATTAGTTTGTGGGGTCAAGGATCTCAACCTACAGAGGCGCCTGCTAGCAAAAAGACCTCAACCTCGCACAAGCGGTCGAGGAGGCCCTAGCAGCCGAGCTAGCAACGAACTCAGCCACCGAAATTCAGGGCCCAAGTGCCAAGCTAGCATCATTCCCAGTCCATTCCGAAGAGGTGGAAGTGGAAGAAACCCACAACGATGAAAATGACGTCCACCGCCTCGCCAACGACAGACGGTCGCAGGTAGGGGCCAAACAAGAATACACCGGTCCTCCCAAGCACATCACATTGTGCCTAGCCTGTGGGGATCGCATCAAAGGGCCACCTGCAAGTTTAAAGGAGCCACTTGCAACAACTGCCATAAGAGGGGGCACATCGCAAGAGTCTGCCAAGCCCCCCAAAGCGCTGCACACAGACCCCCGTCCTCACACTCGGGACCACAGAGGCAAGTATTAAACTGTCGCACGCACCGCCTTGCCAGGCGTACTTGCCACGCTGTTAGTAAAATTTCTCTCTCCGTTTCCCTAGAAGGTAAACCGTGCCACATGGAGGTTGACACAGGGTCAGCGCTCTCAATAATCTCGTGGAACACCCTCAAGAGACTCCACCCCAGCCTATCTACTACCCGGCTTCAGAGATGCCAGTTCGGTCTGAAGGACTACCAGGGGAAGGCCATTCCCGTGATCGGCAGAGGCAAGTTCTTTGTCAGTTTTAGAGCTTTTAAAGGCCACCTACCTCTAGTGGTAGTTAACGGCAATCTACCCACCTTATTGGGGCTCGATTGGTTTCCCCACCTCGGCCTAGGGTTAACAGGAGTCCATGCTGTCACAACCTCAGACACTGACTCCTTATTCGCTGACTACGCAGATGTGTTCAGCGAAGAGCTGGGGTGTTATAATGGAACCCCATCTCGTTCACCGTTGACCCCCAGGCAGTCCCAATCAGATTAAAACCACGTAGAGTTCCATTTGCTATTCGACCAAAACTAGACGCTGAATTGGATAAACTACTAAAACAAGGGGTCATTGAGCCAACAGATTTCGCCAAGTGGGAGACGCCCATCGTCACACCCTTAAAAAGATGGTAGCCTGAGAATTTGCTCGACTACAAGACAACAATCAATAAATATTTACAAGTTAGCGCCTACCCTGTGCCCGTCATTCAGCACTTATTGCACACATTCGAGCCAGGCAGTATTTTTGCTAAATTGGACATGTCTCAAGCATATCAGCAGTTCCCTGTTGATAACCAAACAGCGGAACTTCAGACCATCGTCACTCACAGGGGTGCCTTCCGATGCAAGCGTCTCCAATTTGGCGTAAGTGTTGCCCGGGTATTTTTCAATCCTCATGGAGCGGATTTTACAGGGCCTCCTGGTGTAGTACCCTACTTCGACGACATCTTGGTCTCGGCCAGGGACAGACCCCAACTCTTCCAGAGAGTGCGAGCAGTGTTAGAGAGGTTCAGACAGCATGGCCTCAAGTTAAAAAAAAGAAAAATGCGCCATTGCCACTAGACAGGTGGACTTTCTGGGTTATAAAATTGACGCCTGGCATTCACCCCTGGAGTCCAAGGTTAGAGCAATCCACGAAGCTCCCACACCAACCTCCAAAACGGAGCTACAAGCTTTCTTAGGGCTGCTGAACTTTTATGCATCCTTCTTGCCCCATAAAGCCTCAGTAGCCGAACCCCTACACAGATTACTAGACAAAAAGTCACCGTGGCACTGGGGGCACAAAGAAGACCAGGCGTTTAACGCCGTCAAATCACTACTTACGTCAGAGGCAGTGCTCATCCAATTCGACCCCAACCTTCCTTTAGTACTGGCAGCAGACGCATCCCCTTTTCGAATTGGGGCGGTCCTTAGTCACAGACTCCCCAATGGCGCCGAGGCCCCATCGCCTTCTTCTCCAGGACGCTCTCGGCCACGGAGCGAAATTACAGCCAAATAGACAAGGAAGCCCTAGCAGCTGTTGCAGCCGTGAAAGTTTCACGAATTCCTTTTGGCCATTTCTTGAACTGGTCACCGACCATAAGCCCCTCCTGGGCCTACTGGCCGGCGACAAACAGACACCTCAAGTCCTTTCCCCTAGAATGACAAGGTGGACACTTTTCCTAGTGGCCTACTCATACAAACTTATTCACCGCCCGGGCAAAACTCTATCCCACGCCGACGCCCTCAGTCGCTGCCCCTTACCCGCTCCGGCTGAAGACCCAGCTCCTGTCAACGCCATTTTTGAAATCACCCAGTTGGACCTGCCCATCACCGCCCTTGACATCGCCGCTAAAACCAAGGCAGACCAAACGCCGCCCAGGTGCTCGACTGGGTGAGGAGGGGTGGCCGGGAGGCAACGTTGATAACAAATTCGCACCCTTTAAGACTCGCATGCAGGAGCTGTCCAGTTTGCAGGGTTGTCTACTGTGGGGCACTCGGGTGGTCATTCCGACCTCGCTGCGTGCACTCCGAGTCCTGGAGCGTTGCACGAGGGACACCCGGCATTGTGAGAATGAAGGCATTAGCACGCAGCTACGTGTGGTGGCCGGGTCTAGACGAGGACATTGTCAATTGGGTAAGTTCCTGCAGCATTTGCCAGGAATCCCGTCCTGCTCCCCCATCGCCACCCCTACCAGATGGGAGAGCGCCAACGCCCTTGGTCTAGAATCCATATCGATCTGGCAGGCCCGTGCATGGAAAGATGTTCCTAGTGGTCGTGGACGCTTATTCCAAATGGATAGATGTGGCACAGCTATCCACGACCACCACGCTAGCAATCACCAACGTTTTAACGCGCCTGTTCGTTACACATGGACTACCCGACTCCATTGTCTCCGATAATGGCCCACAGTTCGCATCAGTAGAATTCAGCCATTTTGCTGCCAACCTGGGCATTCGCCACATTTTCACAGCCCCATTTCACCCTGCCAGTAATGGGTTGGCTGAAAGGGCCGTTAGGACCACCAAAGAGGCCCTCGCTAGGTTTGGCAGGGATGACTGGCACCACAAACTCGCACGGTTCCTGATGAGCCAGCACTCAACCCCCTGTGCAGTCACCAATAAGTCCCCAGCGGAACTTCTGATGGGCCGGCGCCTGAGGACTGTATTGGACAGATTGCACCCACAATACTGCCCTGACTCTCCCCTCGCTTCTACGTCAGGGGTTAGACATTTTTTGTTACAGGAACCAATATTCGCAAGGAATTTCGCTGGGGACCCACTTTGGATTCCTGGCGAGGTCATCGCCATCACCGGGCCGAGATCGTATAGAGTCAGGCTGGAGGATGGTCGCATCTGGAGGAGACATATAGACCAGCTTAGAAGGCGCCTCAGCACCCTTGCCAACAAGAATCCAGAGTCTCCAGTCGAAGGGGAACCGCCTCATCCGCCGCCCAGCCACATCGTACCCAGCGACCAGTCTGCACCAGCGGTCGTTCCGGTCAGCCCAAACTCGGACAACAGCGCCCAGAGAGTTGACCAGCCTGACCCAACCCACGAGAGCTCGACCCCTGTAACCAACCCGGTGGTTCCCGAGGATGCCCAGTCCAGAGAGAGTGTTGGCGACACTATGCCGGCTCAGCCATCACAGACTGGTACCGAACTGACAGACAATGTTCCCGAGTTGCGCCGTTCCGGGCGCCAACACAAACCCCCCGTCTACCTCAAGGACTATGCATGTTCGCATCTGGGGGGAAGGGGTGTTATGTCCTGAGGACTCAAGGAGTTCTCACTCAGGTCCACTCACTTTACGTGGGCGTTATTCCCCCATTCCCATTGGTTGGCTCTTCCCAGCAGCCAGCTATAAAAGCAGGCTGCGGGGTCCAACCGGTTGCTGATTGCTGCGAGCCAGTTCCAGGCTTGGCAAGCACGGTCAGCCCTTTATTGTAAAATAAAGTATTGTTGCACTCATGCTCTGGTTCAGCCTCTCATTGCTCAAACAAAACAGAAACAACACATTCCTTTTATGGAAACAGCTGAGTTAACTTCAAATCTGTTTTCTAATTCAATTAGAAGTGCTGGTTTTAACATTTAACCTTTAATTTCTCAATGGTTTAGGATTACTTTCCCCATGTATGAAACTGACTATTCAAATCCCTTATATTGGCTCTATTTGCATTTTGGACAAAACCAACAACCTCTCCCAATCAAGTGGGGATCTCAATAATTAATATATTTATGAAAACCAGTTTGGTGTTGAGGCTAATGGCACCAGGCTTGAAACCTAGAAATGAAGAAAATTAGCCTTGTCTTAGCACAAGCTAAGGTGACTTTAGTTCAATAGTTTTCTCTCAGCCCTAGGAAGTGGCTATCATCTGAAAATCTAAACGCATTTGTCTGGGCATTCCATCACAAGTCAAGGATAATTTACAGATACACAGAGTAAAAAGAAAAAAGTTAAAATTATATAAATAAATAAACAAATGAATAAACAAATTATTATGATAATAATTGTTCAAAAAGATATTTGAAGGACAGTGAACTTGTTGATAGGTACTGTTGAGATAAAATATGAAGGTTTATTGGAGAGCAAAAAATTATTTAACAGTACAAGGACAATAAATAGTTTATCAGAAAGTTCACAGTCAAATGTACGAGGTCGTGAGTTATATAAAATGTTTTTCTCGGATTGGATGCAATTTAAAAGGAAAAAACACTGATACTTCTAAGAGAGAGTATAACAGTTAGATCAGCCTGAAACTTGTTTTAGCCTTTAAATGCCAATAAAAAATTATTGCACTCTAATTAAGATCTGTACTTTATACAGGCTGATGAAATTTCTATACAAATTCTTTTAACATATCTTTGGTGGCCTACAATATGGTGAAACTTGAAATTTCAGAGGACTCACTAATACCATACCTCTTTGTCTTTAGTCGTTTAGTCTTATATTTAGCAATTATTTGGTCTCAAGAAGAAAATGGTAAATATTTTTCTTCCTCTGAGTTTGAGTCACAGTGTACAGTATTCAACTAATTCAAAATAAAAAGAGGTAACACAACAATAATAATAAGGCACACAAAATGTGCAACAGAAAGGAAATAAGATTTCCACCACTATTATTAATTGCTAGCTTGCTTTCCTCTAGCTTTTGTTTAGACAGCCCCAGTGAAATCAATCCCACTACTTTGTGTGCTTGACCAATGTCCCATTCATTTCAATCAACTTCCTTTAAGTGTGGAATGAATCTTCATTTCTAGAAAGATTGTGTTTGAAGTTGAAGCTGAAGCTTAATACTGCCTTCTTGACCCCTGGGCCATCCTGACAAATAGATCATTGGCTGTTGCTTCTCAGTAGTCTTGGTCTTTTGCTGTTACTGCTGAGTGAACTACTGAGTGAAAGTTTGATTTGTTCCCTGATCTTATTGTGACTGAGTGAGTCAATCTGGAGTGCATGGCCTAGATGGATGCAGAGGAGTTCTTCTGGAAGATGTGCCCATCTGAGTTTTGATGATGGTGGTTGTAGAATGTTATTATCACTGAGGAAGCTATTTGTGATGCTTTTCTTTCAAATCCTCTATTTGTGAAGATAGGTATTAGGACTGCTACTCTCTGCTTGAGCTGTTTGATTCTATTGCTAGGTTGATAGTAGAGTTTCTTAAACTTATTTGTGACTTCAATTTGCTCTTCCATGGGATGGAGCAGGGGTGAGATTCTACAGGCTCGCACCTATTTGCTAGAACCGGTTGTTAACATTCTAAGCAGTTCGGAGAACCGGTTGTTAGAAGAAATTACTGGCCTAATCCTGTAAGGAAGGCAGGAAGGAAACATTCTGGTGTTGCTTACACAAACTGCCTCTCCATTTATCCTTTTTACATTCTTGGCAGGACTAGACTTCATGTCTCTGGAACTTCTCTGGAGTTTTATTCCCTCCTTTGCTGGTACTTTGCTTGTGTGGAATGACCATTCAAAGTTACAATGGCACTGAAAAAAGTGACTTATAACCATTTTCCACACTTATGACTATTGCAGCATCCCCACAGTCATGAGAGGCCAGGCAAGGAGATGCGTGCCTCGATGTGAGTGATGTTGATTTAGCCACGTCCAACCAGTCACATTACCAGCAAGCCATGCTTACCAACTAAGCCACACCCACAGAACCATTTGTTAAAAAAATTGAATCCCACCCCTGGGATGGAGTCTGAAGTGATTCACAAGTTCATAGCAATCATGAACTTAATTCAAATTTTCAAGAGAGCAATGCACATAGATGGTTACACATTGGATCTTGCCTTCACTTTAGGGAAGTTGTAACATGATTTGGTGTTTGAGGACATTAACACCTGCCATGATCAGGTTGCACTTGATTGCTTTAAGTGGCAATTCAATTGATGCTTTTATCAGCACATGGAAGAGTAGGTGATTTTGGTTTTAGATTAGATTGCTTTTTGTTAGAGATGTCTCTCCTGACTGGTCAGAGCTACATGGGAAATAATGTGTGCTTAAGTGCAAACATTATTGAAAGAGGAAGTGGTTTTACCTACTTTGAAGGAGATCATAGTTTCTCCCCTCCATGAGAAGTCAGCAATGAATGCTGAATGCTCAGTCAAGTTTTAGATCTGGAACATTACTGAATAGTATTGACAATACATTTAGTTGAGCTCTGGTGGGACTGGTGCAAATGTCCTATTCCTTTCAGATCTATCGGCATGTTCTCCAAGCATCAGTCATGATATCTTGCTGCAGTGACTTCAGTAATTGTACGCACTGTGGTATGTGTCTCTCCTTCTTTCTTCTGGGGTCAATTCCATTTGATATTGCAGAGCAGAGGGAGAGGAGAGATGAAACGAAAGAGTTCAGTTTAAGCCTTCAAAACAGATTGTATTTTCCTAGAGGGAATTTGTATGTAATTTGGGATTTTCCTTGATTCATCACTTTTGTCTGAAGAGCAGGTAACTGTTGTAACTAAGGGGGACTTAACCCAGAGTCATGTTGTACACCAGTTATGCCTATTCTAGCTTGGGAAGTCCTTCTTACCTACTGCAGTGCCACCAATTTGGGGCTTGTCTTGAAAATCCCTTAGAAGCTACAGTTAATCCCGAATACCACATTGAGAATAATTACAATTTCATCTTGCTATTTCAGTGTAACACTTCTGCTTTGAAAATTGCATCAACTGCTAACTGGCTTCTGGAATTCAAAGTGCTGATGGAAATGTATAAGGCTCTTATAAAGCTCTTATTTTTACAAGACCACCCTTCTCCAGTACACTTTATATCCCATCAATGAAGTGTCACCTTAAGAGATCCAGAAGACATGTTTTAGTATCCTTCCCCTGCCCAATGAATCTGCATTCCCCAAGGTCCATATGGGGTTGATCTTTCTGCTCATTCAAGAAAGCCATAAAACTTTAGGCCAGGACACTTTGTGAATTTGCTGGAGTACAATGTGATCAAAATTTCTGTCCTCATCGTATTCAGTTTTATCTCATTATGCTTGTTTTGTTTTTTATCTTCTTTGTAAAAGAGTCATTTGTAGTTGAATGGTCTAGAAAATGTGTGTGCATGTGTGCATGCATTAGTTACTATTTTTATTCATATCTAAAAGCAGCCAAGACAATGTTATTTCTTTAAGGATAAAGAAAAAGGGATGACTATACTTTCTGTATTATGAGATTTGTTGACATATGCTAGAAACATTTCAATATTTGCATAGCTTTGCTTGGATTTGCCAATGACAAAATTATCTGATAAAATAGATTTTCCCTGCATTTTCTGTTGAAATTGTAATTTGTCATCTTATTTCACTCTTGAAAGGAATGCTACATATAATAAAATAATATATAATAAAATACATGTAATAAAATCATTCATAGCAAGTATATTTAGACCAAGGAACATTTTCCCTAATTAGACATAATGTATTGACTAGAAGTCATTCTCCGTATGTTTTAAAATCCCCAAAGCACTTTTTCAAAGGGCAACTGGACTTTGTTTTTCCTTGAGGACATATCACTTCTCATTCAAGAAGGTTCCTTAACTCTGATTGTGTTAAAACTATAAAAAAACTATGGAATTAAAGTGTTCAGTGCTTAAAAACATACTGAAAAGAGATATATTTATAGCAAACAAAACACTAATTCTATGCTTTGTTCACTTATGGTGGATTCATGTGCTTCCTCTCTATTTAAAGAGTTTTTCTGTATCTTTCTTACTGACACCTATAGAAGGGGAAATGTCTTGACACTGAACCCTGAACTAATTCTTAGCTTTTAGAAATTGATTTAAGAGGACATAAAAATTCATACCACATCCTGATGTGTAGAGTTGTAATTGCAGGAATGTTCTTATCTTGGATGGCAAACCTCAGATTAAGAATGTTTACAAGTAATTACAACTCAGGCAAACAAAGTCACTACTGTAAAGGAGGATTAGAGAGAGGAAGTAAACATATGTTAAGACTTTAACTAGAGATAATTAATTGTGTTAATTACTATGCTAAACAGTAACGAAAGTTAAGCAGAAACCAAAGTTAACCAATGTTGGAGGATTACTAAAAATGTGTATAAATGCAAGACTAGACTCCAATAAAGTTCATCATGATTCAGTTGATCATGATCAAGCAACTCGACTGCCTCATCATTACAACACTGATGCTGTCAGGGCCATCTTTCTTAGCAGGTTCCTATCTGAGCAGTGGCAACTTTTGCGGGTGCAAATCTTTTTCAATATGAGGGAATGAGCCCACAGTGACTTATCATCAGCTATGCACCCAATATGCCTAGGGTTGTTCCCTAAGCAATCTAAATGTGGCCAGAACAGTTTTTTAAAAATCATTTTCTAATTTATGTTTTCTAACTTGTCATATTATATCTTTGATAGAGAATATTGAGATACAATATTAAAAATGGGAGGAAACTTCTGGAGATAACAGGTGGAAAAGACTAAATCAGAAAAATGTAAAGGAAGATTGATAAACAACAAATGTTTCAAAATATAAAATTATATGAAATAGCCCCCTGCCCAAAGGTAAGTTCCTTGGGCAAAGCAATCACGTCTTTGTTCCTAAAAGGTTCCTGTTAGTTATGTTCAATAATTCATGACATTTGCTCCTTGTTTAAAGTGATGGAATAAAACTAATTTTAAAACACTATGAAGGGGGCACTTTGCTATGATAGAATTGCTAGACCTGTGTTGCAAAAATCAATTTTTTTCTACCACGTGGCAGCAAAGTGTTCTTCATCGCTTTGCTATCACCTAAATGTTACTTGGATTTAGGCCAGAACCAGAGGCTTAACTTCTGAGTTAACAACACATGTGGTACAAGATTTACTATGTAGTAGCCTATAAAAAACAAAAGAGTAACTTTTTATCAATTGGAATGAGTGAACAAATTGGCAATAATTCTGAAGGATAATTGCTGTGATTAGAATATGATCAAAAAAGCAAATCAGCAAACTAGATATAAAAACATAACAAAAATATGGCATGTAAATAAATAGAGGAAATTCCAGAATTGGAAAGAGCTAGTTCAGCCCTTGAGGAAGTGGAGGAAATAAGTAAAAACATCAATATTATAACAAAGGAAAACACTGTGTAGCATTACAAATTTTCTCTATTAAAAAAAAAAAGATAACGTTTGCCCAGGTAATTCTTTGGATAGTACTTTCTTAAATGCAGAAAACAAGACAGTCTCTTCTTTGTTATTTGTTCAAACAAAATATTTTAAAACTATTAAAGAAAAACAAAATGGGTGTCTTAATGATTTTGCTATATTATCCTTTGCAACCAAACATTAATTAAAGGACAACATAGGAATGGAGAATCTCTTATATTCATTAGAAAATGTTACCCAATTGGTCCAAAATTACAGAATAAATAAATCTAAAATCCATAGTAGGGCAACAATAAAATTTTCCTATAAATCTTTATTGGGGAGATAGTACAAAAATAAAAATAAAGAAAGTAAAAACCTATTCAAATTATGGTAAGAAAGTCTACATTTCATCCGTTGTCACTGATAGCTATTACAAGCATCTAGATCAGGGATGTCCAACCTTGGCAACTTGTGGACATCCGCTCCCAGAATTCCCGAAGCAATCGTGCCAGTTGGTGAATTCTGGGTGTCCACAAGACTAAAGTTGCTAAGATTGAACATTTCTGATCTACCAAGGGTTTTGGGGGTGGGGGAAATGGAAAAACTGCTTTCTCCTTTCCCTATTGAAGGACAGAGGAATTATTCCCTGACAATTCTCCAGTCCAACGAAGAATAGAAAGCACTAATACCTAGTGAATATTGCATTCATCCAAGATAATGTTTATAAACATGAAATAAGATATTAAACTGTTTTTATCAAGTTTTTTATTTCAATCTACACATATACATCAATACATAAACAGTGTGGCACCAATACATCATACATTTTAGTATAAGCAAAATTAATAAAACCAAACATATCTTTTGATACACATATTCACATTAAATTATAATACTTCATTACTAAATTTTTCAATATTTAGATACTATCACCATATCATTAAAACATACCTAGTAATTTCATTAATCAATTTCTTCTCCTATTTTTCATTTTTTAAATAAAAGTTCCCATTTGGCAAGCAATGTAGTTCCAGGTTTCACATCTCAACATAAACGTGACCATTCATCTTACTTATTCAATTTCATATCACATTATTCCTTATTAACATTAAATTCATTAGGCTTATTTTATCCAATCTCAGTTCATATTATGATGTTTCATTTTCTTAGGATATTCTCATATCTTATTTACAATATTATCTAAAATTCTTGTCTCATTTCTATTATCATGTCCCATATTGTCTTTATCTGTCACATTTGCAATTTTGTCAATCCTTATTCTATTAATACTAAGAATTGTTCCGTTTGGTTGTTAATTTGAGCTTACCACCTTCATTCTACTTTAATAACAATATTTCTCTATTTACTACATATCAGATATATACATATTTTATATCAGTTTCCGCATAGTATTTTCTCAATCACCTTATAAATTGTCTATACATTGCAAAAATATTAATCTAGTCAGTCAATTCTCATATTTTTATACATCACAGATCATCAATTAATATTCCATATTTAATGTAGTGATAATCCTTTAATAAAAAAGAAAAAAGAGAAAAAGAAAAAACAATATCAGTTGCAATCTTATCTATTTTCAACACTTATTCTTATGTATCACAACACATTACCTTGTGGAATCTCCTTCCCCATCCTTTTTTACCCATTATCTCTCACTCTCCTAACCATATAATTTCTTTTCATTCTTGTTTGCTTCCTGTTTTACTTTATTTTCCGGTCCTTTCTCTTAATTCCCTTTCCACCCCATTATTATTATTCCCCTCCATTTCTCATTCCAATTATTATTTTTTATCTCCCTCCCTCTCTCAATCTTTCTTTTGTGCTTCCCTTTTGTGCTTTTTCCCTTTCCTTTTTTTCATTTTCCGAACCACTCCTCCTCTGGTTCTCTTTGTTCTTCTACCAGCTGAGTTGCCATTTCTAGTTTCTGTAATATATTACTGCACATTTCCAATCTCATTTTCATCATTTCCTTCAGATCTTGTAAATCCAATCTTATTTCAACAAATAATTCCCCCATTGTGCCTGTTCCTTCTCCCCCCCGTTCCTTCATAAACATATCCAATCCAAAAGTCCAGTATGTTATTTCAACCAGCATCTTTTATATTTTTTTATAACAATCAATGTCCAAAAGTCTCTTTTTCCAAGTCTTCTAGTAGGTCCCTTTCCAGCTTTTTCCCAAAGTCACCAGGTGGTTCTAAAACAATGTTTTCAGGTATCTTTCCCCTTATAGTATTCTGTTATCACTTTTCAGGGTTTTAATTTTATTATAATTTTATTATTATTTTCTTTTAAATTCCAAAGTCCAATTTATTAGAAAGACCAAGCCCTTTTCAAATAGTCACTGAACTTTTTCCGGTACCATCAGGTGGTATTCTTTTTCCACATTTCACTCTTTTTTAACTTTTGCTTTCTTTTTTTTAATTATAAAACTTTTATTAAATTCACCAATTTCAATTATTAGCTATTATTTCTTTTCAACACATTCAATTCCAGCATTTATTTATGCCTATTTAGTGCCAAAAATCCAATAGTTATCTACTTTATTTTCCAAGACTCTTGTGCTCAAATATTTTCCTCTGAATTTTCTCCTCCAAATTAACTCATTGCAATAATTCAAGCCAATTTTATAAATTCCAATTTTCTTCTCACTCTCTCTAGTCACTGCCTCTACACACTTTCCTTCAAAATAATCCTTTTGTTTCTCAATACTGGAGTACCTTACCGGAGTATTTTGTCTGGTTCACACTCTGCTTGCTGCTTCATCACTCCAACATAGTCTTAGTTTGCCGGACTGCTCCTCGTCTTCATGGGGCCATTTTAGACCACCGCTGCAACTTGCCTTTGGAAGGGGTTTTTCTTGTCAGGGAGGGGAGTTGCAGCTCCCTTCAATCCTCCTTTCTTCACCACCCCTCCTGGGACCCTCCAACAAGTGAGCTTGGAGCGAAACCGCGTACAATCGCGGATTCCACTCCGAATCTAATGACAAGCAACTGGAAGTTGCTTTCTCCTTTCCTTACTGAAGGACAGAGGAATTATTTCCTGACAATTCTCCAGATCCAACAAAGAGTAGGAAGCATTAATACCTAGTGAATATTGCATCCATCCAAGATAATGTAAATATAAACATTTAACATATATTAATGATAATATAAACATGAAATAAAATATTAAACTGTTGATGTTGAAAGAGAAAGATTTAGGTAACATTAGAGCTTTCTGAATTTGCTTTATTCAAATATGTATTCTTTAAAAATAAAAAAAAATATTGTTTTCTTTGAAAACTTGGTTTGATTAATATATTTATTCAGCAATTTTGTTAGACCTTCACAAAACATAGAAACAGAATTAATATCTAATGTTTTTAATACAGTACATCTTGTACATATTAAATCTTACTGAATTGCACTATTTAATAGATTAGTTCAATCTGTCACTTTTAGCTTTTAAGTCCAAATTATATTCATTGCCTTGATAGACAATGAACATTATCAGGAGTGGAGAATGCAGTTCTCTAGACTTTGTAAAATCTCTCCACAAATTCATCTATGCCAAAATTAGAACCACAACTCTCATAAATCATAACCCCAATTATTCACTGTTTTTAAAGGATCAAGCTTACTTTTAGTGACCTACTTTGACAACTGCTTTGATAATTTCAGACAAAAAAACAGCATATAAATGATAAATTAAACCAACAGAGTTTATTTTAAGTAAACAAGTTATTTGCTTACTTCAGGAATGAGATCAAGTATGCATTGTAGTTAATACTTTGAGGTGCAACTCTCAATTCTAACTGGAGGAGTGAGTTAATGAGTTAATGGAAGGTGCATAAGTGCATGTGGGTTCTTACATTGCCCTCATAGAATAACAGTACATATGTTACAAAGCCAGAACCTGGACAGATGCATGGTGAAACTGAATGATTCAAAATCAGCAAGGAGTGAGAAAAAAACTATATTGATTTTCCCTTTACTTTTACTTACTTAGTTACTTACTTATCTACATGCTTGAGAGAGGTTAGATTGAAAGAAGATGAGCGTGATTTTAAAAATGGAAGAAGAAACATTATCAACCTGTACGATGTTGATGACACTACCCTGATAGCTGGACATAATAAGTGAATTGAATATCCTAATTGAATGAGCACAGTGAAACCTGGAAGCAACACTAAATTAAATTAATTAAATTAAGGCCATGTTAATGACAAAAGGTACAGCAACCAAACTTGGAAGGTTGGAAATGAAGATATGGAAAGCTTTGGTCTTAAGACTTAGCAATAAAGGAACCAACAGTCAAGAAATGTGTTGCACACTGGCACTTGGAAAAGCAGTAAAGAAGACCCTGGAAAAGATATCCAGGTGCCAGGAGTGTCTAACATTGGTCAGAATCATGCAGGCAGTGTTTTTCTATGGATGTGAAAAGAGAAAATGACTGCTGGAAATACCATGGATAGCCAAGGAAATGAACAAATGGATCATTTAACAGATTAAACCATAGTTCTCACCTGAAGCATAATTGACGTACCACAAATTATCATATTTTAGAGACCTAATTGTGAAGACCTAGAGGTTCTTGAAAAGTTCATAATTTGGGGGAAGTCGAAAGAAAGAGAAAAAGCAGACAATACCAGCAAGCTGGATAGATTCAGTTACGTTGACAATGGGTTCCACTGAAGGACCAGATTAGGGACAGATGATCCTGGAAAAATTCCATTTATGTGAATGTTAAGAGTTGACACCAACTTGATGACAGATATAGATATAATGTAGGTAACATATAAAACATTCTCTTTTCACCCATATGGATGGTATGTGTCTTCCTCAATTGTGGGCCCTCTACCAGAGGCCTGGGAATTTGGGGGTTCAGTACATAACTACTCCTAGAAATGCACTCTTTTGGACAGAGATCTCTGGTGTTGTTCCTATAATGTGTTGGGACTACTTTGGCCTTTACTTTTCACATCCTCTCCAATTCCACCTTCAAGCTCTAGTACTTCTCCAGTTCCTGATATTCCTTCCTGACCTTGCCATCATTTGGCACTGCACATGACACCAACTTGATGACACCTTGTGTGTATGTGTGTATTATATGTATGAGAGCTCATCTGCTTATTCTGCAAAAGACAGTATAGAGTTTTGCTGTGGATCTTCAGAGTCTTCATCAACTCTGATCTTCAGGCCGAGGGACAATTGGCAGGAAGCAATCATTTTCAGATAAACGGTTTCTCCTTCAATGTTGCCAGAAGCAATCATTTTGTGGACACAGGACTAACTCAGGACTCTTTGCATCTGGGGCTGGAACGTCCATCCTTTATATCCTACCCAATAGGCTACTACCTGACTACTTATTTCAACATTGGCAATGAGACAGTATGAGACCACCACATGACTCAGGAGGCTGCATTCACAAGTGAAAGTGGGGGGGTCAGGAGATTTTGGGAAAATAGAAGGCACCCTGCATTTGCTGGCTGAGACACATGCCTCATAGCAGAGGGTTCGCTTTGCAGTTCTTCCCTGTGAAGTCCTTCACAAGAAGAGTTCTCCACTCCTCTACCTGTTGCAGAATACCTTATGCCACCAGACTTGAAATTCTAGACCTAGAAAACCTAGAACTACACTGCCTTCGGTCCAATCTAAGTATAGTATATAAAATCATACATTGCAATGTCCTACCAGTCAATGAATACTTCAGCTTCAACCATAACAATACAAGAGCAAACAATAGATACAAACTCAAGGTTAATCGCACCAAACTTGATTGCAGGAAATATGACTTCAGCAACAGAGTGGTCAATGTCTGGAATACTCTACCTGACTCTGTGGTTTCTTCCCCAAACCCCAAAAACTTTAACCTTAGATGGTCTACTGTTGACCTCACCCCTTTCCTAAGAGGTCTGTAGAGGCGTGCATAAGCGCACCAACGTACCTACCGTCCCTGTCCTATTGTTTCTTTTGTTTTTCTTATATGTATCCATGTATTCATACTATGCTTTTACTTATACCTATTATCTTGTAAACAATTGACAAAATAAATAAATAAAAATAAAAAAAATAAAAAAAACAACTGCCCATTAAGCTTCTTCTGCCTCCTGCCTAAGCATAGTCCTTGGTTTTCCCTTTTTGCCCGAAAGTGAAAGATGTTGCTCTTTTTTTCTTCACCCCCTCCCGCTGGGGGGGACTTCGGCAAGGCAAGGGGCTGTCCTTTGAGCGGATGGTTTGCCGCCGCTGGTATGACGGTTTCAGAGTCTCTGCTGAAAGGCGGGCAGAGCAACCGAAAGGAGTCAGCCTTCCAGTTTGTCTCCTTCAAGCTAAGCGCGGGGAGGTGCCGGGGGCAGGGTCTGAGGGGAGAGCGGCGTTTATAATCTGGTGCTCGCAGGGACAGTTCTGCGCCTCCTGCCAAGATGTCCCCGCTGGCGGTTTTCTTCCTTGCGATCTGCGTTGGGGTGGCATTCGCCTTGGAAGACCCCACGATGCCTCCTGACTACAACAAGACCGAGGAAGGGGCCAGTCTGTTCGCAGACGCTTATAACACCACCGGGGAAACGATATTCTCCCAGAGCATGTTCGCCAACTGGAATTACAACACCAACCTGACAGACCGCGAAGCTCAGCACCTGCAGGTAAGCAAGCAGAGATCGCCCCTGACCTCAAGCTGTCTCCCTGGGAGCTCCAGTTGTCATTTGAAGGGCAGGATAGGACCGGGCTGGATCCGGGGCGACAACGGGGAGGGGGAAGCTCTCCGTCGCCTCTCCAAAACGACTTTTCTTCTGATATTCTCAGCCCATTTTCTCACCTCTCGCTTTTGTCATTCAAAAAGTGAGAGGTCATAAGAGATCTCTCTCTCTCTCTCTCTCCCCCCTCTATAGAGCCTTGGATTTGGTGGCGATGCTAAATGTCTATTTCTACACGTTCATTTGGTTTCCCCCAAATCCTTAGCACTTTGCCTATTAGGGCAATAGTAGTTGTGTAATGAGAAATCCTTTCTGGCTTCTAAGCATGTTAGTCTTCCATTTTTAAACTAAGAAAGCAGTTTGCTTAAGGTGATTTAACTTCACTCAATTATATAATTTATATCCTACTTCTGTGAAGGTTTCTCAGAGCTGACAGCAAAGTAATAAAAACTATTTTAAAATTAGTAAAATAATAAAACAGAAAAACATACCAGATAAAACAGCAAAATATAAATGATCTTAACTTTAGCAATTAGACGAGAAATTCAGAATCACCTTATCACTGAACTTACATGAGTTAGCTCATCTTCAGCCATTAAAATTTCTGACCAAATAACATCCAGCTGCTTCTAAGGACACCTTAATGCTTCTTTCTCCCTTCCTTGAGTTCTTTCAGTATCAGAATAAGGCATCTGAAGGAATGAAAGTGTCAGAATTATAAAAACCAGTAAATCAGCCAACTGACACAAACAAAATTGACCCCATATTTAATTTCCAGAGCTCACTGCTGTTTTCATAGCCACAGGTTGGATAGTTTCTAAATGGTAAGTTTAAACAATAAAACATCTACAAATAGGAGAATCAAAACAGAGGAACAGAAGAAGTCTCCTGTACAAGTAGACATACATATTTTGGGATCTTTATAGTTTAGAAAAAATAAGATTGCCAGAAAAAGCATGAACTCTGGAATAGGGAAAGTGGATACAATATTTTTTTTATCCTCTCACTCCCTCATGAGATAAGCTTAATTTACAAAAAAAAAAAATCATTAAAAAATGATCCAGCCAAAGATCAAGGAAAGGAGTAAAGGACACCCCAGCACATCCATTCTCATTATACACCTGCCAACTAATTCTCAAAGATCAGTACCAGATAAACAGGAACAATAAAGAAAGAAAGACTATCCTAATCAAGTAGGACTAGCTATTGTACTCCATATAAAAACCAAGAAGCTCCTTAGACTGGATATTGACTGGATATTACCTATCTTGCCAATGAAATGTTTGCAGATGAAAAAGCAAGCTCAACTCCACTTAGAAAGTGGAGTTATCTAGTGAAATTAGAGGCATGATGGCATCTAGGATGGTCAAACTGATATGTTTTCTATATATTCACATGTACCAACTTAGAGGGATTTAAGAAGAGATAAGCAAAAGGAAGCTATGGCAATAGAGAAAAATTATTCCCAGTATCTTTTGTGCTTTATTGTGTGCTAATGGATTTTTTTTTATTTACAGATCTTATTCTTCCCAAATAGATAAATGTATCTAGAGAATACCCTATCCAGCTCACTTCAGTTCTCACAATTCAACATCGTAACATGGTGTTGAATATTGGATATCAACAGATGTGCTTAAATATTAAGAACAACAGTAGATTGTTCTATGGTGGGTGGCAATTAATTCTGAGCATCTAAAGTGTAGTCTAGGAATTACTGACTAACTTTCCTCTTTTATATGAAGTGAAGGAGATGTTAGTCCAATTATATTTACAAGAAGTAAGTGACTGTTTCTAATTTGAGTTTCACAAAATATTCTGCAGTTATGATTTAATAGCTCACTAATCAAAGATATATTTTAGTAGACATAGATAAGATAAGATAAGATAAGATAAGATAAGATAAGATAAGATAAGATAAAATAAAATAAAATGCCAGCACCAATCTGCGGCATGTTAGCAACTGAGCTGTGCAGACCACCAGAGCCCCATCTGTGGGATGCAGGCAGCATTCAAAACCACATTCCCTCCAACCTGCAGAAAAACCTTTCTCCACAGAACAGGTCCCTGAGGCCTAAAAGGTTGGCGGCTGCTGTTCTATAGGGCGAGATTGCAACAGCAAAAGTAATTTAGGCTGCTTTGCTAAGCAGTCTTTAGGGTTTTATTCTCTTCCCTGCCCACTTTCCAGACATTACTGTGTTAAATTTCTACATGAGTAAAGGATGTAATGTTGCAAAAAAGCAGAAAGAAAGAAAGACAGAAAGAAAGAAAGAAAGAAAGAAAGAGAAAGAAAGACTGAAAGACTGAAAGACAGAAAGACAAAAAGAAAGAAAGAAAGAAAGAAAGAAAGAAAGAAAGAAAGAAAGAAAGAAAGAAAGAAAGAAAGAAAGAAAGAAAGAAAGAAAGAAAGAAAGAAAGAAAGTTGGGAGTCAAGGATTGATTAGATCTTCGGTGATGTTGTGGTAGAAATACAGTTGAATTATCACTAAGATTAACTAATGGATGGGAGGCCCAGTGGCTCCATGTTTTAAAATATGCTTCCAAATACTCCAATGATTTGAGTCCTACCACTGTGTGATAGAGTGAACTCCCATCATTTGCCTCAGCATTTACCAACCTAGCAGTTTGAAAGCATGTAATGCAAGTAGATAGATGCCACTTAGATGGGAAGGTAACAGCATTCCATATTCCATTGTTTGCTTTGCACTGCAGCATCATGTCATGCTAGATACATGACCATGGAAACATCTTCAGACAGTGCTGGTTTAAAGAAAAGGAGATGAGCACTGCCCCTAAAAATCAGCTACAACTAATGGAGTAAAACCCTCAGGGATTGCTTTACCTCCTACTTTATGGAGGGGTTGAATCTTGGATCACAGCAGAAGAGCTAGGTTGTGTTGGGTAATACAGGGACCACTGGTGAGTTTTGCACAACTGAGAACAGAATCGATGGGATTTAAATGCTGGTGCTTCTGCTTCTCAAGTATTTATTTAAAAATAATTGTTTTTATGATGTTACAATTTGACTGACTCTAAATATATATAAGAGGAGCAAGTAGCTTTCTTGGCATTAACAAGTAAAAAAGTGCGCTGGAACATGGTGAAAGACAATCAGCAATGTTTCTAAAATAAGAACTTATTAAATTTAGGGATAGTTTTCCTTTAAAATGGCTAGAAATTTTTTTTTTCAATTGTGTGAACTGTGTTACCTATAGTCAACCCAGAAAACAAACACTTTAAATGTATGATCCAAATTAATTTAATGATTCCTGGGAAGAAATTCAAAAAGCATGCTTACCTAATCAGGTAAACCTAACAATGATTAATTGTGGCTTCAATGTAATTATAAACATTAATCTATAGAAAAGATCTTGGTATCAAAATCATAGAGAATTTTTTAAAAGATTTAAAAACTGAAGCTTACTATACTTCAACCTGTAGACTATCCATATATTTCCAAATTACAGCTAGGGCTGGTGGGCTGCCTAGCCAGAGTGCCTTTCTGGTCTGGTGTTCAGTAACATGTTGTTTCAGCAATAATAAGAAGCAGTAAAGAATAAAACACAACAAAAATATATTGTCTCATAGATGAATGTCTCCTACTTACTTTGCATGTGGTTGTATGTGTGATTTCATCTGCTTACATAAATGGCTTAAAATGATGCCACCTAAAATACAAACTGATTGTCTAGGCTAAAAGAAATGGGACAGCTGAATAATTCTGCAAGCAATTCCTTGATTTTTTGACTTGCTTATCCCCTACTCCATATTACTACTTTCACCATATGACATAATACCAGGTGATATTTATTGCTACAATTTTTTCCTATTTGAGTACGTATTGAAAAGTGACACTTGGGCTGTCAAGGAAAACGACATAAAGGTGCTGCTTCCTGTTTGTGTCCTGTTTTGCTTCCTTACCTCTATTTTCTGTATTATACATGTACCATAAAAATGACACAATCTAATAAACTGTAATGAAATAGAATGCTAAGACAAGACTGACATACACCTAGCTTTCGTAACCATAAGATACAAACAGTACTCCTGTTTTTTTCCATATATAAGCTAAAACAAGCAAGCCAACATAAGCAATGTTTTGTACAATTTAACTTTTCTTGGCATAGAAGAAGCAGGATAGCATTTTAGTCCAAAAGTACATTCAACATTGAATTCATTGAATGTACCATTAACTAGGGCCAATAAACGTATTTTTTCCTATTATGCTTGGTTGTAATAAGGGCACATACCTGCACTTTACTATTTTTCTCCTGTGACATAGATGCAAGAAAAAGGTAAAAATAATGTTCCAGTTTTCAACTAATAATTGGTTTATAATTGCCTAACCTTGGCAAATTCAGCTTTGTTTACAGTTTAATCAGATAATCTATGATTCTAATATCTATTGATAGAATTTGCCTTACTCAGGCAGTTTACAGATTGTCCTCTATTTCCATGGGTTTTTTAAAAACAACAATCAGAATAGTCTGGAAGATATTTTGTGTATTATTTACGCATGCATAGCCATAAACAGTTTCACTCTGTCCTATATTTCCAGAAAGATTTAAGAACTAGGAGTAATTACTTTGAGAATAACTTTGCAATTCCTCTGATCTGATCTTTTTTTCCTGTACTTCCTTAAAGGTTTTGAATGTGGTTAAATTATTTAGCATATACTATACATTTAATCTTGAAATAGGCATATACTATACAGAACTAGAGTTCTAATTCAAATGTCAAATGTAAAGAGTATAGAAGTAGCTTCATAGAAAAAACCAGTCAGTGATTTTTTTCCCCCTAGTTAAATGCAAATTTTTTGCATACCTAATTTTATTTAATAGAATTACAAAAGGAACATTTTCATTGAAAATGTTTCCTTCAACAAACAGCAAGTTTTGGCACTCAATTCTGAGATATGCTTCATATAAGCAGCATTAGAGAAAGCTAAAAAATGACAACTGAGAAGAGTGGGGAGATAATAGCTTATTTTTGAGGATTCATAGACAAGTACATCTGAGAGTCAATATTTATAGAGAGGAATTGATTTAACATTTGCCAACAACTCTGAAAATGAGAACAAAATGTTTGGAAATGTATTATCTCTTAATGGGTTTCTTACAGAAAGGATAAAACCAAAGGGAAAATCTAGCAATGAAACCATGAGTTAGGTAGAGAAGATGGAAGCAATCTGATCAAGGGCCACTGCTCTATCAGCTGAAAAATAGAATCCAATTTCTGATACTGAATACTAAGAATAATGATTGGCATTCTGCATTAGTACCCTCCCCTCTCAGATAGCTATATCAAAACTGATTTGTCTGAAGTATTATGAATGAATGAATTCTTTATTGGCCAAGTGTGATTAGACGCACAAGGAATTTGTCTTGGTGCATATGCTCTCAGCGTACTTAAAAAGAAAAGATACATCCATCAAGAATCATAAGGCACAACACTTAATATAGCCATAAGGTACAAATAAGCAATCAAATCATACTAGGAAACAGTCAATATAAATTGTAAGAATACAAGTAACAAAATTACAGTCATACAGTCACAGTGGGAGGGGATGGATGATAGGAGTGATGAGAAGATTAATAGTAATTAATAGTAATGCAGACTTAGTAAATAGTTTGACAGTGTTGAGGGAATTATTTGTTTAGAAGAGTGATGTCTGACACAACTGTCCTTGTGTCTGGTTGTTGTATGATTGCTCTATAGCGTCGTTTTGAGGCTAGGAGTTGAAACAGTTTATGTCCGGGATGTGAGGGGTCTGTACATATTTTCACAGCCCTCTTTTTGACTTATGCAGTATACAGGTTCTC
The DNA here is from genome assembly GCF_049901715.1 of Pseudonaja textilis. Taxonomy (NCBI): domain Eukaryota; kingdom Metazoa; phylum Chordata; class Lepidosauria; order Squamata; family Elapidae; genus Pseudonaja; species Pseudonaja textilis. The sequence continues at coordinate 84,667,747 of NC_142008.1, read as the reverse complement.
AATGGAAGGCAGGTTGGTAGTAATTATTTTTTCTGCAGTCCTAATTATCCTCTGAAGTCTGTGTCTGTCCTGTTTGGTTGCAGAACCAAACCAGTTATAGAGGTGCAGATGACAGACTCAATAATTCCTCTGTAGAACTGTATCAGCAGCTCCTTGGGCAGTTTGAGCTTTCTCAGTTAGCGCAGAAAAAACATTCTTTGTTGTGCTTTTTTGATGACGTTTTTGATGTTAGGTGTCCATTTTAGGTCTTGAGATATGATAGAACCTAGAAATTTGAAGGCCGCTACTGTTGATACCGTGTTATCTAGTATTGTAAGAGGTGGTAGTATAGGAAGGTTTCTCCTAAAATCTACCACCATTTCTACGGTTTTGAGTGTGTTCAGTTCCAGATTGTTCCTGTCACGAGGTTAATTGTTCAACCTCTTGCTTGTATGTGGATTCATTGTTGTCTTGAATTAGACCAATCACTGTATCATCTGCAAACTTCAGAAGTTTAACAGATGAATCATTTGAGATGCAGTCATTGGTGTATAGGGAGAAGAGAAGTGGAGAGAGCACACAGCCTTGGGGTGGGGCTGTGCTGAACTGAAGTCTACAAAGAGGACCCTTGACTAGGTCTTTGGAGATTCAAGATGTTGTAGGATGTAGTGCAGAGCCATATTAACAGCATCATCTGTTGATCTATTTGCTCGGTATGCAAATTGCAGGGGGTCTAACAGCGGATCCATGATGGTTTTCAGGTGGGACAGCACTAGCCTTTCAAAGGTTTTCACAGCTACAGATGTTAGAGCAACTGGTCTGTAGTCATTCAGTTCCTTGATGGAGGGCTTCTTCAGCACTGGGCTGATAGCAAGAAAGAACATAGCACATCTCCAATGATTTATTGAAGATTCGGGTGAAAAGGGGGGCCAATTGGTCAGCACAGACTTTTAGGCAAGAAAGAGTTATCTTGTCTGGGGCTGGTGCTTTTCCTGGCTTTTGTCTGTGAAATAGATCTTGCACTTCTTTTTCTGTGATCACCAGGGGTTGTAAACCTAATGGGTTGGGATCAGTTGTGGGAGGCTTGGCTATTGTTGGTGTGTCTGAGATGGGGGTTGTGGAGATGGGTAGCTGTAGTTTCCTTTCAAACCTGCAGTAGAACACATTCAGGTCATCTGCCAGTTGTTGATTTCCTTCAGCCTGGGAAGGAGGTTTGCTGAAGCCAGTGATATTTTTAAGAGTTTTCCATATATTTGCTGATTCATTTGTTGAGAACTGATTCCTTAACTTTTTGAAGTAGCTCCTTTTTGCTGCTCTGATCTCCCTTGTTAATATGTTTTTGCCCTGATTGTACAGCATTCTATCACCTTTTCTATAGACTTCCTCTTTGGAGCAACGTATCTGGTTGAGTTTAGCTGTGAACCAAGATTTATTGTTTCTGTATATTCACAGGTTTCTGGTCAGTACACATAGGTCTTCACAGAAGTTGACATATGATGTTACAGTATTTGTGAGTCATCTAACTCTGCAGGTGTATCTTCAAAAACATTCCAATCAGTGCAATAAAGGCAAGTCTGTAGCTTTAGCTTTGCCTCCTCAGTTGAAGTCCTCACTGATTTAATTGTTGGTTTCATGGTTTTAAGTCTTTGTCTATAGGCAGGTACAAGGTAATTCATGCAGTGATCAGAGTGTCCCACAGCTGCTCAAGGTAAAGACTGATAAGCATTCTTTTTTTTTGGTGTTGTGTAGCAATGGTTTAAAGTATTTTTGCCTCTAGTAGGACAATTGACATTCTGAAAATATTTTGGAAGCTCTTTCTTTAAGTTGCCTTTGTTGAAATATCTTAAAATTATAGGAAGGGAATCTGGATATTTGGCTTCAGCCTCCATGATCTGATCAGCAAGAGTTCATAATGCCTTGTTTATACAAGCTTGTGGGGAAACATACACAGCTATTAGGAGAAATCAGGATAACTCATGTGGAGAATAAAATGGTTTACAGCTGATAAGTAAAAACTTTAAGTTTTCATCACAGAATTTATAGATTATAGTTATATCCTGAGACCAGCTGGTTTTTTTAAAAAATAAGTCTTTTATTTTTTTATATTTTAAAAACATCTCTTGGTGAACAATATGGTTCTAGGTTTTTACATTTCAATACAAATGTGGCCTTGATTACATATTCTTTTATCATAATCAATTTCGTAATTTATATTCATCACAATTATTATATTCATTTTCAATTGATAGCTTATTTCATTTTTCTTTAAATATTCTCATATCTTATTTTAAAATGGTATCTAAAATTCTTATTTCATTCCTATATTCATTATACTTATATACTTTTATCTGACATATTTGCAATATAATCACATACTTTTATTTCATTCACTACTCAATTAATTTCATCATAGTTCTAATAATTCAAGAAAAAAATTACCCCTTTTAATTATCAATTCAAGTGTGCCACCCTTTTAACTTATACATTCCTCAGTTTACTCCCCTTTAATTCATAATAAAATTTTACCATAATATAATTACTTTTTAATTATCACATTCTAGATTAATAACAATAGTCTCCTAACTACTGCATATCACACACACACACACACACACACACACACACACACAGTCAGATTCCACATGATATTTTTTCCTTCAATTGCATTCTAAATCATTGTTTCAGAAGTATTAGTATATGCAATTAATTATAGAAACTGATATTAATCTTTCTATTACAATCTTTATCATTCATTTTAACTTTATTCTTCTTTACACTTATCATTCTTATCATGAATTCCCATTTCCACAATTATTCCAGTTAGAGCTATATGTGTTTAGCCATAATTCTTAAAAATGAAAACCCCCCACAAAAAATCAGTTTCAGACTTTTCAATTTTAAAGTCTATATTCTTGTATACCATAACATATTACCTTGCAGAATCCCCTTTCCTATTCCTCATCTACCCATTATCTCTAGGTCTCCTAACTATGTAGTTTCTTTTCATTTTTGTTCACTTTCTGCTTCCGCTTTATTATTTCCCTCCATTTCTTATTCCAGTTTTTATTCTCCTCCCTCTCTTAAAGTTTCTTCTGTAACTCCCCTTTTTGCTGTTTCCTTTTTCTTTGTTTAACTTTCCAAGTAAGTCCCTCTTTAATTATCTCATCAAACCTCCACGTTTTAATTTTAAGTTTTTCTTTCTCTTGTTTTAATGTTCATTGTTCCATTTGACCTTTAATGCTGGTTACTTCTTTGTTGGGCTCCTCCCCTTCTTAGTTCCTTTTTCAATTTTTTCCAAAGTCACCAAGTAACCCCAGGGTAATTTCTTTCACACTTCTTTTTTTTTGTCTTTATGATATTATGTCTTTTCACTTTTCAGGGTCTCTGTATTATTGTAACAAAGTTCCTCTTATTTTGTATCAAGTTCCAGTTTTAAAAGGACCAAAAACTTTTTAAAGAGACACTGAAATTTTTCCTTTATTATTAGGTGGTGCTCTCTGTTATGTACAACTTCTGCCCTTTCTTTTCACTTTCTGTTCCCCTTTTTCAGGCGTTTAAATTTCAATAATTAAATGAATCAAATTATTAATTTTTTTTCTTTTTAACATGTTCAATTTCAGCATTTAATTATGTCTGTTTAATTTAATTTCCAAGTCTTTTATAGTAAATATTTTCTTCTAACTTCCTCTTTCAATTAGCTCTTTTCAAAGTTCAAAGCCACTTTCATCTGTTGCCAATTTTCTTTTCTCTCTCTCTGGTCACTGCTTTTTTAAACTTTCCTAAAAATCTCTTTATTTCTTAACTCCAGGGTACCGTATTTTCCATATGTTGCACCTGGTTCATACTTCACTCACAGTTTTTCTGCTCCAGCCCAGTCTTACTTTCCCAGATTGCTTCTTGCCTTCCTGGTGGTCATTTTGAACCACCACTGCCACTCATTTTCAGAGTGGTTTTCCCCTGTCAGGGAAGGGAGATACAGCTCCCCTCAACCCTCCAATAGATCCCCTTTTCTTTACCACCACTCCAGGGTGACTCCAGTCCCGATCGGGCCCCTTCAACAAGGGACCATGGAGTGAAACCATGCACAATCATGGATTTAGCTCTGATGCAACAGGAAGACCAGACCAACTGTTGTTGATATATAAGCGTAAGCCTCCTCCCTCCTTTTTACCTGATCACTCTGCAATTCTGTCGGCTCTTTTTATCTGAAACCCTGGGATATACATGCTGCTATCAATTTCCTCATTTAGCCAGGTTTCAGTAAAGCAGAGAGCTGCTGAGTTGTAAATATCAGGATTGCATCTATTTAAAAGGAGTATTTCATCCATCTTGTTAGCAAGTGAACGTAAATTAATCAGAAAGATGGAAGGGAGACGGGTTCCCCCCTATTCCTTAGTCTATTCATATTTCCCACTCTTTTACCTCGTCTCCTTTTCTGCCATCTCTTTCTCTGTTTTTTTGTGGTAATCTATTGCTTCGGGAAATTTGCTTCTTCCTGAGTTAGAATCTCTTCTGCATTTGTAAAGACAGGGGTGGTGGTGGTGGTGGTGAGGACAAAGAAAGCTGCTCCTTAAAAAAACATTGCTTAATTCTTAGCAGATGGCGTATGAAATTCGTAGTGAATTGCAGAGAATAATAAAAAATAAAGAAACCATTAGAGAGTATTTCACAGAGGCAACTGTCGGCAGTGCCATCTTGGATCAAGAGCATACCCAATGGCAAGAAACGTGAGATACTGATGGAAGAGAATATTTGTAACTAAGGTTTGAATTGTGGGGTTCTTGGTACTCTCTGAGATTGGTTGTTTTCATGCAGACATTTCATTACCAAACTAGGTAAAATCATTATTGCAGAAGGGACCAGCCTTGGTGGTTCCTTGATTAGGCTTCTGCTTGCTTTAGCTTGTTTGTCTGAATTGGTAGCTGCTTGATTTAGGTATTATTCACTTCTTCTTGTTGGTCTAATATTAATTTTGGTGTTAATCTCTGCTCATCTGGGTTTGATAGCTGGTGAGGAGATGTCTGGGTCTTTTGTTTTCGTTTTGGTGTTTTGAATGGTATATAGATGTTTTTCATATCTACATACCTGTTGGTGGCTGAGTGTGATGATGATCCCCTAATGCAGTGGTGTCAAACTGGCAGCCGGTGGGCCAGATGTATTACTTGCTAGCCAAGCCCACCTGCATTTTAGCAAAGGGGGGGAAAGTTGTGATACATCACGTAATGAAAACATGACACTGCAAGTTTAACACGCCTGCCCTAATACATAGTAAGGAACTTTACCTAAGGATTCACACTAGAAAGGCAAGAATATTAGAATAATTTTAGACTTCACCAGAAAAAGTTACTCACTTGGAGCTTTCTCTAGAGCTGCAATTGCTATGCTATCTTAATTCTTGTACATCTTCTGTGGATGGACCACATCAGGAATAAATAATCTGATGCTATCTAGATGGGTTAGGCCGCTGTTTTCAGAATCCCTTTCCATTTTCCACATTGGCTGGGATCAATGGAAACTGAAAACCCAAACATTTAGAAGTTACCAAATTTATTAATCTAATTGACCAAATTTGACAACTGGTCAACAACTTCATAGGCACAGCCAAGTATTTTTATTTCCAGAGAAAGTTTTCAATTGTCTTCTTCAGAATGTTTTCACTATTACCCAATTATTGTGCTAAACTAATATTATTTCATGATGCAAATACTAATTCATTGGTGTAAATTTAATGGAGTTTCTACTTGATAGTTATTCTTCCTCCAGGTTCTTTTATTTTTTTGGACAATGATTTGGCTAGGTTCATAATAGATTTGCAGAAATAGAAAAGCAGTGGATTGCTATAGTTTGTAGCTTTCAATGAATAAAATGAATGACAAAAGCAATCCATGTAGCATTTCTTAAGGGAATTGTGTCCCAACATACTCAAATCCAGCTAGAATAAGTTGGAAATGTTTAAAAAGAAAACTGTCTATTACTTCAAGATTAAATTAGATGCTTCAAGAAGACTGATTACTTATGTGAGACTATCTATGTAAAATATATTTAATCTAATTATATATTGGAAATAGCTGGAATCACCTGAAGACATCTTTTTATGAATAGCTTGCTGCATTGAAATGGTACATGCAGATGCTATTTGAAGAAATTTTATCCCATTAAACATCTGTGTGAGATAAGAGTTAAAAATATATATTTATAGAAATGGCTACAGCAATAGATGTCCTCAACTAAGGAATTTTTCATCCTCAAAATACACCTCCCTCTTTTTTTTAAAATTTCCTTAGATAGAGTTAAGACTTTGGGAAGTTATTTTAATGGGAGGAGAAGCTATTAAAGGACCTTTTCTTTTCAAGGAGAAAATAGTATGCCCATCTATACCAAAAAGATCTTGTGTTCCACATACTTTAAGTGACAATATATCCAGAGACCGAATGTTGAGATACATTAATTTGCTTAATATTTGCAGAGAAGAAACTTCATGACTGATAAATTCTTGGTTGTAAAAGGTTCTCTCTGTTCTATCAGATTGGCTATTAGCTTTGAGGGCCTTTTTCCACCATAAAAATGTAGCTTGGCTCACTTTAATAAGTTACCTTGGACTATTTGCTCCATTCCAACTGCTTTTGCCATGTTTGCATATCATTACTCTGGGCATTATATAATGGGTGAGCCAGTTACATAAGTTGTGATCATTCAAAATTTCCAGCTGGAGATTCTTCTGGACTCCAAATCAGAAAATCCAGTTATCCTTCTTTTTCAGTGGTCTGACCCAGAATGCTACATTAGGGAACACTTTGGCCTGAATGAGGCTCATCTCATGTTCTTTCAATTTATGGCGTTAATCCAGGACATGCCTTATTTTACTCTGTGGTTTGGCTCAGGCATTACAGGCAGTTCACGTCAATGGGGGATTTAAACTGTTTCAAGGGAATATATCCAATTTTATGCTAACTACACATACAAGCCATTGGTTTTAATTGATAGATTAATCTAGCACCAGCATTCAGTATTCTGGTTGCTAATTAAAATATAGTAATGTGGTCTTGCCACGTAGTAATAGAAAAGTTAGAAATAAAAAATGAATCATTTGTAAATAAAAATTTAATACGTTCCAAAATAATAAGTCCTTTAATGTCTTTTAATTAAGCCCATTCTGAGTTGTGGTTTGCTTTTTTGCCTTGTCATCCCTATGGCTCTAAAGAGCTAAATGCTCTATAGTGTTTGCTGCCAAATTTTCACAAATACTTAGCCTAGATGTTTAAAACACTAAAGCATATTTAAGGCATTCTTTCTTATCAGCAGCATGCATCTTACTCTTCCACAGTTCTAAAAGTGATTCAGCAACTTCTCCAAGCATGTACTATGGGAAAACCTCTTTAACACATTCTTTGGCCCAGTATTTGTAAACAGCAATGGATCAAGCCCAGTACTTCCTAGTGGAACCACAGACAACTACAATGATCCAATACATATCAATTTTACAGAAGACATTGTTGAAAAAGCACTACGCAATCTAAAGCCATCCCTATCTATTGGACTGGATGGAATATGTGCCTACTTCTTTAAAAAGCTATCCACTGCCATAGCTGAACCTCTAAGCATAATCTTTGAAAAATCTTTCAGGACCAGCTCCTTGCCAAAACTATGGTCACAAGCCACGGTCATCCCCATCTTCAAAAAGGGAGACCCCAGCCTAGTTGAAAATTACTGACCAATCTCCTTATGCTGCATCACCTGTAAAGTCATGGAATCAATCATTAACCAATCCATTATCCGCCATTTAGAGACAAACAACCTTCTCTCTAATAAACAATTTGATTTCAGAAAAAACCTACCCTGTAATCTGCAACTCTTACACAGCAAAAACATATGGACTACACAACTCGATCAGGGCAAAGCAATAGATGCAATCTACATAGACTTCTGTAAAGCCTTTGATTCAGTGGTACACGACAAACTACTCCTAAAACTAAAATCTTACGGTATCTCTGGACACCTGCATAACTGGATAGAAGCATTCCTGTCAAACAGACAACAAATGGTCAAATTTGAGAGTGTCCTATCAAATTCTGTACCTGTTAACAGTGGTGTCCCCCAAGGCAGTGTTTTAGGACCAACTCTCTTCATACTCTACATAAATGACCTCTGTGATCATATTAAGAGAAACTGCATTCTCTTCGCTGATGATGTAAAGCTATTCAACACCACAGACAATACTACTACCCTCCAAAAAGACCTTGACTATGTATCAGAATGGTCAATCAAATGGCAACTTCAAATCTCAACAAATAAATGCTCTGTCTTACATACTGGCAGAAAAAATCAGAAAATAAAATACAAGTTGAATAGTCAAGACCTTGTTGAGGATTCAAACTTTGTCAAGGATCTTGGAGTACTCATCTTAAATGATCTAAGTGCTAGAGCCCACTGTAACTACAAAGCCAAAAAGGCATTAAGAGTTCTTAATCTAATCCTACGTAGCTTCTTCTCTGGTAATATCACACTACTAACTAGAGTATACAAAACATTTTCTAGACCTTACTTGAATACAACTCATCAGTCTGGAATCCATATCATGTATCTAATATTAACACAATTAAAAAGTCCAGAAATATTTCACAACAAATATTTCACAATATTTCACTCCTCTACTCATTGCAGAATACTTTATGTCACCAGACTTGAAACTCTAGACCTAGAAAACCTAGAACTACGCCACCTCCGGTCCGATCTAAATATAGTATATAAAATCATACACTGCAATGTCCTACTTGCAAATGAATACTTCAGCTTCAATCATAACAATACAAGAGCACACAATAGATACAAACTCAAGGTTGACTGCAGAAAATACGACTTCAGCAACAGAGTGGTCAATGTTTGGAATACTCTACCTGACTGTGGTTTCTTCCCCAAACCCCAAAAACTTTAACCTTAGACTGTCTACTATTGACCTCACTCCCTTCCTAAGAGGCCCATGCATGAGCGCACTAATCGTGCCTACCGTCCATGTCCTATTGTTTTTTATTTTCTTATAAGTATCTATCTCATGTATTCAAAACTATATTTATTGTTATACCTGTATCTTGTAAGCAATTGACAAATCAAATAAATACTAAATACTAAAAAAATCAAATAAAGTTTAACATATGTATCAAATGTCTTTGTCTTCCTCTTCTATTACAGATAATGGCTTCTTTGAAGGAGCAAAATTTCACAGAACTTTGGGGAAAAAAAGCTAAGGAGAACTATGGCAACATCTGGCAGAACTTTAGTGATCCACAACTTAAGAAAATAATCAGCTCCATTCAGATCTTGGGTCCTTCCAATTTACCAGTGAAGAAACGGGAACAGGTAAGAATCAGTATTCTAGAAATATGGGTGAATTCTGAGGTGTCAATGAGAAAAAAAAGATTCTAGGCTAAGGGAGAAATGATCCTTAGATAATCTTAGATCCATTCCAAACAATGATGGAGGGGAAGAGGTTGAGGGGGTGAATTAAATGAAGGATTTTGAAAGTACATAGGTAATATTCACAATAACATACTCCAGTCTTGGTTGTATTGAGTGATTATGACGGAAGCATTCTCATATATTTGAAGAGTAATTAGCTGAAGAAGTCTGACACATTCTTTTATTTCTGACTCCAGAGTGCATGCATGAGAAGAAATCTGCACTTGCTTTTTTGGTTTATGCTCCGTGTTACAGGCATTCCCAGTGACACATTTCTAAAAGCAAACAAACAAAAAAGATGCTAGAATGTCAACTGAGAAAAGCAATGACAAACCACTTCTACAGTGTTGCTAAGAAACATATACAGTGTTCACAAGGTTGCCAGGAGTCAAGAATTCAAGATTGTCTTAAAACTGCATACATATATACAAACCAAATAATGTCAATATAAATAGAGTTCTGATTTTGCACTGAAGGGCATTAAAAAGATTGTGGGAAGCCATAGCTCTATCTAGCTAAATAATATGATATTACCCCACTTATCGTATTTCTGTTTAACTGAAAGACAAAGCTTACAAAAGATATGCATCTGGAAGACTGAATGGTCTCCCACTGATCAACTAAATTGTCCTCCCCGCCCAAAAGAACCCCATCTGTATTCTTTGCAGCCTGTGCAATCACCTCCCTTTGTCATTTAATTGTTTTTGTTGCCTCCCTTCTCCTCCTCCCTTTCAAACCAGTGCTCACCCAGAAATTAGCTTCCTTTCATAATAATTTTCTCCAGTAACTTTCTAGATATTTGCCTTCACCAGAAGCTGACATTCTTTTCCTGTTGCTGCCCTCACTTATAACTTATTTTTTGGCTATTGGTCTTCTTTCCCACTTCATTATAATAGCCAAGTTGGTATGCATCTTCACCTTTTCAGATTCTTCCAGTACAAGTCTTGATGCACACATTCCAAACTACTTATTTCTGTGAGGAAAAAAACATTTTATATTATTTTACTTTCCTGTTCCAGCTGCCTCTTCACATTCATTTGAAATTTAAAATGTTTGTTTAATTATTCCGTAGTTATTCCAAAATTCAAATTACCAAATGTTCTCTAGGGAATCAAGTGTTGTTAAATAATCCAGAACATTCCTCTTCATCAGACTGCTTGTTCTTGAAATCTTTAAAGCCTAGTTTTTTCAGAAAATCTTCTGTCTTTGAAATAATATTGTTGTCTGTCTCTGTCTCTACCTTTCTACCTCTACCTCTACCTCCCCACCCCCCTCCAAAAAATCCTGGGTGATATATATTTGGTGTCTTCAACTCCATCTTGACTCTTGGCATATTGGACAGGTTTCTGCAGTTTTATTGGCAAGATTTCAGAATTGACTTGCCATTGCCTTCTTCATAGGGCTGAGAGAAAGTTATCCATCCAGCTTTGTGCCTAAGGCAAGGCTAGAAATCCCAGCTTCTTGCCTTAACCAGAAAACTAATCTGGAAGCTTGTTTCTTTATTATGTCACCTTTTAATTACATATTTAAAATAAAAATAATTACCTAACGTTCAACAGGGACAGGTTCCTATGGAAGTATCTATAGTAAAACTGATGCCTGTAGACTATATAGTATACATGTTGTAAAATTAGATTGTTATTCAAACCTGTACTTTTTAATGCTATTTCAGTATAATACTATTCTAAGTGAGATGGACAACATCTACTCCACTGCCAAGGTTTGTCTACCAAACCAGGACTCCTGCTGGGCTTTAGAACCAGGTATGTACTTTCTTCTCTATGTTAGCCCAGCTCATTCCTTTGCAAAGGTTTTGTATGATTCCTCTTATTTTCTGGACCATGAGAGCATCCTTAACATAATTATACATGGATATGAATGTAAAATTGATTTATAATAGATTATGGCTTCTGAGACTGCCCACAGTTAGCCTGTATGTTTTAATTACATAACATTTTACATGAAGGTACTCCTTACCAATTGTGTTGTTCGTTGATTTTTTTTACATTTACAATGGCATTGAAAAAGTAGGTGTACAACCTGTCTTCAAACTTGCAGCCATTGCAACATCCTGAAGTCACATGATCTTGATTTGAGTCCTTGCAACTTCTGTGCATTTATACCAATGTCATGTGGTTACATTATCACTATTTGCAGTCTTTAACAATTACTCAAAGTTAACTTATTACCTTATTATGCTAATGTTTTTGAAGCTAGCATACTGTTAGAAAATAGGGTGTTTTTTTTCCATTGATAACCAATTCAGAATTAGTATTTCCTAATTTGGAAACCCTAGTCTCTGTTTTTGAATCAACTAATATCTACCGTAAAAAAAAAAAAAGCCAAATTAGAGAATAGAAAGAGAGCCACTATCTCTTACTATCTATGGAAATTCTCAATCGTCTGGATCATTATTGCCCCAGAGGCAAAAAGGCAACAGGACTTTCTTGGTTTTTTCCTTGGGAATGTTTTGCTTCTCATCCAAGAAACTTCTTCAGCTCTGACTGAATAGTGGCGAATGGAAGGATTTATATTCTTTGCAGTCATCTGGTCATTAGCACTCTGAGGGTTGGTTGATAGTTCTCTGAGACTGTCAGAGTCAAATAAATCAGAATGTCAACGGTTGTGGGCCTGCTACAATTCATGTTGTACATATGAGACAGGAGGTGTCATATCCCTCCCCCTCTGTGGAGAGAAGGCTGTTCAATTTTAATATTCAGATAGATTTGATCCCAAAATTTATGTTGTTAAGTGAAACATTTGTTGTGAGTTTTGCCCCATTTTGTGACCTTGCCACATGATCCCAGGACACTGCAATTATCATAAATTTGAACCAGTTGCAAAGCATCCAAATTTCGATCACAAGACCAAGGGAATGCTGCAATTGTCATAAGTGTGAAAAACCATCATAAGTCACTTTTTACATTGCTATTGTAACTTTGAACAGTCACTAAATGAACTGTTGTAAGTCGAGGACTACCTGTAGATGGCCTCTTTAACACTCTTTACCCCTTCTTTCAAACCAATGGTCCTCTTTGTCCAGAATGTGGACTTTGCTATCTCCAAAAGCGTGGCCTTTGTCTTTCAAATGGAGATGAATCGCTGAATCTTGTGCTGATAGGTTTGTTCTCCTATGTTATGCCACGTATTTGTGAAGTAGTTGTTTTGTTTTCCAGGTGTACAGATATGCAGATCTGTCTCACTGCAGTTTTCTGCAGTTTTCTCCCAGTTATTTGTTTCATTTCTGAAATATAATCTCAATTGTTTTGAAACAATAACAATCCTTCCTACCTATGTAACTTCTCTAACAATTTTCTGATAGCAACCCTTTAATGTTTAAGGTAGGGAACAAAGCTGCTTACCTATAATTGTTCTATTAATACATAATCGGTACATTAGCACATACAATGTACCAGAGCGGATATATAGGTGGGACTTTCTGAAAAGTCTTGCAAAATTGCAAGCACTGATTCATTCCTTGCCTATGATGTTTCGTGTTGCTATGCTACTTCTCACTGTATTTTATCAGGATCCCAAACTTCAAGTAAAAAGTTACTTACAAGCATGTAGAAAGAAAACAACTGGAACAAGTGAGATAACATCAGTGATAAGAATCTAGACACTGGATTTAAAAAGTAATGATGGTTTTGATCTAATAGCTACAAGAGTCTCTGGAATATTAGTCACTTCAACAACGATGTTGAAAAATATTACTTCCTGAAAAGGAAAGACCTTCTGAATCCAGTTCTTATCAGCTGTGCAACATGGGTTCAGCTGGAAGACTGTTGTTTTATATCTCTTTATATCTCTTTAGAAGAACAGTGCATTTCTTCAAATTTTCAAACTGTAGCATGATAGAATTATTTAATGATACTAGTAAACCATTTTTCTTGCTAAATGGGTCTTTTCTTTATATAGATAGATATGTAGAAGAGTTTATATAAGAGTGTAAATATTGGTGGCTTTTTGATATCCCTTCAATTTTGTTTAGTTGTGTGATCCTTTAATGATTTCTTTGATGTTTCTTCTTTTTTCATGCTCTTCAGATATTACAGAAATTATGGCCACTTCTCGTAGTTACAAGAAGTTGCTTTATGCCTGGGAAGGTTGGCATAATTCTGCTGGCAATCCTCTGAGATCCAAGTATAAAACATTCGTTTCACTGAGCAATGAAGCCTATAAAATGGATGGTGAGATCTTAAAAACATAGACAGGGGATGGGATCAATGCCACCTGGATTGAAAATCTGCTTTCTGAAGAACAATTTAAGCATTTTAATTCAAACTAAGAAACCTCATTGCATTGAGAAAGAGGCATATTATAACCCTCCATAAATCTAACCCACCTTCATGGACCTTTACTCTTATATTTTTTTAAATAAATTGTGTTTTATTTTCCATTTATTGCCATTCCAAAATGAATATTATGAGTTAACAGTTTTTGATCAATATATCTGTTGTGTTTTGAGTCTCAACACCTTTGCATTCATTTAAAAAATATTCAAGAATATGGCATACATGTGATCAAGTGCTTGACCCTGATCACTATAACAAGAGGGATCAAATATGCTATTTCAGATTCATATGGGAAACTACCGAAAGTTGGTAAGACTGTTGCCAGCATAAGAAATTATTGATATACTGAGGTTGACTTGTTAATTTGGCCATTCTCAAGAACCCAATGTCAGGTGCAACAGATAAGGTCCACTTCTGAAGATCTAATTAATTATATAATAATTATATATAATAATCAACTGGATTATTGTAAAAGTACCTGCTTGGAATTAGTCAACAGGATTGGATTTACTTCATTAATAGCGATGTAGGGATTTTAGGCTGTTTCCTCTTTTTACCTCCTCTCTTTCCAGCTTGCCAACTCCTTCTCCTACACCTACTAGAAGTACATTTAGAAATTATTTGAAAAAAACTGTCTTTGGATTTAGAACTGGACATTTTTTGACTTCAGAACTGGACTGGTTTAATTATATTGTAATTGGTGCAGAAAAGTCTAGGAGATGGGTTGTTCACAACTATGTTCTGTAATTATGGATAATTTAAAGAGCTTGTTTGTATTGTAAGAACTGTATTCATGCTGAATACTCTATTGTTTTTACATTTAGGATTCCAAGATACTGGGGCTTATTGGAAGTCTTGGTATGATTCACCAACATTTGAGGAAGATCTGGAGCAACTTTATCATCAGTTGGAGCCTCTCTATCTAAATCTCCATGCATATGTCAGAAGGAAACTATATGACCAATATGGCTCTAAATACATAAACCTGAAAGGCCCTATTCCTGCTCACTTATTGGGTAAAAAAAAAGCTTATGTGTGTATAATAGAGTGGGGATCAGGCAGGGAAGAATTGGGAAAATCCGTAATATCCCATCATATTCTACACTAAGAGTGGGCAATTTTTGGAATGGAAGTAGGTTCACTTGAATGAGAGACCTCTGGGAGGAAACCAGTCTTATTTTTACTTTTAAACTCGAATAACAAAAGCAATCTGAAATTGTTTCTCCAAATGTTGGCAGCAAAATGCTTGGATTTTAGTCACATATTTGGGGGCATTGGGGAGCAATCTTGCTAAATTAGTGTCTTCCTAATGGATTACACTATAAGTCCTATGTCTATTGATATGTTGGATGGTAATAATGGAAATCAAGATAAGCTCTCTTTAAAGAATACCATATTTTGATGGGAGGAAAAATACAAATAGAAAAATTAAAATGTAAGAGATGTAAAAGAACCAGTCTGGTGCAGTGGTTAAAACATTAGACTAGAAATTGGGATGCCAGAGGTTCTAATCCTTCTTTAGGCATGAACAGCTGACTGATTCACAGTCACCCTCTTTCAGCCCAACCCATTCAGATTGGTTAGTTGATTTATTAGATTTGTATGGCTGCCCATCTTAAATAAACTAGGTGACTCACAACAGGACTAAAATCAGTCATTATAAAATATAACCACGACAAATAAAATAGCAACATGATAAAACAAAATAAATTCTCCCCTTGGGATTCCCCCGAGTAACCCCCAATTATCCTCATTTCATCCTTTCTATTCTTTTCTATTCTGTCCTATTCCAACATCTCCACAAAAAATCAGTTCTTGATGGCCTACTGAAAGGTTATAGGATGGGGGTGGGTGGGGGGGTTGCCAAATTACTGGGGAAGGGTATTCCATAAGATAAGGACAGCTACAGATGAGGCTTGCTTCCAAAATCCCATTGAGTGGCAGAATTTTAGCAAAGGGATTTGAAGTTACCTAGTCTCTTTGATCCAATATCATTGACAGATGTTCTTAAACAGAGGCGGTCCTTCAAGTAACCAGGTCCTGTATCATGTCAGGCTTTTAAAATAAGCACTTTGAATTGCACCTAAAAGGAAACTGATGCCAGCTTTCAGTGCAACTCGTGCAATAGAGATATAAAATAGGTGAATCTATAAATATTTGTATCAGTGGGGTCCTTGATGCTCTCTCAGCTTGCTTGTTTTCTTGTATATATTTCATTATCCAAACTAGGTGATATAATCAGCATCTGCAAAAAAACAAGCAAGCTCAGAGAACACAAAGGACCTTTCATGTAAACCCTGAGCTACAAATATTCTCCTTTATTAGTACGTGTATTGGTATCTCATAAAAAATGTGTTGCTGCATTTTAGATCAGTTGTAACTTCTTTGTAGTCGTTCATGTAAACCACATTGCAATCCAAAGAGGAAATGATTAAACCATGAGTGACTGTGAGGTTGTTGTGTAGAAGGTGGAACATTACCTTGAGTTGCACAAAATAAGGAAGGAAGGAAGGAAGGAAGGAAGGAAGGAAGGAAGGAAGGAAGGAAGGAAGGAAGGAAGGAAGGAAGGAAATATACTATAAATGCCACTCTATGAATATTTTAATCTCCTTTCTAGGATTCACAAACTCTGTGGAAACAGGCTCTGTGGAAACTGACACATGTTTTACATGCCCATGTTCACATGTAAAGAGTTTCTAAATAAAGAGGTCCTATCAGCTTTGGAATTTCAATGCTTGCCATTGAAACTACAGTAATGAGAGGAAGAGTTTGATCTTTTTCCTAGTTGTGCATTTTCTCCAGAGGTTGCTAAGCTTCCCTCTGGCTGTTTTTTATATAACCAAACTGTCACATACATTCATGGAATTAACATAGTGCCTCCTTTGACTCTTATTCTATTGGCTGTTTCCCTCTAGATTCTGTGCCAAATTTCTCTCTAATGTTATGTATAGCCATTCCCTCTCCCCTTCAAGCTGTTGGTTTTATTCAGCTAAACAGTGCTGCTTTGCCCCCTGCAGGTAACATGTGGGCCCAGCAATGGAACAACATTTACGACATGATGGTGCCTTTTGCAAATAAGCCACATCTAGATGTTACCAATACCATGAAACAGAAAGTAAGGACATTAGTGTTATGGTTTTATTCCATTCCCTTTGGCTGCAGCAGTGAGCAGGGATTGAAATGGAAAATGCCCACATACACAAATATTGCTAGTGATACATTTTCATCCAGCAGTGAGATGACTATTTATTTTCTGAGCAAGAACTGTAATAAATATATACTAATCTGCTCAATATAGCATCAGAAGGTGACGAGCCAGGCAGGCCTGACTAAAATGCATAAATAAACCATAGCTCTCTGTGGAGTTCTTCCAAGGCAGATTTCTATGCTATAGATATTTTTCAATGCTGCTTCTCTACATAATTGCCAGGTATATTTAGCTTCAGTTTCTTCATTTCAAGGTCTGAATTTCATATTGAATTTTCAGAAGGACTGTCCAAGATTACATGCAAGTGCTATACAGGAGTAATGGTGATATTCATATACATTGTTGTCTTTCATAACACATTGTAGGGTACAGCTTTTAATTTCATTTCTTGACACAACTATTCAAACGGGAAAAATACTGTAGTATTTATCCTCAAGATACATGGGAACTCTCATCTCATAGTGCAGAAGACTAGTAGGCTGTTTCCTTCAAATTCTTAACTATGCTTCTCCTCTATCTCACTCTGTAACTCTTTTTTCCTAAACAATAATTCTCTATGACATTCTAAAGCTCAAGCAACACATGCCCGTGTAATTTATTATGAGAATACTTGAGTGACCCAGGATCAATCCCTAAGAACAATTTCCAACACATTTGTGTTATCTAATGCTTCGGATGGGTCCTTGACTTTCCTAGAACTGGAATGTAACAGACATGTTCCGGGTGTCGGAGGAGTTCTTCACCTCGCTTGGCATGTTTGAAATGCCACTTGAATTCTGGAAGAAATCCATGCTGGAGAAACCGACGGATGGGCGGGAGGTGGTGTGTCATGCATCGGCATGGGACTTCTTCAATCGCAAAGACTTCAGGTGCATACTGCATATGATGGGGACTTGCCATGCAAAGGGAACTCTAGATCTTATTGGCATAGAGACATCTTAGGTCTGTTTTTTTAGGGAACAAGGAGAAAATTTTCTGTCTTCTCTGTATCTCACAAATTCAAAGATATTTTTATTACATGAGCAATGAAAAGTATGACTATAGAATCAATACTTAAAATATATGCTTTTTTTTAAAAAAAATGCATGGTTTGATACTGGTAAAAAGATGAAGATTCATTTAGGTGAAATATTTCCCTTTCCAAATTTTGAAAATGCTTAGAGTGCTGTGAAATTAACTAGAAGATGTATTAGAGTGATTATCGTAAAACTGCAAGAACGCGTATGCTCCAAGGGCCCCTGCTTTTGGGCAGCCCCATTCTTCAAGAGAACTGTAGAGTAGCCTCTAAATTAGGCTCCTAACCCAACATTTGCATGGTGTTATTTTGCACTATGTACTTGCAATATTGCTTTGCCCACTGTACCTTACCCCTACCAAAAATACTAAGCACCATTCTGTTCTATCAAAACATAGGTCCTTTCTGCCCTAGACTTAAATTTCTGTTCTGCTTAGATGCATGTATAATTTTCTCTTGTCTACCCTGCCCCGCTGTCAACATCTGAAAAAGGCAGTTGGCAAAGTGAAATTAGGACAATATTACTTTATTTTATATTAAGAATGCAGGTAAAGGAGTTAATTTATCCTAGCTCAGAATTATGCTTGTGTGAAAGAACACAATTCCTTAGTGTTAATCTGCCAAAAGAATCAAAGGTAATCACTGTCAAGTCAAAGATAATCACTGTCCAGTCAAAGCCAAAATAATAATCACTTCTCTCTCTTTCTCTCTCTTGTTTTTCGTCCATTTGTTCAGTGAGGTGTTAGACATGATAAATTTTTAATGAATGGCTGAGGGATGAAATAAGTTAGGTTGTTAGTGAAAGGGGGTTGTCTAAATTTGTTCTAAATTCTCTTTAAATTACATATTTTCTTCAAGGAATTATAGAAATCCTAGTTCTAGCATAAGAAGAATTGGTCCTTTCCAGAAGTTCTGAGGCTATCAGCAAATGTTCCAGGTTATAAAATGTTCCAGGTTACAAAAGCAATCGATACTTGTTAGTATATTGTGTTACAGTCTTCACTGAACACTTGCTTTCTTGTTCCCTGTTGTGCAGGATAAAGCAATGTACAACAGTTACTATGGAGCAACTCTTTACAGTACACCATGAAATGGGGCACGTTCAATACTACTTGCAGTATAAGGACCAGCCAATAAGTTTTCGCAGTGGTGCCAACCCTGGCTTTCATGAAGCCATTGGAGATGTTATGAGTTTGTCTGTTTCCACCCCTATCCATCTCAAGAAAATTGACTTGCTCACTCATGTCACTGAAGACAGAGGTAAGATGAGCATATAATGGCTGGTGGCAAGGCACAAGAAGAAAACCAATAAAGTTGATGGGAGATGTTTTTCATACTGGGTTTGATAAATAATTGTTATTAGGGATTGGGAATCAGGTTACAGCCTGTCCACTATCAGTTCTAAAGTATGCAAATGTGAGTAGATTAATAGGTACCACTTTGGTGGGAAGGTAACAGCATTCTGTTCACATTTGACATATAGCCATGCTGGCCACATGGAAATTGTCTGTGGACAGTGCTGGCACCTTCAGCCAATAAATGCAGATAACTACCATGCCCTAGATTCAGACACAACTGACATGGAAACCTTTATCTTTTTTTTAATCTCACCCTAGAAAAAAATGTACTGAATCATACAACATGCCATCTCCCCCCTATTGCTTTAGGTCAGTGAAAGCAAGTGCACAGATGAGTTTGCATTTGTGCATGTACACACACACGTGTGCCTACACACGTGTGCCTGCGCACGCATGCGCGCACACACAAACACATATGTCCACATTGTAATGAATTGGAATGATGCAGTATAGCGCTACAGACAAGATCAGGATGTAGCTGCTGCTGTGCTCTGTGTTATGTTTCCTAAGGTAAAATATACTGGAGGTGATTCTGCCTTTCCCAGAGCCACTTGGATCAGCTTAAGCTATTTGCTTTTCAAGCAACGATTCTTAGTTTGTGAGAGAGGAAATCCATTGGTTTGTTTTCATCAGAGAATTCATCTATATAGATTGCTAATGCATTCTTTCTTCAACTCTTCTTTGCCATCAATATTTGGAATATTCTACCTGACTCTGTGGTTTCTTCCCCAAACCCCAAAAACTTTAACCTTAGACTGTCTACTATTGACCTCACCCCCTTCCTAAGAGGCCTGTAGGGGGCGTGCATAAGCGCACCAATCATGCCTACTGTCCCTGTCCTATTGTTTCTTTTTATTTTTCTTATAAGTATCTATCTCATGTATTCAAAACTATGTTTATTCTTATAGATCTATCTTGTAAGCGACTGACAAATCAAATCAAATCAAATCAAATAAATAAATAAAATCTTCTGGATATACCAAGTTTTAAAAGAAACTCTTTTAGAGTGTATCAAATTTTTCAACTTTCAATTTCTAAACATTAGGGGTGCTCAAAAGTTGTGATATGCCTTGGGGATTGTATAGGGATTTTGGTTACTTTAAAATAATTTGGATGTGCTTAGTAAGTAACTACGTAAATATAATAACTTTTTAATGCTTTGTTTGTTTCACATTTTTGTCTTCCTTTATTCCTTGCAGAGAGTGATATCAACTATCTTCTGAAAATGGCCCTAGAAAAGATTGCCTTCCTACCCTTTGGCTATCTAATTGATCAATGGCGGTGGAATGTCTTCAGTGGTCACACTCCTCCAAGCCGCTACAATTATGATTGGTGGTACCTAAGGTAAAACAAGGCAAATAGAAAATTGCCATAATGGGTGACAGGCCAGCAAAGTAGTAGGTTTAACAAATGTAACCCTCCAACACTGACCCTTCTAAGTATATTGAATTTTAACCTCCGTCATATAACTCTCCAATGATTGTTGTTTTATGTAAAGTTGTTATTTTTATTTAGTGTTGTTTATTTTAACTTTTTGAAACCACCCATCCTCTATAGCCAGCCCTCCAACAAACATCCCTCCGACAAACATAATTCCTACATCCAAGAATATGAAACTATAAGAACTGAGAAACCTGAAAAAATAAATGAAGTGAAAGTATTAATTTATTTGAAGGAAACAGGGAGAACTGAATGCAAAGTAGCTGTTTCTTGTGATTACCACTATATCTATCTATATATACTGTTTTCCTGAATCGGAAGTCTGCTTGTTGTTGGGAAATGATTGTACTTATTTTATGCATTATTTATTCATTGGTTAAGGTGGTTTTTTTTTCCCTAGAACAAAATATCAAGGAATTTGTCCTCCTATTGCAAGAAATGAAACAAATTTTGATCCTGGAGCTAAATATCACATCCCTGGCAACACACCTTATATCAGGTATTGGAAGCTGGAAAAAAAGGAAAGGTGTAAATATGAAATTTTAGGAAGTTTTATTGTTATTTGTTGGGAAAGATAGACTCATGCTTTGATTTCTCTGGGAACATAGTGAAGTTTAGTAGAGCTGAAGTTTTCAGTAAACAGCTTTAAAAGCTCTAACTAGTGTTATCTTTTAAAGTAGAGAAACTCTAGTCTAGAACTACAGTTAAACCACATCATAAACTGTATCTTTCCCCCCAATATAGTCATAATAAACTCTTGACACAACTATCAATCTTTCTAGCTTTTGCTTGAGAATATCTGACTGACTGTTCTTAAAGAATACCACTGCCTGCCCACAATCCTATCATTTTTATGTTATACCAAACTTTTTAAATATTGAATATCTGAGAGAACATTCTCAAGATCTCCTAAGCAAAATTACTTTATGCTTAATCTATCCTTCAACAGCATTACTACAAGTATGAAGTATTAGTTATACCATTAGGTTAATTAAAATATAGAAAGAAAAATGAGATTTTCTTACTTCCAAAAATTATAAATCTCACTTTCAATAGTTAGAGTATATTATTTCTATTTGTAATTGATATGTTATTTCTATTTTCCAGAATTTAAATATTTTCAGTCTGAAAGAATTGACCATTGTATTATAATGTGTGTTTATGTATCATATATTTGGTAAAAATATGGATTTTTTTTGTTTTGGGCAGGTACTTTGTCAGTTTTATTCTACAATTCCAGTTCCATAAGGCCCTTTGCCAAGCTGCCAATCATACTGGTGATCTTCATACATGTGACATCTATAAGTCCAAAGCAGCTGGAAAGAAACTCAGGTGAAAGCAAAGGGAGAGGGGCAATTGACAAGAAATAAATTTATGTCTAAAATATTTTAGATGCTCATACTTTAGCTAAGGACATATCAATGTTTCCATTCCTACCATTCATTCTAAAATGACAAGAGGGATCATTTTGAAATGCCAAAATTAAAACAAAAAGTTGTTCCATTGAAGATCCACAATTGCCTTAGCAACCCCCTACTTAATCTTGTTATGAAGTGTCAACCCTACACGATATGCAGATTATGAAAACAATGCAATTTAGGTCTAAAACTACTTTTATCACTTCCAAACAGCTATTGTAATATAATCTTGCAAGTCCAAATGTGCTTCCCTTCCTTCCTCCCTTGGACTTGTGTGAATTACGGAGAGGTCTATTAGAGGCATTTTTTTACAGGTTAGTTTCTTGAGCTTAAATTATGCATGTCTGGTCATTGCCTTGGTAATGGTAACTATCCTTCTAGGCCATTCTTTATGTCCTCTACATCAAGCATGAAACAAATCTATATGTGGCAATGCAATTCATCGAAAACTGAACAGAAACTATACTACTGCAAAATCTACCTATTTTTTCCTTAACAATGATGGTCTTTTGTACTTTAATAAAAAGACATGCTGCAGTTTGGCAATTTGATCTCCAGGGGAAGAGTTTCTTAGATTGTGAGAATTATAAAAGACAATTATATTGTCAAAATAGAAACATCACAATCAGTTTTATTGGCATAATGGTTTAGCCAAAATCAGGATGTTGTGAAGATAAATTACCATTGCAAATTCAATACCTGTAACAAAAAAACCCTCCTTCTGGTATGCCGCCTGTGTCATTTTAACAATTTAACTGGGTCAGTTCTAATGTCAATGGTTCTATCTATTTACTCTTTCTTTATCTTCATTGCAGTGAGGCAATGCAGGCTGGATCTTCCCGACATTGGCAAGATATTCTCCAACAACTCACTGGTACAAATAAAATGGATGCTTCAGCATTGCTTGAATACTTCAAACCTGTTACTGAATGGCTAATAGAAGAGAATGGGAAGAACAATGAAACACTAGGCTGGCCAGACTTTTATTGGCGTCCTCCTGTCCCTGAAGGCTATCCAGAAGGCCTTGGTAAAGTTTTCCATGCATAATGACAACCATTTCAGAGGGAATAGATTGAATGTTGCACTTGGAGCCTTAGTCTTTAACTGCAACAGGTCTCCAAAAGGGGAGGAATAGAATAATAATTACCTCCAGATACCAATTGATAGTTGAACCTGATAGTCATAATCCCACAGGAATATCTAGTTGTTGTTCTAGTTACGCAGTGGGATAAAGGGAACAATGATTATATATATAAAAGAAGTGTGGAGATGAGACCTGTTAAGTTTGAGCAATGAGAGGCTGAACCAGAGCATGAGTGCAACAATACTTTATTTTACAATAAAGGGCTGACCGTGCTTGCCACGCCTGGAACTGGCTCGCAGCAATCAGCGACTGGTTGGACCCCGCAGCCTGCTTTTATAGCTGGCTGCTGGAGAGAACCAACCAATGGGAATGGGGGAATAACGCCCACACAAAGTGAGTGGACCTGAGTGAGAACTCCTAGAGTTCTCAGGACATGCACCCCTTCCCCCAGATGCGAACATGCATAGTCCTTGAGGTAGAGCGGGGTTTGTGTTGGCGCCGGGCAGGCGCAGCTCGGGAACATTGTCTGTCTGTTCGGTATCAGTCTGTGACGGTTGAGCCGGCATAGTGTCGCTAACGCTTCCTCCGGACTGGGCATCCTCGGGAACCACCGGGTTGGTTACTGGGGTCGAGCTCTCGTGGGTTGGATCAGGCTGGTCAACTCTCTGGGCGCTGTTGTCCGAGTTTGGGTTGACCGGGCGACCGCTGGTGCAGACTGGTCGTTGGGTGCGATGTGGCTGGGCGGCGGATGAGGTGGTTCCTCTTCGACTGGAGACTCTGGATTCTTGTTGGCAAGGGTGCTGAGGCGCCTTCTAAGCTGGTCTATGTGTCTCCTCCAGGCGCGACCATCCTCCAGCCTGACCCTATACGATCTCGGCCCGTGGCGGCGATGACCTCGCCTGGAATCCAAAGTGGGTCCCCAGCGAAATTCCTTGCGAATACTGGCTCCTGTAACATAAAATGTCTAACCCCAAGTAGAGCGAGGGGAGAGTCAGGGCAGTATTGTGGGTGCAGTCTGTCCAATACAGTCCTCAGGCGCCGGCCCATCAGAAGTTCCGCTGGGGACTTATTGGTGACTGCACAGGGGTTGAGTGCTGGCTCATCAGGAACTGTGCGAGTTTGTGGTGCCAGTCATCCCTGCCAAACCTAGCGAGGGCCTCTTTGGTGGTCCTGACGGCCCTTTCAGCCAACCCATTACT
This sequence comes from Pseudonaja textilis, assembly GCF_049901715.1. NCBI lineage: Eukaryota > Metazoa > Chordata > Lepidosauria > Squamata > Elapidae > Pseudonaja > Pseudonaja textilis. The sequence goes on along the minus strand of NC_142008.1, from coordinate 84,643,298 downwards.
GGCAGGGTGAAATGGGGCTGTGAAAATGTGGCGAATGCCCAGGTTGGCAACAAAACGGCTGAATTCTACTGATGCGAACTGTGGGCCATTATCGGAGACAATGGAGTCGGGTAGTCCATGTGATAACGAACAGGCGCGTTAACACGTTGGTGATTGCTAGTGTGGTGGTGAGTGGATAGCTGTGCCACGTCTATCCATTTGGAATAAGCGTCCACGACCACTAGGAACATCTTTCCATGCAGGGGCCGCCAGATCGATATGGATTCTAGACCAAGGCGCTGGCGCTCTCCCATCTGGTAGGGGTGGCGATGGGGGAGCAGGGCGGGATTCCTGGCAAATGCTGCAGGAACTTACCCAATTGACAATGTCCTCGTCTAGACCCGGCCACCACACGTAGCTGCGTGCTAATGCCTTCATTCTCACGATGCCGGGGTGTCCTCGTGCAACGCCTCCAGGACTCGGAGTGCAGCGAGGTCGGAATGACCACTCGAGTGCCCCACAGTAGACAACCCTGCAAACTGGACAGCTCCTGCATGCGAGTCTTAAAGGGTGCGAATTTGTTATCAACGTTGCCTCCCGGCCACCCTCCTCACCCAGTCGAGCACCTGGGCGAGTGTTTGGTCTGCCTTGGTTTTAGCGGCGATGTCAAGGCGGTGATGGGCAGGTCCAACTGGGTGATTTCAAAATGGCGTTGACAGGAGCTGGGTCTTCAGCCGGAGCGGGTAAGGGCAGCGACTGAGGGCGTCGGCGTGGGATAGAGTTTTGCCGGGCGGTGAATAAGTTTGTATGGTAGGCCGCTAGGAAAAGTGTCCACCTTGTCATCCTAGGGGAAAGGACTTGAGGAGTCTGTTTGTGCGCGGCCAGTAGGCCCAGGAGGGGCTTATGGTCGGTGACCAGTTCAAAAAGTGGCCAAAAGGAATTCGTGAAACTTTTTCACGGCCGCAACAACTGCTAGGGCTTCCTTGTCTATTTGGCTGTAATTTCGCTCCGTGGCCAGAGCGTCCTGGAGAAAAAGGCGATGGGGGCCTCGGCGCCATTGGGGAGTCTGTGACTAAGGACCGCCCCAATTCCAAAGGGGATGCGTCTGCTGCCAGTACTAAAGGAAGGTTGGGGTCAAATTGGATGAGCACTGCCTCTGGCGTAAGTAGTGATTTGACGGCGTTAAACGCCTGGTCTTCTTTGTGCCCCCAGTGCCACGGTGACTTTTTGTCTAGTAATCTGTGTAGGGGTTCGGCTACTGAGGCTTTATGGGGCAAGAAGGATGCATAAAAGTTCAGCAGCCCCAAGAAAGCTTGTAGCTCCGTTTGGAGGTTGGTGTGGGAGCTTCGTGGATTGCCCTAACCTTGGACTCCAGGGGGTGAATGCCAGAGGCGTCAATTTTATAACCCAGAAAGTCCACCTGTCTAGTGGCAATGGCGCATTTTTCTTTTTTAACTTGAGGCCATGCTGTCTGAACCTCTCTAACACTGCTCGCACTCTCTGGAAGAGTTGGGGTCTGTCCCTGGCCGAGACCAAGATGTCGTCGAAGTAGGGTACTACACCAGGGAGGCCCTGTAAAATCCGCTCCATGAGGGATTGAAAAATACCCGGGGCAACACTTACGCCAAATTGGAGACGCTTGCATCGGAAGGCACCCCTGTGAGTGACGATGGTCTGAAGTTCCGCTGTTTGGTTATCAACAGGGAACTGCTGATATGCTTGAGACATGTCCAATTTAGCAAAATACTGCCCGGCTCGAATGTGTGTAATAAGTGCTGAATGACGGGCACAGGGTAGGCGCTAACTTGTAAATATTTATTGATTGTTGTCTTGTAGTCCGAGCAAATTCTCAGGCTTCCATCTTTTTAAGGGTGTGACAATGGGCGTCTCCCACTTGGCGAAATCTGTTGGCTCAATGACCCCTTGTTTTAGTAGTTTATCCAATTCAGCGTCTAGTTTTGGTCGAATAGCAAATGGAACTCTACGTGGTTTTAATCTGATTGGGACTGCCTGGGGGTCAACGGTGAACAAGATGGGGGTTCCATTATAACACCCCAGCTCCTCGCTGAACACATCTGCGTAGTCAGCGAATAAGGAGTCAGTGTCTGAGGTTGAGACAGCATGGACTCCTGTTAGCCCTAGGCCGAGGTGGGGAAACCAATCGAGCCCCAATAAGGTGGGTAGATTGCCGTTAACTACCACTAGAGGTAGGTGGCCTTTAAAAGCTCTAAAACTGACAAAGAACTTGCCTCTGCCGATCACGGGAATGGCCTTCCCTGGTAGTCCTTCAGACCGAACTGGCATCTCTGAAGCCGGGTAGTAGATAGGCTGGGGTGGAGTCTCTTGAGGGTGTTCCACGAGATTATTGAGAGCGCTGACCCTGTGTCAACCTCCATGTGGCACGGTTTACCTTCTAGGGAAACGGAGAGAGAAATTTTACTAACAGTGTGGCAAGTACGCCTGGCAAGGCGGTGCGTGCGACAGTTTAATACTTGCCTCTGTGGTCCTGAGTGCGAGGACGGGGGTCTGTGTGCAGTGCTTTGGGGGCTTGGCAGACTCTCGCGATGTGCCCCTCTTATGGCAGTTGTTGCAAGTGGCTCCTTTAAACTTGCAGGTGGCCCTTTGATGCGATCCCCCACAGGCTAGGCACAATGTGATGTGCTTGGGTGGACCGGTGTATTCTTGTTTGGCCCCTACCTGCGACCGTCTGTCGTTGGCGAGGCGGTGGGCGTCGTTTTCATCGTTGTGGGTTTCCTCCGCTTCCACCTCTTCGGAATGGACTGGGAGCGATGCTAGCTTGGCACTTGGGCCCTGAATTTCGGTGGCTGAGTTCGTTGCTAGCTCGGCTGCTAGGGCCTCCTCGACCGCTTGCGCGAGGTTGAGGTCTTTTTTTGCTAGCAGGCGCCTCTGTAGGTTGAGATCCTTGACCCCACAAACTAATTGATCGAGGAGCATGTCCTCCAGGTATGTTCCAAACCCGCAGTGCAGGGCTGCTGTTCTGAGGCGGCCATATATTGATTGATGGTCTCCTTACTTGATTGCTTCCTCATACGGAACGTGAACCTCCTGGCGATTTGTGAAGGCCTGGGGCGTAGTGGTTAGTGAGGATCTCAAGCAACTCCGGACCACGGGCGTTTTCAATTCTCTCGGTGCTACGAGTGCTGCGGCGGTATCATAAGCGGTGGCTCCGCAGTAGATTAGGAAATAGGATTTTTCCGATGCTCTCCCGCGTCCGCCAGGCCGACCGCATCGATGTAATGATTGAAGCGGTTCTTATACGATTCCCACTTCTCTTCGTCTGGTTTAAACGCCGGGAATACTGGGTTGGAACTCATGGTGCTGGAACGGCTGGGCTACCTGCGGAAAAATCTCTCTGGGACAACGGGCGCTGTGAGTTACTAGTGATATCAGCTCTGGAGAGGTTTTTTGCTACCCTCTCTTTCTCTCTCTGGGTTACCACGTTGGCTGTTAGCCGTTAGGTGTCTTGATTCGCGCCAAAAAGTGGGCGTTAGTGACTTCCTACAGCGCTGTGCTGTGTCTCCTACTGGCTCGAAATTCAAATGACACCCGTTTGAATTTCGCGCCAAATACAGAGCGGCTGCGGCTCGCAGCGCCTTCACTTTCCCTGTAGCGGGGCTAACAAGCGGCTACAGGCGCTTCTAACTTTTTGAACCAGACCGCTTTCTCTGGCTGCGGATCAGCGTTTGCTCTTTTTGATCGCTCGTTTTGTGGCTGACCGCTCTCTCTGGCTGCGGATCAGCGTTTCCCTTATCGCCAGCCGATCGCTCTCTCTGGGCTGCGGATCGGTGGCTAGTGACTCAGCGGTTGCATGGTGCTTCTGGTAGCCATCCCATCCTCGTCGCCAGTGTTAAGTTTGAGCAATGAGAGGCTGAACCAGAGCATGAGTGCAACAATACTTTATTTTACAATAAAGGGCTGACCGTGCTTGCCACGCCTGGAACTGGCTCGCAGCAATCAGCGACTGGTTGGACCCCGCAGCCTGCTTTTATAGCTGGCTGCTGGAGAGAACCAACCAATGGGAATGGGGGAATAACGCCCACACAAAGTGAGTGGACCTGAGTGAGAACTCCTAGAGTTCTCAGGACATAACAAGACCTAAATTCAGAAACCAATGATTGATATAACTACAACAGTTTGGAACTGAAGTAGATAGAATGTGAAACCAGGGCTAGCTATTTGTTGTGCTGCATAATCACCTTGAGGGTGTGGCAGGTGGGGCAAAAATAATCTTCAAAATTAATAATATTGTTCCTTCAAATACTTGCTCATTTGTTGGATTGGCAACTGATTAAGGAGCTATAGAAGATGACAATTGATTTGGGGGAAGCACAAATGAGCTCCATAAGGATCTCTTCCATTGATGCTCTGGGCAACAAATAGCCTGAAAGACAGTTCCCTCTCTGGTGAAAAATGGTTTCTAAAATATAAATTTCCTGTATGTTCACTTTAATCTTCCACTGAGTAAAGTCAGATTCTCAAATTAGTGCTGCCACCGCATACTTCAACGTGATAGAAATGTTAGAAAATGCCTAACCTCTAATGAAAGTTCCAGAGCTCATTTGTAGAATATGCTTCACATGCTCATATTTTGTTCTGGTATAAGTAGATAATATAAGATAAGAATAGTAGATAGTGTCTCTGAGCATGCTGAACATGTATTCCTTCACTAATAAGTGCTAAGGCAAGATAACAAGTTCCTCTCTGTGACCTTAATTAGTTGGTTAGTATATTCTGTGCTACTTCCCGAAACTGAAAAAAGAATCTTAAATCAGTTACATGCTGAAGGCTTTTGCTTCCTAAAGGTTCTAGTTAGTACAGTCCTATAACTGAAAAAACAGTCTTTCTGATGCTTGAAAAAGTAATTTCATATACATATAGATCTAAGTACATTTTTGCTGCAGTTTTTCATTGTAATTTTTGCCATAGTTGCCAAGAAAATTAAACAGTTTAATTCCTTTCCCCTCCTTTCCAATTGTACATGATCTCCTTTGCCAGTTCTGATATCTGGCGGCAGCAGTCATACTTAGCTGACGGAGTGGAGATGATTCTGATTCTATCATAATACTAACATAATTTTGATACAATTTGGGATCTTGAAACTTCTCATTTTACAAATTAGACTCATACTGATAATAATTAAACGAATTCAACTCCTTTTTTCAAGTGATGGTGATGTTATTTACATATACACATGTATACTTGTGTATGTGTATACTTACACATTCATCTTTCTATCTTCCAGATAAAATAACAGATGAAGCTGAAGCTGAAGCCTTCTTAGAACAGTATAACAGCACAGCTGAAGTGGTGTGGAATGATTACACAGAGGCCCTTTGGATGTACAATGTCAACATTACTGAACATAACAAAGAGATTATGGTAGGGAAGTCCATGCTGTTTAGTAATCGTTGTAGGAAGTCCCAAAGAGAAACAGGCAAAACAGATAACATTCCAGGTTTAAAAGAGTGATTAAAATGCAGTACTGCAGGCTACTTCTGCTGATTGTTGGCTGTCAGGAGTCCTGCAGTTTGAGTCTCACTGGCTCAAGGTTGACTCAGCCTTCCATCTTTCTGAGGTCAGTAAAATAAGGACCCAGATTGTTGGGGACAATATACTGACATTGTAAAATACTTAGGGTTGTAAAGCAGTGTAAAGCGGTGTTGGAAGAAATGTCCATCTGGGTTCGGTTTCAAGTGGGAAGAAACACACTGGAAACATGGAGGCTGCTTGGAAGGATGGTTTAATGGTGAAGCAAAACCACCAATCATGTGTGAGATGGGGAGATGACCACATGGAAAAGAGAGAGAGAGAGATTTATACCCCCTCTTGGGATTTGAATTTGAGCTTCCTGTTCCTATGGCAAAGGATCCTATTGGAACCAATCCTATTGGTTGCAGTCAGACTCCCAAGGGGCTCTGCAGACATAACTGAGGTCGTCTATATCCCAGGCTTGGTTGAATCTTGCTGGGTGATGCACTGAAGGGCAATTTCCTATTGTGGCTGAATGGCTTTGTCCTGAAGGATAATCCCATCATCCTGAAGCTTTTGTTTTGTAGATAGACTGGCACAAAAATATCAGCTGGGGGAAGGGAGCTGAGGTCTTTTCTTTCTGTTTCCTTTATGATATTTATTTCTCTTTTAGGGAAAATATTCTGCCTTTTAAATATTTCCTATAATCTTTCATTCTTCTAGGAGAAGGGTGGGTGCTAACTTTCTACAATGGTATATAAATCTAAGTGCCATTGTTATTGCTACTAGTGCTACCCTTCATTGTACTGTAAGCTACAGTGCAACTGGTTTTTCTTATTAAGACCTATCTGTATAAGCACTCCCACCCCCTTAATTTTGTATTTTTCTCACATTATTTTTTTGAATTATTTTTTGATGCAATTTTAGCTGCCTTAACCACCACCACCACCTCTCCCTCTTCTCCTTTACTGTATTGTAAATCACTGAAAACTGAATGGTAAAGATTTGGACAGAATGTCCAAAGCCACATCCCACTTGTTTCCAGCACCCCTCAATTCTGGCATAATATTATACTATGCATTCCCTGTGATTTGCCAGATTAAATTCTTTTATGCAGGCCTGTTACTAAACAATAATCTGGGTTTTCTGAATGGCTAACAATGGATTGTTAGTTTATTAATAATTGCAATTGTAGTAACAGATCTGGGGTGTCAGTACTGTTAATAGGCCTGTACACCAGATTACAATTTGAATTAGTGTATTTGTTGCTTTGTAGCAGAGACCTTCTGTTCTTTTATCCTTCTTCATTTTTTCCTCTTTCCTTTGTAGTTGGAGAAGAATCTCGCAATGTCAAACCATACTCTGCAAAATGGATTAAAGGCTCGGCAATTTGATTACACTGATTTCAAAGATTCCAGTATAAAACGTATTCTGAAGAAATTAAGTGATATTGAGCAGGCAGCCTTACCTGAAGCAGAACTGAAGGAGGTAAGATTAAAGGGACATACTATTTATAGTGCTTCACAAAAGTATTGAATTGCATAATGAAGTTGGTAATCGGTTCCTTTGTTCTCATTTTTAATTACTTGGGCCTATTCACTTTAAGTTTGAAGATCTAGACAGGTTGCATATAAAATATAGGTCAACTTTTTAAAAAATAAAAATTACTTTCCAGTTTTTGTTGAGGATAAAATATTGAATAAAGGTTAAATAGTACCATTTCTACTACTCAAAAAGCATCTTCTACTTTATTTTCTGGAAAAGAGAGATTTATAGAGATCAAGGGGCCACTATTAGAATAATTCTTAAAAACTGAAAGAAGCTCATCTCAGTCTCTGACTTACAGTTCCTCTATAAGTTGTTATATATCAGTTATAAGTATTTGGTTTATTATTTGGATCTATTTAAAATAATTTTGGTACCTAAGATAAAGAATCTGCTTTCATCACAGAAATAGGCAACATGTACTGCATCTCTATTGGGTTTTTTTTAAGTCTCCAAGTGCTTCTAGACTACCTTCTAGGCTTGGAATAAAAAGATATATGACTTTGCAACAGTTTGATCCTTGCCAGAACAATTTCGTTCTGGAACTGATAGATTCCAGAATGTAATGCTGAAGATCTCTAGCACAAACTTTGTACGTTTACATGAAGTCACTGATAAAAGCATTTGGAAAACAAAGTCAAAAGTATGCCAATGATATCCCTCTTCTTCCTCAAATTTCCCTGAAGCATGAAATTCTTGCTCGTGGATTCTCATAAGCAACTTCAGATTCTAAGATTTTAAGTAATTTATAAAATAATTATAAAACAATAAAAACAATGTAGTAGCTCTTACAGTAAATAAATTTAAAATATTAAATTGCCGGGCTGATGAAAAAGGGACATATCTTCAGCGGTCTGTTGGTAATGTAATATTTTTATCATATTGCAAAAAGTGAGGAATTTCTGGGTTTCTGATTGAAGACTATGCTAGAATTCAGTCTAGATGAACTCATTAGTAGATAATCTCTTGATAGTAAAGGAAGAAGAAAGTCTATATGAATAATTCTCCAGAAGGCCACAGTGAAAGGAATATCATTAGATTCTGCAACACATGAACAAGATTTTATTCCATTATTTATTCGGTTTGCATCACAAATTCAGCATAATTAATTTCAGCCAATATCAATCCTGTGATATTATTATTAGGAAAGGAAAAATTAATGATTAAGAGGTGCTATTGTCATCCATTTTTATTAATTTCATGGTATATAATATGTTTACCATTAAAAACTTTTAGCAGAAAGAGATGGTCAACTTCTGAACCAGAGAAGCCAGTTTTTATACTATATAGTAGAATAATCTTATTTCTTTCAGTATAATCAACTGCTCTCAGACATGGAGACAATTTATAGTGTAGCCAAAGTGTGCAGAAAAGACACAGACTGCAAAGCGTTAGATCCTGGTAAGTCACATCATTGTCATATAATTTTAAGGAATAGTATCTTATTCGTTCCCCCCCCCCCGCCAATTTCTTGAAATTCACCTAGAATTGATATAGACATGAAGTTTTGGAGTTACAACTTTACATTCAAAAATCACTGAATGTGAGAAGCAGAGTTTAGATTTCTTAAAGAAGACAGAACTTTGAGTATACTGAAAATATACTTTCCTCACTGCAGGACAGTTTTCCATGACCAACAACATGGAATTTTAACTGTCCATCCCTAAAGGGTTCAGATCAGGAATCACACAACAGATCCCACATATTTTAGACATGCAATAAATGGGGCTTTTAATTCATTTTGAATCAGTGGAACTCTTTGATGGGACAATCCATCATCAACAGGAAAGCACCCAGAAGTTCAATAAGAAATGGGTTGGGGAAAATATTAGTAATGTTGTACTAATTATTCTTTTGATGTTTGGGGGATACATCTTGCTCATGAAAACAGAGTTGGATACAGATTGTTGTATTGTTAGCATTCCCTAAAATATGTAGGGAAATATGTACTGGAGTTTTCTTTGAGAACAACAAAGTGTGCGGAAGAATTCAGCTTTTAAAATGCCGGAAACCCCTCCTAGCTTAGTGCCCTCCAAATCTTTCCTCCCATAAAAATATGCACAATGTGGGGACTGCAAAAGATATAGCTGGGAGATAAGGGTCCAAATATAAACATTAATAATATGTGCACTGATTCCTGGTTCAGACCTTACAGATACTATGGCTAAATCAAGAGATTATGATGAGCTTCTTAACACCTGGAAAGATTGGCGGGATGCATCAGGGAAGAAAATCCGAAGACTCTATGAGAGATATGTACAACTGAGCAATACAGCTGTCAGATTAAATGGTAAAGAAATGTGATAATATGATCAGGGAAAAGATGGTGACTCAAAAACTATAGAACCAACATAATTAAAAATAAAACTCTAAAGCTAGAATTATTGCGGAAATACTGATGGTATAGGAAGCGCCAGTTTGCTGAAGTCAATAAGGCACCAAGTTAGAAATCAGGAAACTGAATTCTAGTTCCACACTAGTCATGAAAACTAGTTGTTTGATCTTGGGCCAATCATTGTCTCTCAGCCCAGCCCACTCATAAGGTTATTGTGGGGGAAGTAAGAAGAAGTATTATGTATATTTGCTGCTTTGAATTGTTTATAAAAAGTATTAAATGTGGAAAATATATAAAATAAAATAATAAAATAAACATTGTCCTAGAAGAAAATCAGCTGACACTTTCAAGCATTTCCATTGTTGCTATAGCAGTCTATAGAATAATCACAGAAGTGGCATATACTCTAAGAGTATTGTCATTTCACAATAATGATTTTATACAAAATAGCCAGTTTTGTTAAAGACTAAATTCATCTAGATGTCCACAGATTGCATATTACTTTGTTTCAGTTGCAGAATGTTAGGCCTAGTCAAGATGATTAATTATAAGTGTCAGAAATTGTCCTATAGTGCACCATAATCATTACTACTTTCATAGTTTAAATAAAGGGGTCAGAATCAATATTTTTTTCTTTGCTATATTAGTGTGAGATATACAGTATTAGGAAAAGAGTAAAATACATTTTTGCATATATATGCTGTCTCATAATATTAAAAAGGTTATCCCAATATATGTACGTATGTATGTGTACAGGTCATGCGGACAAAGGTGCTTACTGGAGATCTCTTTATGAAACTCCAACTTTTGAAACTGACCTGGAGAACATCTGGAATCAGCTTCAACCATTATACTTCAACCTGCATGCTTATGTACGTCGGGCTCTATACAAAAAATATGGAGAAAAGCGCATCAATCTCAAAGGCCCAATTCCAGCTCATTTGCTGGGTAAGTCTCTCCACTAAGGGTTGCTCTGAGCCATTGGGCAACGGGCATGCTGACCAAATCCCCAGGAACTTTGTACATTTGTGTAATGCTTGCAGACTTGGTCCATTGGAGACCTATTGCCAATTGTTGGAAGTAGCAATAGTAAGGAGCTTTTGCTTTTCAGGTTTTTTAAAGATCTTTACAACAAAGTCAGGCAGTGATCCATTAATAAAGTGCTCCACTTAAGATTTGACTCAGGATCATGAGTATTATACATAAGTATAAATGCATCCATAACCTGGACAAATACAATTCCAGGTTAAGGCACCCTACATCAAGAGTTTTAGGAGGAGATAGAGCTTTGAAGAATAATTGGAACACAGCCAAAACATGTCAACCATGCTAGAGAAAACATGATCCAGCTCCATTTTATCCTTTCGCTTTGAAGCCCAACTTAAGTAGCAGTACGATGGTAGCCAGTCCACAATATAGATGGGATCTTCACCTTTGAAATACAATAGATGGCAGTTTTCAACATTTTTTTTCCATAATTTCCACCATTTAAAAATAATATATAGTAGTCTGAGTGTATTTAGAGAAGTAAAATATAAATTGCCTCTATTTTTTTAAAAAAAACAAATAAATTGTTACTTTAAAAATAATGTGCCTATATGAAGATTCAAAGGGCAAATGTAATTGGATATAAAACTATTTTTATGTGGCAGCTACTACAGCACTGCACATACCTATCTGGATATCATAAGCCAAAAACTTCATTAGTTTTAACTCCTCTTCAAACATAGTGATCTTCCCGCACTGCCTTATCTTGTAATTTGATTTACTCCCCTCCCTATATATTTTCTGGTTACTTATTAACCAACTTTACTTTTTGTTTTTAGGTAACATGTGGGCACAATCATGGGCAAACATTTTTGACCTTGTCATGCCCTTCCCTGATGCTATCAAAGTGGATGCTACTCCAGCAATGAAACAACAGGTTGAAACACTAGATTTTATTCAATTGTTACTTGCAATGTTTTCTCATAGGAACTGAATATACTTTTTCCTTCTTTAAAAACGTTCCATAATAAAACTCCCATAGATATTGGATTATTATTATTTTTAGTTGCTTATGGTGTGGCTTGGAGCTGTCACATTCTAATAATCTCCAGTTTTATATGTTCAAGCAAATACTTAAGAGCATAGGCTGAATATATGCTTTTGATTAATTCTGGATTTCTACATCATGTAGAAATTTTGCCATGTTTTAGTGAACAATGCACAATAGCTGATTTTAGGGATTGTGCTAAGCCAAATTCAGACAAACATTAATGCTATATCTGAATCCAGCCACTCACTATTCCAGCCTTGTTGGATACAGGAAGTTAGAAGGGAAATTTCAGTTGGATCTGAGCCTTAGTACTATTTACCATTGTTGCTTCCAAAGCTGGTTCCTGTTGTATCCTAAAATATCTTTTGAACATCTTTCCTGTTCTATGAATCTGCTTTGAGTAGTAACCTATCTGCATTAGTACAAAAGAAAAAAAAACCATATATTAATTAAATTTGCCCATCTGAAACCTTCAAAACAAGGAAAATAAAAATTTCCTTCAGAAGTTGACTATAAAATTCAGAATATGACAAATCTCCATTGGAAGGATTTCCCACAGTCTCCCAAGAATGTGTCTTGTTGTGTTCTTATATTAAATGTGGTATGACATTATATGATGTAATCAAGAATGAAGTCTATCTAACAGTTATAGAATAGATTATCAAAATATAGCAGAACTGTGAAATCAAAAGGGGTGGGCCATTACTGCTACCCCTATCTATCTTTTGAAGCCAGCTAGAATGGTAATTCAGTTTCAGTTCCTATGGACAGACACATTTTTGTGAGACGGAACTGGAGTTACAAACCTTAGAAAAGGAGACAATTTGGCTTTTGGAGATTCTTTTTCCTTTCTGCTTTCAGTTCTGCACTGCCAGGGAACTATCTCTGTCTCGAAATTACTGTCTTGGTTTGCTCTTCACAGTTAATATTTTATAGTTATCTTCTTGTTTTTATGCAGTTTTTAAGATTATCTTCAATTACAGCAGGAAGGTGATTTGTTACTGTCTTAAAATATATGTCTTGTTCTCAGACTCCTCTTTGCCAACTTTTTAACTTTTGGCACATTTGCTCTGTTTTTCATAGGGCTGGACCCCAAGGAAGATGTTTGAACAATCTGATAGTTTCTTCAAGTCACTGGGACTTATCCCTATGCCACCTGAGTTCTGGGAAAAGTCTATGCTGGAAAAGCCATCAGACGGGAGAGATGTAGTCTGCCATGCTTCAGCATGGGACTTCTACAATCGCAAGGACTTTAGGTGATTGCACACTGAATTATAAAGTATTTGCAAAATACAAAATACAAAAGTAAATAGAAGAGCAGGGGAAGGGGAAGGGGAAGAGAAATGAGGAAAGATAGGGGGAAAAAAGAAAAAGAGATATTGATTTCTGACTTTCTCTGTAACAGTAAAATAAGGCATCAACATCAAATCACCACTTTGTGCTTTTCCATAATTATATGAACAAGTCATTTCTATAAAGATCTATCAATCTATTGTGTAAAACCCAAAGTCAGAGTTTCATTCTGTTCCATATCAAGCACGAAGTTCAGAAGTGGTCTCCATGAGAAACAAAAGTACTTATATTCTTTTCTTTAATCAAAGTAGTGATTAAAGGTGATTGCACACTGAACTAAATGAGTAAAGCTTGTAAAAGTCAGAGAGACTGCAATGTCTCATTGTAGCTAAAATTTGTTTAGGGTTTGTTACTTACCAGTATCCCTTATTGTATTTTACTAGGAATTGTAGTATAACCCAGTGCTTCGGGAGGACATGGATCACATTTGGGGATTAATCCTACTATTCGTGCATTTCAAAGTATGTCCCAGAGTGACATACTGTTTTTCACCCTGCAGGTCTCTCTAGAACTGCTTTCGTTTTATTTTCATGTAGCAAATATTCTTGGTCCACACACCAATCTCATATTCCAATATCACAGATTGAACTCAATTCAATGGTCTGTACAGAAATTGCTTCTTAATGAATTTTCTGAGGCATTTCTTAAAGCAAGAAATCACTCCGGATTGACTTTAGTAAGAGATTTGATGGCCTTTTGAGGTTACAGATTTGTCTTTCAAAGGATACTCTGTAATTACTGATGAAATGTGGAAAGTGCATACTTGTTCCAAATATTACATGATAACTTGGTCCAGATAGATGGCTACATGTGGGCACAGGAGAGAACAGGTGTGTATTTCTTTGTTATACTTTGTGGCTCAGTTCACATGCAAAAATCATTAGGAGACACTATTCTGTAAGCATTTTTCTGCGATAAGCTTATAAAGAACAAAGAAGCCTGTAACTGACATAATTAATTAATTAATTATAAACACAACCGCAATTAGACCAGGTTGGGATAAGTTGATATTCCACCTGTGGTTCTCTAGGACCTGGATTATGCATTAAACTGCTGCCTGGTTATTCCATTCTTTTCAAGAGATTCTTCTCCTCATTTTTATTATTTTCTTGTTTCAGGATAAAGCAATGTACTGTTGTGAATATGGATGATTTAATAACAGTTCACCATGAAATGGGACATATCCAATACTTTTTGCAGTATAAAGATCAGCCCATCTCATTTCGTGATGGGGCCAATCCAGGATTCCATGAAGCCATTGGTGATGTAATGGCCTTATCAGTGTCAACCCCAAAGCATTTGTATAAAATCAAGCTGCTTGAACATTTGGAAGATAAAATTGGTAAGCAAATAGGGACACTTTGTTACAAGATCGATCTATCAGCTTCAGTTTTTAAGAAATGTTCAGCACTGAACATTGCATCAGACTTGTGATATTTTATAACCCATTAAGATTCATTTGTGATTTGGCTAGAGATATTTATCTTTCTGGATCAAATTCATGCATGTTTCAAATACAAAATATTAATTAATTGTGTTGCTTTTCATCCCATGTTGGTTTTCAATATTAGGATGAAATATTTTGAATTAAACATTTAATTGCAGACAGATTAGCTTTTGGAGATTGTGTGTGTGTGTGTGTGTGTGAGAGAGAGAGAGAGGGAGAGAGAGAAAGGGAGACAGACAGACAGACAGACAGAGACAGAGAGACAGAGATGTAACTATTCAAAATATTGAAATATTGTAGAATTTGCCAATTAAGATTAGGGGCTGAAAGGGAAAACATGAGTTTTCATGAATCACTGTAGAGGCTGCAGAAGAGATAAAGCAGAAGACTTGCAGGAACCTTGACCTGCTAACACATTTTCTTCTTGGTCAGAGAGTGATATCAACTACTTGATGAGCATTGCACTGGATAAGATTGCTTTCCTGCCCTTTGGCTACCTGATCGACCAATGGAGATGGAAAGTATTTGATGGGCGTATTCAAAAAAATGAGTACAACCAACAATGGTGGAATCTGAGGTAATTAATTTGCAACTGACTATAAGAACATTAATATTTTGGTATTGTTCTGTCAGAACTAAATCTTGAGAACTTACAAAGAAGGGGATCAAGTCTGGCCCAAAACTACAGAAAGTGAAGTCAATGGCTAATAGGTGGCTTGTTTGAGAGTAAACATAACTATAACTGAATTATTTCAGACAGAGTTAAAAGTCAAAATATAATCATTTGGCCTTATCCTTAGGGGATTTCCTTTTTCAAATCTATCCTGTGCATTATATTTGTTGAAGGAATTCTATGGAATTAAAAAAAAGCCATTCATGCACTGCCTATCTCACTGATAAAAGCAACATTGGACTGAAAATATTGTTCTTTTGGGTACAAATCATTTGTATAATTTTTGCAGCAACATATGCATAATGATTCTGAAAGGTCCTGAAAGAAAAAGAAATTCAGAAGGCATTTTAGTTTTTTTTCCATAGAAAGGAAAAGTAATTATTTTTCAATCCTGTGAATATGTCTCCTGAAACCATTTTGTTTTTCAAATTCCTTAATGAATGTTATCTTCTCTCAATGTATCTTACCTGTATAGATTGAAATACCAGGGTTTATGTCCTCCTACACCAAGATCAGAAGAAGATTTTGATGCAGGAGCAAAATATCATATTCCTGCTAATGTTCCATATGTCAGGTAAGGAGAATTTTTTGCTGGCTTGTATACCTCTGTGACTTTGAAATATTATGACACCATTTTTCCTAGAATGGCTTTGACCTTCCCTTTTCTCTCTCCCATTTCTCTTCCAGGTACTTTGTCAGTTTTATAATCCAATTTCAGTTTCACCAAGCTCTGTGCAAAGCGGCTGGCCATACTGGACCCTTATACAAATGTGACATTTACGAGTCTAAAGAAGCTGGGAAAATCTTAGGGTGAGTATGCTGTCCTGAGGTGTGTAAATTTTACATTTTCTCAGTTTTTTGCAACTACATCAGATTCATCGAATGAGACTTTTTAAAATTATGCACTAAAATTTATTTCTCTAAACATGTATTTTTAAGCATACATTTTTGTATTTTTGTAATACAATGCATTTTGCATATTATTTTCATAAATATATTAAAGTTTATACTAGCTTTCTCCTAGTACATGATAAATTGTTCTTGGCAACTGCATTGCAGACTTTCAAACAATTTTGGATTCTGTAATGGTTTGAAAATGCTTTCAAATGCAATTTTTAAAAACATTTTTTGCTAAACCCTCAGCATCATCCTTAGAAAGAGACTGGTAAAGTTGGCTAAGTAGGGCAGGTAACTGAATTGACAAAAATTATTAGGCATTTAATTGTCTTGAACTGCTATTGAATGATACTTAACGAATTTTCTGCCTCATTCTAAAATAAATTAGCAAGTTTTGGTTAATTACAGGTAGCTCCAGATATTGGGGAACTGATACTAATCAAATTGAGACAAAACTAGCATTTTAAATTTGAAAGTCATCAACAAAGGTTTTTTACTGATGGGTAATTGGTCTTTCAATTTACTTGGATTTCATTCTGTTTTAAATCATCAAGCTTAAAAACATTATTTGTGAGATAAAAATGTTTTATTGTCTGGTACAGTGTGCTATTTCAAACTCATAAGATACACATTGAATTATTGCCATTGCACAAATAAACAAATGTCTATTGTTGCAGAGAGTTCAAAATATGAACCAGTTCATGCATGGACTGAAAGACCATTTAATTCGGCTTCTTTCACAAAACTTCAGGTGATTCCCCAAATGAAATAGCTCTCAACTCAAATAATACCAACAAATCATATATTCTGTATTTGTGCCATTTCAGTAGTAGCAATGAAGAGACTTGTTCAATAACAAAAAAGTATCCCCGGGTGGGCTGTCAGATACAAAAGCAAAAGCAGATTGTCACAAAAATGCTGAGATATAGCAAGGCAGCAGTTCGTTAGGGGGTGGGGGGAAACTATGTAAGACAAAAAAGCTCCCATTAAGGAACTGGAATCTCCATAAAGTAAGAAAAAGAAAAATTCTAGTACTAGGTGAACATCTATTACATAGATTTATAAAATAAAGGATGATAAGCAAAGGGCTTTTTAGATTGCCATTGGGTATCTGACTGGCTTCTGTAAAATACAGAATTGTATGTAGATGGGCCTTTAGGTTCACTTAGCAAAACAGTTTTACTGTATGTTTCCTGGGAGAGGAAGGAGCGCACATGTACAACTTCTATAAAAAAATTCTTTTTGCAGGGATGCCTTGAAGCTGGGCTTCAGCAGGCCATGGCCTGAAGTCATGCAACATATTACAGGGCAACCCAACATGTCCGCTGAAGCTTTGCTGACCTATTTCGAACCACTGACAAAGTGGCTCATTGAAAAGAACAGGGAAAATAATGAAACTTTGGGTTGGCCTGACTACACCTGGGAGGCTTATGCAGGTATTTAAACATTTAAACATTGGTATTTAACAGAAATGAGGACTGAAGGGAGAAGCACATAGATCCAGAGGTTCCCAAACGGGGGTATGAGACGAAACTTGGGTTTAGAAGTTTCAAAATTATAGTGTATATGTATAATTATATGCATATAATCATTAATTTTTAAGGGGTCTGAGAATATATCAGAAGCATTCTAGAGGTGCAGGATATAGAATAGGTTGGGAAACCCCTGACATAGACCCTTTAATTTTTCTTGCTGATTCTAGATACGAAATAGCAAGACTACAGTGGGAACAAAGTTAATGCCCTCCTTCTCCTTCTTCCAAATGCTTCTGCTCATTTTCTACCCTGATTAATTTTTTTAAAAAAAATGCAGCTTAGTTTAATGCTATGCCTTCTAGGATAAGTTTACTTAAATCCATTCTTCTATGGTTTTTTTTCTTGGTTCTTACTTAGGTGAATCAGAAGTCACTTTCCTTGGGATGTCACTGAGCAACAGTGAGATAGAAACAGGACAGTGGATCTTGCTTGCAATTGGGCTTATACTTCTTATTACCACAATAGCCTTAGGTATCACATACTTCAGACAAAGGAAAGCCTTCAAAAGTAGCTCAGAAATGGAATTGAAATGAATTGAACATGTTTAACCCATTTTCTACTATGCCTCCAAATGAGTGTGAAAAAGAGTTGAAGAAAATTTTGTATGTATATATGTGTGTGGCTGAATGAGAGACCAGATATATCTACATTTAGAATGGAAACTAATATTGGTTTTGTGAGTGTGTATGATAGGTTTGAGTGTCCCTAGAGAGAATGTGAGTATGTTGTGTTGCATACGTGTTCTATGGCTAATATGCAGATATATGCCTGGGGAGAGTATGTGTGTATCCTATTTGCAAGGAATAATTGGAATGTGGATAGCTATGCATGTGTGTTCACTTACCCAATTGAAAACACTCCCATGAGGGGCAGCCTGTATAAAAAGGGCAAATATGCCAACGAAAGCACTTGACTCTTCTAATAAATTCAACAAACCTTTTGATTATGCAAGAGCCAAAGCAAAAAACATTTATTTATTATAAATAATACCTTTTTTGAACAAAGGGAAAAGAAGACGAAAAAAAATGAAGCAATGTGATCTAGTTGGGATAATGGGAATAGCCGTACTATTTAAATCACTGCTGACCCAATGCCTTTCTTCATATATTCATTTGAAGAGCTGGTAAATTCCATCAGGCTTGCTGTAACTCAGGCAGAGAATATATTATCGAGCAAGAGCTGTGTCAGATTTCTTCAGAAGTTGAACAAATGTTGTATGTGATCATGTCAGGAAGTTTTTAAAAGACTGTTTTGGTGCATGAAGGACAATTAAAATGTATCACAGTCTCTGTATATTCACTGTCTCTTTCATTTCTTTGTGAAAGAACAAGGAAGAAATCACAAATGGATTACAAGACAAATCTTTCAGGAAAGGAAATCACTCTTCCAATATATGCTACCCTATTAAAATGCCCATTTTATAGTTCTTGACTACACCAATGCATCTGATATGTATAACTACAAAAATGAGTAATCTAGCATAGTAATCTCTATAATTATTATCACTTGAACATTAATAAACAAAATAAGACCAACTTTATTTGGTAACTTCCAAACATTGGTATAAATGGCAGGCTCTGAATCTATCACTAAAATAAAGCTGAATGTCCAAGCAGAGAGCATTTTGTAAACTGTCAGCCAAAATAAAAAAAGCCTCTCCCATTTCTTTCCAAAATCTACAGACCTCAGTAGTGAAGAGCAGGATGAATTACAATTTACACAGCTGCACCTTGAAGTCAGATTAAAAGTTTATTAACATCAAGGGTAGTTCTTTGAAAATCAATGTAATATACTGTATATGGTAGTCCTTATAATATCCAAGTGCAGAATTCTGTATTTGATGCATAACATGTCACTTCGTATAATAGACAGAGTTGTAATCAAGATGTAAAGTTGCCTTATTATAAACTATTGAGGAGGCTATCACAGTAAACATTTTTTTTTTTTGCTAAAGGCATATTCAAGCTACATACTTGTTTATTCAGTTCCTGGGAGTAGAATCTAACCCAAATAATCTCTTTTTATTGGGGGATTCAGCCCCAATGAGTTTGTCCCTTGTCTAATCCATCGTTAGATGCACACATCTGCACAGATTGATTGATTCAGTAGGAAAATTCAGAGCTGCATACCACTGGCGTAATAATAACTGGAAAAAAAGACATTTGAGTGCATCCCTGCAGAGGAGGAACCTTACTTGACCAATGGAGAAAGTGTGCTAAGAAGGCAAAAGCAGGAAGGAAATGGTTAATAGTCACACAGGCAAAGAGCAAGCAGATTGAAAGGTGAAGAAGGAAGGAGGAAATTCTAACTCTTCATCTCTACTGCACTGCCTCTTGTGGTCATTATAGTGTGAGATGATGAAGAGTCAGTGCAACCGAAGTCAGATTTCAAACAATTCCAATACCAGGTGTCTGACTAATTGCACCAGGGTGTTTTTCAGAATTTAAATAGCATAGGGATAAAATGGAACAGAGTGTAGTTTAATAATTACGCCAGTGAATCTTTCCTTCCCTGCCATCCACTGGCCTGCACTAAGATGATTTTAAGTAAGATGATTTTAAGTAAGGTAAGGTAAGGTGGGGTGGGAGGTGATGAGATAACCTTTATTGTCACTTTTTCTGTGAACACACTGGTGCACATTAAAAAATGAAATTCTGATGTCTACTCTCAAAATAAAATGATAGATAAATAGAGTAGAGTAGAGTAGAGTAGAATAGAATAAGATAGATAGATAGATAGATAGATAGATAGATAGATAGATAGATAGATAGATAGATAGATAGATAGATAGATAGATAGTACAAAGCTATTACAGAATCTAGTTGTTCAGCTTCAGATACTGTGAAGCCTCCTCCCAGACGGTAACAAAGAAAACTGATCATGGAAAGGATGAATAGCATCCCTGACAATACTGTGGATCCTGGTCAAGCATTGCTTACATGCTATGTCCTGGTCAGAAGGAAGTAAACTTCCAATAGAAAAGATTATTGGAGGTTTCTTTTCTGCCATCCCAACCACTCTCTGCACAGTTAACTTGCTTGACAGCTGCACACCCAGAAACTTGATACTACTAGCCATCTCCACAACTGAATCATTAATATACAGAAATGTATTGCTGTGCTCCCCTTTTCTGAAATTGATAATGATCTCTTGTTTTTCCTACATTTAAAACTAGACTGTTTTTGTTACACCAGTTCACCAAACCCTCTTCCTTCTCCTGGTAATTACCCTCATTATCATCCTGAAGAAGTCCCACCACTGTTGTATATCAGCATACTTCACAATATAGTTGGTAGCAAACCTTGCACACCAGTCACGGGTGACCAGGGTAAACAACAGCAGACTTAGGGCACAGCCCTGAGGAGAAGTTATGCTTAAGAACACGGTGTTAGAATTATTAGTCTCAATTCCTGCATACTGGGGCCTATCAACAAGAACATCAAGAACCCAGTTGCACAAAGGTATATTGAAACCTAAAAGCCCAGTTTATCTACTAAATGCTGAGGAATAATCAAATTAAATGCCAAACTAAAGTCAACAAACAGCATTTGTACATGAATATTTCTTTCCTCTAAGTGTACCAAACTCATATGGAGAATAGAGGAAATAACATCCTCTGTGGAACGATTTGCATGGTAAGCCAACTGAAGTGAGTCAGGGAGGGAGGCTGTATACAATAAAGTCCTTTGTCAGCCTTTCAAAACATTTCATAATGATGGATGTAAGTGCACCTGGACAATAATCATTAAGACCTGTGATTGAAGATTTTTTTGGCATTGGTAAAATAATGGCAGGGTTAAAACACAATGGGATCACTGCTGCTGCAATGAAAGGTTGAAAATATCTGTAAGAACACAAACACAACATGTAAGAGCACAACTTCCATTTATGCTCTTTCCTTGTATCTGCCTCAGTAATTTGCACGTGTATGGCTGCCTAGACGGAGACATATATTAATGATGGTTAGAAATTGAACCCAGAGTCCTGGCAGAAAATTGCCAACTATCAGGTATATGATTATAGTTCCTGCCCCAATAATTCAATACATTTGTCAGATTTCAGAGCCATAATTCATTCCCTGTTGAAATAGCACTATTTTTTTGAGCCTATGGCCCCTGAGTAGTGAAAAAAGAAAACAAAAGTGTTTTGTTGAACATCCCTAATGTATATGGATAGAAATGAAGAAAGAAAGTGAATGGAAGAGAACATGCTCCAATATTCAGAAATAAAGCTGCTTCTTTACATTTTCCTGATGATTAAAGAAAAGATGCAAAGAATGATGTTTTAAATCCCTAAATATATGGGCTAATTAAAATAGATCATTCAATGATTTAGTATTGGATGGTGCTAATATTTAAAACAGTGATTCCCAACCTTGGCAACTTTAAGATACATGCACTTCAACTGCAAGATGCATGATGGTTAGCAAATTCTCGAAGTTGAAGTTGATGCATCTTCGTTTGTCAAGGTTGAGAAATATTGATTTTGAAAGTACTGGTTGTACATGCACCTAGCATGCAAAGAACTTTCCCATCTTCTATAGCTGGAAAATTAACATCCCATCAGTTTTGCTCAGAGAACAAATAATTCCCCTCAATCCTATGGCTGCAATGAAAAACCAGATCATGAGCTTGATTTTAGTAATCCAATATATGGAGAAGAGGCGCTCAATACTATTTTATTTTTGTAAGTTTTATTTGAGTTTTCACACACAAAAAAGAAAAAGAAATACAAGTAAAACATCTTTTTTGAAAGCAGTATAGTCCCGGGTTACATCTCTTCATACAGACACAAATTCAAGTTCATGCTCATTTTTATATTCCATTCCATATCTTATTACTATTCTACATTTTCTACATAGCTTCTCCCCTCTTTTAACTTTCTTAATTTTATTTTATTTATTTCATCTCAATTCAAATCATTGTACTTATATTCTTTGTCTGTCCTGTTTCAATTGTCTACTATCTTTTCTCATTAAACAAAATTTATCCTGTAATCACTGATTGGAGTATGACACCTTTATATCTTTCCCCTAAAATTATAACACTTAATATAATACATAACTTTCATTCAGATTCTGCTTGGCACATTCTAAAACTACACATTGTATTCTTGAAAAAAGAAAAAAAGATTATACATGTATAATATAATTAAAACAACAATCCGTTCCAATTCAATTCTATCATTAATATTCATATTTATTTAGATCTTAACATTTTGCACATTACTTTTCAAATAAATATCATACTTCTATGGGATCAATTATAAACTTTCCATAGCTAATTTCCCCCCTTCACTTATATTTTATAAAACATTAACTAATTAAAATGTTCCCATTCCTTCCTAATTCAATTTTCTCATTTATTTTATTTCATTTATTTTATTCACAAACATTTCCCCAAACCACACCAACTACTTTATCCCTCTTTTAAATCATAACGTTGTTTTCAATTTTCTAAAATTATTTCTATTACAAATATAACAATACAATCTTATGTACCTTCACAGAATCCCTTTTTCAGTTAGATTTTCACCCATTATCTCTAAATAGGTCCTGTTTCTTTACATCTTGCTCCAAACCTTTATAACTTCTCTTCCTTTCCTTCTTCCCTCTCTTCTTCTCTCTCCCCTTTTTACCCCTCTGTCTCTCCACCTCCATTTCCCTCTTCTGTATTCCCCTTTTCTGTTGCTTTCCAACATTATATCCACTTTTCAAATTGTTTTTCCCTTTTTTGGCTGTTTTTTTAGGTCTTAAATTCTCTATTCTCTTTCCCCTCTTTCCCCTTTCTTCCCCACATAGAGTTACTTGTTCATTAAAGATGGCTTCTTCTTTGTCCCACTCTTCTTGTTTTGCAGTCTTTTCTTGTTGTTTCTCATAGTTGGAGATCTCCATTTCTAAGAATTGAAAAACGAAGCTAAAAGAGCCCTTCCCTTCTTGTGCATCTTCTTTGTATTTTTTAAGTTCCATTTTCAATTCATCCAAAAGTGATGCCATTGTAAAAAAATTTAAACAACCACCCAATTGATTTTAGTCATTCAAATATAATAACCAAAAATCCAAAAGTCACCAGACAGTCCAAATACACACAGCTGTTTCTTTTTACACTTTCTCTTCCTGGGGTTACTATTTAGTTGCAAAGTCTCAATTAAAATGTATCTTTTAGAAGTCTTGTTGAAGTTTACTTTAGATTCTTCTGAAGTCCAGGCAGTCTCCTCCCTCCAGATCCTGCCCTTATTCTTTTCCTCTCCCTTCCTGCTTATAAAAGAAAAAGTTTTTAATGTCCAGAAATCCCTTTGGCATTTAGTTATATTTTCAGCTTAATTGCCTATTGATGCCAAAGCGGATTTTTCTGTTTTCTTATTCCGATCTCTTAGTTGTCAATGTAAGGAAGGAGAGAGAGAGAGAGAGAAAACCGGTCCCCTTTCACTTTCTTTCACTGCTTCTGACCTTCTTTGGGAGTGATGTTATCTTTTGTAAAATTTAAATTCCAGGGTACCTTAATTGTTGTTTTTTCAGCTTAACCCAGTCAGCCAAAACTTTCACTTCTTATCTTCCTCCTGCACTTTCTTTTCTGGTTGAGTTCTTATTTGAGGCGGCCATTTCTGACCGCCGCTCTTACTGCCTTTGGGAAAGGGAGTTTGGCCAGCTGAGGAGGAGAGATGCGGCTCTCCTTGACCCTGCTGGCAGTCTCCCCCTTCTTCACCACCTCTACGGGGTGGCTTAGCCCTGAAGCCAGCCGCTCGGGGTGGTCCAGTGGCGAGCCCAGGCAGAAACTGCGCACAATCGTGGATTCCTGTCTGTCACTGATGCCCTTCAAGCCGGAAGTCCCTATACTATTTTTGAAATGTCAGTCTGCTTCTGTTACTTCAGTGTTTTTCCTGCACGCATTACTAAAAAGTATGGCTCTTGCTACTGCTACACAAAGTGCTGATGGGAACAGGAAGTTGCTTTTGGTCACCTTTGTAAAAAAGTGGACCTGTTCTTAATCCTAATAGCTTGGACCTAATCATCAGGAGGATTGCACAAATGATTTTTCCTGGGGGGGTCTGTTGATTAAAGCACTTGTGGGGGCAGGGCAGCAGGATTGCCACCATATGGCTATTCTAGAATAAATTGTGGGGCAGGGATAGGTCTCCCAGAATAACATCTGCAATCACCATGTTTACTTTAAGGCAACAGTAAAAAAATAAACCATTGTACAAACAGAACAAAAGTGGTCCTACGGAGTTGCTTTTTGAGGCATAATCCTAGATAGGCCAATAATTTCATCAAAGGAAAAGATGGGACACATGCACACATACATGCATTCACATTTACTCTTTCTGAATTGTCTTCACTTTCATGCAGGTGACTTATGCATGTTCACTGGTAAAAGGCTGTCATCAACATAGCTCCCTGGATGAAATTTCTTGCATGTGCCTGAGCTGTGTCCCCTTCCCTGTCATGGCTGAGGCTTGGCTCACTTTGCAAACCCTGCTCACAGCCAAACAAGAAGCAATGGGAGGAGGGAATAGACTGGGATGCAGGGAAGGTAAAAGGGAGGGGCGAAGGAGTGTAAAGAGTCAGAGCCTGAGACGCAAGGTCACCTGCTGAGAAAGTCTGCTAGGCAGAGTCTGCTACCCAAACAAACTGAATTGAATTGACAGTACTGATTGGAGGGAATAAAGTGACAATGGAAGGACCAGAGGAAAAGGAGACCATTTAAATATGCTATTTGCATGCAAAACTGTTAGAATTGGCTTTGCTGCTCCTATATCCATTTTGGCTCAGTAAAATTATAGTCTTGGAAACAAAAATGTCCCAGGAAAGGAATATTTATTTGCTGCATGAACCAAGTGGAATGATTGACATTCCCTTTCCAGCTTTGTTCAAAATAGTTAAAAGAACCAGAATTCTTGTGTCTTTTTTCACTTTTGTACATAATTTTTATTATTATTTTTATTACAATGGTAAAAACTAGTGTAAACTAAACTTCAAGAAAAAAAGATAATAACAAGAAATAAAAAGTGCATAAACAAAAGAAAAAGAAGTAGAAATAAAGAAGTGACTTTTAAGCTCCATCACAAGTATAAACATATTTAGTTGTTATGCCCTAAAAGGTTACGAACATATTTCTCTTCATCCCACATACCATCCCTTATCTATAAGCAAATCCATAAAACACGAGCTTTTTCAATCTTAGTGTCTATATAAAAGGTTGCCAGAACTTCACAAAAAGTGTCTTTTTAAAATTTTGATCAGATAAATCGTGCGTGTTTTCCTTTTATATGTAACAATCTTTAACTCATTCAAATGTTGTCATATGATATCTCTTCAATACTTATTTATTCGATCACACTTCAAGGCTTTAAAAAAATCTCTTTTGTAGAATCAATAAGAAAACATTTTCCAGGATATTTTCTTGGTTTATCATTTGTATTTCCTCTTTAATTTTTAAAATTTCAAGCAGTTTCTTTTGTATATCTAATAAGTGTTCTTTTCCAAATCAATCTCTTGGATTCTCATTTGCAATTCCATTTTCAATACTTTCCCTCTCTTGTCAGACAAAATTTACTCCACATCTGACATTTTCTTATCAATTGCTTCTGGACATAGACTATCCATAGATTCAAACTCTGATTCTGCTGATATTGTAGCTACTAATTTCTGGCTGCATTATTCAAAGATTTTCTTTTCCAGTGTTATGACATTTTTTTATTCCCCTTATAACACCAAAAGCAGTCTTGGTTTTCTCCCCGGTCTACATAGAATCTTCAATCCCCTCTAGTGTCCTAAAATCATAAAGTCGCTTATCTTTATTATAACTATAGTTATATAGCTATAACTATAAATATTCCAAATGTAACTGGACTCTTAATTCATATATATCTTTTTTAGATCAAAATCTTATTTATCTTTTTGCTGTTTGTTTCAGATTCTTTAAATTCTTTAACTTATAATTAATTTTGTTCAGAGTTGAAGCTAAACTCAGCTGGTGATCTTTCAAACATGTTCCAAAGGTCTATAATAACTTTAAGATTGTTAATAAATAATTTCTGAAAATGATTTAGAAAGTGAGGCTTGCAAACTTTGTGTCTTTTAAAATACTTGTTCTTGATAAATTTATGTTCACTTGATTATTTTCAAGATTCTTACAGATCAATTTCTTTATGATCTACTCTAGAATCTTTTCAGTTATCATTCTTAAAGTGCTTATTCTATGAAACTTTCCCTTCTTTTTGAAGCTGGACAATTTGCTACGTTGAGAAATCTGGCACTCCACTCATGTTCCAGGATTTTAAAAAAACAGTTTTATAAAAGTTCTCTCAAATTACTCTAAAAATAAATAAATATTTCCTAACTCATTTTTCTCAATCTCAGCCATATATTTCTAAAATTATTCCCTTTTGGTCTTTATAACTATATCATGGGTGGTGGGAACCTCCTGTTGGAGAATAATTCCATCTTTTTCATCAATATTGTGATGGCTTTTTTTATATTAAGTGTTCTGAAACTTCTCCACAATTCCAAGCTCTCTCTTGGTCTTTCCCCAGCACTGAAATGCTACCCATATATTTTTGATTGAGCAGAAAACTATCTTATAATGATATTCCAACTTCTTTCAGATCCACCACTACAGACCTTAAATGCAAGCTACTGAACGCAAGAAGCCTCGCAAATAAAATGCCTGAATTCCTACTACTACTAAATGTGGCCATTTTTTAATCTAATCTTTGTCTGCAAGACGTGGTTGAATGTATCCTTTCCAGACTCCATAACCACAGTACGTGACTATGATGTTTTCCGATCTGACCATGAAACCAGTAGAGGGAGTGGTGTTGCCATTTTCTATAAAAAGTCCCTAGATCTGAAAAAGATTCAAGTTACACAGGAGATTGGTCTTCCTGAAACCATCATCTGTGATCTGTCCATAAATACCAAACTTCACTTCTGTTACAGAGCTCCTGATTATGACTTCAATCATGCAAACAAGTTAACTGCATTACTAACATGGGCATTCTCCTGCTCACACCCTATTATCTTTCTTGGTGACCTCAATCTTCCTCTAATTAATTGGACCCTAAACAAATGTACAACTGAACCTATACATGTAAACCTGTACAATACCGTTACTACTCTGGGACTGGATCAATTAGTAACAAACAACACTAGACTCAACAACTGCCCTAATCTCATCTTTTGCAACAGTTTAAACATAATTTATGGACTACAAATAAAAGAACCTGTCAACCGTAATAATACATGGGCAAACAATAGATACAAACTCAAAGTAAACCACTCCAAACTTGATTGCAGAAAATACGACTTCAGCAACAGAGTGGTCAATGCCTGGAACTCACTACCTGATTCTTGTTATATCCTCAAACCTCCAAAACTTTAACCTTGAACTGTCTACCATGGACTTCACTCCATTCCTAAGAGGTGTGTAAGGGTGGCATGCATAAGTGCACCAGCATGTCTACCGTCCCTGTATCATTTATCCATGTATTCGTACTCATTTATTATGTATATACTTATACCTGTTTATACTTATATGTTTATATGTTATGTTCATATTTGTTTTCTCATACATGCTTGACAAACAAATAAAATAAAATAAATAAATCAGTACTGACTGCCTCTTTGGAAACCCTCTCCTGACTCTTTGACTTCTTTTTCCCAGACACTGCTAATTTTCTGATTTCCCTCCAATCAGACAAAGTCTACCCATGCAGCAAACTTGTTGTTATACTTGTCAATCTTGGACTAAAGGTGGAAAAGACTAAGGGGAAACTTAAGCTTGTGTTAATCATGGGCTGGGGATGAGATAAAAACAGTATGGGGATGGAGAATAGAAAAAAGATGTTTGCCAAGGAATGTTAGTGCCATGATTAAATGCAAACGGGGAGATGGTCTCTTTGAATTTATCTTGTGTGGCATCCAACTTTTTATTTTCTGATCTTGTTTTCTAATTTTTATTAAGATTTTTTTTTTTGGAATACCTTTCAAATTGGCTCTCTGTCAACTTCTCTTTGGGGAATTTCTATCCATCCTTGGGAACTTTATCTCATTAGTTTTTCCTCCTTATAATTGTCCTGAATTTATTACATCCTGATTTTCTGAAATCCATTGAATATATTTCAATAAACTCAGTTTTAATATCCCTTAGCATTAAGAACTCTAGCATTACATGATCATAGTATGTCATCATATGCTATGTCTTCTCCTGTTAATTAGTATCGAATAATGGACAGAGCTTGTGCGTCTTTGAATCTCCGAAGGAGAAAATTATCAGCAGAACATGAATTTCCTAGTGGGATCATGTTAGCAGAATTTGACTCCCAATAGATGTTGTCCTCTCAAAACTTCTCATTCAGAAAAAGATTTGTAACAATTTTCTGTAAGGCAAGAACTATTACTTTCTCATTCTCAAGTAGCATAAGGAAAATAGTTGTTCTATACAGAAAAGCACCTTAATGTTTAGGAATTGCTGAAACACAAGAGTCCTATCACTTTAGAAAACAGTAAGACTGTTTCTCAGTAAATACTACTTTCTGGGATCAAATCAGTGATGGGATTCAAATTTTTTTACTACCGGTTCTGTGGGAGTAGCTTGGTGGGTATTGTTCCATATTAGCAGGCTTGAAACCCTGCATTCCTATTGGTCCACAAAGACAGCTACCTGATTGGACAGTCAGGACGGCTGTGATTGGTTCGCTAGGAGTCTACCGCAATTGGATGAAACCAATCATGGGAAACTCGAAGCAATGTCATTGGCCGCCTAGCCGCGGTCAGCTCTATAAAAGAGCCGCCGCGAGCGCTGTTTTTTACTCGGGACTAGCCTGTAAAATAAAGAGCTGTTGTTCATTTAACCTGAGTCTCTCGTCTCTATGAGCCTGACCTGCCGAACTTAACAGGAATGGCTTGGTGGGCGTGGCAGGGGAAGGATATTACAAACTCCCATTTCCTCCCCACCCCACTAACCTGCTTTCCAGCTCCATTCTCCTGTTCAGGGCAACAAAAGAAGACCCAGCTGATCAGCTGGGACTCAGGTGGCAGAAAATAGATGGAGGTAGGGCCAGTCAGAGGTGGTATTTGTCGGTTCTCTGAACTACTCAAAATTTCCACTTTCAGTTCTCCAGAACTGGCCAGAACCTACTGAATACCACTTCTGGATAAAATTAATATTATTTATTTGTTTGTTTGTTTTAAATTAATATTATCCAACATAGACAAGACAGTTCATTAATACACAGTATGGATGTTGAAGTAATAATTGATAGGATATCAATAATAATTAATAATTGAACTAATAATTGGTAATTGATAAGTCTCCCTATCAATCGTTATTAGTTCAACTAATGTGAAGGTTGAGACATTATTATAATTTTACAATATAAACTAGTAAATCCAGCTTGTCCTGAGATTTCTAATTTACTAAGTCATTTGTGATCTTATACACAGCCTAATGGTTCCCCCTTTTTTCAATTCATTCATTACTTAAAATACAGGACTACAACTTTTAATTTGGGACAAAGCTATCACACTGAGAGATCAGTTGTTTATGACCTTTTTTGGAGTGGCATCTTTTTTTCTGCTTTAGTTCTCCTCTAGGAAAAGACAGAGTGCAAACTAGTGTGGTTAATATTTTTATCTCCTGAATGCTAAGTATAAAGTGACAATTATGACACCCTTCTAACACATCTAGTCTACAAATTCTATCCACACTAACTCAAGAGTGGGATACGACAGGGTTAACTACCGGTTCGGGATTTACGAGCTTCCCTGCCCGCTGTGAGCTGCGTGCCTGTAAATCATCATTAGCACGTTTCTAGCACACTAGAAGCAGCCTTTGAAACAGCCTTCTTTTCTTGTTTTTTTAACTGCAGCTGTGCCTCATTCGGCAGGTGAAGTTGAAAAATCAGGAAATAAAGGTCAGGTAAGAGCCCGGGTGGGCAGATGGGCAAAAACATCAGCAGACATAGAACCGGTTCTATGTCTGCTGCTCTTCAGAGCTACCGGTACTACAGAGCTGGACAGAACCGGTAGAAACCCACCCCTGCACTAACTTTGAACCAAGAACTTATTGGCTGAAACATCTGGTTTAATTCAGGACAGAATTGGTACACACACACATACACACACACACACACACACATGCACACACCTTTTTATAATCATGCCTAATTAAATATATAGGAAAACATGTTTGCAAACCATTTTGACTGATTCCCAAATGGTAACACCTAAACTCAGACAATTACACTAAAAAATTGCCTCTTCCACTATCAAGAAAAGGAGAAATATTCCATGTTTTAAGAAGCCAATCAGAGTTGCCTCTTGTACCACAATGCATTTCAGTCTACTGTGTTATTTTAATTCTGGAATTACTGTTCCTTTTAGAAATGCAAAAATACCTTCTAACATCCTTCCTTCCTTCCTCCCTCCCTCCCTCCTTCTCTTCCCTTCCCTTCCCTCCCCTCCCTCTTTCTTTCTTTCTTTCTTTCTTTCTTTCTTTCTTTCTTTCTTTCTTTCTTTCTTTCTTTCTTTCTTTCTTTCTTTCTTTCTTTCTTTCTTTCTTTCATATAGCCACCCTCACGAAGCCAACTCTTGGCAGTACACAACAATAAATAAAAATATGAAAACAACAAATACAAATATAAAAATGTGTTTATTGCATTTGTATATTGAAAGCTGAGTCCACAGTGTTGTTACAGAGTAGTTTGGCTGCCTAAGGTTCATTTAATTCACAATTGTGTCATATCCAGAGCGATGGAATGGGAGGACTCAATGATGCTAGCTTATCATGGCCAGCTGAGGGCAGCCTTCTCGCACCACTGAGTCCTCAATGCCAACTCTCTGCCACCATCACTTTGTAGCACATCTTAACACCATAAATTCACTGTGGGAATGCTTTGCTGTGATGCTGGATGAAGAACTGGATGGATGGGTGAGTGAACAGGCTGTCAATGAGGGGTGTTGATGGGCAGGGCTGCACCAGATGAGAAGCAAGTAGGGGTGGGATATCAAAATGGGAAGCCCTGGAAGTTTAAAGCCACATTGCTTAATGTTTGCATGTGTCTTGCTCTGAAAATAAGGGCAACTTTGGGAAGCAACGGGGTGAGATGTCAGCTTTTTTAAAAAATAAAATAGCTTGCTTTCAGTTGCAAAGTTTTCAGCTGCATTTATGGAAACAGGGCTACAGGAACAGGAAAGTTTGGAGTCCAAACTGAAAAAAATTCCTCTTCTCAGCATTATTATTTTCACAGCATCAATGTCGGTTTTCGGAGGGAACATTGTTGTGACTCTCCATTCAAACACACTCTGCACATGACCAGGAACACCATGAAATAACCCACCCAACTTTGGGGAAAAGCACTCTGAACATGACCAGAAACACCATGAAAGCACTCTGCCCATGAGCAGAGGTTAAAACCAGCAACTTGAATTGGAGCTGGAAATTGAGTTGTAACAATGCAGCCAGTGACTACAGGTGTAACATGCACTGTTCTAGGAGCACACATAACTGTTTGCGTTGCTGCATTCTGTACCAGTTGTAACTTCCAGAAACACTTCAAAGGTGGCCTCATGTACAGAACGTTGAAGTAGAACCTAACTAGGGCATAAATGATTGTAAGAATGCCTGCCAACTGAGGAACACAACCAAAGTTGTGCAAAGATCCTCCTGGCATGAATGTCACCTGTCATCCAGCAGGAGTCTTGAGCCTATGGGGACACCTAGACTGAATACTGAATCTGTCTGGCAAAATGCAATCTCTTCCAACTTCAAAGCTGGCATAGTCCTGGACTCAGAAGGCCAAAAATAAAGCCAATCAGCTTGCCAGGATTCAATCTCAAGACTGTTGTTTCCTATTTAGACCCTCATGGCTTCCAGGCACTACAGTAAGACAGCCATTGCTTAGTTTGCCACTTAGGTATGCAGTTGGGTACCATCTGCACATTGATGATGCCTCACTCCATGAAGTAGATGTTATAACGGAAGGGAGAAAGTACAAAGCCCTGTGCCACCCTACATAATAGGGATTGGGGTGGACTCTCCTTCCCAATCATCCAACTTGTTAGCACAGAAAAAAGGAGGCAAACCAGCACAGCATCACACCATCTGTCCTCAGCTCTCTAAGCCAATTCAATTCATGATTGATGATATTGAAAGATGCTGGGAGGTTAAACAGAGCAGTAGTGGATCTACTCTCCTATCTGACCACACTAGAGGTCATCCATAAACACAAGCAATGCCATTTTTGCTCCAAACCCAGGTCTGAATCCTGGCTGGAAAGCAGTCCAGATAATCCACTTCCACCAAGGTCCTTTGAAGTTTCTTTACTATCTTCCCCCAGAACGAAGGCTTGATATTAGATGAAAATTGTCCAAAATAATGTAGTCTAGCAATGTGCATAAGAGTACCAATGTGCCCTGCCTTAATGTTCGCTTTTATCTATTTCATGTATTAATAATCATGTTTATAGTTATGTATATTATCAAATACATGCTTAACTAACTAACTAACTAAATAAACAAACAAACAAACAAATAAATAAATAATTGGTTTCTTAAGGAGTGGGTAAACCACAGCCTCTTTAAGAGGCAAAAAATACAAGAAGGAGGAGGAGGAGGAGAACAAGAACAAGAAGAACAAGAATAACAAATACAATAATAAGAATAAGAATAAGAAGAAGGAGAAGAAGAACTCACTTTCATGACACCCCCAAGACTATTTTAACAGATCAGGAGGGGCATGAGCAGAGGCGGTATTCAGCAGGCTCTGACCAGTTCTGGAGAACTGATAGTGGAAATTTTGAGTAGTTCAGAGAACCGGCAAATACCACCTCTGACTGGAGATTTTACGGTATCCTTCCCCTGCCACGCCCACCAAGCCACGCCCACAGAACCGGTAGTAAAAAAATTGAATCCCATCACTGAGCATAGATCTAAAGAGCAGGTCACAATCTTCAGGTTCAATAAATTCTTGAGAACCACTTTGGTGTATTAGTGAAGGCATCAGGCTAGAAACCAGGAGACTAAAGTTTCTCTCACCTTAATCACAAAGCCAGTCAGCTCTGAACTCTAGGACAGAGTCACTGACAAACCACTTCTGAAATCTTGCCAAGGCTTGCCAAAGCTGAGCCAAAGACAGGACAAGCAAAGAAAAAAAATAGAACAGTGTAATGCCTGAAAAACCACCCAGAACAAATATAAGAACAGACATAAAATGTCCTTTCTTCAATGTTGCATTTTGGTGAAGCTGAGAAGAAAAGAACCAGAGGGCAGTGAAAAGAAACAATGGATGGAAATAATCAAGGAAAGAAGCAATCTGGAATAAGGAGAAACTCCCTAATAGTGAGTACAGTCAACCAGGGGAACAGAAGTTGTAGAGGTGCTTCATCATTGGTATTTTTAAGAAGAAACTGGACAGTCACTTGTGTAAAATGGAATAGGGTCTCCTGCTTTAGCAGGGGGGGCTAGAAGACATTCAAGGTCCTTTTCAGTTTTATTCTGATTGAACAGCTGCTAAAATTCCTCTCTCTTAAAGATCATTTTGAAAGTTTCTACTGTCTCTTGGTATAAAGCTATTCCAATAGTCAGAGAGATCCCTGTAATTACAAGGATTAATTACATGGGAAGATATTAGTAGGCTCTGTCAATCTCAGATCTGAGGCAATAGACAACTCAATATTTCAATATTTTTCACCAGAAGGGATCTACAAAAGATTCTGAAGTACACTCTCCAAAGCATTTAAGCAATACTGCTCAAGACAATCACAATCCCAGGAAAAATATATATTTATACTCCACTCAATGCTCTCTTGTATGTGAAAAGAAAATGGTCCATAAAGTGGCTAGGTCTCAACCTTTTAGAAGTTATAAAAGGTGTTATCTCTGAAACTTAAGCCTAGAGTCAAAGAGGCAGCCAAGGTGATTGAATAAACAGGTATCTTTATTGGATTTTACTGTTACATTTCAAAGCTCCAGCCAAAAATCTAACATTTTGCCTTAGTTGAAGTTTCCAGATACTTTTAGGAGCTGCTGAAGCCACCTGCTTATGAACTGATTATAAATAACTGTGGCAATTTGGGCTTGGAATAGACCTGATGTCTTCCAAAAGTTTTGGACTCATAAACCCCACCCAGCATGTGAACAATTAGGAATTGTGAAGTTCTAATCCAATACATCTGGATGCCTGCATACCCATAGATATAATTCAAATTATTTTTCTTTTAATTTGTAATATCCTTTTTATAACTGACAAATCTCCACCACTATTAAGCTCATTACCAATGTTCAGTTTTGAAAGACAGGATATTGACCCACAATTATTGCAATTAATTTTAACCATATCCTTTTTAAAAATAATAATAATACTGCTTTATGATCCTCATGATCAACTGCATGGGAACCTGCTTCCTATTACAGTGGTTTTCCAATATATATACATACATACATACATACATACATACATACATACATACATAATCCCTAAGGCCAATGGCAGCATTATTACAATAGTCTGCAAAGCTTTGTAAACTTGCTTTCTTCCACTTAGTTTGTTCATCTATAAGATGGTGAGTTAACTGTGAAGAAGGGCTGATCAGCGCTCTATCTCTGGAGTGACTGGAATCTTTTGTTTGTTCCATCTTCTTTTCCAGTAGCAAACAAGTGGCTGTATGGCAAAATGCCAAGAAGCCCGGTTTGTAAGTATAGTCCAGAGTGAACCAATGTCTGCCAAGCCTTTTAAATGTGCTTTCTTGTTTCCCCTCTTTCACCGCCCCCTCCTCCCATTCATGCCTTTTCTCCTTCCGCCCCCGGATTAGCAGCTAGCAAACCCAGGTGGTATTCTGTCCAGGAAGGGCTTTTCAGCACCAAGCCTGGGAACAGCTC
The DNA here is from genome assembly GCF_049901715.1 of Pseudonaja textilis. Lineage (NCBI taxonomy): Eukaryota > Metazoa > Chordata > Lepidosauria > Squamata > Elapidae > Pseudonaja > Pseudonaja textilis. Next base: position 84,608,128 of record NC_142008.1, on the reverse strand, counting down.
CTGCTTTCATCGACTCCAAACCTATTCTTGCTGCCCGAACATTAAAGGAACAGAAAGGAGGGGGCGACACCCCTCCAAAAAGGCGTGCGTCTCTCCTTACAATCTTTTCTTCAGCTCCTTCCGCGTTGCTTATAGACCAGAGAGACATCTCTCTTGCCGTGAGTTTTTTCAGTTCCACGTCTATTTAGGATCCCAAAAAGAGAGAAGGGAGGTGGCTGCTGGTTATTGTCAGATTAACAGCTGTTGCTGCTGACAAGTCTTTGAGGCAGCCACATATGGAATGGGATACTGATGACTAAGCATCAACATTAAAAAAAGAAAAAGGAAAAGGAAATTCCCCACCCCTTTTTCTCTGGTGTTTTTTTTTTTTCAACTCTCCCCTTCCTGCCCTTGGTGAAATTGTATTGGTCAGGAGCTAAAGAAAATTAAGGGTACAAGGGGGAGTCTTTGCTCTCTTCATAGCTACCAAGCAGGAGAGTTCGAGAGGCAAGGGCCTGTTAGCTAACTACCCCTTGATTTCTCAATGCAGAGCTCAAGCTTCTTCACCTTTCTACTCAAAACCAGAGCACCTTACTGAAGAAAGCAGCATTTCTCTTTCCCATTGGATGTCGAGAAAAAATTGAAAATGCCTGTCAGGAGGGGGCACGTGGCCCCTCAAAACACCTATTTGGATACAATCATCAGGAAATTTGAAGGACAAAGTAAGTAGAACATCTCTCTTGACTTTCATTCTCTGTGTTTGTTCTATTTGAAGGTCAGAGCTAGCACTGTAAATGCTCTATATTTTTTTTTGCCTGTCAGCACTGTTGTGAAGCTTGTGTCTGGACATGGAAAGCTTATTGATGGGATATATTAAGAGTGCTGCTCAATTACTTCTTGAAACTTTGTGAATGTCAGGGTAGTCTATTCCCTTCAGTATTATTAAAGTCATATCTATGTCCGCTAATTTTAAAACCGTGTGTATTGATATGTAAAAATATGAAATTAATCTTACTAATACAAGAGAACAATCACCGGATTTATCAATCTTTGACTTTATCAACAAAATATAACTTTCATTAAAACAGCACTTTTTCATATAACTTGTTCACTGGGAATTTATGAAATGAATGTTGAAAAATTCACCTGATAACATTCACAATTTATCTGTTCTATCTATCTGCATAGGAGGTATTATGTTTAACAGTTCAGCCCATATTTGTTTATTAAGTGGTAAGCATAACCAAAGTTATTTGGTTGTAGTAATTATGTTATAGTAATTATGTATAAGATTGTAGCATAAATATGTTAAAGCCTTACAACACCATAAAACATCAATTATGTGAGCATTCTGCTTACATCATGTGTTTCTGTGGCTAAAGGAAATCAGTTTGCCCAGTTCCATGCATTTTTACTAAAAATGAATTTTTGTGTGCACAAAACACACAAAACTTTAATATTATATTTTATTATGTTATAGATTATAGAATTAATAAGTATATAAATGCTGCTTTGCTAATAGTAACAAGATAACGTCTAGCAAGCAGCAAAAGTAGTCTAGTCTGTAAATGTTAGTACACATCACTCTTGTAGTATTGTCCAAAAGTGTACTTAGAAAATAAAATAATCCAAATTCTAAAAAAGTCTATATTGACATAACTGAATCTAAGAGAGGAGACAAACATACAGTCAATTTCTCAGTGAGCAGTGTCAGGCAAGCATTTCATTCTCAGCCTTGTAGCTTTAAAATGAGAACAGCGTAAAGTTAATTCACAGGGATGTTGCAAACTTAACAAACTGCAGAATTATTCTCTCAATTTTATATACATACTGTATTTAAATAATATTTCTTTTCATAGCATCTCCAATTTGCATAGAAATAATTTGTGCAGCCATTCTAGGACAAAATAGTTGGCTGTCTGATAAAAGGCAATAGTTGTTGTTGCTTTAGATGAACTTCCAGAGACACTAATAGCAATCTTACTGATCGAATAAGTAGCTTCAGCACAAATTAGATCAATTGTGCATTTCTTTTCATTATGTCTGGAGCATTACCCATGGACCAGTTAATTGGACTGAAAAAGCCAAAAGGGATGGACCTGATTAATGCCTAGATGGGACATTAGCAGGAAACCCCTGGCAGTGTACTGCTGCCAAAGGAAACATGTAATTACCAGGAATCAAATACAAGAGAATCATTACTTTGTGTGACCATATTTATAATATATTTTAACTTAAATAGCTTGTTCCATTTCTCCACTCAAAAAGTATGAATAAAAAAGCTAAGCATATTTCAAATCAGTGTGGCTTGCTCTGGGACATTATGCAATCTACCTTATACTTGTTTTAGAATAGTTTTTAAACAAGTTGTCATTTTCACTATACAGAAATATTCCTTTGATGTGTACTTATGTAAACCTTAACAGAGGAAGCATACTTGTAAATTTAAACAAAAAAGCCAGATTCCTTCTTTTAATTTTCATCCTTTATTTAAAGGAACTCACGACAGTATTCTTTAATCCATTATGTAAAAGTAATTGACTTCTGTTGACTAATATTGATGTGTATTTCAACAAATATCTGTACTTTCATCAATTTGCTGAATTTAGAACAATATCCTACATTAAAAATTTTTTTTATTTCATCTGGAAATTTGTATCCATTTAATTTTTTTTACCAGCATCCCTTTTAATTGAGTAGACTCAATTATTTTATGTCACATCTGACATAAACTGCATCAAGGAAATATCTTTTCATTGGGACAGCATTCAAGTTGGCAATTTATTTTACTTTACTTAGTATTAGAAGTACCTGTAACAACAAAAAAGTCTGTAATAGAATAGAGAAGAAAACAAATGTTTCCTAATAAAGCTTAAGCAAGCCTTCTTCAAGAGAAAATTTAACACGCAAAATCTTGCAAGGTAAAATGAGGATTTCTTCCCAATCCATACTCACTTAACCCTGAGTATCTCCAACTCAGACTTGGGTGATTTAAAAGCAAACATAGGCAGGTCTGAAGCGGCATAATGCTTTAAAGAAAAATGTTAAAGCACCCCAAGATGTTTCTAATAATCAGTCTCAGTAATCTAAAGTGTGTGCCTTGTATTAATTGAATTTTTCAAACAGCTTTCAGGGACATCCCTGCAGACAATGTTCTCAATCATCAAAATCAGGGGTTGTTCTCTTTGTCCCAGGTGGAATCACACCTGGAAATAAGGTCTTAAATGGAGAAATGTTTTATGCGACTAGGAATTCCATAATTCTGAATGACAAGCAGTGAATGGCTTCTTTGAGGAAGCATTATTTTAACCCAGTCTGAAGGATATTGAATAATCTCTGCTTAATGAAACTATGGGAATTCCTGGATATAATGGATTGTGGGGTTTTGACCAAGGGATGATTCACACACTATTAGAAACTATTAGATTAATTACTTCAGCAAGTTTGATCCTTTGAATCTCTTTAAAAAGTTCTTTCAGGTCCCCGCAGAAGTCAAGCAGCTTTACATGGGAAAACCATTTCTGTGGATAGATGATGAGGGACTGAAAAATGCAAGATATGAGTGGTCTAATATCACTTTAGATCTACCAAATCAAAGGGATACTTTGGAAATCAGGAGTGGTTTTGATTTGATGAATATAAAGCTTCTGTAGAGGATTAAGGAATGCATTAAGAAGGCCTTAAGGAGGTATATAAGGGGATGAAAAAAATGGCATTGGAAAAGTAGAGGGAAAAACAGAAAGAAAGAAAGTTTGGGCCATCCTCAATATAATTATTCTGGCCTCTTTTAAACTGAAAGCATGCTATAGAAATCTGTATTGCTTGAATAAATGTATAGGCACCAAGCACTTTGTAGTGGCAGAATCTTTATATAACTTGCCATTCCTGCTATCAACCTCTCCATAGAAAGCCATCCACTTTCCTATTCATCCATTCTGCTTTAAGCTCCAATTCACTGAAATATTGGAAAGCAATCTAATCCTCTCCTGGTACCTTTGCCAAGATAATGTGGAGTTAGCCTAGCTGGTTTCTCTACAGCCACATAATGACAGAGGAATAACACATTGCGATTGCTCTGGGAAAAGGTAATGACATTCAAAATAGTGTGTTCAGAGTGTGCAGCTGCCTCTATGAGAACAGCAGGAATGTTCCTGCAGACCTCAGAATTTCTGGATGCTGTGCTGGACCAATACAGTGACACTTTTAGCACCTCTTCTTCAACATTTTCACCCAGTTATTTTTAAAGTAGGCTTATTGAATAAGCAACTCTAATGCAAAAAACCACATTTTTTATTAAGTCCTATCAATCATGCATAAATCCTCTCTGTGGAGATTAAGAATCCATTCAGCACAGGAAGTACAGCTAGAATTAATGGGAATTCAAATATTTTAATCTTTTATTAACAGAATCTTTCTCCCCTCTCTTATTTAATCCAGTGTTTTCAAGTATCTAATGATCTAGGTTAAGGCACCAGGCTAGAAATCTAGGAGTGCTAGACTGGGAGTTCTAGTTTCACCTTAGCATGAAAGCAGCTGGGTGACTTTAGGCAAGTCACGCTCATAAAGATGGGATAAAAAAATCTAAATAAATAAAAATGATGAGCTGTTTTGGGTTTTTTTTTTAAATGGTTTCTTACATGCTTTTATTCTTGTTGCTCTGAGCCACCCATAAGTATATAAAAAGGATGGGCGATCATATCAGTGTTAAATTAAATTAACTAATATGATATAAAAAACACAGCATGTAGATTTCAGAAATGATAGGATAGGATAGGATAGGATAGGATAGGATAGGATAGGATAGGAGCTGGAAGGGATCTTGGAGGTCTTTTAGTCCAATCCCCTGCTCAAGCAGGAGAACCTATACCATCTCAGACAAGTGACTGTCAAGCCTCTTCTTAAAATCAATGTAAACTTTGCAAAGACAATCAAGAATTTCTAAGAATTCATTTAAAAGCATATTAGATGTGCTGCAAAATTGATCAATGTCCATATCAAAATATTGGTACTATTTCATCATTTTAAAAAGTAACATCGAATTGTGCTCTACCACCAATGGCTTCGTGGACATATTTTTTGCAATTTTCTTGGCAACAATATAGAATTATAAATTATAAAAATTATTCAGTATAAAATTATTTGTTTCAATCTTCTTAAGGGAAGCTTTTTTAAAATTTCCTGCTCTATCTTACAGCTCTGGTACTCTCCCCCAGTCTCCTATTCAAAAATTAACTCTTGCTTTGAACTGATCCTTGAATGTGGAAGACTTTCCTTTTTGTGCCAAAAATTCATCTATGCATTGAATCCTGCTTCTGAATATACTTGGTGACAATCAGGGGAAGAAGAAAGCTGCTCCTGCTGCAAATGTACTTGAAATGCATGAATTTCTGCCACCCCAGTCCTTGTGAATACTATCCCCAGGTCTTTCCAAAGTGGAAAAAGCATTTTCAATCTGAAAATTGTATCAAACTGATGAAAATACTTTAATTCTAAGTATATTTAACAATAATTACTTCTTTAACAATAATTACTTATAGTAGGCCTTGCTTTTTTGATTAAATGTTTTTGGAGAAATCAAGCTATAAACTAACTAAATCTTGATAATGTGCCTAGTCCAAATTAGTTCCTTTCAGCCACAATCTGTTCTGATCATATCTGAAAAAATGTATTTCCCTTGGGAAAACTGCAAGAATCACAATCACAGGCTTTCCAAAATAGAGAGATTTGAAAGCCTTATATATTCTGGGAACTGTCTACTTCTTAACTTAGAGAACATCAGAGCTAAGTTATGGAATTCTTTTCAGTGCCAGTGCTCGACTCTGGAATGTGTGAAGTGATCATAAAGAAGAGAATGACTCACAGCACAACTGGGACAGGCTATAGTGCCTTTCCCGCAGCACTGTGTTATCACAACCAGAATTCACACATGTGGGGGAAAGGTTTCAAAGCAGAACCCATAAAATATTAGATGCCTGATTCAGAGTGAAGAAAGAATGAGAAAGAAAAAAAGAAAGGGAAAGGAAAGGAAAGGAAAGGAAAGGAAGGAAGGAAGGAAGGAAGGAAGGAAGGAAGGAAGAAGAGAAAGAAAGAAAGAAAGAAAGAAAGAAAGAAAGAAAGAAAGAAAGAAAGAAAGAAAGAAAGAAAGAAAGGAGGAATGGAGGGAAGGAAGGAAGGAAAATTATATTTTGCACAGTTTTAAAAAATACAACATTGACTCAAAATATTCTTTTCAGTACTTTGCTAGTATTACTTTAGGAAAAGTAATTACTCCTACTCAGACTTGGATAGGAATGAAAACAAAATATAATGAAAACTGGAAAAATTGCACTACAGATGGATGCAGTAATCTGAAATTAATTAAGGACTGTGCTAATAGCTACCTGTGCTGTATCTTTCTATGGCTATAAAAAACAAATGCTAATATAAAAGAGATACTAAAGCTGAATAACATACTTTCACTCAGTTGATCTCAATAGGAGATTTTCAGACATATCATTTAATAATAGCAATAGCACTTAGACTTAAATACTTATAGTACTTTCTAAGTTGTTTTACAGAGTCAGCATATTGCCCCCAACAATCTGAGTCCTCATTTTACTGACTTCAGAAGGATGGAAGGCTGAATCAACCTTGAGTTGGTCAGGATCAAACTCCTGGCAAAAGGCAGAGTCAGCCTGCAAAATTGCATGTTAACTACTGCACCACCACAGCTCTTCATAATCATTTATATATTATGCCAAGGTTTATAGTATATCCTTCCTCCAAGGAACTCAAGGTGCTTACTTTCTTCCTCCCATAGCAATAGCACTTATATATCACTTCACTGTGCTCAACAACCTTCTCTAAGCAGTTTAGGGACACCATCTTGCCCCCAACAATCTGGATCCTCATTTCACCTCAGAAGGGTGGAAGGTTGAGTCAACCTTATGCTGGTGAAAATCAAATTCTTGGAGTGAGCAATGAGTTAGCCTTCCTCCATACAGATAGTCCTTAATTTACAGACCATCATAAAATATTTACAATCCAATTCCAAATTTATGACAGTTGTCCTAATGATAATTTAACCACATTTCAGGCAGTTGATATCCAGCCCACATTTACAAACATGTTTACAATATTTGATATCCAGCCCACAGTCATACAAACATGTTTACAATATTTTTGCCAAAACAGACATTTACTACCAGTTTCAGTAAAACCAGCCCTTAGCAAACAATTGATTTGCTTAACAATTGTAGCATTTGCTTAACATCCACTAAACCAAGGGTCATAAAATCAGGTTGGTCATGTGATGAGCTAAAAAATGGTGGGATAGACAGCATCGCCATCAGATGGATTTGTAACTGGCTGACAAACTGCATTCAATATGTAGTCCTTAATGCAGGGCTGTCAAACTCCCAGCCCGTAGCGAAGGAGAAACTCCCACACGCAGTTTAGCGAAGGAGAAAAAAAGTTCAGATACATCACATGATGCCACCATGACAATTTGAGTTTGACACCCCTGCTTTAATGGAACTGCATCTACATGGAGGGAAGTAAGCAGTGGGGTACTCCAAGTTCCATATTAGGCCCAGTATTTTTCAACATCTTCATAAACGAGGGAATGGAAAGGGACCTCATCATATTTGCAGATGACACTAAACTGGCAGGAATAGTCCACACCAGTTTTATAAATGTCAGGACTACAACCATAATAGGTATGTTGCATTATGGTTGTAAGTTGATGGCTGTCTCTAATTTCATCCTGCATTTATAATAACCTTGTTGTCAGAACAATCTTATCACATAGACTGTGATTGGGAAATAATGCTGACTGTCCCACAAGGTTATCAAGTCTATTCCATGCCAAAGGGAGAGGGGGAAGGAGCCTGTCGGATAGTTAAGAATGGACCTAATTAGGTTAAAGTAGAACTACTCGTCTCCTAGGGCAAGGGCATTTTTTCCTGATACTAAATAATTAAATTCATAAATTTACACCTACTGCATATAAATTTGGGAAAGTCAGAGATGATTCTTGATTGCTGACCTCTATTTTTTCTTCTTGTTTTTTTCTTTTTCATGCATGATACTAAGTTTATTCAATACAAGGAAGAGAGAGACAGAGGGAATTACCAGATTAGATACTGCATATTGATAAAAACACTATTTCTGCTGAATACATTTTGCAAGTTCCAATGTGATTTCAAATGAGACTAATTCAATCATCCCCTTCTAAGATTATTAGGTGTTATCCATTACAACCATTGACAACACTTGAAAAATGATGAACTTCTGTTTAATTTAAAATCAAGGGAATTAACATTAATATTTTATAATTCTTATATCAAGCATGACTCACAAAAGTCTTTAAAACTTAGAGAAAAAGATTTGAGATATGAATATAGTAAATGTAATTGCAAGTTTCTATGGCATCTAAATCAATGTCATACAAACCAAATCAACTATGCATCAGAACAAAGTTTTCTGGTTGCCTTCACCTATATCAGAAATATTGATATTTAAAATATTTCTCTCATTAACATCATATGTGCAATCATCTCTTTCTATGCTTTTTATGTGTAAAAATCCCTAGGTTTCTCTCTGTTCTTCTTGATGCTGTAAGTTTTAGTTATTGTTCATACAGAATTCATTTTAAAATGCTGTATCTCCAAACCTAGTCAAACATGCTAATTAATTAAACTAAACTGGGCATTATGATTTGGCTCATAAATATGAAGTCTTTAATATTAAGACTACATTTAATTATAACATATCAGATAATCCCAAAATAGAGCATTTTCACAATACAGTATTTTAACAGTTTATGTAACAATCAATTATATCATATCATAAACATCAAGCAGTACCTCGTGTTAATAATTTTACACATCAATGTTATTGTACAAACATTGTGGCAAAGTTACTAACATTTACTAACAGTAAGTTTTAATAAATGTATATTCAACAGCTCTTACAAACAACACTTGTTTCAACCATTAGTCCATAACAGGAACCTTATTTCTCAATTTATATTCAGTGAAATCAGTATGGGTTGAAGAAATCAAATTATTGAAATCCCCAAAATATTAGGATTTCAAAGCTCCATTACATAACAATATGTGATAATTAACAATAGAGACTCCAGGAAGCTGATCTTTTTTAAACTTATCTTAGTACCACCAAATGGGATAGAATTTCTCACAAGTTGATTTGTGAATCTGATGAGAGGATAAGATTTAATTAGTAATAAGAGTACTACTTAGTCTCTCTGTTCATAATCATTCTCATCCAAGCCACAAAAAGTACACCAAAGTACCAAAAAATTAAAAATCTCAAAGATTGTAAAGAATAAGGAACATATCTTTAATAGAGACAGTTCTGTTGCCATGAAATAAGGGGCAAAATATTAAGTCCAGATATGCTTCCACACAATACTTGGAAGCAGCTTAGACAGATACTTTCTTAATTCACTGAACTATTAGAATGAGGAGGAAGTACAACACAATCAGATTTAATAAGATTTTAGTATTACAGCCTCAATTTAGACTTTCACTTTTCACAAAGTAAATAGAAAGGGAGGAAGACAAGAAAGATAATTGCTGAAAATAGGTCTTTGAAGAAGTCGCTTAGTCAATCCTAACACAATGAAGACTGCCATGCAACTGTTTATGATAATATAATAGTTATATATCATGATAATTTGATAATTTTCTTACTTAAATCAAGTAGTCTTTTTCCAAGAGGAGCTAGCATTTGGAAAGGCCTATCATCCATAACTGATTTGCTTTTCACAAAATTGGCATATCCCATCTATGAATTTCATATAAACATTTTGTTTATAGAAACCTGCTATAAATCTTTTTTTATTAAAATATTTATCTACAATTTGGGCATAAACCTGGATGTCTAAAAGTCAAGTCTATGATAGTAGGATTGCTTTTTTAAAACAATAAAGTAACTTGTTATATTCAGAATACCTCATCACAAACAAACATTCTGCTGATTTTCAGCATATTTCCTATGCATCACACTGCTTCAATTCTTTGCCATTTATGCAGGGTTTTAAAAGACAAATTTCATCATGCTAAGACTCCTTTAACATTTTGCATGTACAATTTGCATGCAACCCTCACTACTATGCCTTTTTCTGGCCCATTTTGTTATTGCAGATTTTTAATCAGCAAAGGGCAAACACTAGTGGCTTGAAAAAGCCTTTGGGTGGCAGAATGTCTGAAGTTGATTTAAACCAGAATATGACCACATTCAATTTGAAAAAAGTAAATGTAGCCTCTTTTCCCTTGCTGGAAAATGACACTTTTAAAAAAAACACATTTCAATTCAACTAGAAAACCAGTCCTTTTGGACCTGTTCACAGAGAGAATGCAGAGTCAGATACTGCAAAATAAAATGAAGTCCCTCAGTTAGTCAATACCATACCCGAGCAGCTTGAAGCTCTTTTCTGCTATTTTAAGAGACACAGAGTAATTTGTTTCTATTCATCCTCTTTATTTTGCTCATAATTGCATAGGTCTCTATCATGCACCCATCAAAGTTTTGCTTAATACCTTGTTCATGGAACATGCCGTAGATTTCTTCGTGTTTAACATTAATCATGAGTGTTCTTGATAAAACCAATAAACACTGCATTTGAGCAGCCACAGTGGTCATCTTCTATTATTGATGTTCTTGTCTTTTAAGTAGAGTCCACACCGATCTTAATGCTATCTTGATTAGTTCAGTGAAAGAAAGAAGCAGACATTTTAGAACTACAAATCCTAACCAGAAAAGCAAAAGTGTCCTCAAAGGTATCCTAGAAATCTGGCAGCAGATGAGAGTCATGACTACAATATAAAAGTTGAAGGATATCATTTCTTCAGCAGATCCAATTCAAAATGGTAGTAAAGTGACACAGTACAGAAAGAAGCTGTAGCTTTGGAGGCTACATTTTGAATATGGAAGTTCCTATATCATCTGGATGAGATATAAAGGAGTTAGAAGCAAAAACAAGACACTATTATGGAATCTGATTATAGACTACCTACTCTGGTGAAGGATGTTGATAATATATGGAAGAGTATCACTCATTTCTGATCTCTTTTGCTGACAATGTCATTTTTCAAATGATGGAAAAGAATCGATGGGGTCAGCTCTTCTGGTCTTAGGGCTGACAAATAAAGCAGAATTGGCTGAGGAACTCAAAGTGTGAAACATCTTAGACGAAACAGATTATGTTATGCCGGAGTTCAAAATAACAAGGACAGAAAAAGATTTCCAAAAGACAGATTTTAGTAAAATGGGGAAAAAAACATAGGTTGCCTACGCTGGCTTGACATTTTAAAGAATAAACAAGCCAAAGAGGGATGAAAGACTCTGAAAAGTGTAATACTAGATGCAAGAGATACAAGAGATCTTTGTGAAGAAAGAGAAAGAGAGATAAAAGTCCTATCGATAAAAAGAAAGCACACTGACAGTTGAAAATTAAAAAGAGATGTAGAAGAAATGGAAGCAAAGGCTGATAACTAAGGACAATTATAAACTGTAGGGAAGGAATGAGAAAGGCTGAAGCTCAGACTTTTGTATCTGATAGGAAAGCAAAATCTAATAAGGAATTGTCCAAAATAAAGGAAAAATCAAGGAAGTTGTTAATTTATTGAGATAGGAAGATACGGAAGTAATAATGAGGAGCTATGGGAAAATGGAACTGTTTAATACCTTCTTTGTATCTATCTACTTTCAGAAGGGAGAGCCAATCTGTCAAAAAAGTGTTAAAGGATTAGTTTGGGAAACCGCAAGACAACACAATAAATGTAATGTAACATAATATATAATATACCAAGTTTCAGGAAGTTGTTTGACATAGCCTTTCATTAAACCAAGTTGTTAGAACCACTGTGAGCAAGGTATCATAAAAACACTTCTAAATAAATCAATAAATTATTTTGTGAATACAATGGCTAAAAGTACGTCACATCTATCATAGTCTGGAGCAGGGGTGGGGCAATATGGCCCCTTTATGATCTGTGTATGTGTACAACTCCCAGAATTCCTGAGCCAGCATAATATGCAATTCTATGCATCTGCAACTAGTTGAACAACCACATGCAAGGTCCTTGTAAATAGTACTATCCTGCTATTGGCAGGGGAAGCATCAAGTAGAATCCTGCAATAGCATTAAAAATAAGAAAAGTCATTACAATGACCTGAGCTGTTATGTCTGGAACAGTTTTCCTAGAAGTGGATGTTGACTGCCCTTTGTGGAAATTTTAATGTTATCAAATTATCTTTTGAAAAAAGGTTGGTGGCTTCCTATTTTGAACAGGGGGTTGGATGACTTAGATTCTCCCCAAAGCCTATATTCTAGAACAAGATTGCTCTTCTGGAAATCCTAACCTTATCACCACAAAATATTGAATAATTGAAGTAAAATTAACATATAAGGGTAGCATTTACTGGGCCTAAAAGTATCCATTTTTATAGGGGCATCCACCAGACCATTTCAAAAGTCCATGCACTTTATTTCTTATCACACTCCTCCCACAACAAAGTCTAACTATTTCCACCTTGAACATGTGGGTTCCATTCAATTACCATACTTCCAGATGGAGATATGCCTATCCCTCAAGAATATATGACTCTGTTTAATACCAGCTAAGATAATACCCATTGCTATATCTTGCAAATGTAAATCTGGGGGTTATGTGTTGTTTAAGATGTAAATATGTTATTTTAATTTGGATTGATCCAGTTCTAGTACTCTAATAGAGAAGCAAAAAGAAATATAGGTAGTCCTTGACTTACAACCACCATTGAGCCAAATTTTTCTGTTGCTACGTAAGACATTTGTTAAGTGAATTTTGCTTTATTTTACAACCTTTCTTGCCACAGTTGTCAAGTGAATCATTGCAGTTGTTAAATTGTTATAATGATGAGGCAGTCGAGTTGTTTGATCATGAACAACTTAATTATGATGATGCTCTTTATTGGAGTATAGTCTTGCATTTATACACATTTTTAGTTGTTCCACCCAAACCGGCGTAGAACAGAGCTATTTAAGAGGAAGAGCTATCATCAAGAATCAAATCGGCATTAAGAAGAGAAAGGATATCACGGCCCCAAATATTAGTATGAATATCTAGAATGTATGGTTGTAGGAAAAAGGACTTACCAGCAGATGTTTTAACATTAATTTCTTGAACACTCTGCCAAGCAACTGTAGAACCTCCTATTCCCCACAATGAAGAAACTGTCATTTTTGGCCACTGTACTGGCCACTGTAAAAAGGAGGTGACAGTAATATCAGCTCCAGTATCCAATAACCCTTGAAATGGTTGTTTATTAAGGAAGAGCATTAACAAAGGATGAGAGGAGTTCAGCTGATGAAGTAAGTCTACAGATAAAGAAGTTGATCCAAATCCCCACAATTTCCTATACCAGGAGATGGAATTTCATATGGAAGAAGAAGCAATTGAGCAACAGAAGAATTACAAGGAAGAACTTGAGGAAGATTCACCCAAATCTGAATCATGAGGATACCAGTGTAATCTGAATCTATTACCCCAAGCACAACAAAATAGCCCTTTTTGTGTGCAGAAGAACGAGGCAAAATTAAGCCAACTAATCCCGAAGGAAGAGGACCTTTAAATTGAGATGGAACTATTTTAACTTCCATGGGAAATTTAAACTCAATTTCCTCTTGAGTGATTAAATTGATCCCAGCGCTACCGGCTGTGGCTGGGGAGGAGTGAGAGAGACTGCTGGAGGAGTCAGAGTGATGGGAAAGGCACGCTTTGGATTCTGGATGGGTGCCACACCCATTAGCAAGTTTCCCGACCGAAACTGACATTGATTGGCCCAATGAAATCCCCTTTTGCAAATAGGGCACTTCTTAGAAGGATGATTCTGAGGCATAGAAGGTGTAGAACGACAGTCCTTCTGAAAGTGGCCAGGCTTCTTACACTTAAAACAGTTACCAATTGGTTGCTGTCCTTTCTGAATAGCAGCTGCTAACATATGCATTTTATAAGTTTGTGATCCAATATCCTGGCAGACTTGCAGCATATCTGCCAGAGTGTAATGAGCAGTAGCCTTTAATGGCTGTAAAGCTCTTTTATAATCTGCATTAGCATTTTCAATAGCTAACTGGCAAAGAAGTTCACCAGCAGCTTCCTGATGATCAAACTGCTGTCTAATTGCTTTGGACAGATGCTCAACAAAGTCAGCATAAAGCTCACTGGCATTCTGTCGAATGTTTGAAAAATTTGCTCTAGGTTCTCCAGCTTGGGGTACCGTAAGAAAAGCACAAAAGGCACATTCAGAAACAATAGTTAACGTAGCTGGAGGAAGAACAACTTGAGTAGGAATTGTACCAAACGGTCCAGAACCAAATAGCTGCTCAACTGTATATGCTCCTTCCCCTCCTAAAGCAGCAGCTTGAGAATGTCTCATATATTCAGTCTCCCAAACCACATATTGCATGGATGTTAAAATCATGCAAAATATTTGCTTCCAATCTTCAGGGATCATTGTATAACCATTTTTTATTCCTTCTACAAGTCCTCTTGTAAAATTACCACTAATCCCTAGTCTGTAACTGCCTTTTTAAAAACTTTCTTAAGATCTGATAAGGCAGACTCTCCCATTCTGCTACTTGCAGTCCAAGCTGTGGCCCCTGACCAGGACGATATTGCACTGGACAAACAGACAATAATTCTGCAAGTTCTGTTCCTGAGACAGAGGCATCCCTTTTACAAGTCTCTACCATTTTCTGAAAAGAAGACTGAACAATAGAGTCAGGAGGCTTTTGCCCTATATCTGCAGGAGCTGAGGGAATTGAAGACATATATTCAGGTGAAGAAGGGAGACAAATGACAGCATTAGTATAACGTGAAGGTGGAGGTGTTAAAAGAGAAAGTTCATTGTCACCAAATTTTTCAATTGCATGCCTACATAAATGCCATGCATGCAAAACTTCTATTTTTGCTCGAGGTTCAATATGCAATGTTTTCCCAATACGTTCCCAATCAGTTAATTTTAAAGACCCCTTTTCTGGGTACCATAGGCACTGAGCTGCAATCTCCTAGACCAGCCTTAAGAGATTTCTCTGTGGCACCTTAGTATTATTTTTCTTCAACAAATAGCCTAATTCATCTACATGCTTCCTTTGTTCCTCAGAAAGTGAAGACCCCATACTTACAGAAACCAAAAGGTTGAAGAAACCACAAAGGGTTGAAGGCGCACCAAATCCTTGCCGGACGAAGTAAGAGGGTCCCTGTTCATACGCCACTTGTTGTAATGACGAGGCAGTCTAATTGTTTGATCATGAACAACTGAATTATGATGATGCTCTTTATTGGAGTATAGTCTTGCATTTATATACATTTTTAGTTATCCTCCATCATTGGTTAACTTTGGTTACTGCTTAACTTTGGTTACTGTTTAGTACAGTAATCCATACAATTAATTATCTCTAGTTAAAGTCTAACATATGTTTACTTCCCCTCTCTAATCCTCCTTTATCCATAGATTAGTGACTTTGTTTGCCTGAGTTGTATTTGCTTGGAAACATTCTTTATCTGAGGTTTGCCATCCGAGATTGGAACATTACTGCAATTAGAACTCTACACATCCTCGTTTTTTATTTTAAATGGAGGATTCAAAGATTTATAAATGTATGTTTGAGGGAAGTTTCTTTTAAGAACTAATAAAAATGCGCTGAACATACAGATAGTCCTTGACTTAACAACCACAAATGAGCCTGGAATTTTGGTTATAAGTAGTTGCAGTCATAAGTTGGATTACCATGTGACCTGACTCAATTTTATGACTATTTTATGATAGTTATTAAGTAAGTCACTACAAGAATCACATAATCATAAATCTACCCATCCATAAATCAAATAAGTGGGTTTTTTTGTCAAAAGATGGCAAATAAGTTATAAATCACAAACAGGTGACCACAGTGAAACCAGTCATAAATGCAGGCTAGTTGCCCAAGTGCCTGAAAGGTGGCCGTGTGACTGCAGGAATAGCACAGCAATCATAACTTTCAGGATAGGTCATTAGTAACTTTTTTTTTCTATCATAACTTCAAACAGTCATTAAGCAACCAATCTTAAGTCAAGGATCACCTGTACATCAGAGACAGACATATTGTTTTTAGTTCTTCATCACTGAGGGCAATTCTGCATCACAGACTAAGCTGCTTGTTTCCTATGATGCTCCCAGCTGTTTCTTTAAACCAACTTCAGAAATTCTGGATTGCAGGGGATTAGCAATGGGGTTTGCTAAGTCTGGACTGTGTATCCACTGCAAAATCCAGGTGATGGTTCCTCTGCTGCCTGCCCTTCCCACCATGAAGGAAAGGCGAGCCTTGGTGTACACTGGGCCTCGTTGCTTTTCCTTTTAGGGAATTCTCCTTATTAATCCTTGCACTTTTCCTCTGCTTTCGCAGATGTTTATACATAAAGATGCCTTCCCATCCCTTTCCAAATTATCTCATTTGACTCTCAGCCTGACTTTTTCTTTCTCCCTTTATAATGCCATTCCTACAGTAATTAAAGCAACAGGGACAAGTTGTTCTTTCATTATAAAATCATCCTTACGTAAATGGAAAGTTTGTAGCATCGTCAGCTTCATAGGAACAAAAAAGTAATGTTCCTATTTGCAACATAAATACACATATTATAAAACTAAGGGAAGAGGAACTTTATAGTCCTCCATTTATGACCACAATTGAGCCCAATGTTTCTGTTGCTAAGAGAGACAGCTTTTAAATGACTTTTGCCCATTTTACAACATTTCTTGCCTCAGTTGTTAAGTGAATCACTGGAATTGTTCAGTTAGAAAGGGGCTGCAAAGTGAATCTGGCTTCATCACTGACTTTGCTTGTCAGAAGGTTGCAAAAGATAATCACAGGATCTTGAGACACTGCAACCATCATAAATATGAATCAATTGCCAAGCGTCTGAATTTTGGAGATGCTGCAACTGTCATAAGTATGAAAAATGGTCTTGCCATCTTTTCAGTGCTGTAGTAACCTTGAAAGTTCACTAAACGAAAAGTTGTAAGTCAAGGACCACCTGTACTGAATGTGGGAGGCAGGAAAGCAAGGGGAGTATACTACTTCATCCACCCTGGTCAGAAAACGAATGCATGTCCTGTTGGAGGTGTAAGAATTTGGAAGGAGAATGAGTCTCTCTAGCAGTGAGAATAGCACAGTGCATTATTAATTAATATTAAAAGTGCAGAGAACGTAGTAGAGAACATAGGTCAAAATGGCTGCACAGAGCATCACCAGTGCCTGGGAGGGAAGGGTGAAGCAGCCAGTCACAACTGAGGTTGTCAAACCACTGGAGACCATCTGAAAGGCTTAAGATGGCTCAAGTTAGAACACAGCTGTTTTAAATCAAGCTTAGAAAACAGAGGGGTGGAGTGCATGGGATGGGAGTGCAAGCAGTGGGGATCCATACTAGCAACTGAGCAACCAGAAAGTGCCAATCTACCACCTGTGTGTTTCTTTTTCCTTGTCTCATCCGAACATGATAATCATACAGTACTTAGTTAGGCATGGCTAGATGTTTGAGGGTTTCTGGTGCAACTCTCTACAATATCTGTGATTAGGGATTTCAAAGAAACATGGTCCTGTTGGGAGCAAATCTACTTCTTGCAGCAACAGTGTTATTGGTCTTCTTTAAAAAAAAATAACTTCTTTCAAATAACAAAGAACAAATGTGATGAGGACAGAACATGTGAACCACTCCACTCATTTGCTAGATGCAATCTAGCTCTCAGCACAGAGACCAATTCTAAATTCTCATTCTCTGTATTTGTACATAATTGGCTGTGACTATAATGTTAGTAAGTCAAGAGGAGGAACAGAGGAACTTCCTTAGCAATCTGATGTAAATGGAGGAGTGAGTTATATTTATTTATGTGTATCTCGCCTTTATTATTTCTACAAATAACTCAAGGTTGTGAACATATCCAGTACAATTTTGTCCTCCTATTTTCCCCACAACAACAACTCTGTTATTATGGTTTGGGCTAAGAGCAAGTGACTGGCCCAAAGTCACTGAACTGGCTTTCATGAGTAAGGCAGAACTTGAATTCACAGTCTTCCACTTTCTAGTCTGGGGTTTTAATCATTAGATCAAACTGGCTAAAATATCAAGCATATTACAATGAAACAAACTCCAATGTATTCAGAAGTGAAGAGGGAACAGAAATTATTTTTTTTTTTATGGTCAGAGGACTAGGCATAGAAGTAAACCACCACATGTATCAATCAGGAAGATAAGTAAAAAAGCATTAAAAATAAATAAATACAAATCTGCTTTGGGAAAACAAATTAACAAGACTGCTGTACAATTAATAGTCCCTCAGTAATAGAGATTGCTAGTAATTTGGCTATCTTTTTGGTTATATTTATTGAGCTGTCTGCTAAATGGAAGCAAGTGTTCTCCTCAGCTGATCTTGCATGACCATGAGCCAGAAAAGTATTATTAATCCAATGGCCTTGTCCTATAAAAACAGCATTACTAAAAGACATGTAAAACAATTTATGTGTCCTCCAGAGGCGTGGGCAAAGACATTCTTGAACTGGAACATCATGAAATCTTCTGGCCTTATATCAGGCCAAGGTAAAAACTGCCCTGCGAGATGAACAAAGGGTGTTTGCTAAGCAGAGTACATGAGAAGATAATATCCCAAAGACAGCATACCAAGGTGTAGCATGGTATACCACATAGGGGCAAGTCCTGTTGAATACCTGCACTGAGGGACCTCTACAGTGATCATTTAGTGAAGCACCAAGATTGTGAAGTGAATCCACACACTGAATCCAGCTTCCCCAATAGACTCGTTTTGCCAGAAATTAGCAAAAAAAAGATTATAAATCATATTGTTAAGTAACTTTTCCCAAAGCTGATGTAATTTTATAGTAAGTTGAGGACTATATGTAGTAAGTATAATAAGCTAATAAATAAAAGGAACAATAATGGCAATCAGATCAATACTATTGTCCAGTCATAAGTGAACAACCCAAAAAAACCAAACAGAAACAAAAAATCAAGCAACCTAAAAAAATAGGTCATGGTCAGATAAAAATGTTACAAAAAATAATACTGAATTTAATTTCTAATCAAATTACAATATTTTGGAATAATCTGTTACATAAGATTTAAGATAAGGTAGAGAACATGGCAAATCCATTTGGTTGTGTGAAACTACAATTTCAATGTGGTTCTACATTGAAGCTATAATTTTCTGATGTTGTGATGCAATATCCAATTGAAGAATATAATCAGCAATTTACAATATATAAAAAGGAAACATGTATACAATGTGTACATTAGGTGAAATACATATGGACACGTTTGAAAATTTTCATATGAATTTATTTTTTAAAAATCAATTTCTACTTTGACCTTGTTCCTGAGTTAAGACTTTGAATATTGGATCAGCATGTAAGGGAAAATTAATCTATGGACTAAGCTTCTGAAGTAATTGACATAATTCAAGCTTGAGTGTTTTTTTAAACATGGAATGTAAATTTTTAAATTTTTAAAAAGCAATTGGACTTAGGAGGTAGCTAAAAAAAATGGCCACAAAATTCTTAGAAGGTAATTTTGAGTAATAAGATGAGAAGAGTGAATTAATAATTAATTAATTAATATATGCACCTTTCATTAACACATTATGATAATGCCTATCCAATAACATTGGTCCATTCTACATACCTGGTATATAGAAAGGTACTGCTTTTTATATATCAGGTTCTTCAGGAAGTGGTAAATTGCTATTTGTTCCCTCCAACCATTTTATTCTGATTTCTTTAATGGTAATCCTTGGTATTTTCTTCCCTTTTCCTCCTAAGATCGCAAGTTTATTATTGCCAATGCCCAGATGGAGAATTATGCTATCATTTACTGCAATGATGGCTTCTGTGAGATGTTTGGCTACTCTCGGGTAGAAGTTATGCAACGGCCTTGCACCTGCAATTTCCTCACTGGGCCTGACACCACACCCAACTCCATTGCCCAGCTGGGACAAGCGTTGCTTGGATCTGAGGAATGTAAACTGGAGATCTTCTACTACAGGAAAGACAGTAAGCATTCATAACATGTCTTTATTTCCTCGTCCCAGGTACTTGGCATTTTCTTTTTTTAAGAATCGAGGTTTTTGACAATTATTATATGGCCTGGTCGGGACTGCAATGTTAAACAAACCATACCACTACATAAATATCCAATGAACACAGAATGCAGATATTACTGTATGAAATAAATATGGCTTAAAAACCAGTACTGAAAATTTAAAATAAAGATGGCTACTTTACAAAGGTCTCTAAATTATGGCAAATAGCAATGCCTTATGTACAGGAGTAGTGATTTTACTATGCGGTTGTGTCTGCTTTTAATCACTTAAATAACCTCCTGAGCTAAGAGAAAATGTATGGTCTAAAATCAGAAGATGAAAACAAAAACCCTTGCAAATGAATCAGCTATACCCATATTTTAGTACAATAGTATTATCAATCCTGCCCAATCATTAGTCTTCTAGCTTAGTTCCACAGAGTTATTTTAAAAGTGCCTGCCTCCTGAACCTAATATTTTGTGCCAGCAAAAGATGACTAATTTGCAACTTACCTAGTTTCTCCCCCATTATTTCTGAATAGTACATAAAATACAGAAGATAGAATCATAGGACTGACAGGGTCCTCAGAAATCTTCTAGTTCACCCATTGCTCAAGGAAGGGGACCTATACTATTCCTGAAATATAGCTGTCCAATCACCTTTTAAAAATCTCCAGTGATGGAGAATCCGCAACTTCTGGAGGCAAGCTGATTAATTGTTCTAACCAACAGGAAATCCCACCTTAATTCTAGGTTGGACTCATCTGTTATTTTTTGTCTTGTCCTCAGTGCTTTGGAGAATAGTTTGATAGTTTTATATGATCTTGAAACTATCCCTCTGTTGATGCAAACTAGGACTGCATTAACTTTTTTGGCAGCTGCAATGTATTGCTGGTTCATACCTGAGTGGGAGGCCTCTAAGACATCTAGATCTGTCTTACAGTTAAACCACCTATTTTATATCTATGCATTTGGTTTTTCTTGCCTATGTATAGAACCTTACTTTTCTCACCACTGAATTTTATTTTGTTGGAGAGGGCCCAGTGTTCAAATTTGTCAAGGTCTTCTCAGTCTTCAATCTACCATCTATTTTCCCCAACTTAGTGTCATCTGAAAAGTTGATGAATTCCTCTTCTATCCCCTCATCTAGATCATTTATGAAGATGTTGAAGACTACTGGTTATAAGACAGAACCTTGAGGTACCCCACTGCCTGTTTCCCTCTGTGTAGATATAGTTTATTGAGGACTACCCACTGGTTGATCAGCCAGTTGTGAATCCATCTGGTGGTGGTACTACCTATCCCACATGGTTCTATCTTACTAAGAAATAAGCAATGGTCTACTTTGTCAGTTGCTTTACTGAAGTCTAAGAAATTATATCCATATTGTTTCCCTTATCCACTAATTTAATCATTTTGTTGAACAAGGCAATAAGCTTTAATTGGCATGATCTGTTTTTCATATACCCATGCTGGCTTCTATTGTCTTGTTTGTGAGTGCTCATAAATGCATTGCTTTTCTTTTCCAGAATCTTCCCAGATGTCCATCTATAGTTTCCTGGATCTAAACCTCCCCCCTCCCGCCTTTTTTTGTAAATTGGAATAACAACAGCTCCTTTCCAGTGCTACGGTAGTTCTCCTATGTGCAAAAATATGAAAAATATGGTTCAATGGTTTTGAAATCACATCTCCCAGCTGTTTCAGAATCCTGAGGTATAATCCATCTGTCCTGACAATTTGAACTTGTCTAGAGTGGATAGGCTATCTCTTATCATTTTCCTGCCTATTTTGATTTGTATTCCTATTCTCTCTTCTACAGTGCTGATTTTGTAGGTTGAACTGGGTTTTTTTCCCCCTTTGTGTGAAAATAGATGCAAATAATGAATTAAACATTCTCCCTGATACTCATCATATCTTTGCTATCTTTTCCCATTAGTGTCTGATCCTCTCCTTTGCTTTTTTCATATTTTTTACATGTTGAAAAAATCTTTTTAAAATTATTTTTGGCACCTGTTCATTCTAAGCCTTAGCTTTCCTGACTTTGTCACTGCAGATTCAGGCTATTTGCTGGCATTCTGTTTTAGTCATCTTTCCATTTTTAAATACTTGTCCTTTTATTCTCTCAGTTTGCCAGAAAGTTCTTTATGCAATCATGCTGGCTTCATCTGGAATCTCTTGTTTTTCTTTGTCTGTGGCATTGCATTAAATTGGGCTTTTATAATCTCATTTTTCAGAGTTTGCAGAGCATCTTGGATTATTTTTCCCTTTAGGATTTCCATCCACGGAATCCTTCCTAAACTCTTAGTTTGTTGAAACTAAGCTTAAGTTTTCTTAAAGTCTAAGACAATCATTAGGCTTTGTTCAATAACTTGTGCCTGCATTATGTTGAATTCCGGTATGACATGGTTACTCTCCCCCAAATTTCAATCCCCGATATAATTGCAACTTTGTTAGTAAGAATTCAGTCCAATAGAGCTGACCCTTTTTTCCCTTTTCTACCTTTTGGAAGTCAAAGTTGTCAACTAGGCTTATCAGGAACCTGTTCGATCACCCACTTGGTACAGTTTGTCTCCCAGTTAATATCAGGGTAATTCCTTATTACTACTGTGATGTGTTTCCTGTACACCTTAGCTAATTGATTAGCAAAATGTCCATCTATTTCCTCTGCTTGGCTGGGTGGCCTGTAGTATATTCCTATGGTATTGTTATTATTATTTTTCCCTTTTATATTAATCCACGTGCACTCGAAAGGCTTTTCATCCTTGGTTTTACACATTTCTGTAGAGGTGTAATGATTTCTTAATATATTGCAACTCTATCTCCTCTATTTCATTTGAACTTTTACTATTCTTCCAGAAGTGCATTCCACTCATGAGTTTCATTTGACCAAGCTTCAGTAATGGCAAGTATATCATACCTGCCTTCATGTATTTTCAACCTGTTTGTTCCTCCAACTTTGACCATTAGTGTTTAGGCTGTCTGAGTCCTTTATGGCTACATCTCCTGTTTTATACAGTATCTGAATCCCCTTCCTTCCCAGCACTCCCCATCTCATTGTTTGATTGGTTGTCTTGGGGTTTATGCTTGGGATAGGTCCTAAAGATCCTAAAGATTGGACACACTCTCCCTTCAGTTTTAAAGCCCTTTAGAGCTAAAGCCCTATAAAGCCCTAAAGCTAATCATTTTCCAAATTCGTTTTTCCTGGTTCTTGTATACTGCAGCCCATCCCTTGCCAGAAGCCCTTTACATAGTTCATCTAGATTGCTGTCTAGGAATCTGAAGTTCTCTTGATAGCACCATCTTTTAAACCAGTGGTTTACTTCTAAAATATTCCATTCCCTCACTAGATGTTGACCTTCCATTGCAAATACAGATGAAAACACCATCTATGCTCCTAATTATTTGGCTTTCATGCTGGGGTGCTCATAGTCCCTTGATATTTTCAAATTCTTTGTTGTATCATTTGTCTCCACATAAAAGAGGAGAAAAAGATAATAATTCCAACAATACAGCTTACTGCTTTAATATTATTTATTGCTCCTGAGTATTTTGCCTTTCAGAGCAACATGAGCCTTACAGCTGGAAGTTGTCTCTTCCTTAAAACATAATGGAGAATAGCATGGTGCCCACAGCTCTCTCTATAGGAGTCCAGTCATCACCCTTCTTGGCACCAATCCTGTGGAATCTGGCAAATGTTAGCAACAGATATCTTTCCAGAGTAATGTCTGTTCATCATTACTAGACCGTGGTAATCAACTGCAAAATAGAAGTCAAAGCAGGTTTATAATTTCCAGAGGCAATGTGCTGACTTGACATTACAGTGTTGGCTATGGCATGACAGCAGAAAAAAGTTTTCTGAGGCCTGGAAGTTTACTTACTCAAATAATAGCCTGTTTGCCCATAGCATAGCTCAGGTGTGAAGAAATTATAACTGCCACCACTCCAGCTTATATAGTTAAGAGTAAGGGTAGTTGGCAGTTCATCATTCCGAAAGATATCTTAATGTAACCAAACATGTTCTATTTAAAGCAGCAAAAACAGAAGAACAAAGCTATATCTTATCAGAACATGTTTCTGATATTTCTCTTGCACAAACAACATCAAAAAATAAAGGAAAGTCTACAATGAAATGTCACTAATCATAAAAATATAAAGCAGAATTAGATAAAATAAAAAAAGAAATATATCATGAAAAATTCTTAAAAGAATTGAGTTCTAATAGGGAAAACTGACTTGTAAAGTAATTTATTACACTGATTTATTATTAGATTATGTCCTCTCTTTATTCTACATTACGCGTCATACATAATATTCCTGTTATTTTTCCCTCAAAAACAACTTTGGAAGGTTGGTTGGGATGACAGACAATGTCTGGCCAAAGTCACCCAGATAGTTTCATGCCCAAAGGAGAACTCAAATTCACCATCACCTACTTCAGCACCTTAACAGCACCTGTATCCAATTGGCTCTGTTACAGCTTTGACAACAAGCAATATTTATGGAACGTACTGATATATTCAGAAGCAATTGCAAGTAGCAAGTCATTTGTGCCAGAGGACTAAAGTTCTGGTTATAGAATTACTTTTTACAGTATCAGTGGGGAGAGAGCTGTTGCAAGCAATGCAACCAATCAGAGCCGAGGCTGATACTAAAGATTGAAATGAAGTGCTGAAGATTCAGAAATGTATCCAGGCAACTTAGAATTAACTTTGTGGATCTCTACATAACTTGTGAGCTTGCAACCAGATTGAATCTGCCCGAAAGATTTGCGTGATATTCAGGCACAACAAATGAGCTTTTCAGAATCCCAGGATTCACATATCTTGTCCTCTGAACCCACTGGTTCAGTATATCAGGTAGTATATATCATATAATATGTTTTCTTCTGAGATGAGATTTTTGCAGAGGGAAAGATAGTTTTCTACCCCAATAAGTTCTGAAAGTTTTCCAAATGTGGCCACTCTCCCACCCTTGACATAGGGTGACTGCTAAGCCCCTGTAAATTGTCTTTGGTTCTCATGTTCTTTTTGCATAGTTGTGATATATTTATTACCTATTGTTTAAGATATCCAGAGTCATTTGTTAGTTAGCCTCTACAGAATAGAATAGAATAGAATAGAATAGAATAGAATAGAATAGAATAGAATAGAATAGAACAGAATACTTAATTGACCAAGTGTGATTGGACACACAAGGAATTTGTCTTGGTGTAAATACTCTCAGTATACATAAAAGAAAAGCTACATTCATTAAGAATCTAGAATCATAACGTACAACACTTAATGATAGTATAGGGGACAATCAGCAATCAAATCATACTAGGAAACAGTCAATATAAATTGTAAGGATACAAGCAACGAAGTTACAGACCTACAATCACAAGTGGGAGGGGATGGGTGATAAATCAAATAAATATTAAATAAATAAAATAGTTAATACTGAGGAGAGCCTGGAACAATCCAATCATGGAAATAAAAATCAGAAAGCAGGTGAACAATTGAAGAATACATAATTTGTTTCAGGAGTCAGTGGCAATCAAGGACATTCTAAGACATCTTTCTCTCTCTTTGTAGGATTTGTCCATGAATATAAATGTGCTTTTTCTAGGCTTTTAAGAAAGTCTTTCCAACTAGTTTTACTTTGATGTACATTCTACTACTTGCTATAGAGTATAATTCAGATCAGTAATCCAAGAATTTCCTTGTTTCGTCCTTTTTCCTGTCCTTCCCTTTCTCTTTTTTCCATGCCATTTCAAAAAAGGCATTCATGTCTATTTTTAAATCCTTTCCCTATTAGCAGAGGGAACATAATTGTCTCTACTTGATCCTCAGCGAGTGATCAACTATCCCAGTAATATAAACCAGTATTATTGATAGGAAAAAGTCCTATGTTATTGGCAGCCAATTTTAATTAGATGAGACAGCAGATCCTCAGTCTATTCAATATTTTTCTCATACTTTTGGTAACTTTTGCCATATTCCACCTGTGGTTTATTGTTTTGTGACTTTCTTTTACAGCTTACAGGAACAGGGGATTCTATTTAAAAACATTGGCTTGTTTAATTTAGTGAGAAAAAAAAACAAGCACTGTTTGCCAGTGTATTTCAGAAGAGATAAAACATTGAGGATGAGGTGTTTAGAAGTACTTAAATGGACTGCTTAAATGCAAAGGTTTGTTTGTTATCTCATTATTGAATCCTTTCTACCTACATATGTGAGCATATAGCACATTGTATATCTAAGTGAATCTTTGCTAAAACAATTCTGTATTTTGAATAAACTGAGTAGAATAAACTGAGTAGCATGTAAACATAAATAATACACTATGGATAGCTGACCATACTGTTTCTGTTAACGAAAAAAAAGGTAAAAATTTCCCCTATTCAGTCATGTCCAACTCTAGGAGGTGGTATTATCTCTGTTTCCTAGCCAAGGGAGCCAGTGTTGTCCAAAGATGCTTCTATGATCATGTGGCCATCATGACTATACACCAAAGATGCAAGGAACACTGTTACCTTCCCACCAAAATGGTACCTATTTATCTACTTGCATTTGCATGCTTTCCAACTGGTAAGTTGGCAGGCACTGAGGCAAGAACAGGAGCTTACCCCGTCATGCAATGCTCATGTCTTGAACTGCCCACCTTCAGGTTGACAGCCCAGCATCTTAACTACTAAGAAAGGAGATGGAAAATATAGGATAATGTAGTCTCCATTTGGGCTCTTGCCCACATGTTTTTGTCAGGACTGAACAGGCTGCAACCTAAGGACCATATGTTACCCACAATTTCTTTCCATTTACCATTTAAAGCCCATTTACCATATTTTTCAGACTATAAGAGGCAGCGGACCATAAGACAGCCTAGGTTTAGAGGAGGAAAACAAAAAAAAAATAGTTTTTTGCCTCCGTGAGCCCCGTTATTACCCTCCATGGTGTCCAGAAGCACTCTTCAGGCCTCCCCAACACCAGGGAGGCAAAAACGGGAGGCTTCCAGAATGCTTCTGAGTGCCAGGGAGGACAAAACTGGATACACAGAGGGTTTGGGAGGGCAAAAATGGGCCCATTTTTTCCCTGTAGAGTGCTTCTAGATGCCAGGGAGGGCAAAAACAGGACACACAGAGGATTTGGGAGGCCAAAAGCAGACCCGTATTCTCTCTATGAGATGCGCAGACATTTCCACCCACTTTTGGGGGGGGGGGTCTTATAGTTGGAAAAATATGGTAAATCATAACCATGGAATCATTATGGGAAGATTGTCCATTGCCCTATTTTTTGGATTTATTTTTTGGATTTATTTTTTGACTTGTTCACACCGAGTAATATTAAAAGATCTATGTGTAACTATTTAATAAGTTTTCTCTCAATAATATCCGTATTTTGAACTCAGAATAAATAAGAGAAATGCTCCCTCTTGCACAATTTATTCTAACAGCCATACTTAATTTTATCCAACATTTAGTATCTACCGATATTGGGATATCAAGAACATTGTTGAGAGCATTGCCCATTAAATATTTATTAGCAACCAGCTAACACACAGCTTAGAATAGGGCATGTTAGATTCAAAAGTTAATGAAGAATTTAAGTTATACAACAAGCACCTATTCCACATGCTATCATCTTCCTTCCTGCTTTGCTCTGAGGGACCACTCTGCAAACAGTAAATAAAAGCTTTTCTTTTCTTCTGCACATGAAAGGCTGCCAAAGGAGGAACAAATTATTAGAAATATATGTTGTCCAGAACTTTCAAAAATATATTTTTAAAAATATTTATGCTGCATCTTTTATTTTGAAAGGAAGAAAAAATGAAGTAAAAATATTTTAAATTATTGTAAAGTTCTTGGTGCTTTCTGAGCTTGAAAATGTTTCGTTATTTCTTATTCACAATAATGTTATGTATTTGGGTCAATGAAACATCTGCAAGTAAACAATCAAA
Organism: Pseudonaja textilis; assembly: GCF_049901715.1. Taxonomy (NCBI): domain Eukaryota; kingdom Metazoa; phylum Chordata; class Lepidosauria; order Squamata; family Elapidae; genus Pseudonaja; species Pseudonaja textilis. Next base: position 84,580,103 of record NC_142008.1, on the reverse strand, counting down.
GCACCAAGAATTATTCAGTTCACTTTTGAGCTACATATATTATCTTATACATTGGTTGTAAATGGTTCATCATTCTTATAAGGACTTTAAAATTTGGCTACTGGGAAAAGGTGATATCATCATCTCCGAAGAAACAGTCTGCTATTCTTTCCCATGGGATGGTTGTTCCACATTGGGACTAACTGTTGGTCCTCTGTGAGAAGGGAAAGGGCTGCACAGAGAAGATCATAGTAACAATTAGGACAGATCTATGTTGTCCACAACTGGTTCTCTTGGCCTCCATAATAGTCATTGAAATATATGAATAGAGTAATAGAGTGTAATCAGTTATAGAGGTCTCCTGTTCTATTGGATTGAGAATGTCCAGCAAATTCTTAGACAGTTTGGAGGTCCAGGGGATACAAACACAATAGAAAGACACCCCCACAGGCCATACCAGGTCAGATCCCTAGGTCCTGCTTGCTGCTGGGACAGAGGTGGGCTGGATGACCTAGGGGGCATCCACTGATTTCCACTATCCACCAGTCTTGTTGTCTCCCCATGGTGGTGGCCAGGGTATCTGCCAAACTCTGTTAAGGAGGGGCCTGGTGCCGGTCCCCTCAGTGGTGGTTGCTGCCAAGATTTGCCAAGATGCCATAACTGGTATCTAATCTGAATCTCAGCCTTGAGTATTGAAGATTTGTCTGTAAATGAATCCAAACTCCAGCTCCTCTTTAGGACAATGATGGTTTATTCAATATAGCATCAAACAACAAATACTCTAATCAGGCAAGAAAGGCTAAAAGCCAGGCAAGGTTAGAGTTGGGTTTGAGTTTGCTTCCTTTCCTTTTATCACCATTATCATGAGACACACCACACCACACCCATGTCTATATGCAGTTCTAATTCTGGCCACACCTAACCCATTATTCCTAAATGCTATTAACCCTATAACATATCTACATCCCTAACCTATTCCGACTCTCACTAATTGATCCCCACCTGGTGCCACCTTCACCATGTTTTAACCTAAGTCCTAATTACCCTCTATATGTGCCCCAATGCACTTTAGCAATATGCACCACATCAATAAAGAGCCAGTTCCAGCAGCCCCACCGTTGTTGCGGAATCCATCCTCAGCTCTGCTGAGCCATTCCAAAGCCATCGGCCAGCGCACAAGCAGAAATACAGATCGGGCAGCAGCAGAGATAAGGTGACATGGCCAGCTGACTTGCTGCGGGGAATATTCAGAGCTGATGGATTCTCAGTGAACTTGGAACCCGACACTGAATTTCAGGCTGACCAAGCAAATTTGGTTGGTTGGAATTGGACCATCAGCTGTTGGCTTGACTGTGATCAGGCCTTTGCAGTGGCCAGTGCCTCCCCTCCTGACAATCTTCATGAGTGGAGAATATCAGTTCTGGTGGAACAGTTATAGTTTGGAAAGTAACCTTTGTGAGTAAAGAAAATTGGGTATAAAATGCAACACCAAATGTGTGCTAGGAACAGGATATAATCCCAATGAGAGGAAGTAGAGAGTTGGCATTCCAAATAGGGAATGGTATGTTCTGACCTGCATTCTAATAATGACTTTGGGGCACCGTTCTTGTGGGCATCAATGCTTTCGCTTCTGCTTCATTGCACAATCCACTAACCTTCCTACCCAGTGACAGTATGGGAAAAAGTCAGTTCTTCACAGGGTAGTGAATCCAGTGCAGAGTTGAATCAGAAATGTCAATGCAACTTTATTGAGGATCAGTCAAAAGTTAATTTCCTTACAACCTATTTGACAGCTGAGCTTCACAATGACAGAGTACAGCAGCTCTGAGGTTAATTACAAAGTAAGTCCAAAGCATGGTCAAGAAAAATTGCTGAAAGTAATCATTGTTTCTGATGCTAAAGAAAACACCAAAACTGCAATCTTGTGAGTTTTAGTTAATAATCTAATTAAAGGCCAAAAATCAGCATGTCCCACTTCCATGGAGATATAATATAGTTTTGCAATATCAGTTAGTCTGTTACCCTGTGCTGAACATGGGAATTATGCTGACCATAAAGTGACATTATGTTCCCCAAATAATGCAATTTGGACATACCTCTTTTTTGCATTACAGTTCAGACATCTCTGTCATTTGTTGACTAGACTGCAAGTTAATGTTCATATTATTTTTATTTTTAGTTAAGAATCATTTGCAGGGGAAAGTTTTCATCAAAAAACACCCTGCACCTTAGTCCATCAAGTAATAGAGATAGCATCAAACAGAGGTGGAATGAGGCTTGAGCAGTAGAAGTAAAAAGAGAATTCATAAGATAGAAAAAAATCATCAATGGAAGCTGAACGGAAAAGTCTATCCAACTGAAGAGGAAATATTAATGTTGAGAATAGCAGGACCAACATAAGGCTTATTCAAGAGCAGATCTCTGTCTCTACTAGGTACTGGAGAGTTACTTACAAAATAAACATCACTCATAAGCTTCGTAGTAACTTGGTTTATTCCAGTATTCCAGTCCTGAGCAGCAAGAATGGATAATCCAATCAAAGTTAGCTCTGAGAGCTTCTGCCTTTCAGTGCTTAATATATAATTGCTAATTCAGCCCCTCCCAGCCAATCCCGCCTGCCTAGCATTCACCAAAGTATCTAACATCCTTTTCTAGCCCAGCCATACAGTCGCTCTCCCTTTCCAGTCTGTTTTGATCATCACTAGTGGCATGGTTGTTTGGAAGGCTGATAAGTTGCCCACGGGATTTGAAGCGGTCATGTAGGAGGCTGGGAGGATCAACAAGAGTGACTATCTGGGAGGTTGATAATGCCATTGTCCACGATCACAGCAGTGCTCCACCCGACACCCTGGCTGGTCTCTCTGATGTGTTGAGCTCTGGATTGGGCGGCAAACCCGGTTGGACCTCTGGAAACCAACATGCGGCCCCCTCTACCATGGATCCACCTGGAAGAGAAGAGATCATATGAGATGATGCAAGGCTATTTACTTTCCTCCCTGCCACCTGCTTTCCTAGGGTGTTTTCTTTGAAATAACCATTGCAGTCGTGGAGCCACAATATCCACATGTGTCACTCAGGACGCTTCTGTGACAGGGTACCCTTTCCATCTGACCAGATATTGTAGGCTTCCCCTACATCTACGAGAATCCAGGATTTCCTCTATCTTATAGTAATCATCTTGGACAGATCCTGGGGTTTTGAGTCATGGTTCCAGTCTGGACATGTTTGTGGGTTTCAAGAGACTGCTATGGAAACAGGATGTACCCGCTAAAACTGGGTTGGTGGTTGGAGTCGGACAATGACAGGATTGATCACTTAAGCTATGGGGAATAGGCCTATGTATTTCGGTCCTAGCTTTTTACATGGTAAGCCCAATTTTATTTATTTGGTGGATAAATACACCAGTCTCCAACATTAAAGGGTTTGTGCTCAGCCCATTTTTTGTCAGCCTGTTTTTTATATGCCTCAGCAGCATTTCACAAAGCCTTTCGTACTGCTTTCCAAGCGTCTTGCACTTATTTGGACCATATGGTGGTTGTGGCCAGTTCCTGAACCATATGGGACCACTCCGGAATAGGAATGAACTCTGCTCCATGCACTATCTGAAAGGGAGTGTACCCTGTACTATTATGTCCCATATTATTATATGCTACTTTGGCAAATGGCAATACTTCTACCCAATTGGTTTGTTGGTACAATATTGTAAGTATCATAAACATCGTAAATATCATTCAATTGCTGTGTTGGTACATTCTGAAGCTCCATTGGTACTGGGATGATAGGTGGTACTTAATCCTTGTGAGGACCCTATCAATTATACAAATTCTCACCAGAATTGTGTGGTAAATTGCACTCCTTGCTCAGATATGATGCATCTTGGCACTCCATGTAGTCTATATATATGTTTAATGAATATGTCAGCTAATCGTTGAGCTGATAGTAGACCAGCAGAAGGTATGAAGTGAACTTGCTTTGGAAATAAATCAATTACCGTCCAAATGACTGTATATCCATCACTATTAGGCATATCTACGATGAAATCCGTGCCTATGTCTTGCCATGGCTGGATAGGGTCAGCAACCATTTGCAATAATCCTAATGGTTTTCCAGTATGGGTTTTAGTGGTGGCACATATAGGACAATATTTAACATAGATGGCTATTTCGGTCCTCATCGAGGGCCACCAAAACTGTCTTTTTGCTAGATGTAGCATTTTGAGAAACCCATAATGCCCAGCTTGTTTAACATTGTGGCAATGTCTTAAGTACTGCCTATCATCCCAGTACCAATGGAGCTTCAGAACATACCAAAACCAGTTAAGTCTAAATTACTAGGAATAACATGAAGCCACAGAGTAGAAAGAAGAACTGAAACTCATGAAGTTCATTGGATAGAAATAGATTAGCAGCAGATGTATTTTAAACATAGCATAGATTAGTGCTATCCATGGCCCTTTGGAAACAGTAGTAATAGAAATAGCAGCTTATTATGACAACAGGTAGATATGAAAAAAATGACTCTTTGCTGTTTCTGTTTTATTGTTTGTCCAGCAGCCTAATTAGCTAGCAGCTCTACCCTTTTAAAAGATATCTCTTCAAGTGTTAAAAGACTGTTATCATTATTCCTCTTTAAGCAACACATATCCAACTTTTTTTTACCATACTTCATCGGATTCAGCTAACAAACCTGTCATTTTATTGCTCTTTTCTATACCCTACCAACTTCTTAACATATTTCTTGAACAGTATTATGGTGACTCAAACTAGAGACGGTGTTTCAAATGTTTTTTATCTTGCTGTATAAAGCAGAATAATCATCTCCTGTAATGTCAACACTATATCTCTGTTGATGCAACCTAAGATTATATTGGCTTTTTTGGCAGCTATCACACATTGCAAGTTCATTCTCTATTAGAATCCAGAAAATAACAATATTGCTGGCTAGAATTGGTACTAACTATTCAGCATCTGGATTTTTTTACGTAATGCAGAAGCCTACATCTCTTACTACTGAACCGCATTCAGTGGTATGGGATAGGGTCTGATGTCAAGATCCATGGTAGGTTCTGACAAGTTCTGGAGTACAGGTAGTGGAAATTTTGAGTAGTTTGGAGAATTGGCAAATCCCACCTCTGATTGGCCCCACCCCCATCTATTCTCTGCCTACTGAGTCCCAGCTGATCAGCTAAGTCTTCTTTTGTTGCCCTGCACAGAAGAATGGAGCTGGAAAGCAGGTTAGTGGAGTGGGGAGGGAATGGGAACTTTGCAGTATCCTTCCCCTGCCACACCCAACAAGTCACACCATGGCCACCAAGCCATGCCCACAGAACTGGTAGTAAAAAAAATTTGAATCCCACCACTGATCAAGATCCTTTTGAATCTTGAGCCTATCTTCTGAGATGTTAGCAATCCCTCCTAGCTTTGTGTCATCTGCAAATTTCATGGGCATGTCTTCTAACATCTAAGTCACTTATAATAATGAAAAGCATTGGGCATAGAAGAAAATCCTGAAGTACTCCACTAAGGATGAGTTGTTTAACCAACTCTAAATTCATCTGATAATAAGACAATCTATCCTATATTGTTCCATTTTATCAAAAAGGAAGCTATACTCAATTTTATCAAATTCCTTATTGAAGCCTAGATACACTACACTTACAGCATTTCCTTGATCTAGGAACTTGGTAAGAAAATCAATCTTTGTCAAGCACAATCTTTTTTAACAAGCCCATCCAGGCTTCTGGTAATCTCTTTGTTTCTTTCTAAATATGTTACTTGAAAACTCACAGTTTGATAATATTTTTTAGAATTTTTTTCCCATTACTGTTGTCAAACTTATTAGGCTTTAGTTTCCTTGGTTTATTCCCCTTGCTCCCTGCTTTTCAAAGATGGGGATAAAATTAATTCTTCTCCCATCCTCTGGCAGTGTTCCCTATACTCCAGGAATTTTCAAAAATCACAACCAGTGGTTCGGAAATCATATCCGTCAATTCCTTCAGCATCCTGGATATAACCCATTGAGCTTCATTCAAAGTAATTCTCGCCTTACTTCTTCATTTATTTTAATTTGCATTTCTCTTCTGCATTTCATGGTGGAGCTTCTGACAGGTTTGACAGCTCTTTTGGACAAATGAAAAAATAGGAATTAAACTTTTTATCTTTCTCCTTATTATCCATTATCATTCTCTCAAACCAGCAGGCTGGTCCTCCCTCCCTCCTTCTCTTCTCTTCTCTTCTCTTCTCTTCTCTTCTCTTCTCTTCTCTTCTCTTCTCTTCTCTTCTACGACACATACTTAAAGAATACTGTTTTATTATGTTTGCCATTCATAGCAAGTATCATCTATTGTTCATAATAATGCAATAGTTAAAAGTATTCCAAAGAATTTCGAAGCATACGGTAAATGCTATGTTGGGTCTATTTGGTGAAAATAAGATAAATCAGTAACGCTGTTCATAGTAGTTTTCTTTTTTTCATCTGAAGTTCAAGAGAGAGTAGGTCTTGCTGCAGCTGATCATGATCCTTTGGTAAGTAATCTCAGTGATGTACAATATCTGTTTGCAAGTGGCTGGATATTACGTAAATGGTTTTATTACTTAAATGGTTTGGAACATCTTAGGTATGCATCTGAAAAGCAAATCAAACAAATACTTTTAACAATATGGGAAATTTGTATTGTGGATTGCAAACACGTGGTCTGTGGAGTTCCATATGTGTGCAATTACCTACATTGCTATATCTGGGACCTTTTTGTTTTATATTAGATGATTCCATATCAGTCACGTTAACTTGGCCAGTTTCCCAAGAGGTGTTCATCCCAAATGAAATTACAACATATCACTTACTGCATTTATACAATTATCAGGAAAAAAGGAAATTAGACAGAAGAAAAGGACGAATATCTGGTTCCCTCAGATCCACATTTTACAGTAGATCTTGTGATTTGTAACCCACATGTTTTGAAAGTATTTGCTTTCTGTGCTATACCAGAAGGAATTAGGGCCATGCAGGAAATTTTCATGCTGGATTTGTGTTCCTGCGATATTTTTATAAAGCTGTGAACCTGCTATTTCATCTCCATTTAGAGAAAGCTCTGTGGTACTAATTAAGTAAGTGGTTCATGACCACCCTCCCCTGTAAATACAAAATTCAGCTGTTCTCTTGGGAAAGTTCCAGAAAGCTGATTTGCATGTTCAGGTTTTGAAATCTGTGTAGTTTGCAATAATTTTGTAATAAACAACTGCATTTATTGTGGCAGATAGAGAACATGGATATTTTAACTCTAGCCATGTTGCCCCCTAATTCAAAATTGTGTTTTGCCATCATCTTTCACTTTTCATAACTGAATCTACTTTACTGTCTGGATCTGCTCTTCTAAAATCAGAAAAAGAGAGATCACTATTATTTTGATATCCTGGGAAATCAAAGTAGCTGAGAGACTGATCCATTTGGGTAATCCACTAAGAACTCACTGCCCCAAAACATGTTTCTGTTAAAAATGTACGATCTCATATAACTGGATAGAACAGGCAATGGTATATCACAATGCAAAAAATTGTCCAGGCAAAAAATTGACTAGTTTGTACTGATGTAATGTCCGTAAAGATACAAGAAATGAAAATCTGAGCAAGGTAATCTGCCAGCCATTCTTCTAGCAAGACCTCATGCTCATCCCTGAGTAGAGTATTATTGATATCTTGTGGTAACCATGCATGGACTAAGGCAATTCACACAGGAGGTTCAGGAATTACCTGCAGAGTATATGATAGTACCACAAAGCTTTTCACCACAAAATCCCTTCTAACACAAGTAGTAGAGTCCAGGAGCTGTGACTCTAAACAGGGTTAGGGAATCTTTCTAGACTGGAGCACATGTAAAATGATGAGTATATCGACATGTGGTGGATATACTCACAAAATAAGCATTTGCAGAAGACTTGCCCATTCTCATAGTATCTGACATAGGGAGGCATAAAATATCCATTTATCAGAACGAAGCTGTGTCCTACTATACTCACATATAAATGAAGGCATCCTCTAATAATCTAGGAAGAGCTGTACAGATATTAATGCAAAAGACATTATCACAAATAAATCTGAGGCTAGAGGGTAATATCTACTTTGCCTGCTTTTTATTTAATTTTTTTAAAAATAGATGGGGCAGCAATCCTTGCAGGCACCAAGTAGGCTGTATAAGAACTTATTGATGCCCCTAAAAATCCTGGATTTTGAAGTCTGACAGTACTTATATCATTTCTTTGCCCATAAAGATTATTGATAAAAATTACTTTGACCACAATATGCAAACAGAAGACAGGACAGGCATATAAGCTATTTAGCTCTTTAGGGAAGAGCCTAGATCAGTGTTTTTCAGCCTTGGTGACTTGAAGATGTGTGGCTGGCTGGGAAATTCTAGGAGTTGACATAGTGGTGGGATTCAAAATTTTTTACTACTGGTTCTGTGGCCGTGGCTTGGTGGGTGTGGCAGGGGAAGGATACTGTAAAATCTCCAGTCAGAGGTGTGGTATTTGCCGGTTCTTCGAACTACTCAAAATTTCCGCTACCAGTTCTCCAGAACTGGTCAGAACCTGCTGAATGCCACCTCTGAGTTGACGTCCACATATCTTCAAGTTGCCAAGATTGAAAAACATGGGTATAGATTAAAAATACGTAGACATGGCAGGGAAATAATATGAGGCAAAATCACTCTGCCAAATAAATAGAAAAGATCCAGGAAAAGGAAGCAGAAAAGGTCATCATTTGGAAACCTAACAGCACATCTTGTGTGGGTGTGGGTGTATGTGTTTGTCCGTCCCCAAGTCATTACTGACTCCTGGCAACTGCCTCAACAAGTCCCTGCAGTTTCCTTGGCAAGATTTCAAAGCTGTCTTACTGCTGCTTCTTTCCTAAGACAGAGAGAATGGATTCTGCATCTCTAACTGCAGCACTGAATAGATTTTGAGAACAGCAGGCATTCAGATCTACATAAGAAATGAAGGAACAAAGTGCAAATATAGTACATTTGTGTTTAGCTAGTGATAGCCACGTGATGGAGAAAATGGGATGAACAGGTCGATCTACAAAACCTTATTCAATTATGGCTGAGCAGTTACATCATTATCATCTATCAGCTACACTAACAGAATGAAAGGTTCAGCTTATGGGATCATTGTTATTGGTTTTTTGCTTTTAATAGATTTGTGATTTTCTCTAAATTGTATTGCTATTTCTTTTTCAGTATGATATTGTTGATATGCACTTCTCTGATAAACTGCTGCCTGGAAATCAATTTATAGATATAGCATAATGCAAAAATAATAGGAAAGCTAAAAACAAATGGGTTGTTCATAGATGGGATTAAAAAAAATAATGAAAATAATGGCCACACACACATGATTGAATATCTACACCTTTTTACATGTGCCACATATCCTGATGACAAAAAGTCATTTCTTCCACAGTCTTCAGTCAGCAAATGAATTCATGTGGCCAAAGACCTAATCCACACGATTATAAATTACTCATTATTATAGATCAGTTTTTCCCAACTTGAATTTTCCAGCTGTGTTGGATTCCAACTCTAATCACTCCCAGACAGCAAGACCAGTAACTAAGCTTACTGATAGCAATGAGAGGCCAACACATCTGGAAGGTGCTGGGCTTGGATTTATGAAAGCGGTTAAAGGCTAGAACCATAGAGATGCAAAATAGGTAGGAAGACTTTTGAGAAGTGAATTTCAAATTAGGAATGCAATTTGGTTTGCCAATGGCCAGATGCTTCTCATTATCGTTGGGACTCTCTGGGGGGCACTGTAAAAAAATCTTCTATAAACTAGGCTTGCAAGAAGAACTTGGAGATAAAATCTGGTAATAAACAGGGCCCCCAAAAAACAAGAATGTAAAGGAATGAAGGGAAAAAAGATTTCAAAAATTAATAGTTCCCTTTTTAATTTGCATATTCTCATGTCCAGCTTTTAGAAACAGCCATATCTCCCTGAGTAGTTTAATACTGATGATACAGATAAATACGCTGAAACAATGCTGATCCCACTGAAGGGGAGGAGGGTGAAAGCTTTACGATGATGTTATTTTATGTTATTAAAAGCTAAATGCTTGTCCTTTTTTCAAGGTCAAATGGGAAAAGGAGAGTGGATAGGAATGTTAGGCTCCTTGTTATCACTATGAACCAGAAGCAAAGCCAGCTGATTGAGTGGATGGGCCAGTTTTATTCTAAGACTCCCCGAACTTCATCGGGGAGAAAAAGTATGTTAAGTCTTTGAATGAATCATGCCTCCAGCTTCTATTTTTGATTGAGATATATTAAATGATCAATTAGGGAAACCAAATAAAATAAGTGTAGTAGTGCCAATATATAGTCAATGTATTCTATTTCAACTGCCATGAACTGCAACAGTTTAATTATACTGCACTAATTATACAACATTCTGCAAGCTAAAATGGCACAAGAACATTGAAATTAATAACGGCAATGTTTTGAAGTAGTAAACAGCACGAAAATGATTTAGGATATAAATATTAAAGAGTAAAAAATAACCATAATCCCAGAATGACTCAATTATTGATCTTATTTTATAACAATAAGTAATTATAACTATCCATTTACTATTCATGTGATGAATACAATAATTTTGCTTTTGAATTCATGTTGACATATTATCATGGATTCCTCAGAGTAGGCTTTCCAAAAAATACCCACAAACTCTTTTGATTGTAGTAGATACAATTGGCACAATTTTTGAAGTTCTGTGACTCATAGGCTCATAAAATAACATATATAGAAAAAAGAAGGACTATCGTGGTTGTCTAACTTGAAAGAATTAATGAAGACATTATTCCTTCTTTCAATATTCTATACATAACTTAAAGGCACATCTGTAAAAACAATAATTAAAAGACATTACAGTCTATCATTTTTAAAAATAATGTATATGCAGGAATTTTACCCACTCATGATATTGCTATGACCATATCATAGCTATTATTAATGCTTCCACATTATCAATTTTTTGAATATGGTTGTTGTTAGACACTGTCAATTAAACTTAATTTACATATTTGTTTTAAAACAAATACTAACAATTTATAAAAAGCTGCTATATGCCTACAAAATCATGCTGTTTGACATTTAGAATATATTCATGTTCCTTCATCATTCTTCCCTCAGAGCTGTTCAAGGAAAGTTATATGCTTTTCCTTGCAATACATCCAGCTGTCTTCCTGAGATCCCAATCTCCTGGAATATGATTAAGATGCTTAAGAAGAAGCAACAGAAAAATCTAGCTGGTGATGACAATAAGTTTTAATCTGTTGATCTGTTGGGTGAGAGTGGGTATTTTGGGGCGGGTGAGGATGGTAGAGATGTATTAGAGCTGCCTTGAATTTATAGTACTTATCTGAAAGCAGTAGAGATTCAAAATCCAGCTAGATTTTTTTTTATTTGAAGGGATACTTTTTCTTCCTTTCTTTTCTTTTTTTTTGCATCAACAAATAACTACATGAACATAGGAAACACATTACTAAAAAGTAACATATCATTTACCATAGTAAATTTAATTTGTTTGCTTGCTCTTTGGGAGCACATTCATAGCATACTCATAGTTGGGATACAACTATCACCATAAAGTCTGTGATAATGATTGCTTTTACACTTCTCTCTAGCAGACTAGGAGATATACAAAATAGTATTTAATCATTGCCCAATCCTGAGTTACCACTAAGTCTGGAGTTACAAAAATCCCTGACTTCTGTTCTACACAAAAAGAAAGACAATATATTTTGTAGTCTCCTCCTTTCTCCACTTGTTCCTTTCAATATGAAAAGAAGCGGTTGCTATGATAGAGAGTTTTCAGCCAGCAAGATATTAGATCTCTGTTGTATAACCTGAGACATAATAATATTTCTAGCAGATGAATATCTATGGCAGGAGTTGGCAAACAACACCAAGTATAATCTGGGCACATTACCAAATTTCAGCAAAGTCATTTTGATTTCTTTTTCCTTTAGTTTTGGGGCAATTTGAAAAATTGACCCTAATCTTGCTGTTATACCAAGACACCTTTCTCTCCAAAGTGCAAAAGATATGCCCTCTAAAACAGTCCTGCCATTCTGGTGAAATCATAATATTTCTGGATGGCCAACTATGATGCTTCTGAAGGTTGGAAGGCTAAATTGTGACCCTCTTTTGAATAGTGGGAACATGGCCTATTTCCACTCTTCAAAAGTGGAGGCAGAAAGTAGAGTGAAACAAGACTTCTGCCTAATGAGAAAATGGCTTGCCTACAGCTTTGCAGAATTCCCACATTTCATATTGAAATATCAACTTTTAGTGAGATAAAATGTTAATAGTAAAATGAGAATGAAGTAAGTTTTCAGTTTCTTTAAAAGGAAATAGAGGCATGAACATATCAACTTATTATATGGAAGTGGATCATTGCTATGGTAAGCTGATAAAGTCAGTGACCTCAAAATTCCATTAAATTAGTCATTGAGGGTAGATGTTGTAAGACAAGAAAGGAGGAGTGATATTGTATTTTGAATTATCCATTACTGCGCATATTGTTACTTGAAAGAACATAATAACTATTTGCCAACTATACCTACATTTTATAGTGATAATTTTAAGATATGTTTTGGGAAATAAAGAGAAAGACAGTTCTCACTGAGATTCGCTAATGAATGTCCTGGCAGCAGAAGGCAAAACGCTATGGCATAAACCAAATTGATATTTTAAGAGTGGCTGCATTCACAATAGGTGCCATTCTATGAATAGGCAAGTTCCTGACCACCATTTATTTCAGTGCTCATAAATTGCTCTTAAAATATCAAATGTACCCAGTGACCTGATTCAGAACAGTCTATAGCTGATCCACAGAGACCTGGGATTCATCATCTGTTTTTATTATTGTAAGACTCACCAACTGAATGGCAGGGAACCAACAGCTTTTCCTTGTTACTGATAATAACAGAGAAAGAGTTATCTATATCAGGTTCATGGGCTTTAATCATTTTCTCAATCTGAAAATGTACATATATGTATGAATTAAAAATAGAGTGTATCCTAGTCAGTTCCAAATCACATCATTTGAAAGACATGATACTGAGTCCTTGGAATGTGCCACACTTAGCAACAATTCTCTTTAAAGCCATACAGTTTTTATCAATCAGAGTATTTCAAAAAGAAAATAATAATCTAGAAATAATATAAAAATAGTTAAACACATTATTAGGCAAAGGAACCTATATCTGTGTTCCCACAACACACTCCACTTGGTTATTAAATGAGTCTAATTTGTAAGTTGCATATGACGTTAAACTATAAACTAATCATATAGAGTAGAATAGAATACTTTATTAGCCAAGTGTGATTGGACACCCAAGGAATTTGTCTTGGTGTAAATACTCTCAGTATACATAAAAGAAAAGATACATTCGTGAGAAACGTAAGGTACAACGCTTAATGATAGTCTTAGGGTACAATAAGCAATCAATCATATTAGGAAACAGCTAATATAAATTGTAAGCAGAGGAGGTATTCAGCAGGTTCTGACCAATTCTGGAGAACCAGTAGCAGAAATTTTGAATAGTTTGGAGAACCAGCAAATACCACCTCTCACTGGTCCCACCCCCATTTATTCTCTGCCTCCCGAATCCCAGCTGATCAGCTGGGTCTTCTTTGGTTGCCATCACAGGAGAATGGAGCTGGAAAGCAGATTACTGGGGTGGGGAGAGAATGGGATTTTGCAGTATCCTTCCCCTGCCAAACCCACCAAGCCAAGCCACACCCACCAAGCCATGCCCACAGAACCGGTAGTAACAATTTTTGAATCCCATCACTGATTATAAGTATACCAGCAACAAAATTACAGTCATACAGTCACAAATGGGAGGGGATGGGTGATAAGGAGTGATGATAAGATTAACAGTAATAGTAGTGCAGACTTTATAATAGTTGAACAGGGTTGAGGGAATTATTTGTTTAGTAGAGTGATGGCTTTCGGGAAAAAACTGTTCTTGTGTCTAGTTGTTATGGTGTGCAATGCTCTATAGCGTCGTTTTGAGGGAAGGAGTTGAAACAGTTTATGTCTGGGATGTGAGGGGTCTGTAAATATTTTCACAGCCCTCTTTTTGACTTGTGTGATTGAAGGCAAGTTGGTAGTAATTATTTTTTCTGCAGTCCTAATTATCCTCTGAAGTCTGTGTCTGTCCTGTTGGGTTGCAGAACCAAACCAGTTATAGAGGTGCAGATGACAGACTCAATCATTCCTCTGTACAACTGTATCAGCAGCTCCTTGGGCAGTTTGAGCAGTTTGAGTTGGCACAGAACGAAAGATTTGTTGTGCTTTTTTGATGACCTTTTTGATGTTAGGTGTCCATTTTGGGTCATGTGATATAGTAAAACCTAGAAATTTGAAGGTCTCTACTGTTGATACGGTGTTGTCTAGTATTGTAAGAGTATGGGAGGGTTTCTTCTAAAGTCTACCACCATTTCTATGGTTTTGAGTGTGTTCAATTCCAAATTGTTCCGGCTACACCACGAGGCAAGTTGTATAACCTTCTGTCTGTATGCAGATTCGTTGTTGTCTCGAATGAGACCAATCACTGTTGTGTCATCAGCAAACTTCAGTATTATAACAGATGGATTGTTTGAGATGCAGTCATTGGTATATAGGGAGAAGTGGAGAAAGCACACAGCCTTGGGGGGGCTGCTAATTGTACAGGTATTGGATGTGATTCTGCCTAGCTTCACCTGCTGCTTCCTGTCTGTTAGGAAGCTTATGATCCACTTACAAGTGTGTTCAGGTACTGCTAGTTGGTTTAATTTACTTAGAAGAGTGTCTGGAATGATGGTATTGAATGCTGAACTGGAGTCTACAAAGAGGACCCTTGCGTAGGTATTTGGAGATTCAAGGTGTTGCAGGATGTAATGCAGAGCCATGTTAACAGCATCATCTGTTGATCTATTTTCTCAGTATGCAAACTGCATGGGATCTAACAGCAGGTCCGTGATGGTTTTCAGGTGGGACAGGACAAGCCTTTCAAAGATTTTCATAACTACAGATGCTAGATCAACTGGTCTGTAGTCATTCAGTTCCCTGATGGAGGGCTTCTTTGGCACTGGGATGATGGTAGAACGTGAGAAGCAGGAAGGAAGATAGCACATCTGCAGTGATCTATTGAAGATTTGGGTGAAGATGGGGGCCAATTGGTCAGTACAGACTTTTAAGCAAGAAAGAGTTATCTTGTCTGGGGCTGGTGCTTTTCCTGACTTTTGTCTGTGTAATAGATCTTGCACTTCTTTTTCTGTGATCACCAGAGATTGTGAGCCCAATGGATTGGAGCCAGTTGTAGGAGGCTTAGCTGTTGTTGGTGTGTTTGAGATGTGGGTTGTGGAGATAGGTAGCTGTAGTTTCCTTTCAAACCTGCAGTTGTTGATTTCCTTCTGCCTGGGAAGGAAGTTTGCTGAAGCCAGTGATGTTTTTAAGAGTTTTCCGCATGTTTGCTGGTTCATTTGTTGAGAACTGATTCCTTAACTTTTCAGAGTAGCTTCTTTTTGCTGCTCTGATCTCTCTTGTTAATTTCTGGCCTGGTTGTATAGCATTCTGTCTGTCACCTTTTCTGTAGGCTTCCTCTTTGGAACGATATAGCTGCTTAAATTTAGCTGTGAACCAAGGTTATTGTTACTATATATTTGCAGGTTCCTTGTTGGTACACATAAGTCTTCACAGAAGCTGACATATGATGTTACGGTATCTGTGAACTCATCTAGGTCTGCAGAGGCATCTTCAAAAACATTCCAATCAGTGCAATCAAGGCAGTCCTGGAGTCTTCAGACCAAGTCTTCACTGATTTAATTGTTGGTTTCACGGTTTTAAGTCTTTGTCTGTAGGCGAATCATGCAGTGGTCAGAATGTCCCACAGCTGCTCATGGTAAAGACCTATAAGCATCTTTTACTGTTGTGTAGCAGTGGTCTAAAGTATTTTTACCTCCGGTGGGACAATTTACATGAAGAAAATGTTTCGGGAGCTCTTCCCTTAAATTTGCTTGATTGAAATCTCCTAAAATTATGGGAAGGGAATCTGGGTGTTTGGCTTCAGCCTCCATAATTTGATCAGCAAGAGTTCATAATGCCTCATTTACACAGGCTTGTGGAGGAACATACACAGCTATTAGGAGAAATGAGGAGAACTTACATGGAGAATAAAATGGCTTGCAGTTGATATGTAAAGACTCTAAGTTTTCATCACAGTACTTATATATTATAGTTATATCCTGAGACCAGCTGTTGTTGATATATAAACATAATCCTCCACTCTTTGTTTTACCTGATGTCTCTTCAATTCTGTCTGATCTAAATGTCTGAAATCCTGGGATGTATATGGTGTTGTCCAATTGAATTTGTGGATTAAGCCAGGTTTTAGTAAAACAAAGAACAGCTGAATTGTAAAAAGTATGACTACAAAAAGATAAAAATGTGCCAAGATTTTTGTGGGCTTAACATATTGTACATGCATATATTGTAGTTTAAGTTACTTAATGTAGTTAAAGTTGTTGCATAAAGCCATAGTATTTTATGTGACAGGTCCTTGGTGCTAAGGTGACCGACCATCCTCCTTTAAGGGAGGACAGTCCTCCTTTTTTAAGTTCTGTCCTCTCTCGAAAAGTGTCCTCCTACATGTCCTCCTTTTTGATATTTGAAGACTAATGTGATGTGATGTATTTGTATTTGACATGATGATTCGTCAAGGCTCCGTACAGTGCGGCAAGATGTGATTATGAGATGCATGCGCTCCACACAGGAGAATTGTTTTGAGAGAGTGCACCATGCACAAGAGTGTGCCACACACAAGAGTGTGCCACGCACAAGAGTATGCAGCATGCAAGAATACGCCACGTGCAAGTGGCTTTGTTTTTTTCTTCAATTTATTTGTGTCCTCCTTTTCATTGTAAAAAAGTTGTTCACCTTATTGGTGCTCTCCAAGCTGGCTTGTTTTCTTGCAGATATTTAATTATACAAACTAGATAATATCATCAGTAGTACCAGGGACACCCTCATTTTATCCCTCAGCTACAAATATTCTCCTCTATCAGTATTTTATGTGCCAAGCAGAGAGTGTGTTCTTGCATGGCATCGTGAGCACCATTATACTTGTGCTAAGGTTTATCTTTTAGAGTAGATATGGCCTTTGTGACTTCCACAAGGCTATCTCAACATGTATGTGATTAAATGCATGGCAGATCCCACCCTTGACTAGTATGTTCAGTTGGGTTACTATTTAGAGTCTGGATTTTTTTTTAACCCCCTCATCAAAGAGAAACCATTCCCTGATGTTTAAGTCTGTGTTTTCACAAAAGGATAATGATCAGTTAAAATAGTCATCACCCGAAGAATTTATGAATGTATGATTATAGTTAACAATTCTGTTGAAACCCTGGTTCTTTGGTTTAAAAAAAACTGAAATTGAGAATATATTCCCTAAGAATAATAACCTGCAGTGAATCCAGAAATTTCTCTGATTTAAAAGAGTTAAAAACAATGAATCTGGTATTAGAGCCATTAAAACTGCATGCTATAGAATTTTATTTGAATAGCAATAGCATTTAGACTTATATACCACTTCACAGTACTTTACAGCCCTCTCTAAGCAGTTTACAGAGTCAGCATATTGCCACCAACAATCTGAGTCCTCAATTTACCAACCTCGGAAGGATGGAAGGCTGAGTCAACCTTGAGCCTGGTGAGATTCAAACTGCTAAACTGCAGGCAACTGGCAATTAGCAGAAGTAGCCTGCATTACTGCATTCTAATCACTGTACCACCACAGCTCTTATATACACTTGTACATGTATGTATAAGTATATACGGGTAAACTAGGATTTTATATACTTAAAACTTTGATTGAACCAAATAAAAGGGAAAATACTAGTAATATTAGAAAACAGAGACAACTTAAAACTCAGCCTCCTTCATAGGTTGAGGATGAGATGAAGCAATGACTTGGTGAAAATGAGAAAAACTGTTATTAAGGAATGGTTGTTCAGTCGTTAAGGAATCTTTATGTCAACTGAGGTGAAGCTAGAATCATCAAGGGAAACTGCCTGTTTGGTAACAATTCCACCCTCTTTCGGAACTTCCCTATGCAAGAAGTGAGGCTAACTTGATGTTCATTATTTTGGCTTTAGATGAAAAATGTTCACCTTTTCTTCATTTTGTTGGCTTGTTACATCAGCTATTTTACTGCTTATTCATTAATATGATCTTATTTTTCTCCTGTTGCATTGATTTTATGGACTGATTTTATTATTGCTATTTATTATTGCTAAATCGAACTCATTGGTGCTAATGGCGTCCATATTTGGGAGGAGATGGGCAAAAGACATTAGATTGATGTCAGCAGCATTGCAGCTTTGCATTGTAAGATCCACTCCCTCTTTGGAAAATTATACTAACACCAAAACCAGTGGAATTTGAGATATGATGTTATTATGTCTCTTGTTATCCTAATGGCAATTTTTGGTATTTCTGACAGGACATAGAAAGGATTGCAGTCAAATTAGATTCTTTGAAGGAAGGGAAGAAAGAATTATTATTGTTGTTGTTGTCATTATTGTTATTATTGTTGTTATTATTATTAATTGCTACGTTTATTTGCTGACTATCTTGCCACGGGATTATTCTAGGTGGTTTACAGTAATAAAAAAGAAGAAATTTAAAAAGTGTAAATAAAACAGAAATAACATAATAGACAAGTGAACAATGAAAATGAAAACAAGAATACATTAATATTATAATGAAAAGAAAGATAGGTGGAGAGAAGTGAATAAGGTGGGATGAGATATGGTCTCCCATCAGTCCAGAGCCACCTCTAGCATGGAGTTCCCACACTTGGTCCCCAGGCCATCCAACAGCACCAGGTCTTTAGGCTATTGTGGAAGGAGGGTAGGATATTTTGGGGGAGGGGTGCTATGGCAAAGAAAGCTATCCTTCTATCCTTGACAAATGGGAATCCAAAGGAGGCCCTTTCTTCTGGCATGAGTAGGATGGACTTGTCCTATCAGGATGAGATGATTCATCAGGTAGGCAGGACTTTTGCCATTAAGTCATAACTAACACCTTGAACTATACTTGGAAGCAGACCAGTAGTAGTGCAATTCATAGAGCAGTAGTGTAATATGGGCCATCCTAGAGGCCCCAAAGACTGTTCTTGCTGATGCACTTTGCCCCAGCTGAAGCTTCCAGATGGATTTCAAGGGTAATCCCATGTAAAGCGCATTACAGTAGTGCAGATGAGAGATGACTAGGGCTAGAATAATTGAGTACAGGAGAACTCAATTTCTAAGGAGAAGGATGGCATAAAAGTTTAATAAATAAGTCATGATGCAGGAAAAATCATAGCTGGCACATAAAATGCAGCTGTGCAAAAGCTCTCCTAGTCACACCCTCCGCAGGAGATATGAAGCCAGGAGAACCCCCAAATTGCAAACTGGGTATAAATAGAGTAGTGCAACCCTGTCCAGAACTAAGGTTGATAAAAACTAAGATCCTGAGGCTCCATGCACTCCATGCACCCACTCCATGCACTCAGTCTTGCCATAGTTCAGTCTAAGTCCTTTATCCCTCATCTAGGTCCATACAGTTTCCAGGCATTGTGAGAGGGTAGAGATAGAGCACTTGTGTCACCAGGTTAGAAATGTAGAACTACGTATCATCAGAATATTGATATCTTGACATATAGTGACAGAAGATCTCACCCCAAGGTTTCAGCTAGATGTTAAACAGGAAAGGAGAGAGTACCCAGCTCTGGGGGATACCTCAAGTGAGCAGTTGGGGATGGGACCTCTCACTCTCCATCAGCAATGATTGGGATTGATCTTGGAGAAAAAGCTGAACCAGCACAAAACTATGCTTCCTAACCCCAAATTGCACAGCCAATCTAAAAGGTTATCATAATCAATGGTATCAAAGGCTGCTGAGGGAACAAGGAAAGTGAGAACAGTTGCACTATCCCCATCCTGCTCCAGCCAGAGATTGTCCATGAGTGCAGTCAAGATTGTCCCTGCCTCATAGCCAGGCCTGAATCCTGACTGAAAGGGGTCCAGAAAATCTGTTTCATCTAGGATCTTCTGGAACTGCCAGACCACTTTTTCCACCACCTTTCCCAAAAAGGGAAGATGAAAGACTGAATGAAAGTTGTGGTGGTGGTTTTTTAAGCAAAAGATAAACCAGAGCCTCCTTAAAATGTCCTAAGAATGTGCCCCCTCAGAGTGCAGAATTTATCACTGCATGAACCCAACTGCTGGTCATTGTCCTGGACCTGGAGGCTTTCACCAGCCAAGTGGGACAAGGTCCTAATTGACTGGTGGTTGCATCAACAGCACAGAGGACTCTGTTCACTTCTTTAGGTCCAATGTCAAACTGTTTACAAATTATTGGGCAAGGTGTCTCCCTAGGCATCTTAAGGGTTTGTACCGTGCAAGAGTTCTAAGAATGAATCCAAGCAATTTTAACCAATAGGTGTTCAACAAATTCTTCTGCGTGGCCCTCAAGATGATCAGGCGCCCCTCCCCTGGCTTGGGACAATCAAGGGATCCACAATATGGTTGATGGGCAACACTCTGCAGATGCAATAACAGCAGAGAGGCAGTGTTGTTTTACTGCTTTAATGCTATGAATAGGCCTTAATAGTGATTCCAAGATGTGCCCAGTCTTACTCATCCTTCATTTTCTACCAGTTGCACTCTAAACATCTGTTAATCCATTTCAGACCTATCATTTCCTCCGTGAACCATGGAGAACTATGGGAATGAAGGGTCATGAGAGGTCATATAGAGACTAATCCAAAATCTCAGTGACCTTTTGGTTCCATGCCATTACTAAGGCTTTGGCAGAACCATGCAGCAAATCCTTCAGGATATCCCCTAGTTCTTTCTAGAAGCCATTTAAGTCTATCAGTCTCCAAGGACAGACCTCTCTAATGGGTCCAGACTCCCTATGGAGGCCAGTGTTATAGGAGAGTTTCAGGGATATTCAAAATACCATGGAGAATTAAAACCTGATCATCAGTGGAATCAAAATATTATGCTAGAAGCATTTTTTGAAGAATGAAATGGTTAGGCTGTGTGGAAAGGGAACTTCACGAAGACAGTAGTATCACAAAAACAGGAAAAGCCCAAGGGGAACATCAGGTCAGCCATAAAACAAACTTACATAGGAAAAGGAATCAAATAAAAAAGGTATTAAAGAATCCCTATAGACAAAAGCCTAAGTAATTAAGAAAACTAGACAAATAAGAAAAGGAAACAAAAAGATAATTTAGAAAACCCTTACAAACACAGGACATACTAAATAAGCAAAACAAACAGACAAAAGACACAAAATATAAATTACAAAAGGGACAGACAGGAGATTGCCACAGAACAAATATGAAAAACTATGTTAAAGCTAAATGAGATTAGAGATAATAAAGACAAACTCAAACAGGATTTGAAACATTAAGCACAAATGCAAACATTCACACAAAATCAACTTACAAAGGGCGAAAAGGGTATAAAAAACCAGGGACTTACCATAAGAAGCTAGCTAGCCCAGGAATGCAGACTTCTTGCTGTTCCCCACCTTCCTGAAAAATAAAAAGATCCAGCTTTCAAGCAGTTGTCCGTATCCTTGCGCCGGAGCTCTCCCAGTGGGAAAACCGAATCCTCGAAAGAAAGGCATTTTGACACCTTTCAACAGCTGAAATAGTGATTATATGCTTCAGTATTATGCAAAAGCACATTAAAGGATTATTGTCCAAGGATTTGGGCACATTTTACTATTGAAGTTACTATTGGGAATCACATGCATTATGTTACTTAGAGTATCAGGAAAAGGAAGTACTATTTATAAATAAAAGAAGAGAAAAATGTCAGCCAAATTGGAGGAAGGGGTGATATTTGCAGTTTCATATCCCTTATACTTTGAGTTTCTTTGAGTCATCACTTTTACAGAATCATTAGCATAAAGGACAGGGGTATTGCCAAAACCTGGGATGAGCATTGCTTCTTTGTAATAGGGATCATTGGTGTGTGTGTGTGTGTGTGTGTGTGTGTGTGTGTGTGTGTAAAACCATCATTTAAATCCTTGTTCTACTTACTTGTGAAATAGTATTTGTGTAATAAGCCTTAGTGTAGAAAACACATACATTTACTGATTGATAACGGCAGTCACGATAAAACAGAGTGCTAAATGGGATTGGTTATTCTATTTCCTCTTCTTTGTGCCTTATTTTATAAAAGATATTTTAAAAAAAATTAAATATCACTATATGATCTTTGAAATTTAGATAAGGCCAAACATTGTCTGTTATGTGAAATTCCAGTACAAAAAAGGCTGTTTATCACTTGGCTGGCTAACTATCATAACAAATTTGCAAAGCTATTTTAAAAAAATGAAGTGATGGTGTGAGGTAGCACCTTAGCTCTGTGTGTTTTATATGCTAGACACTAAAGATATGTATTGGGTGAGCAGGGAATTGTGACTGCAAACATCAAACATTATGTGCACACAATTAAAAAGTTGGAACATGCAATCTTTTAGTAGGTATATTAATGTTTGTATAGATATAAATATTTTCATTCTAAAATACTCTTGAGATTACAGAGACTTATTTTATATAGGGAAACTAGGGAACTGAAATACAGGATGGGTGAATTGATTCATTTCCAATCTGTGAAATTTTCATACATTTTAACATAATTTCTGTAGTGATTTTAACATTTATATAACGTTTTAGTAAACATTTAAGACATATTGTAGTTTTAATAAATGCACAAATAAACAGATTCTCATTACAGGAAGTCCTTGAGTTACAACCATAATAGATCCTGCCATCATGGTCATAACTGGTGTCAATCATAAATTAGGTCACTCTTGTGATCAATGCAGTACTGCAAGCCTTTCTGTAGTGGTCTTTTAGCAAATGTCATCGTATTTTTTATATATTTTTTTAATGTTGAATACAAATAATAGAAATATAATACATATAACTCTAAATACCAAAAAAGGAAAAAGAAATACAAATATTACAGTGCGCCGCAAGATCATTTTTTCTCTTATATTTCTTCTTCTATAACAGCTAAAAGATATACAATATATTGTGCCCTTATCCCCTCCTAAACAACATATATTCTTGAGTAGGTTTTATCTTTGCCTTCCACCAATACTGTTTTTATACCCCCAAATTTCATTATAACTGTTTACTTAAATCACCCCCTTTTTAAACTTAATTTCTGTTTTAATTTATCATTTGTTGTCATACTCCAAATTTCATTATACCACTCTTTTTTTTGAATATCTCAATTTTGTCCCCAATATTTAGCCATCACTAATCTAGCTGCCATTATCAAATTTACAATAAATTCCTGTTTTGTTTCACATCATCTTGTTTTTCCATCAGCAACCATAATGCAATCCTCCGTGACAAATTTACAGTCAAAAGTGCTCTAATTTCCCTAAACACCATGCCCCATATTTTTTGTGCACAATCCCACCACATATGTTTATATGTTCCAACCTCTTTCTCGCACCTCCAATGAATATTTGTATATTTAACATCTATTTGATTTAATTTACGTGAATAGAATAGAATAGAATAGAATAGAATAGAATAGAATAGAATAGAATAGAATAGAATAGAATAGAATAACAGAGTTGGAAGGGACCTTGGAGGTCTTTTAGTCCAACCCCCTGCTTAGGCAAGGAACCCTATACCACTTCAGACAAAAACATAGTGTTAAGTATCACTTTATATCCATCTTCCTTAATTCTAATTGACATATTCTTATATATTATTCTATTCCAAATAGTTTTCCAATCATTATCATTTATTTCTCCTAATTAATTTTATTCCCAAATTAATTTTAACCCTTTTGCCTGCTCTTCTAATATTCCATATAATTTCCCAATTCTTCTTTTACCTGTATATTCTTCATTCACTTTACATTCTTTTATAATCATTTCAAATTTTGTTAACTGTCTATCTTTTTCCTCAAATCTTTCTTCCATTTTTATTCATTTCTCTAATTGTATTAAATTCAACCAATTTAATTTAATATCTGATAAAACGTTCCTTACTTGTGTTACATTCTTTATCTTGTTCTTCCAGTCTTCCAGTTTATATATCTGATTTTCTTTTAGTTTACTAATATATTCTTTCAATTCAATCTTAGGGAATTTCTCCATTTATTCCATAGTTCTATCAAATTTTTAAAACCATCATTCGCTATGGGCCAGTTTTACCAAAAAACAGAAATAAATGCTAGTTTTTGGCAAAACCATAAAATGCAGTCATATGAACATGGGACACTGAAAACAACTGTAAAAGCACCCCAATTGTCAAATACCTGAAATGCCTTCCAGTGGGGATGGGTTGACTGTTGTAAATTTGAATATGGGTCATAAGTAGTTTCCAGGATGTCTGTTATAGCTTAGAATGGCTGCTAAGTGACTAGCTGTAAGTCAAGGATACCTGTCTATGCATGTTTTCCTTTCTGGCAGGAATGACAATTTAAGGTACACATCTCCTATAGCCCCCAAATTCTGTATTTAAGCTCCAGAACACATAGGAAAACTATACAGGTAGACCTCAATTTACAATAGTTCATTTAGTGACCATTCAGAATTACAATGGCACTGAAAATGTGACTTGTGACCATTATTTATACTTACCACCATTGCAGCAGCAGCATGATCACATGATCAAAATCTGAACACTTGGCAACTTATGACAATAATTATTAATAATAATAATTAATAATTATGGCAATTTATGACAGTTGCAATTTCACAGGGTTACGTCATCACCTTTTGCAAACTTCTGATAAGCAAAGTCAATGGGGAAGATAGATTTACTTAACAACCACGTTACTAACTTAACAACTTCAGTGCATCACTTAACAACTGTGGCATGAAAGGTTTTAAAATGGGGCAAAATTCACTTAACAACAGTCTTGCTTAGGAACATAAATTTTGGGCTCATTTGTGGTCATGAATGAAGGCAATTGTGGTAGTAAATCGAAGACTACCTATACTGAAATCTGTGAGGAAATTTCCCAAACATTGCTCTATAAATTTCTTCCCATTTATAGTAGGAAATAAAAAAAGAAAGCAAATAGTGTAGCCTTTACCATATAGCAATTATCCATTTCTGTTTTAGGGCTGTGATATTCAAATTTTTATTTCCAGGAATTTTCTTGAACTATGATCAAGGAAGATATATATATATATATATATATATATATATATATATATATATATATATATATATATATATATATATTTTCTTAAGTTTTCATGGGTATTAGATGTAGGCATTCAGAGTTCGGTATTTTCCCACGTCTAGTAGTTGTGCTTTTAAAGAAGCGACGTTTCAGCAGAATCTCATCTGCCATCAGATGAGATTCTGCTGAAACGTCGCTACAACTTTAAAAGCACAACTACAATGACATGGGAAAATACCCGAACAAAGCTGAATGCCAAGGTATTTCTTCAGCAAAATTTCATGGATGTCCAAAGGATGCTAAGTCTTAGAATTCTGCTTTTGACCCATGTCTCATTTCTTGAAAGTTTTCTATTTCATATAGCTCTTGAAGTCAGCAGTGCCTAATTATCATATATACTGTACCAATTGGTTAACGTATGGGAAAAAGAATAAATCAAGATAAATCCAGGAATGTAAAAAAATTACATTGTATTTTAGCTTCACAATACTCTTGAAATTGTCATTCTTGAGAAAATAAATCATAAAGAGTTATTTCATCATGAAACAAGACAGACAAAATTCATCACTAGATTTCATATAGTTTTTTCATGGATTAAATAGATATCAGCTTTTCTTATCTGAATCAATTCATTATGTCAACCAGTTTAAGAATATCTCTATTATTCTAATTACTGTAGGTCATAATTGCCATAATGAAGTTATTCTGTCTCTAACTTTTTTGCATGCCCCCTCCCCTAATCTTTAGTATAAATGTTTATTTGGGAAAGTGTATAAAACTTCCCGCTCATGTTAGGAACAGGAATGACTGGATAAATGAGTATAATAAAGGTTTTAAAAATCTTGGGTGAACAATTTCATCAGTTATTTTCTGAAAATAGTGCTTCTATTGGTAGATAGTTGAATGCCAGAAACATCTAGTACTTTTGTGTCTTTCTATTGTAACCTTTAACTAAAACAAGAAATAAATTATTTAGAAAACTTCTGATCTGATACTTTATAATCCTTTACAATCCTTCTTTTAATTGAATTCCCAGAATTTTTTTTCTGTTCAGTTATATTATCCCATTCTCTCTCTCTCTCTCTCTCTCACACACACACAGGGAGAGGAAGAGCAAAAACATGTAACTGACGTCATTATAGGTTTTGAAATTCTGAGACACTGACCATCTGTTCCTGATTATAAGAGTCTGAGCCATTGCAAACTGTGTGGAATGAAGCAATTTCATCTACTGCTGCACAAGTGATAGACGAAATAAGAAACTCTGCCAAGGAGAGTATGGAATCAGCACTAGCTAAAAGCAGATGATACTCTAATCCTTGTTTTTGAGCAACTGCTTTAGATCAACTTGTCAGATTGCCTTCACACAAATATCAACACGACACGGATCTTCATTCAGATTGCTTTTATTTCACAATTCTGCAGAATTGGGTTCACATCCAAGGCAAAAGATGGAACCTCGAACACAGTTACACTCATCTTTTTATCCTATTTTACAAGGAACTAACGTTACAATGATTCATCTTAAAACAGGATACAGTTGCTTCTTTGTGGTTAAAGGTGTTTCAATAACTGTCACAATCCCTCCTTGGAAAACTACTTCCTCTAGAAAGTTTACTGGAATATACTTTTGAAACACAGCTTACAAAATGAAGTCTGATCATAAAGTAATATTCTGATCAAAAATGGCATGAAATGGCTTTACTCTTGTTCACTTTTCACAATTCCCCCCTTTTCTGGATCATTTCTGTTTCAAAAGCACATAAATCCCGACTCACTTTTTGTAGCACATCCCCTGAAGTGCTGTATAACAATTTCTCTGATTCGTCCTTAGTGAACTTAATCTTTCCCCAATTTTGCACCCACATGTTTAGCAAGTTTGGAATACATTGTATACAGCAGCATAAACATATCAACATAACTACTATGGCTATAACAGTGGTCAGAATAGATTTCCACCAGGAACCATCAGGTAGCCAGGACCACAGAGCATCCCACAATGATCCTGCTATACCTGACTCATCCCATTCTTTCTGATATTCATAAATTCAGTCTTCCATATCTCTTACAGTTCTAGTGATATTGGGCTCATAGTCATGGATATATGTGCAACAGTGGGAATGTACTAGAGCACATACTCCTCCCTTTGCTGCAAGGACTATGTCCAAAGCATATCTATTCTGCAGGGTCACTTGCCTGACTTCAGATAATTCCTAATTAATCATCTTAATACTTCTAACGGTGTAATTAAACATGGCAATAGTAAAGTTGTTCATTCGAGTCATATCCCTATAGTTCATGCCTACCCCAAGAGGGAATATTAGGGCTCTTGCTAATCCCTCATACCAAGACCTATGATGTATCCCAGAATCAACCTCTCTCTTATTCCGGATTCGAGTGTTGGGTAGTTCGTCCAACTTGTAAACTGCAGGTAACACATACCCCATAGTGCAAGTGCCTGACCATAATTTTGGTATTTCTCTATAAGCGTACTTCCCACACAGCAACCATTTATTCCTTCTCATAGTCCAAGTTAAGTTTGACACTCAAAGTAAACACACATTTGACAATAATTTTTCCAGAATGGCAGATATTCTTTCTTTACATTCATAAGCATTAACTATACTATGATTGAAACATGTTGCAGGCATTTCAAAAGTCTTATTACACTTTTCCCAATCTCCAAGGAATGGTCCTCCTTTAACACTTCTTTTAAAGCAAACATAGGCTGTCTCCCTTAATTGAATGAATACCTTGTTTGTTACAGCCCCACCCACAGGTCCAGTCTCAATTGTCCCATCTGGCACCATCATCTGTCGTGTTAGTGGTATTCCATGCAATATAACCCCTCCTTTCCCTGTTCCAGGCATATGCATACACAACCAACAATTTGTCAGATTCAAGGTTTGTGCGGTCTTCCTGATGTCCTTAATATACGAATTCTCTGTCCACAAGTCATCTCCCAGGTCTCCAGCTCTTTGCACATGTTCAGTCTGTTGGTTCCTGCTCTTCCAACCTGTTGTAAGACAAAAACACTCACAAGTACAGTTGAAAAACACAGAAACATATTTCTCAGTCCCAATTATTTCCTCAGAGTCAATTTCAAAGGTTGTCCTTCCACTGGGTGGCTTTTCCAAGGCTTCTCAGGTTCTGATGCAGCTTTCACACGACTGTAGTGGGTCCATCCACTTTCTTTCGTCCGAACAGCAGACTCCGTGGTAAGAAGCACTTGATACGGTCCTTCCCAGCTAGGTTGCAATTTCTCAGTCCTCCAAGTTTTATCAGGATCCAGTCTCCAACTTCATGGGGATGTTGGCTGCCAGCAAGAGGTGGTCGTTGCACCAACAATCCCTGTTTATGAAGAGAAAGCAAAGACCTGGACAGTGTCTGCAAATATTTTCTCAAGAACAAATCTTTGAATTCAGGAATTGGATTCCCTATTTTTGCCAAGTAGGGTCACCCCATTAGCATCTCAAATGGAGAGACCCCAGTTTCTTTCCAGGGACATGTTCTGATTCTGAGTAGTGCCAAGGATAACTTCTTTGTCCATGGAAACCCATTTTCCAATTGTAATTTGGTCAAATGTTTCTTCAATTCGGCATTCCCACTCTCCACTTTAGAACTGGATTCTGGGTGCCACGGGGTGTGTAAATTCCATTTCACCCCACAGCCCTCATGACTTCTTGTAATATCTTTTGTGTAAAATGTGTGCCTCTGTCTGAATCTACTACCTCTGGCATGCCATATCTGGGTATGATTTGTTCCAGCAGAATCTTAGTCACTGTGGCAGCTGTTGCCTGCCTGACAGGGTAGGCCTCCATCCATCCAGTCAAATGATCTTTAATAACCAGTAAATATTTCCAACTCCCACTAGGTGGCACAAGGGTCTACCCCCTTTCTGTTTTCTGTGCCAATGACTTATTTACTTTAAGACATATTAAACATTTCCAACAAATAGCATGTGCAGTAGTCCACATATTCAAACTCCAATATGTGGGCATGACTGCCTGAACTAAAGCTTCAGTTCCCCAATGACTTTCCTCATGTAAGTACTGCATAACATTTCTCATTTGGGTTTCAGACAACACTCTAACCCCATCTGTTGTTACCCATCCTTTCTCAGCTTTATGACACCCCTCTTTCTTCAACTTTTCCCTAGTCTTTTCATCTGGCTCCCAAGCTTCTTCGGGCTCTTCTTGCAACATGGGTACTGATACCATCTGCAGGATTACCTCCCCAGCTGCTTCTTTTGCCCATTTGTCTGCCCATCTATTTCCCACTACTTCAACTTCTGTTCCTTTCTGGTGTGCATTTACGTGTACCACTGCTACCTTATGAGGAAGTATCAAAGCTTTCAGCACTCCTTTCACTAACCCCAATTGTTCTATCTGTTTCCCATCAGCCTTGATGAATCCTCTCTTTTGCCAAATTTTCCCAAAAGTGTGAACCACACCCCAAGCATACTTTGAATCCGTCCACACAGTGACATCCAACCCCTCAGCCAATTCCAGAGCCCTCTTTAATGCAAAAAGTTCACATTTCTGAGCTGATCATCAATCACCTCCCCAGACTGAGCAACAATGGCATACCCAGCCTTTCTTTACACCTCCTTCCACTCTACTAGAACCATCTACAAACCATCGTTCTCCCTCATCCAGGGGAACTTCCTCTAAGTCCTGCCTCACCTTAGTACACATACTAGCCATCCTCTCACCACAGGCTCCAAAGTCTTGCTCAGGAAGGTGATGGGTTGAAATCGCCCCCCCTTTTCTGAGCAAGCACTTCTACTGCCACCCCTTCCTTAGCTGACACGTACAAATGAAAAGGTAACCTTAAATTCGGAAGGGCTAACACTGGTACTGTTGCTAATGCTTCCTTTATCTTTTCCCACCTTTCCTCATCCTCTGTACTCCACTCTATCCCTTCATTTTTTCCCTGCAATTTCTGATTCAGAAAGTTCACCATGCTAGCATGTCCATCCAACCAAGCCCTGCAATAATTAATCATTCCTAAACTTCTTCTTACCTCTGTCTTATTTCTTGGGGGTGCCAAACTCATCAGTCCCTTTACCCGCTCAGGATCTAGGGACCTCACCCCCTCTCTAATAACATGTCCTAAATACTTCACCTTTTTTTTCAACAAACTGAATCTTTTCCCTTGAGACTTTTAGTCCTTGTTCTTTCAGCCAATTTAACAAAGCCACAGATGCTGCTCTAACCTCTTTCTCTTTCTCCCAGTCAACAACAAGTCATCCACATACTGAATCAACATGATCCCTTTCCCTTTCTCAAAAGACACTAACTTTTCTTCCAAAGCCTGTCCAAACAACAAAAGAGCTCTCAGTATAGCCCTGGGGAAGTAATGTCCACCTTAACTGCTGTTTTCTCCCAGTCTCAGGATCATTCCATTCAAATGCAAAACAGGTCTCTACTTCCCTCCTCAAGGGGGCATGCCCAGAAGGCATCCTTCAGATCTATCACAGTCTTTGGGAGGAATTCGTTCCAAGATAGTATAGGGATCAGGAGATCCTTCTCAAATCATTAACTAATCATCCTTATTTCCTTCCCGGTATCCCACAGCTGGATACTGAACACAGGCAACAAATCTCTCCCCAGCAAATTCACTCCAGAATCAGGAATATACAACACTTCAGCTTCAGTCACCACTTCATTCATTTCTAGTCTAATTTGTTCAAACACACTCACATCCTGAGATTTTCCACTCACCCTTCTACTTTTATCACTTTCCTTGATCTATGTGCACCTTCTACCAGGTCACACACAGAAGTCCGGCTTGCGCCGGTGTCTATCAGGAACAGCTGCTCCTGATGGTTAGGACCCACTAAAATGTTTACCAATGGCTCCCCGCAGGTCCTCTTAAAGGAGCCAGAACAGCCCTAATCATCATACAATGCATAACTTCGCTCTTCTTGGTTGGTAGGACACTCATGCGCAAAGTGACCTTCCTTCCCACACCTGAAGCAACTCCTATCCATTCCAGGCTGTCTCATTCCCATGCCTCTTCCTCTGGAACCTCTTCCTCTATCTTGAAAACTTCCCTGCTTGTATCCCCAAAAATTCTCTCTTCTTTCTCCAATTGGACCCTTCCCAAAATTCAAAATTCCTACTTTTCTTTACTTCGCTCTTTGTTGTAGCCTATACAGCTGCAACCATCATTTGTGATTTCTGTCTGGTTTTTTTTACAGTGTCTCTGTTCACAAAAAACTTGATGGGCTGCTTTCAGGAGATCAACCATTCCCACAGCTCCCCAATTCCATTTTCTGAATTTTCTATGGGGAATTTTTGATCTCTTGCCACTGCCCCTTGTTTCCATTCACTCTTTCATTCCACACTCTCCAGGCTGAGGTCTGGATGAGATTCCGCTCCTCAGGAGTAAATAGATGTCCCAAAATGTACATCAGCTCCTGATGAGTGTAATCATTCAGACCCAACCATAGCTCTAACTGTTCGGCCACCTCATGAGCATTTTCATGAAGCTTTGGAAGAGTCTTCTTCAATTCTCGCAACTCGGCTGGTTTTATGGGGACAGCCACAAAGACTGTCACCGGATTGCCTGCAGCATTGATCCCATTAGGGACTTCCCTAAGAGGAAATGCATCCACTTCAGGTTTTTGGCTGAAGGGAAAATTTTAAACATCTCTATGCAATTTGGGTGGTCATTTTGTGTTGGAGAATATAGTCTCACAATTTGGTCATCCAATAGGTACTGGTTTCCCCCTCAGGACTCCAGTGATATGGAAATTTAGGATCAATCAGAGGATATTTTGGCCACCTATATTTGCACAAATAAATCATGTGCTTCTTCTCAAGATTCCGGTAAAATGTTTGAGATTCGGGAGAACCATTGTTGCAACAGTTGTCCCAAAGGCGAATCCCCGGAATAGGTTTGCTGCCTTTGTCAAATCTTCCCTGTCCCAGACAGGCTTCTTCCAGGTCTCCAAGACCCTCACTTTGTCCTTTCCCCATTTCTATTCTTTCAGGCTCCCAGAGCCTTGACTCACCAGTCCCAGTCCTCCAGCAAGCGCTGGATTCTCCCAGAGAGTTTAAGGACCTCTCTTCCTAGCCCCAATCCTCCAGCAGGCGCTGGACTTTCTTCCCAGAAGAAAATTTAAGGACGTGCCTTCAATTCTACTCCTATTGAAAAGGAACAAATTTACCTGATCACTCCGGGACCCTCCTCGGGTTTGCGGATGTGCGGGCGTCCCCGACTCAGGCTTCTATATGGTCCCAGACCATTTCTCCCGACGGTACCGCCACTCTATCACTCTATCTCTCGAAGTCCGGTCAGCCACAATTTTCTCTCTGGGTATTCGGATTCGGAGGCTCCTGGGACCTCTCAGCGATCGGGGAGAAGGGTTGTCTCTAAAGGAGACTGAGTGGCCACAACTCACCTGTCCCCAAACGCCGAGGATCGCCGTGAAGCCTCCTGGCTGGCTCGCCAGATTGTCAGATTGCCTTCACACAAATATCAACACGACACGGATCTTCATTCAGATTGCTTTTATTTCACAATTCTGCAGAATTGGGTTCACATCCAAGGCAAAAGATGGAACCTCGAACACAGTTACACTCATCTTTTTATCCTATTTTACAAGGAACTAACGTTACAATGATTCATCTTAAAACAGGATACAGTTGCTTCTTTGTGGTTAAAGGTGTTTCAATAACTGTCACAATCCCTCCTTGGAAAACTACTTCCTCTAGAAAGTTTACTGGAATATACTTTTGAAACACAGCTTACAAAATGAAGTCTGATCATAAAGTAATATTCTGATCAAAAATGGCATGAAATGGCTTTACTCTTGTTCACTTTTCACAAACTGAAATAAGAAATATTTGCTTACACAACCAAAGACTAAGCATCATTGATATAAATCAGGCTGATCTAGGAAGGCACATAATAAAAGGAGCTTCTCTCCTTATCTTTTCTCACTCTATTCTAGCAAAAAGTCATTTCATACATTACCTTTTTTTAGAGACAGGTTTAATATTTTTGAGTGTCTATATTGTTCTGAATTACATTTGAATTACATATCCTCTACAAGGAAGTTTTGATATCTCTCTTATGTCTTATCTCCCTTATTGGAAAAGGGAGGAGGAGGAGGAGGAGGAGGAGGAGGGGGAGGAGAAGGAGAAGGAGAAGGAGAAGGAGAAGGAGAAGGAGAAAGAGAAGGAGAAGAAGAAGAAGAAGAAGAAGAAGAAGAAGAAACGTATTACAATTTATTGGGAAAAGTAATTTATCATGGAAGGCAGACATGGAAAGACCGAACCCCCTCCTTATTATTTCAGTCATGAACTGATATATTGATTTTGAAAAATTTGGTTCATCATCCTAATCTAAAATGGGATGCCATTTCTGTATTCCTATTCTATATATAAGCGAAATACCATTCAAGCATCATCATAAAATCTCCAGAACCGTAAAGCCTACAAACTTGAAATTTGGCACGTATGTTCCTCTTGGCTTTTAGGTGCTCACTAATAAAGAATTTTTTGAAAACCATTAGAGCATTAGTATTTCATGTATTATAATTAACACGTTCTGATGCTAAGGAGTTCTACTCCCGCTCCCCACCTGAAAAGAAATCTGTTCCAAATGCAAAACACAAGCAGATGAGAGGAGTTTCAGTTTCAGTTTTAGTTTCACAGCACCAAATAGCTTTAGTACAGAACAGTTGAGCTAAGCCACACCCAGGTTCCTTGCTGTTTTCTTG
Organism: Pseudonaja textilis; assembly: GCF_049901715.1. NCBI lineage: Eukaryota > Metazoa > Chordata > Lepidosauria > Squamata > Elapidae > Pseudonaja > Pseudonaja textilis. The sequence continues at coordinate 84,546,118 of NC_142008.1, read as the reverse complement.
CTCACACAGCAAATACTGCTTTGGTTTCCAAACAGCCCACAACTCTCTCACACACTAACAGGATGATAGTCAGATGAATACTGATGCATGCTGGTAGGCAGAGGCAGAATTCCCCCCACTTTTTTTTTCCTCCCCAAAAACTAAGCCCAACCATATAGTTTCATAGCAAAGCACGGGTATCAAGCTAGTATATCAGTAAGTCTATATATATTTAAGGGATTAAATTTTTGTGAATTCCCATATGAACAGAATCCCATGAAAAAATATGTTTATCAATATGTTCATAACTTGTGAGAAATTAAATTAACAATATATGTTCAAGTATATATGTATCATTTTGTACCTCTTTTACGTTGTGAAAACAGAATGGACCTATGAATTTCATTGCTTTTGTAAATTGGAAAACTAACATAGATGAAAAAAAGACAGAACTGTTTATCTGAATATGAGATATTTAGAGGGCAATGGTGAACTATTCAGGGAAAGCAACATTCGGAGGATCATGAAGCAATTTTATCTCATCTTATAAGGCTGTCCTGTATACAAATAGAATTCTAGCTTCCTAAGAGATTTGGCTTTAGAACAAATATGGCTGTACTTGTCAGTTCTTTCATTATGCAGCTATAAAAATTTAGAGAACATTATTACTTTATTTGCAGGGGCAACCAAGAAGTCACTTGAATAGTGAGAAGAAGTAGAGGATACTATTTTTAACTTTAAGACTATACCCAATCTTAGCCAGAATAAACTGATGACAGTCAAGATGTTTTAAATTAAATTTATTTCAATCAAGATGCTTCTGATATGGTGAAGACTGAAATATAGGTTATGTTAACTTATAACTTAATGCAACTTATTTTTTTTCTCATGGCAGCATCACGCATTCATTGTTTAGTGGATGTGGTCCCTGTAAAGAATGAAGAAGGAATTGTCATCATGTTTATTTTGAACTTTGAGGATCTGGCAGCTCTCATTGCCAAAAGTGCCCGACAGAGTCTACACCAGCGTCTCTCCCAAGGATGGCATACAGGTGAGCCAGTACCCTTTATCCTTAAACAAGCATATGTGGGACTTGGGGACCAGTGGGAAGCTGAAATGTACAGTATGGGTCAATGGAAATTTTAGATCTTCTCTGGAACTTGCAAGGCATGTGGTTCATAACATGGGATAGAGTTCTATTATTATGAAGTCCGCTGTATTTTAAGAAAGCTGTAATTATATCAATAGTTGTGGAAGAACGTTTTGTCAGGAAATGCTGTTCCATATTCCATAATTAGAGACAATAAGAAGGAAGCCATGTAGAGACATCTAGTATAACAATCCTTACAAAAGAAGAAGTCAAAGGAGACAGGCCTATATAAAGAGAAAGAAAAAGAAAATAAGACTAAGTTCTTAACATGAATATAGTTTTAAATTTGCTTTACGTGACTTCTACATATGTACAGCACTTTGGATCTGAACTAGAGAATGTGCTTCACAGACGTTATAGAAACACACTCTATTCCTGCCAGCATTATCTTAAGAAAAACTGCTTTTTTTCTTGGGTACATATAATAGTTCCACAGACCCAAGAAATGATATCCAAAGTATGGACAAAAAGCTCATGACTCCTCTTACATGTCTTCTCTTCTTCAGATATGAAATAATCCTGATTATGATATTACTACTGCTTATCTTGAAAATATATCTTACAGAAACATACAATATTTACCCTTTAGAGTATGCTTTTCTCAGATACCCAGAGTATCTGGCAAAATGGAATTTTGCAGTGGATAGAAGATTTTTTTTTACAAGTAATTTTTATTTTATTCAAAAATTAAAAAAAAGTCCAAAAAAATTTACAGAAGCAAACAAAAAAAATGAACAAAGAAAATATTAAAAAGTTTATTACAAATACAAACAAATATACACACATTACCCTTCCTAGCTGAATAATGATAACTATATTATAACAATATTAGTTTCCCATCCCTTGCAAAACAGGCCCTCCAATTTTTTTTAAAAAAACTTCTAATTATGTTTACAAATTATTAACTGGTCATCTATCTACTATATTAATAGCCAAATAGTTAACTGGTAGAACAACCGTTTATTTATTTTATTTTATTTGGTTTGTCAATTGCTTACAAGATAATAAGTATAAATAAAAACATAGTCATGAATACATGGATACATGTAAGAAAAATAAGAGAAACAATAGGACAAGAACGGTAGGCACGTTGGTGTGCTTATGCACGCCCCCTGCATGCCCCCTACAGGGGTGAGGTCAATAGTAGAAAGTCTAAGGTTAAAGTTTTTGGGGTTTGGGGAAGAAACCACAGAGTCAGGTAGAGTGTTCCAGACATTGACCACTCTGTTGCTGAAGTCATATTTCCTGCAATCAAGTTTGGTGCGATTAACCTTGAGTTTGTATCTATTGTTTGCTCTTGTATTGTTATGGTTGAAGCTGAAGTATTCATTGACTGGTAGGACATTGCAATGTATGATTTTATATACTATACTTAGATCAGTCCGAAGGCGGCATAGTTCTAGGTTTTCTAGGTCTAGAATTTCAAAAGTAAACTATCAAAACCTCTGTTAACAAATTATTATTCAATTCATTTTTATCAAGTGTTATCTATCCCAAGTCATCCCAACAGCTAACTCTGATTCGTCCTGAATTAAATATCACAATGTTTCTTAATACCATCTCTTACCAATTATTGTCTGGTTAAATAAAACAGAGTCTCAAAAATCAATCTATCTTCCCCCAAAAATCCAACTGAAATTTTTTTTCGAGTCAAGTATGATAAACCCATTCCCCAATTTTCTTCAATCCTCTTAGAGAAAACCATTTCAGTGAGTTTTCAGCTGTTGTAAAAGTGCGGGACCTGAACTTTGGGAAGGCAATGTGTAATTCCTTCAGTCAGTTCTAAGTCTATAACATTCGTATCTCTTTCAGTCTGAATCTATCACTTTCAAATCAAATTTATTTTGTGAATCTAATTTAAATCCAGTTACTTGCATTTGTACATTTTTTGAAATCATTATTTTGTCAAACTGTTTAAAAAGTTTCCAACTTGGGTTTGCATACTACCAAATGGTCTTTTTATTTTTTTTTAACTATGAGGCATTTTCCCTTGCCTGTAATCTGATGCACTTTTGCTTTGGTGTGACTTGGCAATGGAGATAAAATTATTCAGAGACAGGGAGGATATTCCTCAGAATACAGAGGCAAGGAGAATATTTTTAGATATTTCCGTTTCAGCCCAGAATAAAAAAGATTTTTTTTAAAAAAAAGATCTCCACTTTTTTTTCAAGTTAAATATGTAAATCCCTATAGTGAAAATCCAATATAGATGTAAACCAAATCCAAACATTTTCACTATTTCAAGACATGCCATGTTTTCCTTATGGGGAAAAAGGCTATTCAAAAAAGTCAAAGGAAAAGAACAAAAAAGAAATAAATAAAATACAGCAGGGCATTAAAATAAATCAGCATTCAACCAGCTGGTCAACTTTTAGAAATAAGAAGCAAAGCAAAACAAAAGCTTTAAAAGCTTTAATTAATAACCAGGCATACTTATGAAAATGGTCTGCCAAAAGAAAAAAGATGGATGGTCTGGTTTTCCACCACTCCCACTAGGAACGGTAATCTTCAATACCCCTCACTCCAGGTGGGTACACGATTTCCAAAAACCCTTTTGGGTTATTCCTAAGTGCTCCCATTCAAATCCAAAGGGCCAGCTGCCAAAAATTTTGGCAGCAAAATTAGAAAATCACCAGCAGAAGAGAAAAATCTCCTTATTGTACAATAGCCATCTTGGGGAGGAATCCAGTGGATAAAAGATTCTTGGGAGGACAATTAAAACTATAAGAGTGGAACATCTTGTTAATTACACATAATCTATGAAGCTGGAATTGGAAATTCAAGCATATGTAAAGATGCAAAGGGATTGTAGAGAGCGAACTGCCAATTACATTATAGAATTTTTCAGAGCATCTCCAGTACCAGCTTTTCAAGCATGAATATGTCTCTCACTTAGGTTATAAAGCAGAGGTGTCAAACTTTCCCCTTTGCTAAATCTGGTGGGGGTGGGGCTATCACGTGACGCATCTGGCCTACCAGCCGTGAATTTGACGCTCCTGTTATAAAGTTACAAAAGGTCTTAGCTGAACATCGATTCACAAGATGTATACATTTTTTCAGTCAGTGAAGGTCACATCTCCTTTAAGATACAGTCACCAGATGTTTGGAAAAAAAGAAGACATGTCCTCATGTCCTCTGTCAAAAAGGCTTAAAATCAAATATTGTCTCACTTTTTGTGGATTTTTTTTTCCATTATTATTATTTTGGACTGTTTTCATATAAGTAACTGAAACTTTCATGCATTGTGACCTTGTAAATTGTTGGCTTGTTTCTTTTCCTGTTGACAGATTTGGCAGTTAAATAATTCACATTATTTAATTTATTTCCTGATTCTAGCAATTGGCTTCAATCCACCCCTTTCAAATCTATGATCACTATGGTTTGTAGATCTCACGACTCATCAAAAGGTTCCAAAATGAAATTTGAAAAGCACATTGTTGATAATTCTATATCAATAGCACATATTCTGAAAAAAAAGTTATGCTGGAAAAATAGTGCAATACAAAAACCAATCTTTTTGATGCTGGAAAAAGAAGTTTCATACTGCAGGTCTAAGAACTTTCCCCCCCCCAGTTTTTCACTGTTACTTTTATTGCAGATGTAAAGAAAGTTAAACAATGTTTCATCCCATCCTTTACCACCATTTGCCCTTTTCATTTTTTTGTGTCCTCCTTTACCTGTTCAGGTAGCTGATAATCATATTTTAAGAGGATTACAAAGAGAAGCCTGCAGAAAAAGCAGAATTATCCTTAACATATAGATGGGATCTAGGACAATTTGTTGTGCCCGACTTGCTACAATCAACTTGCTGCAGCAAACTCGCCACAGGACAACTTGCCATGGGACAAGAGTTACACTAATATTGAAGAAATGGTAGCCATAAGGAAAGGATGCAAAATGAGGGGCAAAATGTCATGTGAATGACAAAAGTTAAAATATTTTTAATTATTTAAAATATTTTAAATTGTTGAATTATTCTGTGGCAAGTTATCCCTTGGCAACTTAGTTGTGGTGAGTTATCCTATTCTAATATAAATCAACTTTTCCATCTTTCTATGGTGCCTTGCAGGCGTCAGCTCATTGCCCAGGCAGAGAAGATAGTAGGTTTCTCATGCTCTTGAGCCTTATTAAGAGGAAAGGACGGGGGCCTCGGAGACCACTCAAGTAAGGATATAGTAGAGTATACAGTAGAGTAGAATAGAGTAGAGTAGAATAGAATAGAATAGAATAGAATAGAATAGAATAGAATAGAATAGAATAGAATAGAATAGAATAGAATAGAATAGAATAGAATAGAATCTAAGTAGTGGCTTCCTACCTTTCTGTCTACAAATGTCTCTGCCACAAAATTGAGCCCAGGGCTTAATAGATCTATATCGGGGTTTTTAAAAGAATATATAAATAGTTTGCAATTACTACTTCTTTTTTCATTAGGCAAAGTCATCCAGATGCTGCAATCTGTTAAAATACTTTGGCTCCTAGAATGTTCAAAAGGGCTCAAGGAAGTGCCCGCTTAAAGAAACAGTTAAAAAAAAAGAATTAAAGAAAGGAAAACAACATCAATGTCATATATAATTACATATATTATGTGAATATCAGTTGTGCTTCAGACAGGTTTCAGCAGAAGAGTCAAACTAAGAGAAAATTAACTCACAAAATGTTCAATGGCACATCATTTTATAAAAATTGTCTTTAAAGTTATTGTCATGCCCATGTCGGAATCTGATTCGGATGGGGAAGTTGAGCAGCTGACAGGGAGTGGGAGTGTGGCTCCATTGGCTGTGAAAGAAACTGGGGAAGGGCACAGACCGGCTGGGCAGAGCAGGGGAGAGGTAGACCAAGGAAGAGGGAATTCAGAGGATGACTCAGGGCCAACCCCTCTTCATCCTAGGGCATGCAGGGAGGAACGGAGAAGAGAGCAACGTGAGTTGTATGGCTTATGGGGGAGGAAAGGACCCTGATTCCCTTCATTAGCTACATCTGGGAACACAGTGTTTAAAAAGGGAAGCTACACACAGCAAAGTTGTTGGAAGCAAATTGTGAGATATTTGTTATTGTCAGCTTATACTTCGTTTTCGGACTGAATTTCCTCCACTTAAAGCCTGTTCTTGGGAGAGTTTTTTCTCCAGCCAAAGGTAACCTGGAAATTGGGGGCAAAGTTGGAGGTATTAAAGGGACTCTACTTCCTTATTTGACTGTGTTGTCTTTGTGCCACGCCCCGGGTCATCACATTTATAATTTAATGTAAATTTTAAACCCTTCATCCTCATATTGTTCAAGCACTACATTATAGCAGGGGTGTCAAAGATTTCATTGAGGGCTACATGAGAATTGTATTTGACCTCAGAGGACCAGGGTGGGTATGGCCAGGGTAGGCGTGGCCAGTATGACATCACTTGTGTTAATGGGGCACCTGTGGCAGCCTGAGCGCTCTGTCAGTGAAAATGGCCTCCTGAGCGCCATTTTCAGCCTACTGCAACCCTCTGCCAACACAAATGGAGCTCGGTAGGGGGCCACACACAGCCCTTGCAAGCTCCATTTTCAGTTGGGACTGCCTCCTGCAACCCTCTGGGAATGAAAATGGAGCACCATTTACTGATGAAAGGAAAGGTGACTCCTAGACTCCTCAAAATTTACAGAGTAAGAAAGGAATATTTGATAGCTAGCAGCCATGATTTTTAACTGTTTATTGCCCTATATTTACTAGAGGTGGAGATAAGGAAGGCATTGTATAAAAGAGGCTCTGGGAAGTCAAAATAAACGACTAAAACCACAGAACAGACTTAACGAATTTGCAAAATATCTGGGACTATCAGAGCATTGAATAAATGCTAGAACTGGCTCATCGAAATAATTGACTTTGTTTTGAAAGAAGTGGTTTTTGATTGAAATTAATACCTGCTGGAAAAAAGGCAGCATGGAAACATTAGAGGAGAGCACCATCTACTAATGATTGGAGAATAAACTCTACTCCTATAATTTTGGACTCCTTTTAAGATTGAGACTTTATTGTTTATTCCATTTCTATCACTATTAGGACTGGAGTTGAAGGAAGAGCTGTGGAAATTTTTAATGAGATAACTTTGTTGTTCCAAATTAGTAAGGATTCAATTGATGGTATAGATGAGAAAATGGAAAACATTTTGCAAAAAACAATAAATAAAGGTCAAATTGCCCATGAACTGGTGAAAGCAACAGAAAGATTAGATGAAATGGACTACTTAAGCCAGAAAATTGAATATGAACAGGGAAAAATATGGATCAGAAAAATCAGCAGAAGTTCAACAAAGATGCAAGCAAAAGGAGGAGAAAGAACAGATGAATTGGCCACATCAACAAATAAATCAAGGGCTGGAGCAAAAAATAGGACTGACAAACCAGCTGATAAAGGAAGAAAGACTGAAGAAAATAAAACAGAGAAATCTACAATTAGAGAGACAGGAAGATACCTTTCATAAGGAGACTGAGACATGGGCAGACATCTGGGATAATTGGCAGTATAAGATTCTACTGGGAGAAATATTTAGATTGAAAAAGAAAGATAGAGATGAAGATAGAGATAAAGATGAGGAGTGGGGGAGGCGAAATAAAAAATGGATAAGAATTGAAGCACTAAAGAGAAAAAGAGATGATGGATAGAAAGAATTGCCCTTTAAATATTAAAGTAGCTTGATTATAAGCTGAAAGAGGTAGAAATAAAATTAGATAGGGGAAATATTAGAATATAATTTTGTATAGAATAATTTTTTTTAAAAAAAGACTTCTTAGAGTGACTCCCAGAGAAGTATCTTTGCAGAGAACCTTATTTTATATCTATTCCAAACCCTTAGGATGACATGCCTAACAAGTGATTATTGAAATCAACATTTATTTTGCTTGGCATATTATTTGCATGCCAAGCAAATATTAATTTCATGGCCCTCCAAATCAAGTAACTTCTTATTCTGGAAAGTCACCCAGTGTTTAAGCCAGACTAAATAGCAAGCATCAAAGTACAATTTCAAACCTGGGAAACCCAAATTCCCCAGTTTTTCTCAGCATCTTGAAATAATTAATGTCTATTTCTTGGTGTTTTTCCCTTGCCATATAAACTAAGAAACATCCATTTGCCACTACTTAAATGGAGTGTCAGTTTTAAGTATTGGAATAGGAAAAATCTACTGAGGACACTGTGATTTTTCTCAGTAGGAAAAGAGGACAGGACTTTCCATTTAGTATTTAGCATTTTCCATATAGTATTTAGTAGAAGAGAGAATGGCAGTTAAGCATCTATTGTAATTCATGGTAATCTGCTGAAATGCCCTCTTTTGCAGGATTACTGAAGATACAGTGCCTGCTCCTGTAGGGCATATGTCACAAGGACATGCCATCACCAGTTCTAATTGCTGAGTGTTAGAGGTGACTACTGCAGACTAATCCCCACACTCCAAGTTATCTCAGCACAATTATAGAGTTCTTGTTTACATTGATTATTATCATAAGTAGCAATGTTATGGCTGGTACAATCTAATATGACAGAGCAGTAGCAATCACACACAACTAGTAATATCAATAACACTATATTGCTTTTAATTAGAGGAAAATGGACAAAACAGGAGATTTATATATAATCAATAACCAAATTCTTTTGTATTTATATGTATCAATTAATAGAATATGGTTTCATGGAAAGAGCTGAGCAGGGAATGAACCAGATCACATCCATGAACATCTCCCCAATACTATTTTGCTATGATTCTCCCTCCAAAGTACAGAATTAAAATCTATATAGAACTTCTGTAACGGTATGTGAAAAAGACCTTGAGAAATAGGTGAAGAGATGCTGCCTAAAGCAGCAGTCTCCAAGTTTTGCTTGGTGGCCTGGCTTGCGGGGGGGAGTGGAATTGGGTTGTATGAGTGGCAGGCCAGCATGCTCATGCACATACAGCCTTTACACGAGTAATGGGCCAGCATGCACATGCATGAGTGTCTATCGGCCTGCCACTCACGCAAGTCTAGCTGCACATGTGTCTAGCTGCACACTCCAGCCAGCCATTCACACAGGCCATAGCCCAGTAGTGAGCTGCAGCCCAGGGATTGGGGATCCCTGGCCTAGGGAATAGTCAAATAAGAGACTTTGAAATCACAAATCTCCTGCTACTTCTTTTACAGACTGGAATGTTAGGGATGGTCTTTCTAAGCCTCTTCCATCACCCATTATGCAGCTGTAGGCTACGCCCTCTCTTATCTGATCATTCCTTAGATAGCAACTCTTTGCCCCATTTCTCAAGATCTTTTTCACATCCCATTGCAAACTGACAAACAGCAGCTGTTTTCTCCATAGAATAAACCAGCATCTTGGCCATGGTCATGTTATTTAATAAAAATTAATTAATTAAATTAATTATTAAATTAAGAAATGATACCAGGGGAAAAGAGGGAGAGAAGAAAAGAAAAGAACAAAGGAATCTTGAACACAGTTCTTCAGTTTTCCTCCCATGAGAGACTGTCTGAGGAGTTTGTGCAAAGCAAGAACATAAATGATGATGTGCAGTGAGATTCTTCAAAGGTTCACTTGACAATGAAGAATGTATGTAATAAATGTGCAAATGGAAATCATACTGCTGGTTAGAAATAGGAGTCGGTGATGGATTTATGAGGATTATAGAATTTTTCTGTGATTCCAGGACAGAATGATAGCTAAAGTCATAATCCTTGCAATCTATGACAAACTGCGGGTGTTATCCATAAAGCTCATGTGGCATTTTGCCCATCTTATCCATGCTGCAAGTACAAGTTAATTAATTTTAAAAATAACGATGCATTAGAAGAGAAAGCAATTGAAATTATAATAGAAGCAAGGGAAATATGAAGTTTCATTTTAACTCACCAACAAGTGAGGCTGCTGTTCTAAAGACAGTCTTCACTTAAAATATTCTGGATATCATCTTTCATACCATAGGTTTTAGATTTTGCAAGGTGAATTTCATTTTACAAAGTCATGACAAATAACTTGCAATTGCAACGTTACTTTAGATAACAGATTTGATGAGGTAAATATTCTTCTTCTGTCAAAGTGTTAGATTTTATGACCTAGATTGATCAAATATTGCAAAAGTTATGGTAAGTGTTTATTAAGAACTGCACATATATAGAGACAATATTTTCTGGTTTGTACTACCTCAAGAGTATATTTGCATTCTGCCTTTATTATTTTTACAAATAACTCAAGGCAGCGAATATAACCAACACACCTTCCTCTTCCTATTTTCCCTACAACAACAAACCTGGGAGGTCCATTGGAGAGAGAGAGAGAGAGAGATTAGCTCAAAATAACCCAGCTGACTTTCCTGTATATGTATATCAATAATACAAATATGTACCTTGAACTATAGAGTCTATGTTAATGGATTGCCAGAATAAAATATTTCCAATCTTAATAAAACCTGGGATATGGGCAGCTTTTTAAGAACATTTGAGGAGAAAAAATATTTCTAGAATGTTTTCAAGGTTTGAAGAAAAAAATAATTTATGAATTATAACTTCCAATGTGGAATAAAAAATAGATAGTCCCAATAAGAGAGTATGGATAGTTCTATCTGGAATTAAAACCAGTATTTTGAGAAAGACTTTTAAAATATCTCATTAATGGTAAACAGACTCCTAATGCTTAATCATCCATAATCACAAGGATGACTTACATTTAGAAAGCTTTTAAACAAATGAATAGAGATACCAGTTCCAGAACCAAGCTGTTATTCAACAAAAAAGAGTGAAATTTTCAGCTTCATAGTATATAGTTTTTTTTATTGATATTTTCTAAGAATGTAATTAATCATTCAAAAAAAAGTGAGGACAGAGAATAAGAAAGGCATTTTATGATTTGGTCAAATGCCTTTTTACTCCTGTAGTAAGTACAAACAATAAGGATGCTAAACAAAAGATTGCTATGAACAATAAGAATACTGTGGCAAGTATATTACTAATGTACTATTTTTTATATCAGTTCAAGCTATAAAGTGCCAAAGTCAAAATAAATCTTCAGAATTATTACAACAGTGCTTCAATGGCTAGTGCTAATGCCAAATTAAACATTGCCTCAATTGCTATTACTGGGAAATATTTGATTTGAAACATTTAAAAATCATTTTTATTACCTGAAAGAGTACACTGTGTTCCAGTGGGGTACACTAAACTCTCAGGTTGTAGGATGGGAAAATATGAATTGAATTAGACAGATTCCAGTCATTTAAAAAAAGAGCCCATAGTATTAAAAAAAAATAACAATATTTGGTTGCCACAAACAGATTTAAAGGAACATTCATGGATGTTATTAAATCTTTCCCATTTTTCTCCAAGATAATTTACTGCTATTCAAGATCTATGCCTCTCTTATTTTATTCTAATAAGCCAATCCATTCTGGGAGGTATATTAGGCTGTTATGGTAAGTGGACCAAGTTCTCATACTCAGCTTCATGACTGAGCAATAATCTGAAGCTTTAAGCTTTTTGAGTCCAAATCTAGCAGTGTTACTGGTACATTACATTGATGACTGATTATATAGTTTGGCTAGTTATTCTTCTTGTTTAAGAAGGTTGATGCAAATAACAATTTAAGTTTATACAAATAATACATCATTATTACTGTTCAATGCATCTAGGCACATCTTTTTCTGGAGAATTGTACTCCAATTGAATGTGGTTGTATATTTTGATGATGTGCTCCCAAGAATACACAATCAAAAAACAGTCCATATCTCCAAGAGTTATGAAAATGCATAATAAATTCATCATGCCATCTTAATACATTACTATAGCCACGTATCATTTTGACATTATTGTGGCATTTTAGGAAATAGTTGGGAAAATTCAGTAGCAAAAGGCATTGAACAATAATTAGAATATATTGCTAAAGTGGACTGAATCTAAAGTAGATCAGTTGTACTGAAATTCCTTTGTAATTATTGTGAAATGTTAATCATAATTAATTTAAATCCCCCCTCTCCTTTAGCTTTCTACCTAACCTACAGAACAATTGCAGAAATCACTAAGTATGTTTTGAATACACCACAAAATGGAGTATTGTGAAGCAAATGTAATCCCCAACCATTGACGGAGAGTAATGCAGTGTTGGGCAGAAATTACATCTGTCCTGCAGCATACCATTCAGACTGAGCATAACAATTGATTTCCTTGGGATTGCAAAAGTCACTTCCTGCTAGGGGCTTGGACCAGTTCTGCCCTGGAGATAGTGTCCACCAGTCTCCCTTTTGAAGAAATTGGAGAATACAGAATTTGGGGCTGAGAGAAAATTAAGGGAAAGGAGCGGAATCTGGAGCAGATTGAGAGAAAGCATGTATAACAATGTCCCATGGGTCTGTTGCTAATTGTTATCTCTTCTCTGTATACAGGCTGGCAAAAGATGGTCAAGCAATCCCATGAAGTGTTGTTCCCAGATTTATACATTGATTTCTAACTGGAAGTCACAACAAAGCTAGTGCTTTTGAAACAAGAAAGTTAACATACCATTTTAGACAAATAGGTCTTTTTTTAAAATAACCATTAGAATGCTTTTGGACTGTTCTCACCACTGCCAAAATGGATTGGATACTTAATTCTTGTTTCTGTAGTTGACACTGTCATTTCTTTCAGCCAGTGTGCAGCAAACATGACTATTAAAAGAAGTATGAATAGTCATCTACCTTAGCATTCTGGTTCCTTTAAATCAGAGGGAACAGAAACTACAGAAAACAACAAGAATAGCAATACTTTCTTCCTCCTAAGTTACATATTTTAGTAATTCTGAAGTTTATTTTAAGTACCTTCAAATGGTTTTAGGCATATTAGATTCCTAGAACAAACTGTCCATCTTGCCTAAATGGAAAGTTTCATAACATACAGTAGTGGCAAAGGGAGTTATGGGATAGTTCAAAAAGTGCATCTGGAGTGGAAAGGAGAGAGATGGGGAGTTTTTCCTGTAAATAGAAGAAACAAAAAGGTAATAAATAATGGATAATTAATACAGGATGAAAGGAACAAAGCAAATAACAATGGATCCAGCCAGGGAAATGAGGCAAAAAATCTGGAACACAATGCTAAAATCTCTAGGACACTGAAAGAGTAATAGAACACAGAATCAGGTCATTATTTATTATTTGCTTTCTGAGCTGACCAGAGAGAGCTGAAATGAATCACAACAAGCCCACAACAAGACTAATGCAGTATTTAAAATACCCATTTGTCTGTGGAAAGCCTGGGCAATCATTGAACAGTTTCTTCATTTATGAGAAAATGCCATTTATCCTGTAATAGCCTAGTAGGATGATAAAATTAAAGTGGTACTTCAACAGGGTTCAGAAGAAAAAAAGAATTTTAGAATTATTTTAGTAGTTTGGCAAAAATGTTCAGATATTAATATTATAAATATTTCAAAACTATAGTACTAGCTGCAGATCTCATTTTCCCATTAAAACAATTAAGCTAAGTGATTTTTAAGGCCAACTGAGCTAATATTTGCAATGAACATTTCTCTGTGGATTCTGAATGAAAAATGTTGAATAAGTAAACAAACAAATAGGGATATTGTGAGTAATGCAACCTTCAGAGCTTGTTCTATCTATCATACTGTTCTTCAGTTTTCTTGAAAAGGGATTTATTATTTATTGCATAGCACATTCACATCATATTTTCATAAAAAATACAAGCGATAAAAATATAAAATATAATAAATGTATGTCTAGATTACAGATACAATTATTTGCTTCATTTGTCACAGCCAGGGAAAGAGAAACAAACCATACAGAAATATATGCTTAAATTCTCGAAAGAATTTATATAGAGAGGCCTTTATCCCAAAATGCACCATCACTGAGAATGCAATCAATATATGAAACACTAACTGTATTGCTGAGATATTAATATGGCACTGTTTCTTCAGAAATAGTTGTTTCATCAGAAAATTATTAGTTAATTATGTGTGCATTTTCTAATAAAATAGGGAAGTGTCACTAGTACAAGTAAACTTCGACTACTTAGGTTTAGTGATTTAATTAACTTGATGGATCCTCAAAAAGCTACTTGCAACCCAATTTCCCAGTTAAGACCACTGCAGTGCTCCTGCAGTCATATGAACACAGATGTGCCCATCCTTATGACTGATTGCAAGCACCGCTCCTCACCTATCTCACGCCCATCCCACCCTGCTAGACCCCTGCAGGACTTATGCCCTCTTTCTACTCTGCTGGGTCCCACATCCTCTTCCCTAATCCCTGTCACCAGTCTATCACTTACCTTTTATAGTAGTTCTCCTTCTGGAAGCAGCAGCGGCACTCTCAGCTTTCTTAAACAGTGGAGACCGCACAGCTTAATTCCTCTCCACTCCTCGGTCTTTCTGCAGGCCACCTGGTTCTATCCAAGAACCAAATAGCATTTCTGAGTGGCCCCAATTCATTGTAGCTGTTCCCAAATTGGTGCCTGCTTCCAGAATGGAGTCACCATGGGGAGGGAAGCCTGCAGGCACACTGAGGAGTGGAAAGCAGATCACAGGTTGCTTCAGGCAGTAGGGAAAGTTTGGGAGACCCAGAGCAAATCATGTGTGAGTTGGGGAGGTGCTGCCATGTGAGTTGGGCCTCTCAAGGTCTCCTCCACCTCTGAGGCACCCCATGTTTCAGTTAACAACTTGCATGGCCACTCAACAACATCACATGCCGTCTTGTTTAACAATCATCACAACTTGGAACCGTAGTAGGTAGGCATTGTTATGGCTATAAGTTAAGCACTACCTGTAGAATGTTTTCCCATTACTTTCATAATTATTTTTCATTCAGAATTCATTGGAATTTTGATTGACTGATTGATTACAATGCTGTCTTTATAAATACTTTGAATATAATTCTGTTAGAAAAAATGCAAATAATTTATTTCTTTTCTTACTCTTTTATAAGATAATTTTGAATTGTATATATGTATTGGGTTTTAGTATCTATGACTTAATACTTTTAGAAATTGCTATTATTGTTTTCATTAATTTTTAAAATTAATATCAATGATCATGTGGGCAATTATTTTAGAAACCTTGAGGAGTTCGTTTTGCTTTGATATTACATGCATATCTTCAAATTAATTAAATAAAATGGTTACAAATGGAGATATAAATAACATGTAAGCACAATATTGTTTATTGTAAGAGCTTTTTAATCATATTTCAAAGAATAAAAATTCCACAGAATGAAGAGATACTTCTTTATCACGCAAGGCTTTTACCAAATGAAAGGAAATCCCACCAATCTATCTGTTTAAAACTTTGATTTTATAGCCTTTAAATCATCTGTCCTATCCATTTTTCTGTTTAAAAAACCCCCAACAATGTTCAGTTGATCTGTATAGTTAAGTTTAGACATCTTCATTTGCTAAAAACCTAACTAGAAAAATATTTTGTTTTCCCCCAGAAAGTTCCCAAGCCAAACTCAACCAGAATTCCACATCAGATGCAAACCTCATGAAATATAGGACAATCAGCCAGATTCCACAGTTCACCCTCAACTTTGTGGAATTCAACCTCGAGAAGCATCGCTCAGGCTCTACCACAGAGATTGAGATAATCGCCCCGCACAAAGTAACAGAACGCACCCAGAATGTAACTGAAAAAGTCACTCAGGTATGTGGCTTCTGAGAGGTAGCATGAAGATGAATCACTAATAGGGTGGAGGAAGGCAAATTCAGCTGAAAGAAAATACACACATAAATAATCCAAACATAGATGTACAGCAGTACATTTTAAATTGCTTTGGATACAATACAAGTATGCCCCAGAAGCATTTTCCCCTTATGTATTCATGACATTGTTATTATCTCACTCCCATCCCAGATCAGATTTTTGTTATGGATATGATTTAGCATAGTTCTTAAGGATGATAATGTAGTTAGGCGTTACGTATGGGTGATGACCCAGGGTGGGATACAAAATAAACACAGTCGCAAAAAACAGGTGAAACCCCTTTTATTCCTTCACTTTGCTTTCAAGCTCCAAATATCCTTGACTGGAGACAAAAAAACTTGTGCACAAGCAGCTACAAGAAGGAGGAAATGCCATTTAAATTATAAAGAGTAAAAAACAACACAATCCAGGCAAGATAAGGGCTTGAAGACGTCCACAGATATCAGAACACACACTGGGAAGGATGCCAAACTCAGAGAGGAACAATAAACTAGAGATATTTCCATGTTTTGCTTCCAGCACTGGCTCATATGCATGTCTGTCCTCTTATCCAGTTGTCACAGCTGCAGCCCATGAAGAGGATCAAAGCCTTCTCCTCTTTCCTTCTCCTCTCTCGTGGACCATGTCTTTCCCTTATCCTCTCCTCCCTGCATGCCCTAGGATGGAAAGGGGATGGCCCTGGATCCTCCTCTGACTGCCTAGCTGGCCTCTGCCCTTCCCCAGCCTCCTCCACAACCTCCAGAGCCATACTTCCACTCCCTGTCATCTGTTCCACCTCTCCCTCAGTCTCCCCCAGGAGCATGACAGTGTGTATGTGTGTGTGTGTGTGTGTGTGTGTTGATAGATAGATAGATAGATAGATAGATAGATAGATAGATAGATAGATAGATAGATAGATAGATAGATAGACAGATAGACAACATGCAAAGAAAAAAATGTGAAAAACAAAAAAGAGGGATAACTAAAGGAATTAAATTATTTCCAATTGTCTTTTCAACAAATTCAAACCTACCATTTCCCCTCTCTCTTAACTATTCCAGAGATCTATTCAGTCCCCTTTGTAATCCTCATCTTTTTCAATAATTAAATCCATAAATCATCGTTTCACTTTTTTTTCTTTTAGTAATAAATCCATAAATGTTTTCAGAAAAGCACTTTAATGTTTTCTCCTTGACCAAACAGGATCAGTTTTGCCATTTTTACTAGTTATAATGTTTTCACAATTCATTCCTCTATGTGAGAATTTCTATAATCTTCCATTGCTGCAGAAAGGGTAATCTAAATTATAGCTTTATGACCAATGCTGTATTGTGGACATTGGTTGGTTTTCTTTTGCTTCAACTTAACATGGAGCTCGTTCATAAAACAATTTGTCCTTTGTTGCACAACCACCTATGTCACATCTTTGCTATTACAATTGAACTCTTCTATCTTACATTGAAGTTAGTCCTTGACTTACTAAGTAGTAGCAATTGTTATGCAAGGCACCCATGTTAATGATGTATTATGTAAAAATGAATTTTCTTCAGCTGGGTTGAATCTCTGCCTTTGGTTTCTGGTAAATTCATAATAAAAAAATGTATAAATTATTTCACCGTAATAACAAATATTGGATGTACTGCTTCACAAAAGACAGACTGATTCTGATCTAGCCTATATTGGGCTTTGGATCTAGGGTGAATGTTATATCTGTGATTAAAACTGAGGAAAGAGGCCTGAAGGATTCTCCAAAATTACTACTAATATTCCTATCCTCCATATCTCTATAATATGTTTCTAAGTAGAATTTAATGGGCATAAGCCATCAATATGGACTTGCTACTACATTTCATTAGAAACAGTCCCAGGATAATCCAATTGGGGGGAAAGATTCCCACTATGTGAGCAATCACCTTTGCTCTGCTCTCTGCAGTTCCTTGACCTTTTGTGTTGAGACTGAGTGGTAATTCCATGACTTCATCTTCAGTGAGCAACAGTAGACATATCTGCTGTTTGCTGTTTTGCCCTACACCCTTTTCCTGCTCACAGGCAATCAATCTGATGGTGCTGGATCTGGCTACTTGTCATCTGTCAGCACTTCTGAGCTGGCTGTGGCACTGGCTACTTGTCATTGGTCCCTTCCTCTAACTCTGAATTCATTATGATATTATGCAAAGATGTAGAGGCAAAAAGAAGAGGACAACCAGTAGCAAGATGATGGGTACATTTAGCAGCCCCAAAGGACTAGGATGGGGAAAGGACTAGGATGGGGAAAGATAATCATGGAGAAAATATATTGATATGATCACTGCAGGTTAATATAGGTTTAATGGCATTTCATCATCATCAATTTTCTTGTGCATTGGTGTTGATTTCAGTATCACAATATGCCATAATGCCATTTCTGAGTAAGTACAAAATAAATGTAAAGGGAAACCACTACAAAAGTTAACAGGAGCATTTCTGACTGACATCCGCCTCCCATATCTTTCTACACAGAATCATCTTTCCATAGCTAGCATGCTCCAGTGATAGCACTTGCACATCCATAAAAAAACCGGATTCCTCCTACAAGAGCTAGATAGTCAGCCACTTGTTTTGTAGCCGTTGTTTTAATACTACTACTTTCTCACTAAATCAGAGACTAATAGTTGTCCCTTGTTGTAGTATTTGTTATGCCAGTTGTGGTTTAAAAGCATTATAACTGTCTCAGTAACATTGCTACATACCCCTTTTGCCTTGAACTACCCTGAGTATTGGCCAGATAGAATCTACCAAGAGTAGATCACTTTCTCTTCTTCTAGATGAATAGCCTGCAAGCAGATCATTCTTTTGTATTCATATATTAATACCCTCACCCTTCTGCAAAGTACAAAGCAGATGACAGTATTGTCACTGACAAGCCTACTAAACAGTATGGCATTATAGTGCCTTTTTTTTTTCAAATTGCTATCTCAAAACATTTGCTGAATCATATTATTTAGATTAGATAAATTCACAGAAGACATTTATCAGCGAATATTTGCCCCAGTAAAAAAAAGCATCATAAAGATCTGTATTCCCTTCACCCTTTATTTCAGAGTTTAGGCATTTTCAATGTGCTTTGAGGCAAGAGATGTTATAAATCAACTAATAAAAATAAATGGGAAAAAATAAAGATATTTCACAAATTCACTAATCCTACACTTAAAAATAAAGGGGGCGGGGGAAGAAAGAGAAAAAGAGAGGGCGGGTAAAAGAGGCAGTATCAAATGTAGAGAGTTTGCATTCCCTTTTATTGTTGTTCCAAATGCAGTATATTGAGAAAGAGAATTTTAGAAACATATGGTATTTCAGGTTAGACCTGTTTTTACACTGAAGATGCTTAAAACGTGCTTTAGTGTAAATAGTCAAATACTCTTGGGAAGGTTTTTAAGCTGTTTAGTTTTGAATAAACTTTCATGATTTCCTGTTCACTATCACAATTGAACTTGGCAATTTAGTGTGGAATTAGAGGGATTTTGTTGAGACCTCAAGATGCACTGAGCAGACATGGAGTTTTTAAGCCTATTTGTACAAAAACAAATCCAGAAAAGTAATGTAGACCAACCTTTACAGTATTTGCTGTGCCCCTGAGGTGAACTGTATTCTTCTCCTGTGTCTTACAAAAGCCATGAAAAACATAAAACTTCTTTGCAAGCAATTTACTTGCAACAGTTGCAAAAAGGCTAGAGATTATCAATCACTGGTCCATCTATGCAACAATAAAGGAGAAGGAAATGACAAGGTTCCTTCACTCTAAGCACAGTGATTTTCACTGGAAACGGGATAATCCTATTGATTTTGCTATACACAGAACTGGGATACCTGGTTTCAAAATTACCCAACTGGGATATTATGAGATGTTATGCATGGTTTTTTCCATTTAGAGTAAATCCTCAGAGATTCTTCTTTTTAATGGAAATGAGATACAAACATGAGTTTCGTCACTAGATTCTGGAACGGCAGTTGTCCTCTCATCTCTAATAGAAGCAAAGCTTTTTTCCTGATATGTCCTGATATCTTACCTCTGCCAATTCTTGTGGGTGTGTTTTGCATCTATATCAGGGCTCCTCAAACTACAGCCCGCGGGTTGGATATAGCCCGCCGAAGCCATTAATTCAGTTTGTGCAGGATCACGAGGCTGCCCTGCCCACATTGCTGTGCCCATCCACCGGCTCCCATCCTTTGGCTGAACGCAGGACTTACCTTCACTGGAAGGTAAGGCCAACTTTTTGGCTAGCAGAGTGTTTCTGGAGTTGGGCGAGGCCCAAAATGGGCCATGCAGATGCCCCAGGAAGCCTCCGCCCCCTCCCCATTTTTGGCCAGCAGAGTGCTTCTGGAAGTGGGGGAGGCCCAAAACAGGCCCTGTGGGTGGCCTCCAGGGGCCTTTGCATTGCCGGCAAAGTGCTGCAGGAGGACTGGATTGGAGGAGGAACGCCTCCTGCTCAGCCACCCACCAGCCAGACCAGTCTTCAAGTTTCAAGTGACAAGAGATGTGTTACTTTTGGGTAGACCACAGGATTCTCCGCCTCCCCATCAGCCAGGTGGTCTTTGATGTGTGCCACTCATCAGCCTCCTGGATGTCAGATTTCCACCACCCAGCACCAGTTCCGTGGTTCCTTCCCTCCCCCCCAGGGGACAGAGAAAGAGAAAGAGGGAGAAGGAGAGAGAGAGATAGAGGAAGAGAGTGAGTCAAGAGACACACACATTCAAAGAGTGGGGGGGAGAGGGAGAGAGAGAAAGAGACTTGTTGATTGTAAACTCCTTGGGGCTGAGAAAAATTGCTGCAAAACTGAGTTTTTTGAAGTGGACCTAAACAATTTAAAAACTGATCTAGTAAAAAGAAAAGTCAACTAAAAGAGCAACATGCAAACAAAAGCAAATAAAACACGCCCAGGAGCAAAACAAAGTAAAGTTTAATTTGTGTGTATTGTTTAATGGACTACTAAATTGGCCACGTCCACCCAGTCACATGACCACCTAGCCACACACACCCAGCCAGTCCAGCCCCCACAACAGTCTGAGGGGCCATGAATTGCCCCCCTATTTAAAAAGTTTGAGGACCCCTGATCTATATATCCATTAAGAATAAGTAGATTTCCTGAATACAGTTGGTGGGTATTGGCTATTTGCCACTTACAAAATTAATCTTTCTGAAAACTGCTTATAGTTTAAAACATGGTAAGTATTCATTATATTTTGTATGAGGGTGTGTATATATCAAACATTCTGCACATGAATGAATGAATGAATGATCTTTTCATATTATCTCCAATTTGATAAATCTCTTTGCTTACCCCAACCTTGTCAAAAAGAAGCAAGACTTCACTTTCAGAGTTGCTTTTGCCTTCCTGAGCAAGAGATATAATTGTGCATTCTATTAGCATCAAATGGAACACAGAAGTGGACTATTCTTATCTTCTTGAATATTTTACATATATTTCCTCTACTTTCCACATATTTCCTAATATATCTTATGTTAAATTAACAACAATGACTGGGCTGATTGGGAATGATGAGAGTTGATATAAAATATTTGGAAAGGCTTCAGATTTGGTGATAATGATGAATTGAGAAAAATGATGGCAATTTGCAAAATAATATTAGTTTGGAATTTTGGTATGTTTCTTCTTTATCAGGAAAACGGGTGGCTTTCTCTCCCTCAAAAGAGAGTAAGCAAGAAGATCAAAGAATGTTCACCCTACAAAGTTAAGAGGGGTGATAAATGAAGTGATAAACTAAACATAACCATTGCAAAAAATTCTCTAATATCCCTTTTTATCATTTCACTAAATATAGTTAATAAGATTCTCTGAAGATATATTTGTCTCAATTACAAGCAGGTTCTAGATGATGGGTACATGTACATTGGTACATTCGTTGGTACTACCATCTTAGTACCTCACACAGCAGTTTTTATCCTCTTTATCCAAAATGTGGATTTTGCTGTCTTCAAAAGAGTGACCTTTGTCTTTCAAATGCAGATGAGTCACTGAATCTTATCCAACTGGGTTGGTTGCTCTCCTCTGTTATGTCATGCACTTGTTAAGTGGTTGTTTTGTTTCACCAATGTACAGATCAGCACGTCTCATTGTATTATATTTCATATATCACATCACACTCCATTTATGTCTGGGTGTTTTATTCTTTGGGCAAACAAGCTTCTAGCGTATTCTTGGGTTTAAAATGTACATGTAGGTTGCATTGGTGAAAATTCTCCTGAGCTTTTAAGTTATTCCTTCAATGTATGGAATGACAATGTTGCTAAGTTTGTTGTTCTATTCTTTGTCTGTAATGGAGGAGCTCCTGCTGGATCTTTTTCTGGATTTGATGAAGGCACAGTTAGGATAACCACAAGTTCTGAGTAATTCCTTGATGTGTTTTAATTCTTGTTATTTTCCTTTTTTACTGATAGGCAAACTTTCAGGGGGTGTAGGGTTCTGATCACTCTCATGTTGTGATCCCGAGGGTGGTGAAAATCAAAATGTAAACCTATCCTTACATCCAGTCTCAACTGTCAGTACCTATCCTTCCATTCCCCCTCCCCCATCACAACTAATGAAGCTTCTTGGATAAGAAGCAAAATGTTTTGTTGTTCCTCAAAAAGAAAAAAAATCAGTCCAGTCGCTTTTTGAAAAAGCAGCTTTGAGACTTTAATCTGGATGGCTGAGAATTTCCACAGAGACACTTCCTCTTAGCTTACCTTATAGAGCCTTTAGAGATTTGTTCCATATTATTGGCAATATTGATTCCCTACGGACTCCACCCAATGTCTTTTCTTCTGTTTGTTCATGTGGGAGTCTGATTAAGATGTTCTGGGGTTCCATTTCAGCTACCTCTTTTCTTATCTAAAATAATTATTATTTCATTTCATATTTTTAAATTAATGTTCTGCCCCACAGAAACATATTTTAAGAATTAAATAATATAATACTGCAATACAATCTCCAAACCAATAAATAATATTTTTATGAATCTCAGGTTCTTCCTTACTATTAAAATGACATGCAGATATTTTTCTATTATTTTCTATTAATCTGAAACAAAGCATATAAATTGTATCTTTATGCAAATATATTTTTTTCGAATAGACCATTATAGCTGTTTTATTTCAATGTCACATATACATGTAGTCCTGGATATAGTAGTTCTGAAACTGCATGTTGTTGTTTTTTCTCTGATAGGTTCTATCACTGGGAGCAGATGTTCTCCCAGAGTATAAGTTGCAGGCTCCACGCATCCACCGATGGACCATTCTGCACTATAGCCCCTTCAAAGCAGTATGGGACTGGCTTATCCTACTGCTGGTCATCTACACAGCTGTCTTCACTCCCTACTCAGCTGCCTTCTTGCTCAATGAAGACCAGGAGGAGAAGCAGACAGACTGCAGCTATACCTGTGACCCCCTCTATATAATTGACCTCATTGTGGACATCATGTTTATAATTGACATTGTCATTAACTTCCGCACTACTTATGTCAACATGAATGATGAAGTAGTCAGCCACCCAGGGAAGATTGCTATCCATTATTTCAAAGGCTGGTTTCTCATTGACATGGTTGCTGCCATCCCCTTTGATTTACTCATCTTCCGCTCTGGATCTGATGAGGTGAGATATACATTATCTTACATACTGAAGATATATTTGACAGCATGTGATATATGTCAATTGTCAGGTGAACATACCAGGTATGTCATAGATTTTTAGAAGGTTGAAGAAAACTTTCAGAGGAGGATATGTCAGGAATCATTTTGCTTATAGAACCTTGTACTGTCAACACTTCTTTAAATTTCAGCTTGTACCACAGATGTGTTAATCATGTATTTTTTTCTAAGTGGTGCTAATCAGGCTATGTGAGATGTTCTGAGCTTCTCAAACACCAGTTATTGCTATAATGCCAAATACAGAACTGATAATGCATCAATACCTAGATGACTCTGGATAAGATGAACAAGGTTTGTAGGCATTGTTGGGATTTCTGGATATTTTAAATCAGGGCTGTCAAACTTGCATCATCATGGCGGCATCATGTGACTTATTGCAACTTTTTTATTCTTTGCTAAACCAGGTGGGGCAGGGCCTGCACATGACATCCGCAGGCCATGAATTTGACACCCCTGTTTTAAATAAATCTAGAAAGAAATTTACAGCTTATTTGGGGGCAGATATTTTTCTGGAGTTAAAAATCTTAGAAAATTCTGACCTTAAGGAATTGCTATTAGAGAATAATAGTAACATTTCATAAAATCACAAAGGTGTCATAAAATGCAAAAGCGTAAATTATTCATAGATAGATTATGCACTGTATTTTGTGACATTATGTTGAGAGTAACTATCTAGAAAATATTTCCTCTTTAGGCTTTTTCCTTCTTTCTTAAAAAAATGCATTTGAAAGGCAAGTATGATATTCTCATGCATATTTTAGGTTGATTCAGCATGTGCCTATTAAAGATGGAATTAAGATCCAGAAGTCCTGCCACTAATTCATTGTTTGTTCTTTGCTTTCTGCACACTTTCTTTCTTTTTCCTCTCTGTAGACAACAACTCTGATAGGGCTTCTAAAGACTGCACGACTCTTACGCTTAGTGAGAGTAGCCCGCAAGTTGGACCGCTATTCAGAATATGGGGCTGCTGTACTCTTTCTGCTCATGTGTACATTTGCTCTCATTGCCCATTGGTTAGCCTGCATTTGGTATGCCATTGGCAATGTGGAACGGCCATATATGAAGCATAAGATTGGATGGCTGGACAACCTCAGTGACCAGATTGGCAAACCCTACAATAGCAGTGACCTCTCGTCTGGCCCTTCCATCAAAGATAAATATGTGACTGCCCTCTACTTCACATTCAGTAGCCTTACCAGTGTGGGCTTTGGCAATGTCTCACCCAATACCAACTCTGAGAAGATTTTTTCCATCTGTGTCATGCTAATTGGCTGTAAGTATTTCTGAACCTTCCCTGTAAATTTAATTGTATCCCCCTCTCAGCAATAGCAACATTTCATTTTTCTTTTAAACATTTCTGAGATTTCCTGGCATGAATCCAAAGCCTGCTCTTCCTTTGAGGTACAGTGTTGGTGATATCCACAGGGGCAGATAGCTGAATCACCATAAATAGCTTGAAGGAATCAACATAAGAGGAACCAGCTACATCTAGGCTGTTATCAGTTCTCAACTACTTCAAAGGAAGGTGGGAAAGAATCCACACAGTAGCATATAATGATTTTGAGCACATAAGTTAGAATCCACATTTATTCACGCTCTCTGCATCAAGCATGTGGATTTTCCCAAATACAGATTTTTTTTCAATACATTCTAAACCTCAGGTCACTTGCCCATTGCATATGCTGCTACACTTAACAGAAGTAGCACAAAATATCTCAGTTCCACTTATAGTAACGTTCTTTTTCTTCTCAGGCAATGTTGCACACTTGAATTTTTGTTTTGTTTTTGATGGTGATGATGTAATTATTTTTGTTGTTAAAACTTTTTAGCAAGATCAGGTCAATGGTTACCTGAGAATTCCTCCTTGACTTTGGCCTGGAAACTTTCCCCTTGGAATTTACTGTGGGAGTAAACTCCCTGTAGTGGACATTCTCTGTGTAGGAATGTGGGTGGGTGGGTGGGTGTGTTTTCCTCTGTGTCTAACGGATAACAATTGTGCAGTCTCCTGTACATATTGTCATATCTTTTCCACATAATACATCACAACTATCTTTGGAAGCTAGTATTTCAAGCCACTATATCAGGTATTTTTTATACTCAACTGTCAAAATAACAAAATATTTATTATGCCTCCATTCTGAATGCTTCATTATTATATTGTTGAAGGATGGCTCAGTCTATCATATCACTGATGGATGTGTCCTTCCCTTCATGTCTAGTAGTTGTATCTCCTACCTAATCTAGACTAAAACAGGTTCTGCTGGTAAACTGGCATTGAGCAAATATGTAACTGTCAACCATTCAAACTTGGAAACCAAAGATACCAAAGCTAATAATACTTTTATTATAAAGTTTAGTACAAAATCTTGCTGTTCTGAATGTACTTTCTCCCTCCCTTTATTTTCATGAGAACTTGGAAGATATATGTCTGATATGCTCTTTTAAATTTCATTTCTGCCCTGGACTCGGATTTAATTTATCTGACCTTTGTCTTGGTTGTGGCTCTTCTTCTTGTTTCTCAAGGTTTCTTCTGCTCATTACATTAATGGCCCTGAGATTCAAGAAATGAAGTGTAAGTACTCCATCAGTCATGCTGTGGACTAGGAAAACCATAAGAAACATTGACCAAAATGATATACAGTCCTCAGGTTTCAGTCTCAAATCTCAGTCTCAGATTTGAGTTATTCTACTTGGTTCTGCTAGGGATCTAACTCTCTTTTCAACTTTTGAGGACATTTGCCATTAACTGGAACATTGCTAAGACCCTTGGCTTCATAGTTAAAGATCAGTTTTCAACAATTAGTAGTCTTAGCATGCAGTTCTACACAGACTCAATTTTATATGGCTGCTTAGTACAAATAACTAAAGGATTTTGACTTTGGTCTTCAGATTCACCCTCTTGGGTTTTCTTGCAAGAACCAATATCTCTCCCCTTCAATACCAGTTGTCATACCCCCAGGATTTTAATTATTGTAGTTCAAACCTTACAGCTAGCATCTCAGATCTTCCACTTTGGGACTGAGCATGTATTGAATGCCCAATTTCCAACACAAAAAACTTTAGCCAATCCAGGTAATTAACTAAACTTCTATCTCAAGTACCCAAAGGACAAGGGACTATACCTACCTGGAAAAAGATAGTACTCTCATATTGCCATCTGAAGAAATATTAAAAAGATGTCTTATTCCTTTAGCTCATAACTCAAACACTGAAACCAACATAACACTTCCCCTGTTATTTTATTAACCAAAAGAGAACATCCTTTTCTGATTATTAGTGATTTTATTTGATCTTGAGACATGTATGGTGGCACTAGTATATATCTTTTATTCCTTCAGGAAAAACAATCCCTGGCAATGCTGATGAATGCACCTTTTTCATACTTCCATCAAGCTGCAGTATATATCTGCAAATACTTGTAATTCATGATGAGCAGGATACCTTATCAGTTCCAATTATGCCTTCTTGGTTTTCTTTAGTTCTGTGGATATTTATTACATACTTTGGCACCTATAGTGTCTTTCCATTACTGTAAGGCATAGTAAATAACCTGGATGTCAGCTGGTTTGTGACATTCACATATCTGAACCAGCAAGATCCAGCTTCTCAATTTTATCCTTTCTTCAAATATGGGTAACTTGTGAGAAAAGTCATAATCTCATTTTAGGATGCTTAACTTTATAGAGGCAAGATATGATTTCCACAAGGAAAGACTCTTCTACCATATGATAGGCAAAGGGACTATAAAACTGGCTTCTTGAAATATTTTCGGACATATGTTATCAGCTACAGGTTATGCCCTTTGCCATATAGAAAACAAAATCTCTGCTCTTAGATGTATCCAGACATTATTATCTAACATTAATCATTCCTGTTCTCAGATCACTATTTTAGATGCAGTGAAGGTGTCCTTTCTATGGTATAGCAAAATACTTAAATCTAGGATAGGACAGCCATTTTCTTCTATAATAATAAGTGACATCTTGCTAAAAACTGGCCTCACAAAGCAACTGCATTGTCCAGCATTCACCAACAAAAAAATCCTACTAGTCCTCCAAAATCATGAATTCATCCAATTATCATTCATCCATGAAAACATAAAGGTTTCAAGACAGAAATCTAAAAGCAAATCAAGTCAGATGTTTAGGAAAGAGTCTATACTCTAGAGGTTACAGGTTTTTAAAGCAGGATTTCTATGAGGCCATCATAGGATAGTATTGTTTCAGTTATCTTTATGAGTTCATGATGCTCTTTAAATTCCAGAATTTCTAACCCCTCCCCCCTCCCATTCTTTCTCTCTTACACCTATGCCCACACCCACACAAACAAACAAACAAAGTCAGCTGGCCCTGATCAGGTCTGGTTTCTTCTAGAAGCCTGAGTAGCCCTGCTAGGTCCAGCTGGCTCTCAGTGTAACCCAATACTTCTACTCCTCTTTGTTTTAATTTTCCCCTCCACAAATGTGGGTGATCATGAAAGTTTGATGAGGAAGCTTGTGGACTAGAATAGTGACTTCTAGGGCAGGATGAAAACCATGAGATTACTTCTGCTTTTTATAATGCCTTATCCTCTTCCTCATTTGAGCAAAACTATGACCGTCTATGGAGATTCTCAGTCATCCATGTCAGGTTGTCCCAAAAGTGCTTTTTCAGGAGGCAACTGGTCGTTCTTGTTTACTCTTTGAAGATGTTTCACTTTTCATCCAAGAAGCTTCTTCAGTTCTGACTATATGGTAGGGAATGGAAAGATTTATATTCCTTGCAGACACATGGTTATTTGCATTAGAGAGTTGTTGAGGTCACTTAGAGAGTCATTGAGGCCCAACAGCTGGTGCCTGTCTTCAATAGGGAAGGGACTCTGGGCAGAAAACATCTCGCAGCCAAAAAGGTCCTCACCTATTGACCCTGAAGACACAGACAAACCTTTAAGTGGCCTCAATGACTCTCTAAAAAGAATGCAAATGACCAGCTGTCAGCAAGAAGTGTAATATATTCCATTCACCCACCATCCAGTCAGAGCTGAAGAAAGCTTCTTGAATGAGAAGTGAAACATTTTCAAAGAAAAAACAAGAAAGTCCAGTTGCCTTCTGAGAAAGCACCTTTGGGACTAGTCATGACAGCTATATAAACAATTTGAACTATTCATAATGTTCAAAATGACCAAATATTTGAGGACTTTCTTCATTATCAAGATAGTAAGGTTGCCATGGAGAATTTTAAATTTCAACCAAACTCAGAGAGCACCAAGAATTTCAACTGTCATGTAGAATCTCCAATAAATAACTTAATTTCTCCATCTTACTTGGCTTGGCTGAGAATGACACTAAAAACTGGGAAATTATGCATGAGTTCTGCCTTAGCCATGAAAGCCACCAGGGTGACCTTGGGCCAGTCACTCTCAATGGAACTCATCTTATTTCCCATAACTGTGGGAAAAATAGGAGGAGGAATGTGTGTTGGATATGTTCAGTGCCTTGAGTTGAAGCAGGATACAAAATAAACAAACAATAAACATTTCCAGCAAATAAACAGATCCAGCCTTGCAGATCTTTTCAGTCATCCTCAATGTTCTTGCTATGAATATTAGACTCAGGCAATCCATCCTAAAACACTTTTTATTTACTAAACAATTATTAAACAAATGAACATTTTCATAGATGGCACAGAATTGATCATTTCACGTCCAGTGTCCAATATCCTCAAATATATTTTGAGGTGGGGTAGTCTGTACAAGATACATTTGTTTTTAGACTGGAATCTCTTCGGTCTCTTTTCACTGATTCTTCTACTAATGAAAGCCATTTAAGAGAGTACATTGCTAATCCTATCCTTATTGTGCTACTGTAGAATAAAAGCATGAATAGCACCACTTTTCTCAGCCAAAATGATGTACTATAGGTTGACTTTTCACCTCTCCTAAAGGATAATCTATTCTTGATTAATTTTTATTTTAAGGTTATTTGGCAATTTCAGCAATGCCAGCAATATCAGAGTTGAAAATACGTTAACACTCATCAGCATAGTGGAATACAAAATCAGCATTTGTTGGTTTCTTCATCAATTTCAAAGCCTCTTATTATCCACATTGAACCCCTGGCTGCTTTGAACTCTTTGCTACTTGCCAAAGCAAATACATTTTACAAACCATGTCCAATATCCTTTTATGAGCAAGAATATTTCTCAACAAAAAAAAAAAATGTCTCTCTATTGCTGTCAGTAGATGCGGTTCCCAAAATTTTGGAAAACATATGGTCCCAGAAATTTTTGTACTATTTTGTAGGAGGAAAGATTTTCTGATATATGAACATGAGATCTGTCATAGACAGAAATCATATAAATGAAACAGTAAATGTATTTCAAGCACGTATTTTGATTCAGTTTGATAAGTGAAATCTTGCTGGAATTCTTCCTGCTTTGACCCAGGCTAATTTTTTCTCAGTGATTTAAAGCATCTTCTAGACACATCCAAGTGTTTTTGTGCTGATATAAGAGTAACAAAGAGGGACTTTATATCACCTCAGTGATAGCTGGAGGACACTGAAAGAGTCTATATGTTATGAGGGAGGAAATAGTATGAAGTATACAATTCCCATACATATTAATATACTGTATTTCATATCAAATCCATTTGAAATCGTTCAATCTGTCTCTCATGCACATATCCACAAAGGTATACATACTAACACACACTGTAACTACCTACAAATGTAACACACACACACACACACACACACAGAGACACAGGGAGGGAGGGGGAGAGAGAGAGAGAGATTTCATTTGTTCCTACTGCAATACAGAAGTACAGCGGGACTGTTATACAAATGTCAATATATTAAAACTGTCAGTAAAACTGTGTTTATAGCTGTCGTGCCTTTATGCGGGCTGCTGTGTGCATACTTAGTATTTAATTCTCTATTTCTTTTAATGCCTGCTTTAAGAAAATGCCTGTACCTTGCTTTTTATCTTCACAGAAGAATCATATCCTAACCAGTCAGATAATTTTGTTCTTTTAAGAACTTCTTAAATTGCTTATGTGTCTGCATTGGCATGTCCTGCTACATATTTTACAAAACTTAGGATGAACCCCATAGCTTGCACAAAACATTGAGGAAATTAAGGGAGTCTTTAGGCAATTATTATAATGATAAAGCTGTGTTTAAGTAGTATGCAGCTATGATAAAAGAATCAATTAAAAGGGGAGTTCTGCTCCCTCCAACTACCATCAAACCATCAAACTACCATCAAACAGACCAGTGGTTCCCAGAGTGGGTGGTACCACCCCTGGGGGGCGGTGGGATGCCTTAGGGCGGCACTGAGAGGCAAGGGGGCTGGCAGGGGGCGCAAAGAGGTGGCAGGGGGACACAATTCAGGGGTGGGAAAAAATCCTGCCACTGCCGCATTCAAGGCAAGGCCCTGCAGGATCATCCCATTGACTTGCATGCTCTGATGCAAGGAGCTCCTCCCCGAACACAGCAATAAACATCCCACCGCTGCGGGCACTGCCCAGAAGGCAGCGTTGGGAAAGGAGAGCAAAGCCACTCCTTTTCAAACATCCCACCGCTGCCGCGTTCCACCCCATTGAGCCCCTTGCACAGGAGGCACCTGCCCAAGCAAGTCCGAACGGAGGGGTGCACGAAGTCAATGGGGTGAGCCTGAGAGAGGGAAAGAAAGAGGAAAGAGAGAGAGAGAAAGAGAGAAGGAAGAAGAGGAAGAGAAAAGGGAAAGAAAGAAAAAGGGGCAAAGAAAAATGGGGGATGGAAGGAAGGGACAGAAAGAAAAAGAAATAAAGAAGAAGGGAGGGAGGGAGAAGAAAGATAATGAGATATCTATTCCAGTCCAATCACCTGCTTCAGCAGAGTTAGAAGGGAGTGTGTGTATGTGTGTGTGTGTGTTTTCCTTGTAATTTACCAATACAGTTTGGTTTTGCCTTCTTCAGAATTGGCACTGTAATACATTGGGGAAAAGTAATTTTTTAGGGTGGAGATCTTGTCCAATGGATCCTGTTTAAAGCCTCAACAAAATGTGAGAGCTTCCTGATAGTCTTGGCCTTGTTTCGTCCACAAAACCTCTAATTAATAGAAGCCAAAGATGTTTCAATGTGCTGGCGAAGATGCTGGCAAAGATGTCTCAGTGTGGAAAAGGGCCTCTAAACTAGGCCTCCTTTCAGTCTGATGAATCGGGTCTCTCCTTTCTCTCTCTTCCTCCCCCCTCCATGCCCCCCTTTTTTTCTCCCTTTTTCTTTCTTTCCCTTTTCTCTTTCCTTTCTTTCTCCTTTCTTTCTCTCTTTTATCTCTCGCTCTTTCCCTCTCCCAGGCTCACCCCATTGATTTGGTGAACCGCTCTGCTCGGACTTGCTTGGGCAGGTCCCTTCAGTGCAGTGGGAGCAATGGGGTGGACCTGCAGGGCCGGCACTTAGAACACAGCAGTACTGGCATGTTTGAAAAGTAGAGCAAAGCCAGAGGTCGGTAATTTTTGCTGCAAAGAATCACAAAAGCTTCTGGGTTGTGCACAAGAAGGGACACACATGTCAATGCAATTCAGCAACATAAAATAAAGAAATACAAATAAAACAAATCAACAAGAATTGGCAAAGCATCTCTGATTAGATTTTATTCACTACTAGAATCTAATCAGAGATGCTTTGCTGATTCTAGTCCAATGACCTGCTCCAGCAGTGTTGGAAGGGAGTATGTGTATATGTGTGTGCATGGCTGTCAAAACTCCAAAAACAGGTCAAGTAGGAGGCCAGTCATAAATTAGAACACTTGCTAAGCAACCAGCCATTAAATGAGGACCACTTGTATTTGGTTTGCCAGTCACCAAACCACGCTCACCCAGTCATGTGACCAGCAAGCCACGCCACCAGTCATGTGACCAGCAAGCCACACCCACCCAATCATGTTACCAGCAAACCACACCCTCAAATTAGGCCACGCCCACAGAAATTTGAATCCCGCTCCTGGGTGGGGGGCATTGAGGATGAGTTTGCAGCATCAAGGGGGCGGTGGACTGAAAAAGTTTGGGAACCACTGTGCTACACAAAGAAATATTACACTCAGTAAAGGAATTCCTTTACTTGGATTTTAGTTTTCATGGTGTAATCATACCATAAAAGGCCATGCAGCAACTGTTCAACCTGCAATAGCATTGAATGAGTGCTACTTACATGTGTGCTCCAGCCATACCAACTTCTCCTGCAGTTACATGGTCGCTATTTGCAACCTTCTTTACTGGCTTCTGACAACCAAAGATATTGAGGAAGCCGGCAAGAAATTACAAATCGTGATAATGTAGTCATTTAATGATCCATAATGATGCGCTTAACAACAGGAAGTAGAAGTATCAGAATTCCTGTCATTAAACATTGCAGGTACATGGCATCATGCTTTTAGACTGCATCATTTAATGATGGCAATTTCATAGCCATCATTAACAGAAGATTACCTGTAGTTAATTCTCCATCTAGAACAGGCGTGTCAAATTCAAGGCCTGCAGGCTGGATCAGGCTTGCGGGGTGCTTAAATCTGGCCCATGGGGCTGGCCTGGAAACATCAAGAGACTGGCCCACAGTGCCTCTGGTGGCTAAATCTGGTGGTGTGCAGCCCGCACCCTGTTCTCACCATCCACGGCCTCCTGCAGTACTCTGCTGGCCAAAACCAGGCCAAGAAATGGGCTGAAAATGGGCCAAAAATGGGCCAAAATGGCCAAAAACCAGGCCAGAAAATGGGCCTCCCCAGTAGAGTGCTTCAGGAGGCAATGGAGGATGAAAATGAGGTGCAGGGGGACCGTACCTGGACCCTCCATGCCCCGTTTTGGCTGGCAGGGAGCTGCAGGAGGCATCCATCCCGCCTGCCCTCCGGCCCCGAGAACTACAATGCTGATCCAGCCCTCAAAGAAATCCAGTTTGATACCCCTGATCTAGAATAAACTACCCAAAGTCATCTTACAAGAAGATGGAGGGCAGAGAAGATAAACAAACAAAATAAATAAATAAATAGTAAGATAAATTGCCCACTCAGTTTCAGAAAGGAAATTTGTCTCCAGCTGAAGTCAACTCAACTATAGAGCGGGCTTCTGCATTATTTTATTCTAGAATAATGGGGTAGAAGGACAAACAATACTTACACAACTTTTATGACATCTCAATAATAAAATTTTGCCTGGTACTTGGACTGTGTGACTCATTCAGTAGGTGCTTTTCAAAAGCATTGTGCAACTAGGCACAGTCTTTCTATCCTGCACCTCTCAATATTGACAATTGTCCTCTTGTTTCAGCTCTCATGTATGCTAGCATTTTTGGCAATGTTTCTGCCATCATCCAGCGCTTGTACTCTGGCACAGCTCGCTACCACACCCAGATGCTAAGAGTCAAGGAGTTCATCCGTTTCCACCAAATCCCCAATCCTCTACGCCAACGCCTTGAGGAATATTTTCAACATGCCTGGTCTTACACCAATGGAATTGACATGAATGCGGTGAGTCAGAAAAAATTGAATTTTCGATCCTTGGAGTACATGCATGTTGGCAAAACATAATTTTGCCAACACAACCTTGAGTATTTACATGTTCCATTCCAGATGAAGATCCTAACACTTGAGAAAACAAGTACTGTAAGTTTCAGTATACTGTTGGGACCAATGGAAACATAAATGTCATAAACCATTTCACAAGATACAACCATTAATAATATTCTTATGATCTAGAGTATGTCTGCTTATTAATGAAATCTGGTTGCATTCAGAAATAATTCAGATTTAAAAGGAAATATATTACCACTCTGATGCATTTTATATGGGGCTGTCCTTGAAGGATATCCAGAAGCTTCAGCTGGAACAGAATGCAGGAGTGTGGACAGCTGCGTGTGTCCTTAAAGGAGCACATTCTAACCTTGTTTTACAAGCTACATTGCTTCCAGGTGCAATCAAGGTGTCGACTTTGATATTTTAAAGCTCTATGGTATGGGGCTGGTTGATTTTAGGGACCAACTCTTCCCATTATATCTGTTTGTCCCATCAGGTCCATCAGAAAAGGATATGTTGCAGGTCCCATCTGCCAAAGAATTATATCTGGCAAATGCCCATGAAATAGGCTTTTTCTGTCATGGCATCCACCCTGTGGCAAATTAGCCACGTCTGCTGACCTTACAGAAGTCCCTCAAAAACTAGTTATGCCATCCTGACGTTAGAAATTACTATTAATTTGAATTAGACAAAATCCAGATATAAAAGGAACTAGAATCAAAAAAGAGGAATATAACATTCAAGCTTTTGCAGATGATCTGGTATTCTTCATAGAAGACCCATTGGAGACAGGAAATATTTTAACACGAGAATTAGAAAAATATGGAGAAGTATCAGGTCTCAAAATTAATAGAGAAAAGACTAAACTGTTCACTAAAAATTTAACAGAAGAACAGAAAAGAAAATTAAACATGGTAATGGCACTCCAAATTACAAAGAAAGTCAAATACTTAGGAATATGGCTAACGGTGAGATGTTCATTGATAAAAGAAAATAACTATATGAAATTACTGCAACAAATAAAGATTTGGGATTATGGGGGAAATTACAATTATCTTTATTAGGAAGAATTGCTACGATTAAAATGAATATTTTACCCAAATTACTTTACTTATTCCAAACAATCCCCATAAAATTAGATAATTTTTTTTTTATGAAACTGAACAAAATTACATTAAAATGTATATGGTTAGGAAAGAAAACTCGAATAAGATTAATAGCATTAGAGGATAGTAGAAATAGAGGTGGCTTTAACTCCCAGAATGGGGTCAAGGAATGGGTCAATTTGAGTAATAAAAGGATTTTAATTCTGGAGGGTCATGATTTACAGATGGGGTGGCATGCCTTCCTATGAGAAAAGAAAAGTAAGAAACATCTACATACATACATACATACATACATACATAATACACACACACACACACACACACACACACACACACACACACACACACATATATATATATATATATTTGTTTTCTGAGGTTCTCATGGGTATTTATATGTAGATCTTTGGTTGTTCGGGTTTTCTCCGCGTAAGATTTGAAGTATCTAGGCAACGTTTCGATGAAGTCTCATTCATCATCTTCAGGCTTCTGTCTCCAGCTCTGTGCTTCTCAGAGTAATGGAGATTGCAGCTGCTTCCTCCTTTTAACTGCCAGTGGGGTGGAACTTGATTGGGTGGGGGCTTGGCTGTGTTCTGATTGGGTGGGGGGTGTTCTCATTGGTAGGGGGTTTGGCTGTGTTCTGATTGGTTGGGGGTTAGCCGTGTTCTGATTGGTTGGAGGCGTGTTCTGTTCAGGAGGGGCTTGGTTGTGCTCAGGTTAGTTTTAGTTGCTGGGGATTTGAGCTGGAGAGTTGTGATCTTGCTGTTTGGCTTCTAGTTCGTGGTCCTGCTGCATCTTCATAGTGGGTGTTGGTTTGCTTCATGTATGGCTCAGAGGGGTTTGAAGTGGGTAGTGATGCAGCTGCAGTGCAGCTTCTGGTCCATGGTCGCTTCTCATTTTCTGAATGGGTGGGAGTCTGTTTTCTACATGGAAGTGTGGTGGTGGCATCTTGTGTGGCTCTCATGGGTGTGGGTCCAGTGTCCTTCTTCATGTTAGGTACTCGTCTGTTCATGAGGGCGGGTTTCAAATGGCTGGAAGGCGGGAGGTGTCATCTCGTTTGTTCATGCTGTGTGGGCGTTTTTCTATCTCTATGGCTTCTCTGATTATTCTGCTGTTGAAGTGTTCGGTTTTGGCGATAGTTCTGGTATTTTTAAAATCAATTTCATGTCCTGTGGCTTTGAGGTGTTGGACCAGGGAAGAGGTCGTTTCTTCTTTTTGATTGAGTTCTTATGTTCTTCAATGCGTGCGCTTATTCTTCTGTTAGTTTGTCCAATGTATGTGTTAGGGCAGGCTGTGCAGGGGATTTCGTATACTCCTTGGTTTTCTAATTCGATTTTGTCTTTGGGGTTTCTTAGGATGGTGGATATTTTTCTGTTTGTGCAGAATGCTGTTTTGATGTTGTGTTTTTGGAGGATCTTGCTAATTTTGTCTGTAGTGCCTTTTATATATGGGAGGAGGGCTTTTCCGTTTTCTTGTTCTCTGTCTTGGATTTTGGTTGGGGCTTCTTTTTGGATTAGGTGGGTAATCTTCTTTCTTTGGAATCCATTGGCTGTAAGTACGTTGGTGAGAGTGTGTAGTTCGGTTTTTTGGTGTTGTTCATCGGCTAAGCATTTTGTTCTGGAGATGAGTGTCTTGGCTACGGACCTCTTCCCTGGTCCAACACCTCAAAGCCACAGGACATGAAATTGATTTTAAAAATACCAGAACTATCGCCAAAACCGAACACTTCAACAGCAGAATAATCAGAGAAGCCATAGAGATAGAAAAACGCCCACACAGCATGAACAAACGAGATGACACCTCCCGCCTTCCAGCCATTTGGAAACCCGCCCTCATGAACAGACGAGTACCTAACATGAAGAAGGACACTGGACCCACACCCATGAGAGCCACACAAGATGCCACCACCACACTTCCATGTAGAAAACAGACTCCCACCCATTCAGAAAATGAGAAACGACCATGGACCAGAAGCTGCACTGCAGCTGCATCACTACCCACTTCAAACCCCTCTGAGCCATACATGAAGCAAACCAACACCCACTATGAAGATGCAGCAGGACCACGAACTAGAAGCCAAACAGCAAGATCACAACTCTCCAGCTCAAATCCCCAGCAACTAAAACTAACCTGAGCACAACCAAGCCCCTCCTGAACAGAACACGCCTCCAACCAATCAGAACACGGCTAACCCCCAACCAATCAGAACACAGCCAAACCCCCTACCAATGAGAACACCCCCACCCAATCAGAACACAGCCAAGCCCCCACCCAATCAAGTTCCACCCCACTGGCAGTTAAAAGGAGGAAGCAGCTGCAATCTCCATTACTCTGAGAAGCACAGAGCTGGAGACAGAAGCCTGAAGATGATGAATGAGACTTCATCGAAACGTTGCCTAGATACTTCAAATCTTACGCGGGAGAAAACCCGAACAACCAAAGATCTACATATATATATATATATATATATATATATATATATATATATAGTAGACACCATATGAGAGATTCATTGATACAGATTTAGAATAAGTTTAGAAAAAAACATTATATGAAAATATCAGCCTGGCTATCCACCATGGAAGTGATGATATACCCCAATACATTGGATTTAGGCAAAATGGTTGGGTACAAAGAAATATTAGTTAATCAGGGAAAATTAAAAACAAATCAGGAATTAAAAGAGCAAGATATAACTATAGACTGGTGGCCATATCTTCAGCTGCAAACTAGATACAAAAAAGATTTAGAAGAATTTGGAATTCATACTGAGCTACAACTATTAGATAAAATTTTAGTAGACCCAAGGAGAAATTCATAACAAGGATGTATAATTACTTATTAAAATTTGCTTTGGAAGAGGAAGCAGTAAAAGGTTGCATAATAACATGGGCAAAAAATATTGGACATAATTTAGACTTAGCAGATTGGGAAAAAATTTGGAATAAAAATTATACATTAACAAGATCGGCAACTTATAAAGAAAATATATACAAGATGTTTTATTGTTGGCATCTGACACCAATGAGATTGGCCAAAATGTACCCTAATATGAATTCAAAGTGTTGGAAGTGCAAACAGAACCACGGTACCTTCTACCATATGTGGTGGTTATGCCTGGAAGCCCAAAAGTACTGGACCAAAATATGGAGTTGGATACAAGAAATAGTGGAAGATTGGATTGTTTAAACCAGAATTGTTCTTGTTGGGAATAATTAAAGGGAAATATAAGAAAAAGATTAAATTTATTTTAGTACTTATATTGACAGCAACAAGAATAGCATTTGCTCAATGTCGGAAACAAAATAACACACCCTCAGAGGAATGAGTAATTCAAAATATCTTAGATTGTGCTGAAATGGATAACTTACATTAAAATTAAAGGATAAAGAAGAGTCAGAGTATTATGAAGTTTGGTATTGGTATAAATGGTTGAAAAATAGAAATAAGGATAACAGAGATAAGAAAATTATAGATAACTGTATATGAATGTATATATTTATATGAGATTGGTATATGTAATAATGATGTCACTGTACCATTAATATTAAGATTTGTAAATTGTGAAAAAGAATAATAAAGGAACATTAAAAAAAACTAGTTATTCCAATAGGTCTGGGGTTGCAAGGAAATGGTGATCCCATGAAGTAGCTCCATTCTTTGTAATATCTCCTAGTCCTTTAATAATTATTTTAATTTTTGTATTTAGTGAATATTTTTAAACACATTTTATAGTTTCATTATATGTCATCCAGAGTCATGTTTTGTGAAATGGGCAGCCATTTCATTATACATCAACAAATATATAAATACAATTTCTTTACCTGGTTTGCACTATTGCACAGATGATTTTGAAGGAAAATAATTCAGTTTACAGTGACAATTCATGAGGGAGAAATACCTATCAAATTAGAATGTACGTATTCACCAGAGAGTAGCAGCAGACTAATCATCCATTTTCCTCATCACTTCATGGATACATGTGAACTAGAAACTAACCTCTTTTAGTGCCACTGTGCTAGTCGCTACCCCATTACAGCGATAGCACTTAGACTTATATACTTCTTCATAGTGCTTTATGGCACTCTCTAAATTGTTTACAGAATCAGCATATTGTCCCCAACAATCTTGGTCCTTACTGACCTCAGAAGGATGGAAGGCTAAGTCAGGTTTGAGCCGCATTGTGGCAGTGGTAATTATAACAGTTATGATTCTAAGATAGACCCTTTTTCCTGATGGTGAGCAACAGGCTCCCAAATCATATTAATTTAGCTTTTTCTCCTCATAGCTGATTTCTGAGTTAAAAAAAACCAACAGAGTAGTCTTTAAATAAATTTTTATTGTTTTAATTAGATTGTTGGAAAAAAAGAGATTAATAGCAATGTTCAAGTAATGTTAAAAGTATTTTTTTCCAGGATTGACAAAAGTTATTACCTGGAATGAAACAAGGTGAAAATTGTAACAGTTGAGCAGCACTGTGAAGCATTATATGAGTTTAAGTGCTATTGCTAAGTGTTATTTCATCTTAGAAGTTTAGTTTCTGGAAGTGATGACTGAATTTGGAAATATTTTATCAACTCATGAAATGTCTGATACTTCAAGTTCTACTTTATTTATAGATGGCCTTTTTCCAGTTAAATTCTCTCCATCAATATAACCAACACATCCTAAATATATTCCTCCACAGAATATGGCTTTGAGTTACATGAAGATTCACAGGATTCATTTGCTTATCTGTGCTTGTTTTCATTTCACTCAGGTTCTGAAAGGATTTCCTGATTGCCTACAAGCTGATATCAGCCTCCACCTCAACCGCACCCTTCTCCAAAATTGCAAGGCCTTCCAAGGAGCTAGCAAAGGCTGCTTACGTGCCTTGGCAATGAAGTTCAGGACAACACATGCCCCTCCTGGTGATACCCTGGTGCATTATGGAGATGTCCTTACCACTCTTTATTTTATCTCACGTGGCTCCATTGAGATCCTCAGGGAAGACATAGTAGTGGCCATTCTAGGTGAAAATTTTTCCAGGATAGGGGAGTTTTAGAAAATGGGGGAGATAGATTCATTTCAACCTATTGGTTCCTTTGCAGAAAATAGAGGTTTATCATCAGGTCATTTAGGAACTATCAAATTGTAAATTCTGTCCTTTCATTTTTCTTTAAGGGGAAGGGCACTACAGTTACAGCAACATATTGAAGCTGAAAAAAGCAACTTCTTTATCTTATCTACATCTGGCAAGAACAGTACAACTTTTGCTGTATATGGATTCTCCTTAACTGTAGCCATCCATATAATATATATCTAAGATTTATTTATATATCTATAATCTATATCTATAATCTATATCTATAGCTCTACACACACACGCACACACACACACACACACACTCACTCACTCTCTCTCAGTGTAGAGGTATATAAATTATAGTTATATAAATAAATCTTACTTAGATACATTCAAAATATGAAAGAAAAGAATCAATATATCATCTATTCATTTGGCAAAAGGCTAACAAGAAATGGCAGCAATGTTCATTATTATTTTGGTTTAATCTTCTTTAGTAATAAAGTGTTTCACTAAATAATTGTAAAAAAAACAATTATTTGCAAATTGCAAATAACAAAGGGGCAGGATTGAAGGCTGAGATTGACAGAAACATATATTAACTTTGATTGAGTTTAAATCTTCAGTTGCACTCTACAATATTGAAGAAACTAGCAGAGTTCTGGTGGCATTGTTAATAGTTACTGAGAAATATTGAAGATATGTCAGTTGATGCAGAGCAAATTTATCCTTACCTTCAAAAAGGGAGAAAGATGGGGAAACCACAAACCAGACAGTTTGACATGATTATCTGAAAGTTTCTAGAGCAGATAATACAGGGATTGATCTGTAAACAGCTGTAAACAAGTAGTTCTTATTTAGCAACTGCCTTGTTTAGCACCAAGTTAAAGTTACTTGTTGTTAAGAAATAACTTTATGATCAATCCTTACATTTATGACTTTTGCAGATCTATAAAGCAATGGAAAACTGAAATAAGCTCATAAACATAATTGTGGTTTCCCTTAGTGATTGCTTCTCTTAATAATTGAGTTGCTGCTCCCAATTGAGGTAACTAAACAAGGTCTACCTGTAGTCATTACCAAGCAACCATTATTCAGTCAAAAGCTAATTTGGTATAGTGGTTAAAAGCAACGGGCATCTATCTACCTTAGGCATCAAGTTAGCCCAGTGATCTTAGACTTAGGCCTTCCCCAAAAATTATTTTTTTATTTTTAAAAAGCTATCAACAAAATTGCAGGGACTTGTCTAGGAAATCACCATGACCTTGACTTGAAGACACCAAAAAAAAGGAGAAAGAAATAAATCATTATTGAATTTGTCAAGTAAAGTCTTTTCAGACTGACCTTGTTGCAATTCATTTTTTGTTTGGTAACTTGCTTAATACATTCTGAATATGCTATAGTTATAATACTATGATTTCAGCAAAAATAATCTGATAGTCATTTTAAAGAGAAAATTACAATTCAGTAAAGGAATGAAAGAAAATAAGATGGGCTATTATTTCAAGATGGCTGGATTGAGATAGAGAGTGCAATCAGCAACTTGCCGCCAGTGTTTTGCAGGCAAAATTTTTAAAAAGGTTATTTAAGGCAAAGTTAAATCATTTAATACAAAAAAGTTTAGCCTTCCCATTAATAGAGGTTCTTTTTTGAAAGATAGGTGACAATATAAAAATATGTATTTGTTTAATAAATAAATAATATTTTAAATAATTGTTTATTTGATCTGTAATTACAG
This sequence comes from Pseudonaja textilis, assembly GCF_049901715.1. NCBI lineage: Eukaryota > Metazoa > Chordata > Lepidosauria > Squamata > Elapidae > Pseudonaja > Pseudonaja textilis. The sequence continues at coordinate 84,504,200 of NC_142008.1, read as the reverse complement.
TTTAATTATTAAAAGAGGTATATAGATTTCTTGCCAAACCTTAATAAAATTACTTTTATTCAGAGTAGCTCACATAAATTCATTTTATTATTTTACAGGGAACACTATATCAAAAATATCATAAAATTGTTGAATAAAATTCAAGGTGATTTTGCTAGATTAAAGGAATGGTCTAAACTTGGCAGAGTCAAATTTAACTGTTTCAAATATAATGTTTTTTCACTTAGAAAACAAAAATCAAATGCAATGATTGGAAGGGAATATACTATTTTTTCAAATCACAAAATGCAGAACTATGGATTTAAGCTACAGAAGGGCAGATTCTAACATGGCGGGGGGGGGCATCCCAGCAGTTTGATAGCGGAACCATTCACCCATTACCGTGGTAGGCTAAACAGACAATTGTCAGAGAATGAAAAGCAGTCATCATTTGTATTTGTACTATTTCCTGTAATACTTCCACTGTAATGTGTCAGTAGGTATCAAGGACCAGCCAAAGGTTGACTGCACAATTGTTCTAGTTCAAGACAGCAGCAGTAAAATTATTATACTTTAACAGTAGTTCATGTGTTGTTTAGGGAAGAATGACATCTTTGGAGAGCCTATCAGTCTGTATGCCAGGCCTGGAAAATCCAATGCAGATGTGCGAGCCTTGACTTATTGTGACTTGCATAAGATTCACCGGGAAGATCTCCTAAAAGTCCTGGATATGTATCCATCCTTTTCAGATAACTTTTGGAGCAATTTGGAGATAACATTCAACTTGAGAGATGTGAGTATCTAATATGAGAAGATGGAAAAAAAATTAGAGAGATGCATTATTAAAAGGTTAACCAAGGTCACACGGATATTAACTCCTTCTACCTAAATTGACCTGAAAAAGGAGTTATTAGAAGAATTAGAAGAATTAACTATAGTTTGCCTTTTTTGAGCACAAAAGTAGGTCACATTAACCTAACTTGCAGACCTTTGGATACATAAATATTTTTATGATATTCTACAGTGTTGCTCAGCTATTCAAAGCCCAAGCAATTTTATGCATTTATGCATAATGTTGGGAACAAGTTGCTTTTATGTTCTAAAACATGAGTATCTAAATATTTCTGACCTCTTTGACTACTGTTGTGATAATTATAAAGTTTGGATTGCTATGGCTGCTCAGAACTACTTTTTTCACTATATTTTACACTTTGCCCTGATTTTCCTTCAGGCAGATAGTATTCCTCGTTCTTTCCTCAGTGAAGACTACACATGCAACTATCACCAAACACTTCATCATAAACATTCCCCCTGCCAAGCTAACAAAATTGGTGAGTTAACCTCTTGGGAATTGAATTAAATTCTGGCATTAGGATTAGGAGGAAGGTAGGAAGTCCACTACTGCCACCTTGTGATTATTTCCAAAATAGTTTTTTTCAATCTGAGCTTTCCAAATGTGCTAAATTGTACAGTTCCCATCATCTCTCAACCAATCCCTGGGCAAAGGAACTTTAGTAAAGTAACATCTGAAGAATCAAGTATATAAAGACAAATCTGTCACTTCAGATTTATCACCTGTAATTTATCCTGTAATTTGGAATACAAAAATAGTTTCCTAGTTGCATTCTGGATTAAAGAAGAAAAGCATTGTTAGCCTTTGGCTTTGAATTCAGTTTTATGCAAATTATAACCTCCAGATTATAATTGTAAAACTTGATTTATCTCATTCATTATTATCATATCATGCATTATTTGGCGGATATTTAGTAAGGCGTCTAAGATGACAAGAATATTTTTTTAAAAAAAACATTCCATTTAATTGTTGATTAATGTAATATATCAATATATTTGGACAACATATTTTCCTATTATTAATCCCTATGCAGAAATACTGTCTACATTGTCTGCTTATAGTTGGCTCAAAGGTTCTAGAAAGACTATATAATTCCAGTTGTTATTAAATTAATCTGCACAAAGTAAATGTATTTTTGCTGCTCTACATATTGAATGTGAAACAATAGTCAACATATTTATATTTCTAATCACCATGCAGGGTATTAAAATGTCCAGATGTTTTTATAGCTTAATTGTGGGCATTGTATTTGTAGACCTTTGAGAGATTCCGTCAGTATTTAATCATGTCTCAAACTATGTGAGGCTTATCTGCATTCTTTATACCTACTGCAGATTCAGATAGCATGGATGTAGGCAACTCAGACCTGGAGCAATGTCATGGATACTCTGAATTTACACCAGTGCAGAATCCTGACATGCACAGCACCACAACATCCTGCTCCCAAATTAGTGAAGAAGAAGCCAAGATGCCCAATCCCATCAAGATTGATCCTTTCACAGATACTGAAAATAATGATTTTGTCCCAGCTGTGGTAAATCTGGTCACTGATGGCACCAAGGCCAATCAACTGGTAACTGAAGAAAATCTAGCCTATGCAGGTATGGGTAACTATTGTTCACATAGGGTATAGAAATGAGATAATCTGTTTGACTTGAGGTTTATGATTAACTAGTAGGGCTGATTCAAGAATCTTATTTTTATAGCCATATGTTAATTTTGGGAATAGAGAATTTGTGTAGGATATAACACAGTTGCTTGCCTCATGAGTATTAAATTCCATAAAATTTAGAAGTGAGTAGTTTGATTCCTGAAGAAGAATTAGTATGACTAAAATTCCACTTATCCACCAAAAATCATAGATATTTTCACTTATTCTTATGTGTGTGTGTGTGAGGGTGGGGGAGAGAGATGAGAGACCTACTAAATAAGACTTCAAAATACTTCAGGGTGCAGGACTAATTTGTTTTTTAAAAAACAAACAAATTCCAACACCCTTGATCAAAAAAGGTGGGGCTTCTGAATGTCAGCTGACATGTTCTACACCTTAGTGTCTAAAGGGGAAAAAACTCTGCAAGGGATTAAACCTCCTTTTCTTTAGTTCCTTGCGGTCAGATCTTTTAAGGTAGGCCAGGACAGGAAGAGGATTTCATAAAAATTACAGGCCATCTTCTAACATGTTTTAGAATGCATAACAATTTTGAAAGTCAACTGAAAGTTTTTCTCTATCCCTACACTACACAGAATCAAGGTGGACTGATTTTGAATGTTTTCCCCTTTCCTAGGACTGACTTGTCTTTTATTTTTTCTTAACAGCTATTGCAGACTTTTATCAAGGTTATCATCTTGCTTCTTCTACACCTGTGGAGAAAAAAAAAATCCCCTTCCTCTCTTATAGAAAAGAAACTCTTGTTCCACATGGGACTATGTTTTTTTAAAAAAACACCTTCTACTCCAGGAATTAGGACTTGGCAGAGAGGACTGACTCTCCCGCCCCAAATTCCTCACTGAAATTTCTCCCCCCACCCTCTTAATCCCATGAAACCTATTCAACTCTTATAGTTCTGTTAAATCCGGTTTGAAAATCCCCACAACAGATGCACTTAAGATTTCCAGACATCCAGCAAAGGAAGGGAATGTTCTCCTTATCCTCTGTCTGGAAAGCATAGCTTTTTTAAAAATCAAGCATTGTCTGGCTTTTCAATACCTAACAAGCTTTTCTCCCGAGTAGCATTTTTCTGCAACAAAGCATTTTTCTAATAACTTACCCTAAGTTAATCCTTTGTATTAGTATAATTTATTGTAGGAGCAGAATACTTTGGTGATTTTACCATATCAAACCATGAGCCATAGTAAAATACAACAAAATGAGATAAGGTAAGATACAGTGAAATGTGATAAAATAGGCTATGGTGAGATAAAATAGACTAAAATATAGTAGGTAACAGGATAAAAATAAAAGATAAAATAGCACAAAGTAAAAAGAATACAAAGATAGATAACGAAATGAATCCTAAAGTTCAGAAACAGCGTATGTTTACGTGAATTCATCAGCTTTACATGTGATCCCAATGTCTTCTATAAAACTTATTCCTTATTGGACAGCCCTGACTATAAATTCAACTGTTCTGTTGATTACATTTATATTTGTGCCCTGAAAAAAGTAAGATAATCTTTTGGTAAGATAATCATTTATGGTTCTGTTGAAGAGTCTCTGTAAAACTTGAATCCTTGCTGAGGCACATAATTGATAATTGAATAGGAGGATATGTGCAAGATCATCTATTTCTAATGTTTCACAAATATACAATCTCTCAAGGGATGGCACTTGACTTCCCTATTTGATTATAAAATCTAGCAGCTTGAATCTTCCTCTATTAAGAGCTATCCATGATGTTGAGTCAAATTCATTGTCTAGTATTTTTTTCTTTGGAAAGTCATTTTATGTTTGTCCAGCCATTTCAATAACTTGATATTTGCAAGTGACTTAATATTAGTTTAGTTTATCCAAAGAGTTTATCCAAAACTCTGTTTAAATATTGTCCTGGCCTGATGGCAGATTGAAGATAGGTATTGTGTTGGGGGGCTATGGTGTGAGATCATTTGGAGAACCTGATTGATCTATGTGATTGGTTGAAGTGTGCCCATTTGTTCTTTAAGGCACATTTTTGGTACTCTGTCAGGTTCCTGAGAGGATTATATATTAATAAAAACTTTCATTACTGTTAGACTAGATGAATGGGTGTTTCTTCTGCTCTTACTGCTACTACAGAAGTATTCCTATCGACCCATAGGATAGTTCTTAAAAAGTGCATCTAATTTTGTTCAAGTAAGGGTGTCTATGATAGGCCATGTTAACATAGATACAATTTTTGCTTTGTGGATCTTTCAAATTTGAAGCATTTTAGATCTTGTGGTTGTCTTTGTAGAACTTCGTAGAATATGAGAATTTTTTATAGCTCTCCTTCAGATTGCCAGTTGCATTTGGACTGTCTTTCCCTCAAAATCACTACCTTTGACTTAATCTTATTTAGAAGCATGCTGTAACAGGCACTAAACTTCCTCATTAATCTTTTCAGGCCTACTTGGGAATATGCCATCAGGACCATGTCACCTGCATCCATCAGATTGTTGATATATCTGTTATAGATCTTTCACATGTGAACATTAATAGAATGGAGAAATTCCAAGATATTATTAATTAATAGAGATTGAATTGCATCTGGGCCAAACTGCATTCTTGTATAATACCTTTGGAAATGGGCTTTAAGTTGCTTAGTATCTTTCCATGCTACTGCCAGAAATTGATAAAACTTTACTCAATTACATATTGAAAGTTTTTCTCTCTAGGATATTCATGCCACTAAAACAAAAGTATTTTTGATGCTGAAAAAGTATTTTCATATGCATATATTTACATATACATACATGTATGCTAAGTCTGTTTTTTGCATTTTTTCACTGTAGTTTTTGTTGCAAATGCCAAAAGTTAAACAGTTAATGTGTTCTCCTCTCCCCATTACTATTTGTCTTCCTTTTTCTTTTTTTTCAGGTATCGGGTAAACCTAAATGTACCACCAACACAGGGTTGGCAGTCCTTATATAGATTAAAATCAAGATTGAAGACAAAAGATATGCCCATTGGTCTCACTCTCAAAATCACTGTTCCTTTCCCTTCAATAACATGTATATGCTTATCAAGATGTCCAAAAAGAATACAGATCAAAGTACCAGTAGTGTGTGATCTTTTAAATACCTTCTCAAGAAGGAGCCAGGATATTTTCCTCTTCACACACAGCTGGCAATGAAGCACAAATGCATTTTAACAGCCTTAAGGAAATTTGCAGCCCTTGAGATATGGCAAAAGCCATGATATTTTGTTTCATACTCCAGAAATGGGAAAAAAACTACATAGCATATATTTTTATTTTCTCCCTACAGCATACTAATACAAGTCTTTATACATATTTTGGTACAATATATAATTTTTAAATCAATAGGACAATGCAAACCGAGGAAATTGTAGAAATAATGACAAGAGGGAATATTCTAATAAAATTTAGAGAAGATATTGAGTGATTAACACCAATCAAGGGTGAGGTTAAATACAACTTACACTATTTAATGACAGACACTTAACAAACATTTTAAGAGTTGTAGATAGAAACCATTTTAAACCAAGTATACTTGTGACCTGATATTTAGGTACTGCTGACAATAATCTGGCTGTAGTGCAAAATTAGACATGCCAAAAAAAGTGGCACCCACTGCGCAAAACTACTGTAATTTCTAATAGAAAACAAGCAAACTCGACAGGCTTTCCCAAAATAAAAACAAATTTAAACAGGCCTTCTATTGATTTTTGTATCAACTCTAATTATTGTAATTCATTATTCATTGTTAGTTTTAATGTTTATAGTGTTAGTATAAACTGGTTTAGTTTTATACCAGTGGTGGTATTCAAATAAAATTGCCACCGGTTCGGTGGGCATGGCTTGGTGGGCACGCTTTGCAGTGTGCAAACACTTTGCATGCACTCACGTGCCAAATGCGCACTTTGCGCAGGCAGAGAGGCATTTGTGCAGGCGCAGAGGCGTTCTAACTTACCTCCTGCAAGCCTGCACGATGCTGGTTGCAGCAGCAGCTGCTGTGTGGTGCTATTCTGTGCTGCGCAAAGCATCTGTGCTTCAAATTCTGGCCATAAAAGTGAGTATGGGAGCCCGGGCAGGTGGGTGGGTGGGCCAAACACAGAGCAGCGGAGAGAACCAGTTCAGTCTCCGCTGCTCATTGCCACTACCGGCTCTCCAGAACCGGGCAGAACCAGTCGAATACCACCACTGTTTTATACTAATAGTATAAACTGGTTTATACTAACTGATTTAATTGTTTTTATCATATTTCTATTTTTTCAGAAATAGATGTTTTATTTTATTAAACAGCTTTTTAAAGTGAAAAGTGATATGATGCCACAAATATATATTGAAACAAAATCATATCCTTTTAATTACTTGTTAATTTATTAAATTTGTTTGCTGCCCATCTCAACACAAGCTGACCCTTACAACATTAAAAGTAATAAAAACATACAAACATGTGTGTCTAATAGCAATAAAAATACCACATAATTAAAAGGCAGGGTGGGAGGGAGCAGGATGCATGGGGAGTGGATCTGTTATTGGTCCAGCATGATATTTTGCTGCTTGCTACTTAGAGACAAAGCCAACTGGCAGAGTGAGGTCTTCAGGCTCTTATGGAAGGTCAGGAGGGTGAGAGCAGATCTTATCGCAGAAAGCAAGATGTTCTAAAGGATAGGAGTCACAAGACAGGTCCCTTCTTCTGGACCCCAGCAGTAGGAATTTCTTGATCGACAGGGTTCACAGATGAGATGGGCCAGTCCAATTGGGTTGAAATGGCTCCTGGTAACCTGGACACATGCCATGCAATTTTACATAGATAACTTTTTTCTTTCAACTCCCAGCAACATCATTGGATGTTCACAACCTGTTCACATTCTGGGAGAAAAAAAAGCCCAGTCACTTGTCGGAGCCTTTCCAGCACATCTCCTTGGTACATAGCCCATTGGGCATGCCTCTAAACCCTGAGGATGGACCACGCCAGATTGAAGCAAAGCTGGAATGCCTGCAGGCACAGCTTAGCAGGTAAAGTCAGTCACTCAGTGATTTGAAAATAAGAATGTTCCAGTTCTAATAGCTTTGGAATTCCACAACACATCCCAAATTCCTGAAAGTAATTGGGCACGAGAGATGCTGCTGCAGAGTTCAGTACTCTCTCCTCTCCTATTCAACATCTGTATGAAGCTGCTGGACAAGTTTATCCATCACCATTATGAATTAAATAATGCCAGTAAGACTTATCATGCTATCTGGAGGCTATGAAGGACTGGGAACAACAGGTTTCAGTTAAACCCTGACAAAACTGAGTGAGATTGAGGTCTGCTGGTTCTAAGACTTAACAGGTAGTTCTTAACCTATGACTACAACTGACTAGAATCTTGGTTGTTAAGTGATGTGGTCATTAAGTGAATGATTACTGAACCCATTTTGCCACGGCTGTTAAGCAAATCGTGTAGCAATAGCACTTAGACTTATATACTGCTTTATAGTGCTTTACAGAGTCAGCATATTGCCCCCAACAATTTGGGTCCTCATTTTACCCACCTCAGAAGGATGGAAGGCTGAGTCAACCTTGAGCCTGGTGGGATTTGAATTGCCAAATTGTAGGCAGCTGGCTGCAGCAGAAGAATTTATACCATTTTTTGCTGTTGGATGGGTTTCCACTATCCCAGACAGACCAGTGCAGAATCTGGGGGTCCTCTTAGACTTACAATTGCTGCTTAAAAATAAATAGCCAACTTTAGGCCCTAATAGCTTTTGGAAGCTGAAAATAAAGCTCAGTTTTTAAAAGAAGAATCTTGGTATCACGCACTGTAGGAGGACAGCCATATTAGCTTATGTATAACAAAAATTAGGAAATTCTGATAGTATCTTTTCCAACCAACACATTTTATTAAAAGGCATAAGTTTAAAAAAGAAATTAGAATAGAATAGAACACAGTAAAATAGAAGTAGAATAGAATACTAGAAACAAAACCTTTTAATCAGATTATTAGTTGGAAAAGATGTTACCAGACTACTGATTTTACTGTTTTTACTGTTGTACAGTTCACTATTTCAGAGAGTTCTATGCTCACTCTAACTGCTCTTAAATCAATCTTATGTACTGCCTCAGAAATCAAAATACCTCAGGGGAAAATACTATGTTCTCTCATATAGACTAGAATCCAGGATGTCTTCCGACATTAATCTCATTCTGCAGCTGCTACAGCGCCAGCTGTCTCAAGTGCCACCTGCATATAGTTCCATCTCGCCTTCCTCCCGTAACTTGTCTCTGTACAGCATGAACCTAAGGAACACAGAACCTGATCCATCCCTGGGAGAAGAGGAAATGACTCCCCTGAAAGAGGTAAGGTGAAGGCATTAAAAACTGAAACATCAAGTTTCTTGGCTTTTTAAAATATGTTTTTTAAATTTTGAAACAATGCATAAAAACTAAAGAAGCAAGGAAAGAGAAAATAGAAAAAAGACTCATACAAAAAACAAGAAAAAAGTGCCAACAAAAAAAGAGAAAGATACAGATTTAAATTAAAAATACATCCAATTCTTATTCTATATTTAACAATAGTCTTACTATTACTTCTTTAATCCCATGTAATTCTAATAATCAAATCCCCAAATCATAATTACATTTCTGTTAGTTTCTTGCAAAAAGTCCAAAGATAGTTTCATTAACAATTCATCATAGTCTCTTAAAATACAGCCAGATACTTCTTCATTCCATAACTCATTCCATTTTCTATAAATTGGTCTGTAATCTTCAGCTCTCCTTATTAATCAGGAAAGATCCAGTAAAAATAGCAGAAATACCTGATAGCATGAATAGATAGGCTTCTTTTCTATTTAGTCTATGGCCACCTCATCCCTCTCTTAACAAATATTACAAAAAATAAAAAACGTTTAACTATTACCAAAAATGTAAGTGTTAGGTATCAAAAGCTAATCCATTACCCCATTAAACATTTCCAAAAAAAGTACTAGCCAATCTAGATAACAATTCAACATTATCAGAAATAAGAACTCATTATTTAATTGTAATTAGATAACTCAATTTTATATTCTTTTTCCTCTTTTCTTCCAATCATCTTTAAATCTCATAAATAAAAAATTCTGGCTCCTGTTTTTTTTCTAATATCCATTCTTATTCTGTCAAAATTCTTATCAACTTTGAAGTTCACTTGTAATTTCAGTAAGTCCAATAAATCTCTTACATTTCTGTGTGAAAGAGTAATTCTCAATGTCTTTTTCAATTTTTTGAAGTCATTCAATTGTATTTGTAAATCTAGTGAATCCATCTCAGTTGTCTCCAGACAGATTTGTTTATCTTTAATAATAATTTCTGACTCCAGTAAATTCAAGTACTTCACAGGTCCATAAATCAAACATTTTCTTTAAAGTTGACATTTTGTCCAAGAAATCAATTTTTAAGGTTTTATCAGATATATAAATAAGACAGCTGTCCCACAGAAGACATTTCTCCTATTCAAGCTTTTAAAAAGAAAAGCTACTTTTTCCAATTTAAACCTTTCAATTTCTTTAGTTCTCATTTTTTTATGAGGCAAGCAAAGTCAATAAACTTCTCAAATGTTCTAAATATTATAATTCCAGAAATTACAAACATCACTAAAGAGAAAAACTCATCCGAATCTCTTCTATCTTTAACTGAAGAAGAAATTCTAATCCAAAAAGTGCATTAGAAATGAAGAAGATTGGTTCTAGTGTCCATAAATTTAGGCTGCATCGTAGCTGTGAACTTGATGAAAGACCCCTCAACTCACCAGCCAAGCAGCAGGAAAATCTCCATTTCTGTGGCTTGTTCATGAGGAACAAAAATCCAAATAAATGGGTTGGTTTCTGATCTCTTTTTTTTAAACCAGAGAAAGAAAAAGCTTCCTCCCCACCACCACCAACCCTGGCCCCCGTAACTGGGGGCAAAACAAGCTGAAATGTTCTCTATGGAAATAATTAAACTACTGTTTTCCCCACTGGATGCAGGAACCTGAATTATTCATTTTCAGTGAAACAGATAAGAGCTTTATTGCTACAAAGTCATGTCAGATTGGGAAGATAAAAAAAATCAGCTAAAATAAATAGTCTGCTCTGACTCAGGGTCAATTAACAAAAGGGAAAAAAAGGATGGAGAGAAAAAAGCTATATTCTGTAGGAGGGAAAAATTTCTGCATCAAATATATTACACTTTCTTCCCCTTTGCTGTATTTTATCGGTTGTTTGTTCAATGCAGGGAACCATGTTAAGTATATGCATAGTACAACTGATTTTCAGGGAAACGTGCCCAATATTGCAACCTTCTTCGTAACAAAATAAAAGAGGACATTGTATTGTAGTTTTGAAAATACATTTAACTCTAAAGTAGCTAAGAACCAACTTAGGCTTTTACAGTTTGCCTAAAAATGGTAGCCACAAAAGTTCAAGATTTCAGAATTATTTAATTTTTTAAATGGTCTCATTAAATCCCTCCACCAAAAGCTCTATCATTTTTCAGTTTGAGTTTTCTTTAAATTGCATGTCTAGAAAGGTATATCCATGACAAAAGTGGTATTCAGCAGATTCTGACCAGTTCTGGAGAACCCATAGTAGAAATTTTTAGTAGTTCAGAGAACCAGAAAATACCACCTCTGACTGGAGATTTTACAGTATCCTTCCTCTGCCATGACCACCAAACCATGCCTACAGAACTGGTAGTAACAAAAATTGAATCCCACCACTGATCCATGGTGGTTTTTTTGTTATATTCAAATAAATAATATGACGTCAGTTCATTAAATCTTCACTTCAAATTCATAGTATGCAAATAGAGAGGTGAAAAATGGTCATCAGAGTTTGACAATTTTGCCATCAAATTTCAGCTATCTGAAGTTGGTCTGGTGGCAAGACCCACATGTAGCCCATAGACTAAAGATAGCTCATCTCTCTTTACTTTTATTACCATAATGCTTCTCTAACTATATTTGTATAGTTATGATAAGATTCTTAAAAATTGAGTTTTCGTGTTATTGTTGAGATTCTGTATTATATAAATATATTACTGGAAGTGTGATTTTATTTTTCTTTCCTCACTAGATTCCAAATTATTGTGAAATTGGGAAAAAATCAGTAAAATCTAGGAATTTGTTGTCAAGTGGTTTACCCCTGTCACTGGCTTTAAATGATACTGTAGCAATCAATTTCCAGCAAGAGTTTTATCCACAGTTCCTGGCAAAACAAGAGCCTCACTGGAGGATACCTAATAATCAGAAACTTTTCCAAGGATCTCGTTTCCATTCTCTCCCTGAACATCTTGAGGCAACATCTGAGCATTTGGACATTCAGAGACATCTCTCTGACCCACTCCTTCCTATAGTTTAGGAATCCAAGTGCACAGAAAGCCAGGCGAAGAGGAGTTGAATTGAGAAAGCATTTAGTGTAAGGTTTACTGCTAACAGTTGGAGGACTTTTCCAGCGTACTGTAACTATGTTCTGCTTTCTGAGATAAGGGCAATTTAAAAGAGAATTGACTTCATTGATTTCTAAAATAGAACAATACAGAGAATTCTGTATCACCTCCTCCCCCCCACCCCCATTCCAAGAACAATAGCATAAACATCCTGATGGACTTCCTTGGTTGCATAGCTGTTGCATTTATACGTCTGCAAATGCTTATTCTGTGCTTTTCTGCTCAAACAGAAAAGCACAGAACAAGATGCAAGATCAATCAATCAGCATGCAGGGTGTGCACTTCTATAAAACACAATTGGTATTTGGGAGGTGTATGAATTGGCCTGTCCATAACCAACTGTAACCTACACTTACACATCATCCACTTCATACCTTAAGTATGCTGTGACACTATGTGCAGTTGTAGGCAACTCTAAATCAAGCTTAACTAGCATTTGAATGCATTAACAGCAGATCATATGAAGATTTTATCCATCAGTATTTGTAGATACCTGATAATAGTGAAAAGAGGAACATTTCTATAAAAGAAAGTAATGGTAAATATGGCCTGAAGGAGAGATTGATAAGAACTTCATAAAATTATCGTTGGGTTAGAGGGTACCAGGAATGGGTATTTCTTTTGTTAATAGTTACAATTATTAGGATTTTATTAATTATGTGTGACCCTAGGAAGGATGATTATAATTTTTGCATATAGTGATTTGTCCCAAAAAATAAAATGAGATTATAAGTTTTTTCTTGTAAGGGTGTAAATATAAGAAAGACCATTCAATGAAAGTATAAAATATGCGGTGTAATACTTTGTAGAACTGTGAACTGAACATCTGATTGAGCCTATTTTTATTAACAGCCCTTCTTAGCCTCTCTTCTTTATTCTATGACACTCTCCACTTCAATAAATTAAGCTGTACACTCTAGTATATAGTTCCAGTTCAATATGTATTTGTTTAAAAAGAAAATCTTACCAAATTTAGTTAAACTAAACATCAAATAAGACAGAGGGCCACATTGACAGATGATGTAAATTTATTGTACTATAATGTCGAATCTTAAGTATCCTTAATCAACACTGTTGAGCATAGTTTCATAGAGAAATATCTTCCCACATTCTATCTAGTAATCTATAAAGTGGAAGTGATTTTCTCTCCCAAGGCTCAGAAAAGAGCCAGGAGCAATAGTTGAATTCCAGAAGTATCTTTCCCAGGTTTTTGCAACAGTCCAGATTTATGTAGGTTTGCATTATGTTTTAGGAAATGTCAAGATTACTATTCTGCATTTGCAACAGAACAGTTCCTTTTGGATTAAAACTACTTCAGACATTGCTTAAACCACTATGCAAAATATATACATGAGTAACACATTTTGTACAAATTTGCCTGATATAAGCACAATTTTAGAATATCCCTTCCGAAGAAAAGCAAATCAGACTACAGTTTTTATATAAGAGTGTCATCTTTCTTTAAGATGATGTTATATGACAGCACTGCATAAAGAATTATTGTACCCAAATCCTCCTCCTCTTCCTCTCCACGAAATGCTGCAATGGTGTGGAGTCACATCCCCCCAAAAATATATTAAATCCCCATTTTAAGTAGCTGGGGGAAAATGTTAGCATTTGCCACCCCCAAGATGTTAGTTACTTTGCTAATAAAGATTATCTTGACACCTACTGTGGCTGATGACTACCTCTATTTAAGATAGAACATGATGTATATTTATTGAAAAGAGTTGGTTGAAGCAGGATAATAAAAGCAGATCATCATGGTGTATGCCTAACAGTTTGAAGCCACAAGACTCTTACACCCTGTACTTCTAGACAATTGGTAGCAGTTCTTTAAGCAATCTATTCCCATGAATGTCCAAAATGGCAATTACCCTATTTTCTCAAAACAAAAAAGAAATATTGCACAACAAACCAAATTCCTGGTTATAGTTGATGTGTGATTATTCTGAGAATGTTAAAAGTGACAAATGCTTATGGAAAACAATAGGGAACTCTAGAAAGTAATTCTTATAATAATTTCACATGATTATGTGACTTGTTCACCTCTGCTAAAGGTGAAGGAAAGAAGAAAACTACAGAAAAAAGTTTTCTTTCTGACATTGTAACATGGGTGAGATTTTTTTGCTATTAATAATTAAATAAACATTAAATATTGCCATTCAAATGCATGCTACACAAAGAATGGAAATATGAATTCTCCAATATATTATTCCATACTGCAAATGGAGATTAACAAGTAGAAGGAAAGTTGATGTTGACATTAGTGGACAAAGACACAAAGACATTAGTGGACAAAAGACACAAACAATAGAATTTCAAACTGCAGCATGAGAGATGAACAGTTAAACAATCCTGAAATCTACTTTTCATGTTCTATGGAAATATAAATCTTCAAAAAAATATTGAAACTTCACAATAGAGAATTTCAGTCATTATTATATTATCTGTAAATTAACAGTATTTCAATTGTTTACATCCATAAGAGAAAAATTTATAGAATAAAGTATTAAATAATAAATGAAGTCAATGCTATACCTGCCAGCATAGAAGCAGACTGTTAATCCCTGAAGTACTTCCAAATTAGATTTGATTTGATGAACTGCCTACATTATAGCATATAAGAATCAACAAGACTTCTGGGGGGAGAAAATAAAGTGACAGCTTCACTAGATGTACCAGACTAAGAGATCAACTGCACCAAAAGTTTGAAAGTACTTGTATTAGTAGTCATGATAATGAGTTGGGATAATAACTACAATAATAGAATCTTACAAGTCAGATTGTGCCAGTCCTTTTGTTCCTTGTTACAGTACAGTGAATTAAGCTAACTGAGTCTGCCTAAACTAGTTCCAAATATTATCTCAATGTTCCGGACTTTAAAAAATATTCATCTCCTTTTGTCCAGGCAGTAGTTCCTGTATATCTCTTTCAAGATCATCCTCCTTATTTTCTACACTATGGCAGCTTTTGAGAAGTCCTGTTCCAAAGTACTCCCCCAAAAATTTATGGAAGTAGGGACTTGAAACATTTCCTCTTGCATTGACTACCCTGTCAAGGTAGATTCAATGTGGGACAGATAGTCTTGAAAATATCTGGGAGCTTGGAAGCCAAGTCATGTAAGGAGATACAGAATAAGACTCTCATGAGCTTAAATTGGACCTAGAAACCTACTAGCAGCTACTGCAGCTATTATAAAATAGATATTACACCGCTGAATTACTTTAGTCCCTATTTTAGCTCTTCAAGATAGGCAAAAGCAAGAAATAGACACCACAGGGATCCCAAGAATGCTATTGTAGAGTAAAAAACAAAATCTTGATAGCCTGGTCAAAGTTCTCTCCATACCATCTCATACTAAACCAAATCAAAGTGTAGTTATTTCTTTCATATGCTTTGTTTTATTTCTGATCCTATAACCTCTCATCAAAATCCAAATCTTTCTTTTAAGAATTCTTTAACATCTTCCGCAAAGTCAACTCTAACTGCCATTATACCTGATCGGGAACATGCTATTTGGGCCAGCTGCCATTTCTAAATCATCTTTGAAGACAGCTCCATATAGAGTACTTTATAGTTGTGTAAACATTTATTTATTTAATCAATTTATATAGCCACATTACTTGGTACACAATTCAGAATATAAGTCCCCACCAAATGGGCTGCCCATTCCAAAAATGGCTATATCTGGGCATTTATTGAACAATTTGCACTTACCTCCACAGAAAACAAAATTTCTAAAAGAGTTTGAAGAGGAGAGGGCAGTCTCCTAGGTTAAAGGGTAAAATCACAAATATTTTAGCAGTATATAGATTTATCATACAAGCTCCTATCACAGAGATTTTACCAGTTTCTTACTCATGGCTCCTACATGAGGACTTTATTCTTTCTCAAATGAGAACGGAAGAATGTCCAGCTGGTTGGAATATGATTCTGTCTTTCATTCTATACCTACTGTGGTAGTTCCAGCTGATGATGGGCAAGGTTCCAGCCATCCTTTCTATTATTTTAATGGAATCTTTGTTCAATACTTTCTAGTTTGGGGCAAGACTGCTGATGTTCTGTTAGAAGAAATCCAAGCTCTCAACTCCCACCTTATTTCTCTTTCTTATTCCTGTATGGATAAAAAGGAACTAGAGGGGAAATTTTGAAAGCAAGGAATTTACCACACGTCTCCTGCTATACTAAATGTATGTATCTGATTATTAAAATTGTGTTGTTCAAGGTATTTCTTCTCTTTGTTTTAATAAATTTTGATTATCACTGATTCAGATTTTACTGTTTCATGAAGGAATAACCAAACAACATACATTAGATTTATACCAAACAGCAGCTAACTATATTACTCCATTTGATTTTCTCCCAATCCATGCCCTATATGTATGAAATGAGTGCAACTAAGACTGATTACCTAATTTACATATCGGTTTAAAGCATTATGAACCTCGGTGGTGTAGTGGTTAGAGTGCAGTACTGCAAGCTACTCCCGCTGCAATTTGGCAGATCAAATCCCACCAGCCTCAAGGTTGACTCAGCCTTCCATCCTTCCGAGGTGGGTAAAATGAGGACCCAAATTGTTGGGGGCAATATGCTGACTCTGTAAACCGCTTTGAGAGGGTTGGAAAGCACTATCAAGTGGTATATAAGTCTAAGTGCTATTGCTATTGCTATTATGTGAAACCCTTGATTATCCAATGCCAAGTATCTATGGGCCAATGTGCTGATATAGCAAATTGTACTAAAATGTATAACAGAATTAGGTAGGAAGCTCTTTACCATTTCAGAAAATGGTTGTCCAATCTCTTCTTAAAAATTTCCAGTGTTGCAGCATTCACAACTTCTTGATACAACTTGTTCCATTGATTGTTCTAAATGTCAGGAAATTTCTCCTAGGTTGTTTTACCTGTAAAACATGTAAATTAAATAGCTATTAGTTAAATAGCATAAAATTAAATAAATTAAGGAAAAAAGAGATTATATATATGTGAAACTAAGAAAGGGGGGTATTAGTAGATTTAAATCAATCATTTCAATTTATTTCAAAAATTAATACAGATAATAAAAAATAAAATGGAAGACATTTGTAAAATCACCAATCTAGCATTTAATAAGTGAGATCCAAGATTAGCCTATATTAAATTATGATGTAAACCTTAAAATTATATTAAGTATGATATCTAAAATTACAACAAAGCAAATGTATCTAAAACGATTAATATTAAAAAAGTGATCATATTTAACATTTGAATGAATTATAGGAAATATGTTGCAGGATGGCATAATTTGATGGATTTTCTGTGCTGCTTTAAAAAATTGACTACATACACGGTAACAAGAGGTGCATTGTATATAAGCAGCATCTGGACATCAGCTGAATCTGGGTAAACAGGATATCAACTAATTAGAGGAAGAATGAAACTGGATCTGATGTCTCTTTAAATGGAGCAATTAAGGAAGACATGTTCTATAGCAGGGGTATCAAACTTGATTTCACTGAGGGCTTCATCAGGGTTGTGTTTAACCTTGGAGGACTGGGGTAGGTGTGGGCATGGCCGACATGTCACTTGTGTCGGGGAAGCCTGTAATGGCCCGAGTGCTCTGCTAGTGAAAATAGGCTCCTGAGCTGTTTTGGGCTGGGACAGCTTCCTGCAACCCTCTGCCAGAAAAAACGGAGCTTGGGAGAGGCATGCATGGCCCTCACAAACTACCTTTTTTGATGGCAGAGGCACTGCGGGCCGGTCCTTCGCTATGGCCCCACAGGCCAGATCTAAGCACCCCTTGGGCCAGATCTGGCCCCCAGGCCTTGAGTTTGACACCCGTTCTGGAAAGTACTACAGCATCATCTGCATACAGCAGCTGGGGAATGCTATGTCTCCTAGTTTAGGGGTTGGAAATGCAGATCATTTAGGCATCTCACCATACAGTTGATATAAAAATTGAAAAGTGGATAAACATCCCTGTTTATCCATTTTTTAGCTGTAACTGGTTTCATAAGGAACCTTTGCATATTTCACCTGATCTTGAAAGTATATTTGTGTGTAGGGTACACATTAAATGAAGAAACCAACAACTAATTGATGCAACTTTCAGCTTTTCCCATAATTTGGTCCAGGACAAATAATCAAAATCTGCCTTAAGATCAATGAAGGGAGCATACAATGATACAGCATTGCTAGTTGAATAATTTTTAATCAAGTGCTGTTAGACCAAACACGGATTAATGGTTCCTTTACTTTTTACAAAGCCAACCTGCTCTTCTGCTATCAGATTTCCCTGATCCAGCCAGTCCTTAAGCTTATTGTGGAGGTGATTAGCATAAAGGTTGCTGATGATATTAATCAAGTTAATTGGCTTATAGTTAGTAGGGTCATCTCTCTTCCTCTTCTTAAATATTGGCACTAAAATTGCCAGGGCCCTAGTCCTTGGGGATGCATTGAGTGGTATCAATATGAGTGAAAAATGATTCCAATATTGGAACCCATTACTCTATTATTTTTCAATAGTTCTGAGGGAATAAGGTACATTCTGCAGTATTAGTAGATTTGAATAAAGGTGATCTGATCATGCAGAGTTGATTTGATAAATACATGCAAGGAAGCAAAGATGTAGATTTAATTATGAATGAAGGATCATTCATAAGTATAGTTATTTGTATATGACATGAAAAAGAAATTAATCAAAACCCAGGATGATCTAAAATTAGAAGGGGAATGCTTGAAGGAGTATTATGGAAATTCTGTAGGAATTATGACATGTCAAAGAAGAAAACTGAAACACATTGCAAATGTTTGTTTCCAAGATCAACAAATGACAAAAAGAACTTACATGTTATTCAAATGCTGAAAAATAGTAAACCATCCAATATATCTGTGGTAATTAGAGAAATGTTAATGACTATGAAAACTACATCAGGCTTGACAATTGGAGGGACACAACTAATATTCCTCATAAAAAGAAAAAAAGAGTGAATCATGCAGAGGGATTAATTTCTTTGGCAAAATTCTATTCTGAAGCATTACCAAAAAATGAAAAAAAAAGCATTATAAATGCAAAATTTTTATTCTTCACAATGGAGGTTGGTTTCTGACTATATGAAAGGTAGTATGTGACAGAAGCAGATTATGCATGAGTAGAAATGGCATGATTAGCTGAAGGCTCAAACCTTGGAGAGTTTGGTGTAATGTGCTT
This sequence comes from Pseudonaja textilis, assembly GCF_049901715.1. Taxonomy (NCBI): domain Eukaryota; kingdom Metazoa; phylum Chordata; class Lepidosauria; order Squamata; family Elapidae; genus Pseudonaja; species Pseudonaja textilis. The sequence continues at coordinate 84,485,089 of NC_142008.1, read as the reverse complement.
TTTCATATATTCATGGATGAAGCTAGAGAAACACTTGTATAGTATTTTGATAGTGGCATTAAGTTATTTTAAAAAGGGATTTTGGGCAAGTCACTCATTCTCATCCCAAACCATCTCAGAGGGCTGTCATGGGGAAAATAGGAAGAAGGTACATTATGTAAGTTTGTGACTGTTATGACCCAGATGATCAAAGCAAGGGAGGCCTTTAGAGAGTTCTTTATTTCTCTTAAAAATAACAAATATTCCAGTCAACGGTTTTCTAAAGACTGGTAAGGCTCCATCCCCACACTACCCTGAAGGCAGCCATTCTCAATCTCCAAAACACAGCCCCAGTAGTACAAAGAAAGCTCACAGAGTAGGAGTATGCAACGTCCAGGGTTCCAAATCCAATCCACAAGGCATAGCCCAGACACAAGACAAGGGCACCTTGGGACAAGAAACATTTCCCAGACAGGAAGCAGTTCCAATGAAGCAAAGGCCAAACTCAGGCCACAAGAGAAAGTCTAGGTCCAAAACAAAATGCAGAGAGCAATTCTCCAAGTGAGGCAAGGAAAACAGCAATGGGCAATAGTCAAAGTCGGAGGAGTGTAAGTCAAAGCAAACAATTGTTCCTGGCAAAGACTAACTTCTTCCTAAGTTACTCCTCTCCAGGTCTTCCTTGTGAGGAAGGGGGCTTGCAGCCCTTCTCTGGGCTTGCCTGCACTCCATTCTCCTTGTCCCTGGATCCAGTAAACTAGGCAGCTGTTCCTCATCAGGGGAGATCAGCTGCCTATCAGGACCAGTCAGCAGCCATTCTTCCTGTCTGTGCAGGCAGGCAGCTCTCCGTCTGGTCGACCACCTGCACCAGTGCCCAAGGGTAGTGCTCTGTCGTGCCTTCCATGTCAGATGTCCCAGGTCCAACTCTTCCAAACCAGGCTCTGAGGGGGCCAATGACACCCTGAGTTACTTGTAAAGTAATAAAGCAGGATTTTTTAAAAACCTAATTAAAATAAAATAAATAATTTTATGAACTTTGTCTAACAGTATTTATCCTAAAAGGGAGCAACGATGTTGGGTTTGTACAGATAATCTTCGATTTAAAACCATTCATTTAGCGACTATTGAAAGTTACAAAAGCACTGAAAAAGTGGCTTATGGCCGTTTTTCACAGTTATGACCATTACAGCATCCCTATGGTCACATGATCAAAACTCAGTTGCAGTGACCTAGGATCATGTGATCACCTTTTGGGACCTTCTGATAAGTAAAGTCAATGGGGAAAGTAGATTCACTTAACAACTGCAGTGATTCACTTAACAACTGTGGCAAGAAAATGTGGCAAAACTCATTTAAGTATCTTACTTAAATGAGTTTTGCTAACTGCATTCTCCAATGTTCATGTCCAGTGTTCATGTGCAATGACAATAAAGTTGAATCTAATCTACTTAGCAACAGAAATTTTGAGTTATTTATATGCATGACCTACCGCCCCATTTTCTGTGTGTGCTTTAGAAATCCAATCTATCTACAAGACCAAGTGATGGACACATTATTCAGTAAATAGCCAGTGTACACAGAGGGTTTTGCGGGCCATCTTAGCCAAGAAATTAGCCAGTAATGGATACCAAGCCTGGGATCAAAACCTGGACCAACATGAGCAGGGCCCATCAGGACTAATAGCAATTCCTACATTGTGCCTTCTTGAAACATACATTATAGTAAAGACAAACTGAATATATTTATAATTCCCTCATCATTAATATTATTTTGTAACAGTTGTGTCTAACCCGCAGCCCACATACAGCTCTGGGCAGCTAGTAATGCGGCCCCACAAGATAATAAAAAAGATAAAAGATAAAATAAGTTTGTTATGTATATACATTAACAATATGACATATTTTACACGCGGCCCAAGACAAGTCCTCCTCGCTCAATGCAGCCCAAGCAAGCCAAAAGTTTGGACAATCATGCTGTACCACAACACGAACGAAGGATAATACATACCCAGATTGAAGCAAAGGAAGGATAACAGCATTAGGCACAAGAAATTACACTTGTGTTAAAAACACCCTTTAATTACTTTCATTACTGCATTTTTCTATCCAGTTACTATGACTTTCGCACCAGGCACACCTTTCCGATTCTCGACGAAACTTCCTAGATCGCCTAAAACGCTCCGAACAAACCAAAATAACGTTCAGAGAAACCGGTTCTACATTTCTATCTCTACGTCTTTCTTCGTCGTCATCACCTTTTTTTAAAAAAAAAAAATAACAGCGACTAACTAAATCATACTTGATACGCTCAAATGTAATGGAAGAGGCGGGCTTTATCCAAGAACGACAACTTTCTCCGCTAATGGTTAATTCCATGATGGCCAATATGTAAATCTTTTTCGGAGGTTGAGCGAGGTGGACGTTTCGCAAAACCAATGAGAAGCCTTGGAGTTGAGGAACGGCGTGGCCCAGGACCAATGAGAACCCAGAGTTTGAATAGGGTGAATGGAGGAGTAGGGTTAGCCATCGTCGTTGTGTGAGGTGAAGAAAGGCTGTCGGGAGCGATACCTCGAGAGGAGGTCGTGAGAGGCTGACGAAGTAAAGCCTTCCCACCCGCCATGTCGTTGCACGGGAAGCGCAAGGAGATCTACAAGTACGAGGCGCCATGGACCGTCTACGCCATGAATTGGAGTGTCAGGCCCGACAAGCGCTTTCGACTTGCCCTAGGCAGCTTCGTAGAAGAGTACAATAACAAGGTGAGCCAACCTGGTTGGGGTCAGCGGGCGAGGAGAAGTCACTGGTGAGGCCGGGCAGGTTCCGCACTGCAGCGCATCCCCAGTCGGTCCTCACCAGCGGCCCAGTTAAAGGCAGTGAGTGTCCCAAAAGGTGGGAGGGGAGGGGAGGGGAGGGGATTGCGCGAAAGGCGGAGCTGCTTCGGGGAAGTTTTGTTGGGTTTTGCCCTCGGAGCATCTCTGCCGCTTCCAGTTGGTGGTCAGGCTGCTTGCTTTCACTATAGGCAGGGGCCGTTGGGATATTTTCTGGTGGTGTGATGAAAAGAGGAGAAAAAGCTGCATCTGCGCACTTTCTGCCTCTCTAGGAAGTGAGAAAGGAATAACATTCGTTTTCAATTTCGATAGCTTTAGAAGTTGTGTTATTAGGTTTGCCATTTGATACCTACACGGGGTAAAGTTTGCTTGAGATATGCCTACCTTATGTCCCTTCAGTATTTTAGTTAAGCTTTAATTTGGCCTTAAGAGCCCTGCAGAATTTATTCCAATATTGGCCAAATGGATTCATTTGGGAAACTCACATGCCTGAACTGGAGGTCTATAACTGCTGTTTTCCTACAAGGAGCATTTATCTATAATTTAAATTTACAAGGTTATTTAACTCGTGTTTTCTGTTTCAGGAAATAGTAAGCAGTCATCACTATCATAATAGTAGCCAGTATTAGTGTGTGATCTGAAGCTTCCCAAGCTATCCAAATTGACTGCCATTGCCACAATTGTAGCAGTGAATTCTTGGGTCTATATAACAACAACAACAAAAACTTCCTTCCGTTGGCCCCAACCTCTCTGAATTTAATTTCAATAATTACACACTGGAAGGAGAAAAATATGTTCATTTCCATGTTATTTATGCCAGACATATTTCTGTTATATCCCCTTCCATTACTTTGTTCCAAGATAGAGCCTGGGTTACTGTAATCCTCCCTCATATATGAAGTATTCCAGTCTCTCTAATCTTTGTTGAAAGCCAAACCCTGTAACATAACCATCCCCATCCACATTTTTGCACCTTTTCTAATTCTGTAATACCATTTTCAAAATGTGTCCAAAACAGTAGCTAAAGTGTAGCCTTATTATAGGTTTATATAAAGGGAATATTATACTGACAATTCTATTTTTAGTTCTTCTAAGAAGTCCAAGTGGGAATTTAACATTTTTATAGCAGCTACAAACTTGGTTGATACCATCTACCCTGACTCCAAGATACTCTTTCTAATCAGTGACTATTCTATGTATACATGACTTTTTGGAATTTATTTGAAATTTATGTGCCAATATGCACCCTACATTTATTTCTAGCGAACTGCATTCATCATTCTGAAGGCCATTCATCCAGATGGGAAGGTTGCTTTTGGAGCGCATCACAATTACTTTTTGATTTAAAAGCTGATCTGAATAATTTGCTGTGTAATCATTTATGTAGTCCGCATGGTAATTTGAATGATCAGCTCTAATTCCAGATATGTTTTATGCAAATAAAAAGTATCAATCCTTACACCAATTCCTGACTGGAGAAGTATTCCTGGAGAAGTACTCTTCTCCATATCCTTTTTGACACTTTCAAAGAAGCTGGAAGGTTAGTGAGACAAAATTTCTCTTTGGTTCCTTTTCAACAAGACTAGTGGTATGTATTATTTTCTCTTTAACAATTCTTTTAATTCCCCCCACCCCAAACTGTCTCTACGTTCCTATATCGCTTCTCAATATTGTTAGAAAAATTGGAATCACATTTTTCCAATCCTTTGTTTAAAAGAATTGTATTATTTTTTGTGAAAAATTGACAGTTTTATTCTTAATTGCTTCAAGAGCTCTTAGATAGATACCATCTGGACATTGGAATTTGTTTAGTTTTACTTGATCAATTTTGCTTGTAACCATTTTTCCGTAACTGTGTTAGTCTTTGTCCTGAATGTGTATGTGTGTGTGTGCGTGTACATACACACTTACAAACACACATACTTTTTTTTCTCATAGGTTCAGCTTGTTGGGTTGGATGAAGAAAGCTCTGAATTCATTTGCAGAAATACTTTTGATCACCCCTATCCTACTACCAAGCTCATGTGGATACCAGATACCAAAGGAGTTTATCCAGACCTTTTGGCAACCAGTGGTGATTATCTGCGGGTGTGGAGAGTAAGTAGACCATTTAGAAAATAATTCTTTAATAATAATGCTTTGTTTTTTTTAAAAAACTACAGTAGCAGACCTGCTCTTATGAACTACAAAGAAGTGTTATACTTAGCATATTCAAGTATTAAAAAGTTTGGTTTTTGAAGCATGTAGCTTGCCCTTTTTCATAGATTTCTCAAAATATTCTCATAATAATTGGGATATTAATAAGACCATAGTAGTATCTCAAATATAGCACTGTATTCAACAGACTGATAATGATTCAAGAGATAATCATTTCACATGTAAGTTCTTCAGTTATCATTAAAAAAGTGAATTCTTCAGCAGTTGATCAGAAATATATTACAAATAACCTGAACATCTGTCTTCCTTAATGTAATGATATATGGTTCTTATTTGGAAATAGTTCCATGAAGAAATGCTTGGAACACTGGGGATTCAACTCCTGCTGTAATATTGAATGCCAGACCTATAACATAACATCCTCATCCAAATTGGGGATGTGAGGGCAGACCTGGCTTGCATTACCAAAACCTGGGTATCATGGGGAAAGGGGAAGTTCATCTCTCAAAGATCTCCTCCCCTACCTCCAGGTTTTCAGTTTGTCCCAGGATGATGGTGGTAGCTATTGTCAACCCTGAAACTCTATTGGCATCAAGGGATACTACTCTAGATAAACAGATGTGAGAACTTGTTAGTGTGATTATACTTGAAGGGGCCTTTGGGCTAGCTGCTGCTATATCTTTCCCTCTGTTGCAAAGCAGGATCCCAACCATGGCTGCCAAACTGGTATTAGGGAGCTTCAACCTGCCTATCCTGGTTGAAGGGTCTAGAGCAGCTCAAGAGTTCTTGGCTGCCATTACAATGCACCTGGCCCAAGATATTAAAGAACCAACAAAGGATCATACGGTACATCTGGTTTTAATCTTGGGGCAGACAGAATCTTAAAAGGGGGCAGGATAAAGCTTAGCTCCTTCTTGTGGATAGATCATCACGATAGCTATAAAGTTTAATGTTGCAACTAACCCACCCCTAATGAAGAAGGAGTTGTTAGATTGGCTTACTCTGTGCAGCAGAGAAGGCCCAAGGATCTGGTGAGCAGCTCAGTCAAGATAGTGGTTGCCCAATGGAATAAAGAGATAATTAGGGTGCTTGACCAAGTTCCACTAGGGCAGCCTCTCCCCAAATCCATTGCAGCTCCTTGGTTTATGAGCAGCTCATTGATATGGAGCAGCAATAGAGATGCCTAGAGCATTGCTGGTAATTGTAATTGAAATAAATTGTATTTCATTGTTAGAAATTGAACTTTTCTAGCTAGAGTTCAGGTTCGCTGCTCTTCCACATTTACACAAAAATAAAGTGATATATGGCAATAGTATAACAGTGTGCTTTGTATTATAGTCCTACAATCAATATTCCTATATGTTGCTTACTACATTTTTAGCAGGTACATTGGCATGCTTTTATATACCAATATTCCTTCTGTAATTCTACAATAAACATTCCAAGCTTTGTCAGCAGGAGAAAAAGAGTCACTTCCTGCTCTGTACATCGTTTTCGGGAAACCATTGATTTTGTACAGGTAAAAATAGTATTTGGATTCACACACCAAATGTGTGTGTGGGATGAAGTCCTGTTTGGTTTTGCCATTTTTGTTACATGAATTCATCCATTGTGGTTTTTAAACCATGATTTGTGGTTTAGTGGGGGTAATTGAACTCAGGCAGTTGTAATTTATTCAGTAAACAAAAGCCTTGTTACAAATTGGACTGAAATGTGAAAAGGCTATTATGGACTTTATAAATTACGGATTTTATACATTCTCATAACATACCGAAGGAGGCAGCTAGGCCTCTGGGGGAGCCATGGATCACTATCCCTGCAGGAAAGAGGAAGAGGCAGAGGAAGAGAGGATGCTGTGCTGGGGTTTCCTTTAAACTGAGTAAGTTTCCACACAAGCCTTCAATTCCAAGTATATTTGTTACCAAATGCAAGATCTCTGACTAACAAAATGGATGAATTAAGGCTACAGATTGCAAATACTAAATTCATCAAGAACTGCTGTGTTTTGCTAATTACAGAAGCTTGGCTTCATTCACTCATTCCAGATGCAGCTATTGAGCTGGAAGGCAACTTAGCTCTCTGGCAGGACAGGAGTAGAGATTCTGACAAGATCAAAAGGGGGAGGTTTACACCTTTATGTGAACAAAAGCTGGTGTATCAATACAAAGACTGTAGACAGCCACTGCTCCATGGATCTGGAGTGTATGACTCTTAAATGTAGACCCATATATCTTCCGCGGGAATTCAGCGTGGTTTTGATTACTGCAGTCTATGTCCCACCTGATGCCAATACTACTATAGCTTTGGGATTCTTGTATAACATTGTTAGTAATCAGCAGAATAAGTATCCTGATGCTGTGCATATCATAGTGGGGACTTTAATCAAGCTGATTTAAAAGAAGTGCTCCCTAAATTCTATCAGCACGTTAAGTGTGCTACTAGAGGAGCAAACATATTGGACAAGGTATATACCAACATCAAACATGGCTATAAGGTTATACAGTTACCACATTTGAGACAGTCAGACCATATGTCACTGCTTTTAGCACCAGCATACATCCCTCTTAGGAGACGGGCTCTGCCTATAATAAAGACAGTGAAATCTTGGCCAGAAGATGCTTCCCAACAACTTCAGGATTGTTTTGAGAACACAGATTGGGACATCTTTTACCACCCTGACCTAGAGGTGCACACTGCAACTGTTCTGTGCTATATCAAATGCTGCACAGATACTGTCACTGTGGATAAACTTATTAGGATCTATCCCAATCAGAAACCCTGGATGACCAATGAAGTCCAGTGCCTCTTGCATGACAGGATCAAGGCCTTTAGGTCCAGTGATGGGGCAAAATACAGTGTTGCCAGAACTAATCTGAAGAAAGGTATTCAGAAGGCCAAGACTGATTATAAGAAGAAGATTGAAGATAATTGATATAGCAATAACATGAGCAAGGGATTCAACAAGTTACAAACCATCAACCAACCAATGTCATCCCTGCTGAGGGGGATGCTTCATTGGCAGAGGAACTGAATCATTTCTTTGCTCGCTTTGAAGTGGAGGCATCAGAGACAGCTAAAACACAACTACCAGCCAATTGTAGCCCCTGCCTCATTGTGGAGGAACAGAAGGTGAGGAACATTCTGAGGGCTGTGGACCCTAGAAAGGCTGCCGGTCCTGACGGTATCTCTGGCCAAGTACTTAAAGACTGTACTGATCAGTTGGCTGGAGTGTTTACCAGGATCTTCAATCGGTCTTTATCCCAGTCCACTATTCCATCTTGTTTGAAAGCTTCCACCATTGTTCCGCTGCCAAAGAAGTTCCCTATCAATAACCTCAATGATTACAGACCAGTGGCACTCACTCCTATCATCATGAAGTGCTTTGAGAAATTGGTCTGCCGGCATATCATTTCTGGTCTTCCGCATATATTTGATAAATACCAGTTTGCATACAGAAAAAATAGATCTATAGAAGAAGAGCCATCACTCTTCACACTGCTCTGACTCATCCAGACCGGGGGGCGGGGGGGGCGGCGGCTATGTGAGCATGCTTTTTGTGGATTTTAGTTCTGCATTTAACATAATTCTTCCACATAGACTCATGTGTAAACTTCTAGACCTTGGGCTTTCTAATTCAATCTGCCTTTGGATTATGGATTTCCTGTCTGTCCGCTCACAGAGGGTCAGATTAGGTAATCATACCTCTTCAGCCCTTATTCTTAACACTGGTACACCACAGGGTTGCGTGTTGAGTCCCTTACTCTATACTCTTTATGTGCATGACTGCATTCCCACTCACACTAGTAATACTATTGCTAAATTTGCAGATGATACAACAGTGGTGGGACTTATCTCCAGGGGGGATAAATCTGTCTACTGAGATGAGGTGGACCGGTTGCTTTCATGGTGTGGAGACATAACTTGGTCCTCAACACCAATAAGACCAAGGAGCTTATGGTAGGTTATAGAAGGAACAGATCAGACAGACAGCCCTTGCTTATCAATGGAGACCAAGTAGAGCAAGTGGCCAGTTTTAAGTTACTGGGTTTCTTCCGCATACATTTGAGGACCCACATTGCAGCTCTGGTCAAAAGGGCCCAGCAGAGATTATACTACCTGAGGCTTCTCAGAAAACAACTGAATGAAAAACTGCTGGTGACTTCATACTGCTGCACCATAGAGAGCATTTTAACATACTGCACCTCTGTATGGTTTGCCAGTTGCACAGTGGCAGATAGGACAGCACTCCAGAGGGTTAATGTCATTGCCCAGAATATCATTGGTTGCCCTCTCCCCTCTTTGGAAGAGCTTTATAGCTCCCGCTGCCTTAAGGAAGTTCAAAACATTCTCAAAGATCTATCTCATCCTGGGAACCCTTTTTTTGAACTATTACCATCTGGCAGACAATACAGAATAATAAAAACAAGGACAAATAGGCTGAAAAACAGCTTCTATCCCAGGGCAGTAGCTCTTTTGAATTCTGCTGTATAGTGCAGTGTTGGTGTGGTGTCAGGGGTTTCCGGTTCAATGTGTGGAGGGTGAAGGATGTGTGTTTGTGTTTATTTTCATGGTCATGATGTGCACTGAAGATGGTGTTTCATTTCGTTGTACGAGGTGCAATGACAATAAAGCAAATTAAACTAAAACTAAACATAGCTCAGGGACTTCCCTCAAGATGACATACTGAGCAGGGGTGACTTTTTCTCCCACTGACAAACAGCTGATTTTGCCACCAAAGCTGGTTATTTGGCAGCTTTGCTCCCTGTTTTCTGAAGGAGTGACTAGGAATGACCCAAGATGACCTTCGGACAATTGTTATACCTACAGAGAAGAGGGGATCTTGAAGACTGCAATTCTTGGTAAGGAGCAATTGGAGGTCTGGTCTTTTACCATTTTTCCCCTCAGCTTTTTTTTTAAGTACGCCTGGGTTTTAATTGCACCCTTTAAAGCTATTCTGTCTTCTGATTTAGTACTGGTTCATTGCTAATCTTGCTCCTTGGTTGATTTTTGCAACTTTTTTTCTGTTCTTTCATTGTTTACTATTGGAACTCCAAACCACTTTTGCTATAAGGAAATTCACAGTGAAAATACATTTTCTGGCAATGAAAGTCATCCAATTCAGTAGTAGGATTCAAATTTTTTTACTACCGGTACTGTGGGTGTGGTTTGGTGGGCTTGGTGTCGCTTGGTGGGCGTGGCTTGATGGGCATGGCAGGGGAAGGATACTGTAATATCCCCATTCCCTCCCCACCCCACTAACCTGCTTTCCAGCTCCGTTCTCCTGTGCAGGGCAACAAAAGAAGACCAGCCAATCAGCTAGGACTTGGGAGACAGATAATAGATGGGGCAGGGCCAGTCAGACGTGGTATTTGCTGGTTGTGCGGACTACTCAAAATTTCCGCTACCGGTTCTCCAGAACTAGTGAATACTACCTCTGATCCAATTGGACTTAAAGATATACAGGACTATATTACAAATTTTGTTCTTTTTAGCTCTTTAAAAAAAACCTCTGATCTTTGCTTTTTAAACTTTTGATGGGAAAGTTCCCCTCAAGGAGCGGCTGCCTGCCCCATATGCTCCTTTGCTGCATTTTGGCTATGCCCAGCTGCTCACTTGAGGGTCTCCGCACACTTGCGTTCCCTCCCGGCCCCGCCACAGCCGGCCAGGGGGTTGCGAGAAAAGAAGGAGGGAGAGGGGGAAGAGAAGGGAAGCCTCCACTGTGGCTCACACTCTTTCCATAGCCAGCCTGGATTTTCAAACAGAAGAAAGAAAAGGAGTAGCGAAGAGCCCCAAGGAGAGCTTGCTGACTTTCCAAGCAAGAGAGAAGACGCAGAGACAGAGAGAGATACAGATACACAGAGAGAGAGAGAGAGAGAGACAGACAGACAGACAGACAGACAGACATAGAGAGATATGTGGGGGAGATAGGGCGGGGAGAGAAAGATACAGAGAGGGAGAGAGACAGATACAGAAGGGGAGAGGGAGAGACAGAGAGGAAGAGGTATTCTGACCCAGGCTTCGTCAAACTTAATGAAACACAAACTTGTTTTAAAAGCAAAACCTATTTTAATGCAACACTGGGAATTATTTTCATTCACAGTCAAAACTAACTTAAAAGACTTCTCCAAGATAAGCACACACCTGTCAGTGCTATGGAATGCTGCCAAAAACAGAAGTTTCCAAAGTAATTATAACAGTACTAGAAAAAACCGACCAGAATATGCAGAGCTTCAAAAAGGACTCATAATATATTGAACTGCTTTGCTTCCTGAAAAGGTTTCATCATTGAGGTCTGACTTTTATCCCTTATGGGAGGGGCAATAACCTCCCAGCCGAGTCGCCCCCTCTGCTTCAACTGCTCTCGCCTTCTATCAGCTTTGCGCACACGTGCACTGGGAACAGGCTCCCCTGGGTCCTCTGCTTTGCTGCTGCCAGGCTCCAAAGGCTCTGAAGGCAGCACCCCACTCCCAGATGGTCCTGGACCCATCCCTGCATCGGACGCAGGACCCTCATCCAAGTCCTTTCCAGACTCCCTGACTGGTTCCCTTTCGTCCTCACTGTCCGATACCTCTGCCGTCTGCACTGGCTGCTGGTGAACCACAACTGCGGAGTTCCACAGAGAGAGGGAGATGGGGAGAGAAGGGGAGGAAAGAGGGAGGGAGGGGGGAGAGAGAGAGAGAAAGGGGTTTTGTGGTTCCTGGTTTTCTGCTCTAATAACTGGCTGGGTAGGCGTGGCTAGTGGGGCTGTATGTGACTGGGTAGGAGAGAGTGATGTCGAGTTGGCCACACCCACACAGGTTTTGTGGCTCCTGGTGTTTTTTTTCCTGTGGGAAACAGGTCCAAATGGCTCTTTGAGTGCTTAAGATGAAGCACAGTCAAACTATGCACCAGATCTGCAGGAATACGCCGCAAGCTCCTTGTGGAACCAAATAAAATGAATCAGTGGTGATGATCAATTAGGCTGAGCCTCTCTACAGCAGAGAGCAACATCAAGGCAACCAGAAAGTGATTTGACCAATAACAGGGAAGAAGTGGTAATCTCCATTTTCAGTGGGAGTAATTTGTCAAGCTACCGCCTTGACAAAATTAGATTTTGTCTATGGTCACCACTATGTGTTAACACTTGACAAATTGCATCAGATCCAAGACTGTGCTATTGGCCATGAACTCTCAAACCATCTCAGACATTGGTCTTAAGAGAAAGCAGTTTAAAGTCCCCTTATACCATAAGCCTGGGGAAATTCATGACCAGTCAGGCCATACAATCAAGGAACTTAGGTAGATAGGTTGTTACACTACAGAGATCGGCTACAGTAACGGTAATTCAGATTGCTCTCTAGAGCCCAGCTTAACAAATGGCATCTTATATCCATTACATATGAAGCTGCATCTCTGAACATTACCAAAGTATTTCATATAGCATTTGCTGCTCTATCATCTCTGCTCTGAACTTTTGTATGAAAGCATTGTGCAAAGTTATGCTTCTGAAAATATTACTTGCTTCTGGTAGATCTTGCTGATCTTTGATATTTGTCTATATCTCATAAATGGATAGCAAAAATAATATTTATATCTGTGGGATTAAAAAAACCCGCAAAATGTGCTTCAAAAATATTGAAGTTTAAGTCTCTTGTGGGATTTTAAGAGAAGATTGCTTACAAAGAGTGCTTTATAAATCAGAAGTAATTTCACCTTAAAAAAAAATTGAATTTATCATAATCACTATCAATAATAACCTGAATATACTGTTGGTCAAATCCATTATGGCATGGGTCCAGAATATCCAAATCTTGCCCCAAAGGGGTTGACTTGTCTCACTCTAGTAAAAAGGACCTACTGCAAACCCCATTAGCCAAATTGGCTGGGTCTAGGAGAAGAGCCTTCCCTATTATATCCCCTGCCCTTTGGAACGTTTTTTTCCAGCACTTGAGATTTACCCCCATTTTTCTGGCCTTTGGAAGGAGCCTTAAAACCTGGATTTGCTGGTTGGTATGGGGCCCTGACGGAGAAGCTGTAGGCTGCAGGTGGCTGATGTCAGGCACAAGTAGCCAGGATAGAGTTCAAACCTACAAACTGACGTGTTTGACACACACACACACACACACACACACACCGACTTGGCCTGGTCATCTACAGTTGTAGTGACTGAGAAGGCACCACTACTGCTCCGCTCTAAACTCAGTCTTTTACTCTATAATTAATTTTAATCAGTTACTCTATAACTGATTTTAATCAGTTTCTATATATATATATTTTATATATTTATTTTTTATGATATTGTAAGTCACCTAGAGTCGCCCCAAATGGCAAAATGGGTGGTATACAGGTAGTCCTCAACTTACAGCCACAATTGAGCCCAAAATTTCTGTTGTTAAGTGAGACATTTGTTAAGTGAGTTTTACCCTATTTTATGACCTTTCTTACCTCAATTGTTAAGTGAATCACTACAGTTGATAAGTTAGTAACCGGTTGTTAAGTGAGTAAGTAAGTAAACTGTTATAAGTCAAGGACTATCTATACAAATTTTAATTAAAAAATGAATAAGAAACTTTAAAAAGAAAATCAGATTTAAATTAAATTATAGCCAAGAAGATCTAACATTTTGTCAAAATGATGAAAGCAGCATTGTATCATTATGCAAATGCCTTTTGCATGTGTAGGACATGGTACTGTTCTTGTCATTGGCTGCATTCATTGTTTCTGCTGATAACCTCTAATTAAATCTAAAATTACAAGAAATAAATGTGTTCATGCAGTTGGATTTTCTTCTGTGCCCCCGCAAAATGTATTTAAGGGTTCAAGGAGAAATATGACTGTTGCTGTAAGGAATTCCCTCCAATTTAACTAAAAACTTCTCTTGGACTCTGTATTTTAATATGAAGAATCCAATAATTGCAATGGGGAAACTATATATTGTCTCTGCTGTTGCTCTCTGGATGAAATGAAATACATGCAGAATTATGGAAAAGTGTGAGACTTTGGAGGACAAACACAGAATGGCCATTTCCTAAGTTTTAGGGAATCCATATTCTTTTAAATATGTAAACTAACTTAATGTGATGACAAGTATTTATTGATATTTTTTGTTCAGGTGGGTGAAACAGAGACCAGGCTAGAATGTCTGCTGAACAACAATAAGAATTCTGATTTTTGTGCTCCACTGACTTCCTTTGATTGGAATGAAGTGGATCCTTATCTCTTAGGTAAGGTCTAAATATTAATGTAGCAGAATGATGATGGTAACCTGATTAAAACAACTAAAAGTTCTATTTATAAATTTAGATAAGATTTTTTTTGACAGATATCTCAGAAACTAGCCAAAGGTAGGCTTTGAATTATTTTCTAGATAAGACATAGACAATCTTTTTGGTGACCAATGGCCTTTAACATATTGGGTGGAGTGGTTAGCTGCAAATGATTGGAGATACATCATGGATTTAAGTGAAAGGAAGATTTAGAGGAGTTTCTTTGGGGTTTTTTTCCCCCTTGACTAGGCTTATTTTCATTTGTTCTCAAAATTCCAAAAAAAAAAAAAAAGATGCCAATTTTCTGCAATTATGGCCAGAGGAGATCCTAAAAGTTACAGCATAAGATTAAACTAGACTTGGAAGAGCTTCTTCTAGACATTATGACTTTTTTATCCAACAGTAAAAAACTTGACTCCCATCCTAGCTCCCCCCACTGCCATAGTTAAGTGATCATATGGGTCATTAAATTTTTGCAAGGGGATATGGACCTTCACAATGTATGCACCTTCTCCCCCCGCCCTCCACCTCTCCTAGAAGTCTTGGGCATTCTCCCTGCCCAAACCTACTAGCCCATTTACTTTCCCTTTCTGTGCCGCTATTGACAAATGTGCTCAGCTGATGCAAGGTGCAGGTGCTATAGAAATCTATCTAATGTGATGTTTGAGACTCTTTCTACCTTTGGAAATGTCACCACATGAGCATCAGCCTTTATTATGCTTGTAAAGCTCTTTCTAGCCTTCAGAAACATTGCAAGGGCTGGTGTTCATCTTATGATGTTCCCTGGCATAGAAAGAGCCTCAGTACATTGTGAGATGGTTGCCAGTCATTGTCATGTTTTAAGTTTCTTTCTGTCTTCGGAAATATCACATTGGCTAGCTTTCTACAATAACTATGCTTCATATCAGCTGGAGGCACTTGTCAGCACTTGCATGGAAAGGGAAGATAAGTGGACTTAGGTGATTGGGCAGGGAGGAGGCCCAGGATTTGCAGGAGTGGGGGATGGATCGGAGGCCTGCACATGGGTGGGCTTAGCCGGCTGATACTTCTCAGCACATGACAGCAGGAATTTGCAGCACTGCTATGGTCATAAGAGTGGGCATGTTGTTAAGCATCTGAATTTTTGTATTGTAGACTTTAAGACTGCAGCAATCAGAACTTCAGGAAATGATGTATGTCCCTTTGTTCAATGCTGTCCTAATTTCAGATGGTCACTGAACAAACAGTAAAGGACTACCTACATGTACTTGACTTAGTTATGACAGATTGGTTAAATTGACAGGGAGCTGTCCTGTGCAGATACCTTTATCTTCTACTGTTAGCCTTTTTAAAATTACATTATCCAATAAAGAGACCTGAAAAAAATTATTCTAACCACTCTTTTCTTTTGGCAATTCTTTGTTGGTGCAATTATGAGCTAGTTAGCAAAATAATTATCAGCTTTTTAAATTGGCAAATATTAAGCAGAAAAATGATCTGTGATTTTGGTGGTCTGCTTTTATAATTGCATAATGAGTCCCTTCAATAGCTAGGACCTTCTTGGCCTTATATTTTTTTCTCCCATTTTATTTGAATTATCACTAAGGCTTTAAAATTGAAGTTTATACTAGTGGATTACATTGATGCATAAAATGAATATATGTAATTTTATTCTGTTATAGATACTTATTGATTAAAATTTACTTTTGTTAACACATATTAGTTCAGGTCAAATATTTTGATCATATAGGCAGTCATAGTCCCATAATATTAAACAGAATATCAATTAATCACAGTATAGAAACATACATTTTATTTTATTTTTTAAAAAAACTGATAATTTGATTTAAATGTTTTGATTGCCATAGAGGATCCAAGGATTACCATTTCACAAAAGAGTTAATTTTTGTAAACTAGTTTACTATTTTACAAGAGTTAACAGATACATTGAAGAAGCTTTTTGTAAATTAAGGAGATAGAAGTTCACTTTCTTGAGGTCTAGGATTAGAAATTTTATGTAATGACCCATATTTGTATTGCTTTTAAGAAAAAATAGTTCTAATATTTTTTTCTTTCCTCTCAAACTATACCAGGTACTTCTAGCATTGACACAACTTGTACTATTTGGGGTTTGGAAACTGGCCAGGTCTTGGGAAGAGTGAATTTAGTGTCTGGCCATGTCAAGACTCAGTTGATTGCCCATGACAAAGAGGTGATGGTGTAATATTTTTCTTTTTCTGTAAATATGTGCAGTTAGTAAAAGTTTTTAAAAATCCAATCTATACATTGGAAATAGTCATCTAGGAGCCAAGGTGGGTTGTGTTGCTACTATTAGTAATGCATTTATTTTCCTTTTAGTAATTCATTGATAATGGGGAATAAATACAACAAAGTAAAATATTTTGCAAAAGAAACATTCTGCTCAGAAGGAGAGAGTGTTATGCCTAAAGCCCTATTTTGTGGTAAGCATTGTCCTTTTTTTAGGCTAAAGCAAGTAATTGGTTGGACATACCTTCTTTACTCCTGCCTTTGCATGAAAAATTAAAGTGGGACAGGAATCCTTAATATGGGAAGCATCATATTTTATCACCTTCTGATGTTGGTATCTGAACAGGTCTATGATATTGCATTCAGCCGTGCAGGAGGTGGGAGAGACATGTTTGCTTCTGTTGGTGCTGATGGCTCAGTGAGGATGTTTGACCTAAGGCACTTGGAACATAGCACTATTATCTATGAGGATCCTCAGCACCATCCTTTACTTCGCCTTTGCTGGAATAAACAAGATCCTAATTACCTTGCAACAATGGCAATGGATGGTATGGAGGTGAGACTTCTGTGAGAACGCCTAGTACACTTTGTTTCTGAGTATATAGTGAGTATGGTTAACTCTGCTTTCCAACTACATGGTGAAAGCAATGGGACTACAGTTTTTGCTACCTGAAATTTTTTTTACTGGCATTTAGTTCCATAAAGCAAAACAGTCAGGTAGACGAATATGTTAATTAGAAGATATTAGTGAAATGGGCAGTAAAAATCTTTATGGTGGTTTGGTGAGATGAGCTAACCTGTCTTTGATTGCTGAAATATTTCTACAAGCAGAACCCATTTTTAGAAATAATGTATTACTTGTGTTAGTTTCTCAATTTAAATAAATAAATTATACTGATAATATCTACTATTGTATTACTGAGCAGTTGTACATTTTGTATTGTGATTTGTCATCTAGACTTCTTTACAAGAAGTGTCCATAATCAGGACACACTGTGACATATTTATATTCATTATGAGAACAAATGCATTTTCCCATCTCTTGGAATAAGTATGTTGACTTGACAGCTGGTTTGCAGTATGAATGCTCTGAGGACATAAAAAACTGATCAATGAAAGGATAAAAATAAAATCTAAAATAATTTATTTAGAATTAATATTTAGAATTATTTTTCCCTCTTAAGGTGGTGATTCTAGATGTCAGAGTTCCTTGCACACCAGTTGCCAGGCTGAACAATCATCGAGCATGTGTAAATGGTATTGCTTGGGCACCACATTCTTCTTGCCATATCTGTACAGCAGGTAAAGATGGATTATTTGTATTCCTCCTCTCTTTTATTTGGGCATTTAAGAAATGATTGGGATTTACTATCATTTTCCAATATGCGAACATAGGATTGCAGTCTTTACATTCTTGTATATAATTTGAAGACTAATAAATAATATGCCAAAGAAATCAAAGGCATGAGATAAGACAAAAAGAAAATATATCTAAGCATAATTTTGTCTATGCCATTTCATTGGCATCAGCAAAATTATTCTGGCAAAACTCCTTGCTTCTTCCACATACATTCTCTGATTGTAGATTTCCTTTCTTAAATCAACTCTGTTTTTATGAATCATTAACTCCATTGAGCCACAACTTTCTTGGTTTTCATTTTCTCCTTGACCTATTCACTCTTTCTTGAGATACTGTTTTTGAAAACAGCAATAACAATTGCTGTATCAAGACTTATATATTGCTCCATAATGCTTTAAAGCAGGGGTTGCCAACCTTTTGGACCTCATAAATCATAATTTTAGATCCCAGGGACCACTAACCGGTTCTGTGGGCATGACCTAATTTGTGGGTATGGCTTGGTCATGTGACTGGCTGGGCATGACTTGTATGTAAATATAAATATTTATATAAATACTGAATTTTTTATAAAAAGGAGCAACTTTTACCCAAAAGCAGGCAAAGCAGGCAGATTGAGTTGTTCACAGAATCATTCAGATAGATATCTGCCATCGGCTAGCTCAATCTCTCAAATTTGCTTGCCATGAGTCTGCACTGAATTTGCTTGCAAGCAAACCTTCAGACCTAAGGGAGGTTCGGCTGTGCTGAGCCAAAGATCTAAAGACTAGCTAGAAAGCAAGAAATCCAACCATTTCCTGCTTCCTAGCTAATCTAAATCTCCCGGCACAGCAGAACAGATGATGGTCGGAAAAAGGAAAAATAGCAATTTAGCAGGCAAGTTTACTGGGTAAGGAGTAAATGGGCAGGGAGGGTTCCTGTGGGCCATGTGGGCGGCGCAGCCTTGTGTTTCTATGCAACCTGGATTAATTGCTTTGTGGGGGTGCTCTGGGGGTGAGATTTCTCTGTGGCCCACTAAAATTTTCTCGCGACCCACCAGTCGGCCGCAGCTCACTGGTTGGTGACAAAACCAAAGAGTCTCTAAGACCACCCCCACCAACACTGACAGGCAAGCCATCAGAATATAAACTGACAACTAATAGCACTCCTTACTGGAATTGATGATGTTAACTAGTTAGGGTAATGAAATGTCTGCAAAAAAACAAGCAGAGAGAACCAAGGATCTCTCAACAATAACATAGATGTATTGATGTACACTAAGAATGCCTATTTTTTGAAGTGTTACAAAACAATTTAATCAATATGATTTTATCTTGTAAAAATATTTAAATATCTAGCCACCAACAAAAAATAATTTTCAAGATTAGCCAGATATTGTCACACATATTTGATAGTAATGTCACCCATGACTTCTCAAGGCTTTTTTCCTCTATTTTGGAATACATGGATAAATAAATTATCTGCAAAGAAAATTTAACAAAATCTATATTTCACCTTTGACAGCGGATGACCATCAAGCTCTCATTTGGGATATTCAGCAAATGCCTCGTGCCATTGAGGACCCAATTTTGGCTTACACAGCAGAAGGAGAAATTAACAATGTACAGTGGGCATCAACCCAGCCGGACTGGATAGCTATCTGTTATAACAATTGTCTAGAAATCCTGAGAGTGTAAAAATAACTCGGTTATGGGAAATAATGAAGCAGATTGGTAGTCTTTCAGTCTTCTAAAGTTAAGAACAAAGTTGCATTGAAACAGTGTCACTAGCTCTTATTAACTTCTTCCAGGAAGACTTACAACTGAAGTTAATGAGTATATATGATGAACTTCTTACCCATCGTTTCCCTCTCTTACCTTCCCCACTCCATGCCAATGACTTAAAAATGCAGGGATATCCTTGGTGTTTTAGATCATCTCAGATTTTATCAACATATTCAATTAAAGTTATGTATATATTATGGCCATTTGTGTTGAGCATTTTTATTGCAATGGCACTGAATGCCAATTAACATTCTACCTGAAATAATTTGTTATAGATGCCTAAAAGCTATTCATTGTTATAGCAGTCTAACAATACCTTTTATTAAATAGTATATTCTTTTTCTCTCCCTCCCTGGTTCTAGGCAATTTCTTTGATACCAGTTATGAGGTATCATAATTATCAGGGCTTCTATGCAACTAAGCTCTGCTTTAGTTAAAATTGTCCTTTGCCTATAAGCAAGGACTTGTCCTTTGCAGGATTTGTTGGAGGATACATTTTACTCCTGCAAAAATATCTTAGATTGAAACTTTAATTTAATATGCTACATTAGATAATCATCCAAATGTTGTTGTCCCTTCTCTACAACTAAACACTCTTCAAAAGTGATTGAACTGTGGGTATAAACTGTGGGTATTTGGATACATACCTAGTATCTTGAGTACAAAAGTGCATCTAGTTTTAAATTGTATATGTGTGTGGCCCTTATAACTATATATTATTTACTAAAATGTAGGAACCACTTCAGCAACAAGTGGTTTTTACAGTTCTACTAGATGAGCATTTGCCTGATGAGAAGTTTTGCTTAAACTTTCAACAGCAGTTTTTATATCATTTTTCTTAGCAGCGATACAATTATGCAAAACAAACAAAAATCTTTCCATAAGGCAGCAAAGCTTTTACACATACTACAATGTTGAGAATTATATGTTAACATGGAATGGTTACTTTTTTCTGAAAAAATGATCAGATAGATGCAATTTATGGAACTTCAAAATGTTCAAGCATTTTGTGTATATTAATATGCTGCTTATTCCATATCAAGCTGCTTTGATAGTGTCACCTGTATATGTATGATAGCTCTTCTCTGATATACTAAAATGAGTGTATTTATGATTGATTCTTCCTCCTTCACAAAGGAATAACTTATTTAGATTTCAGAGAAGAGGTCATAGTTTCATATCAGACAGCATTTTTCCACAGTAACTTGAAGGAGGTATGATCAGAAAGTAACCACCAATCGTGTATATAGTAAGATCAATTGTGACAAGACTATTAATTATTTGTCTAATAATATGTGAGTATAGTACAGCTGAGAGAAAAATATAATTGATATATACATACCTAAACTGGTCTAAGCACCATGGGCATAAGATGTATCTTAGACCATGGGCATAAGATGTATCTATTAAAGGAGCCAAAATGCAGATCTAACATGCAGTGTTGGATTGTCAAGTGATGAATATGGATTTGTGATATCTGTTTTACAAGGAACAATGTTCTTATTGTATGGGATATTAAATAATATGGGCCTTTGTTTTTACTACCAATTCTGAACTGTAACACGTTATGTATCCCAGTGTGATGATTTCTTAAAGGTGTGAAATTTGTAGCATGACTGTATAAAGTTCCAAACTTCTTGTTCTTTCAATGAGCAATAGCACTGATTTATGTTCCACTCCCAAGTATTGCATATATTTTCTAAACCAATATTGTTAGGCAAAATTGTTACTAATCTTATCTTTATGTGGCAGACAATGGTTAATATTGAAATATTTTGATTTTTATGGAAAAATACATGAAATGGATTTTATCTTGATTTAGAACACTAATTTCTGAATTGTATTGACATGCTGTACAAATTTTAAACAGTTTTTTAAGGAGTTTGAAGTAGAATGCTGGAATTTTTAAATTGTCAATCTTGCTTCCTCTGCATATTTTGGTTTGTTCCATTCCTACTTCCTTATGTGAATTCTGCCTTTCTTACGTTTTAATAAAATGGAACATTTCTAAATTATTCATGGTGGTATAAAGTGAAAAAAGACATTAAAATATATATAACCATTTTAGTTGCTGAAAATGTGGTGGTGGTGGTGAGACAGTATAGAACACACTATATAGCTATTCAGAAATAGGCCAACATCATCAAAGATATATTGAATATAGCTGCATAAATAAAAGTTGAAGTTTTAGTAAAGCTTTTTTTTTACATTAAAAATAAAACTATTCCTGACAACCTAGTACCATGTTAAGATTCAGACTGAACTTGGTAATTGAGACAAAAATTACAGACACTTGCTATGGTGGAGATATTAAGAGATGTACCAATCTACTTGAAATAAGGTTTCAAAAATTTTTATTTGGATGATAGGTTACTTTATCTCTACCAGAAAATCCAGCTTCAAAGGAATTTTGTCACTGTGATTTTTTAGGCCAAATTTTATTAGCACTGATACGCATATGCATAAAAATTATTTTTTAAAAAAAAAAAAGTGCTAAAGACCTAAACAACCAAAAGATCAGAGAGCCTCTGTGGGCTGGACATTAACAGAAAATTTTTTAACCTGGAAACTTCTATGATCTTAATCTTTTAGGTTGTTGCACGGTTTTCTCTGGCTCTGGTATTTTCAAACATCTGCAACCTATTGAAACTTTCAGTTAAAAACCACGTGGATATCTATTTTACAATCATTTGGATAGCTTCATTCCCAACATAAGCAAATAGAAAAGGGTTTCCAAGGTAACCAGTGTCTAAGTGATCATTGCACACTTTTGACTTATTTCTGCAACATGAATACAAGGATAGATTAGTAAGGGAGGATTTCCTAAGTATCTGCATATCCGAGAGAGAAAAGGTGGGATATAAATCTAAAAAATAAAAATAGTACCAAAGTGGATTAAACGGTACAACTTCAGCTACACTTAACTCATAGAAAAGTGTCTGAAATGATACAGGGTCTCCTGCTTGAGCAGGGGCTGGATTGGAAGACCTCCAAGGTCCCTTGCAGCTCTATTCTGAATTGAATTGATACATTGCTTTTTTTTTTTTGTCAAGAGCGATAAACTGTAGATATTAAGGGAAAAGTTGACAGAGCATCCTTAAAAGGCTGTTCTGCCAGGCAGTGTGTGTCCCTTAAACGGTTTCAGTACCATTGTCCTGTCCTGCACATAACACATTTGGAATGTTTATGCTGGTGGAAGTCTAGCTCCTGCTTTTTTCCAGGTTTGCAGCTTAGTTTTTTTATTTTAAAATATATCCAAAAGCAAAGCCAAGAGAGTAAAGAAATAAAGGAGAAAAAATAGAAATAAAATTATGAGGTATGTAAAACTGAGTAAAACTTTAGTAACATTAGATTAATACTGCATATAAAAACGAACTTGCATCAATTTAGCACTTGAAAACCACTATTGGTTAACGCTAGAAAGCAAGGAGGCTATGAATTCTAGTCCTGTGACAGGCATGAAAATTAGCTGGATGACCAATTACTTTAAGCCAAACTAATCTCACAGTTGCTTTGGGGAAAATAGGAAGAAGTGAGGATATTCACTACTTTGAGTTATTTATAAAAATAATAAAAGCGGAACAAAAAAATATAAAGAAACTATGATAAGAAACATCAGTCTTTACCAAACATCAGAAGATCTTACACCCTGGGTTAAGAAAAACCCAGATTTTGACAAAAAATTATCTGCAAAGTTATAAAAGATATCCAGGTCAGATTTGGAGAAAATATTATAAGGGAACCCCCAAAATATAAACTAAATAAGGACATCGAACAAGGTCCCAGAAGATACTAACAAAACTTTCAGTACTGTTGTCAAAATAAGTACATAGCAGTCACCAAGATGAGAATCCTAATCCGTGAAGTTTGCATTCAAGAACTAATTTAAGTGTTCCTAAGATCAAGATCGTCCTCTGAGAATTCTCAAAGGTGCTTTTTCAAAAGACAACTGGGCTGTTTTTCCTTCAGGAAGAAGAAGTTTTGCTTCCCATCCAAGAAGCTTCATCAGCTGTGACTGGATGGTGGGAGGAACGGAAGGATAGGTTCTTGTAGTCTGCAAGTTTCTGGAAATTCGTTCATACTGCCGCACCATTGGATAGTCATCCCAAAGTGACCGAGAATCTCCACAGACACTCCTTCCAAAAAGAGTTTTCCGCAGGTCCGGATGACTACCTACAGAAGTCCATCACGCCACGATTGACAGACAGAACAACCCCTCTCTCGCTCCCTGGTACAGTAATTGGCAGCTGAAAAAAATTAGTAGCCCCGCCTGTTTTTTGAGAATGCGCACGCGTGCTTTTGCGCCGCGAGGGTAGAATCCTTTTTAAGTGTCCACCGAAGGAACTGCGCGTGCGTGGGCGCAAGAGACTTGCATAGAATTTCAGCGCGTTTCTGTCGCTGAAGGAAGAAGTAGGATACATCGACGGAAGGCGAACGGAGGAGGAGTCGCTTGTTTCGGGCCTTGGGAAGGAGGTGGCTGAAGCGGGTACCTGGGCAAAAGCTTTGGTATGAGGAGAAAGCGGCGGCGGCGGCGGAGGTGGCTGCTGTGAGGGCGGAAGGAAGAGGAGCGGAGCCGGAGAAGAAGGGAGGAGAGCCGAGTGACCGGTGCACCTCTCCCCGCCCCGCCGCCCCGACCGCCAAAATGGGTAAGGGAGAGCTGACCGATCTTGGCGGAGAGTCTGTTCAACCCTGCTAGATAAAAGCTGGGTGTTGACGTCGAAAGAGGAGACAGTTGCTAATGGTTTGGCCTTTTTAGTATTTATTTGATTTGTCAATCACTTACAAAATACATAGGTATAAGAATAAATATAATTTTGAATACATGAGATACTTATAAGAAAAATAAAAAACAAGAGGACGGGGACGGTAGGCACGATTGAAGCGCTTATGCACGTCCCCTACAGACCTCTTAGGAAGGGGGTGAGGTCAGTAGTAGACAGTCTAAGGTTAAAGTTTTGGGGGGTTTGGGGAAGAAACCACAGAGTCAGGTAGAGTATTCCAGACATTGACCACTTTGTTGCTGAAGTTGTACTTCCTGCAATCAAGTTTGGTGCAATTAACCTTGAGTTTGTATCTATTGTTTGCTCTTGTGTTGTTATGGTTGAAGCTGAAGTATTCATTGACAGGTAAGTCATTGCAATGTATGATTTTATATACTATATTTAGATTGGACCGGAGGTGGCATAGTTCTAGGTTTTCTAGGTCTAGAGTTTCAAGTCTGGTGGCATAAGGTATTCCGCAACGAGTAGAGGACTCTTCTTGTGAAATATTTCTGGACTTTCTCAATTGTGTTAATATCAGATACATGATATGGGTTCCAGATTGATGAGCTGTATTCAAGTATAGGTCTAACAAATGTTTTTTATGCTCTAGTTAGTAGTGTGATGTTACCAGAGAAAAAGCTATGTAGGATTAAGTTAACAACTCTTAATGCCTTTTTGGCTATGTAGTTACAGTGGGCTCTAGCACTTAGGTCATTTGAGATGAGTACTCCAAGGTCCTTGACAGAGTTTGGATCCTCAACAAGGTCTTGATTATTTAGCTTGTATTTTATTTTCTGACTTTTCCTGCCAATATGTAAGGCAGAGCATTTATTTGTTGAGATTTGAAGTTGCCATTTGATTGACCATTTTGATACATAGTCAAGGTCTTTTGGGAGGGTAGTAGTATTGTTTGTGATGTTGAATAGCTTACATCATCAGTGAAGAGAACGCAATTGCTCTTAATATGATCACAGAGGTCATTTATGTAGAGTATGAAGAGAGTTGGTCCTAGAACACTGCCTTAGGGACACCACTGTTGACAGGTACAGAATTTGATAGGACACTCCCAATTTTTGTTGTCTGTTTGACAGGAATGCTTCTATCCAGTTATGTAGGTGTCCAGAGATACCATAAGATTTTAGTTTTAGGAGTAGTTTGTCGTGTACCACTGAATCAAAGGCTTTACAGAAGTCTATGTAGATTGTGTCTATTGCTTTGCCCTGATTGAGTTGTGTAGTCCATATGTTTTTGCAGTGTAAGAGTTGCAGACTACAGGATAGTTTTTTTCTGAAACCAAATTGTTTATTAGAGAGTAGGTTGTTTGTCTCTAAGTGGAGGATAATGGATTGGTTAATAATTGATTCCATGACTTTACAGGTGATGCAGCATAGAGAGATTGGTCTGTAATTTTCAATTAGGCTGGGGTCTCCCTTTTTGAAGATGAGGATGGCTGTGGCTTGTGACCATAGTTTTGGCAAGGAGCTGGTCCTGAAAGATTTTTCAAAGATTATGCTTTGAGGTTCGGCTATAGCAGTGGATAGCTTTTTTAAGAAGTAGGCACATATTCTGTCCGGTCCAATAGATAGAGATGGTTTTAGATTGTGCAGTGCTTTTTCAACAATGTCTTCTGTAAAGTTTAATGATGATAATGATAATGATAATAACAACAGCAACAAAATAATAATCATCATCATCATCATCATCATCATCATCATCATCATCATCTGCCCTATTTCACTCTATACATGGGTACTGGGATATGGATGCTTCAGTTTGCAGAAGAGCAGTTGTGCTTGTTTTCACATTCTGTGGTTAAAAAAAACAGTTTATAATTTTTCTTTGATGGGGATCTGTTTTATTACTGAAATGTGCAATGACCAAATGAAGGCAGACATCAGTGGTTGCTAAGGCATTTCTGGCACACCTGTGATAGCATTTATAATTTCCCTATATTAACTAAAAATAAATTGGATGAAATCTCATGAAGTAATGACATTCTCCACATCCTGACTAATTTTATATTATTCTTCACCTAGTTATCCTTTCTAAATAAAAAAGGGAAATTATTTAGTTTATACAGATGTGACTTCAGACCCAGAATGACTTTGTGTGTTCTTTGTACACCACCTCCTTCCACATAGTGATCTTTAAACAGCCAAAACTCACTCATTCACTTACTCTCTTTCTTTCTCTCTCTCTGTATATATTTACACGTGTGTGTGTGTGTATGTTTTCTTAAGTTTTCGGGTATTACATGTATGGCATTCAGCTTTGTTCGGATGTATTTTCACGTCATTGTAGTTGTGCTTTTAAAGTTGTAGCCTACAACTTTAAAAGCACAACTACAATGACGTGGGAAAATACCCGAACAAAGCTGAATGCCATATATATATACATACATACATACATACATACATACATACATACATACATACATACATACACATACACATACATGCACACACATACAGTACATTCAGAAAGTACTCATATCCCCTTTACTTTTGTCAATTTTGGTATGCTGCAGCTTACAGTTTCCGCAGTTGTTGAAATTCATTTTTTTTCTCATTCATCTATGCTCAGTACCCCATAATGACAAAGTGAAAACAGAATTTTAGAAATTCTGGAGATTTATTTAAAAAAATAAACTGAAATATTCCATTGGCATAAGTATTCAGATCCTTCACTCAGTACTTTGTTGAAGCACCTTTGGCAACAAATATAGCCCTGAGTCTTTTTCAGTACAATGCAACAAGTTTTCCACTGCTGAATTGGGGGATTTTCTGCCATTTTTCCTTGCAAATTCTCAAGCTCAGCCAGATTGAATGGCTACTGTCAGTATAAAGCCATTTTCAGATCCTTCCAGAGATGTTCAATAGGATTCAAAGTCAAGACTCTGGCTTGGCCATCTGAGGACATTCAGACTTGTCCTTAAGCCGCTCCTATGTTGTCTTGACTGTATGCTTAGGATATTTGCCATGTTGGAAAATGAACTTTCTGAGATACTGAGCACTGTGGAACAGGTTTTCATCGATATCCCTGTACTTTGCTCCATTCTGCTTTCCCTCAACCCTGACTAGTCTCCCAATCCCTGCTGCTGAAAAACACTCCCACAGAATGATGCTGCCACCACCATGCTTCATTGTTCGGATGGCATTAGGCATGTGATGAGCGGTGATTGGTTTAGAATTGTGGCCAAATATTTCGGTCTTGATTTCATCAGACCAGAGAACTTTGTTCCTTACAGTCTGAGAATACTTCAGATGCTTTTTTGCAAATTCCATGCAAATTCATGTGTTCATCTGAGGAGAGGCTTCCATTTAGCCCAGGGGTGTCAAACTCAAGGCCCGTGGGCTGGATCTAGCCCCATGGGACCATCCTGGAAACAGCGATGGACTAGCTCATGGTGCCTCTGCTAGCTAAAATGGAGCTTGAGAGGGCCACACATGGCCCTTCCAAGTTCCATTTTTGCTGGCAGAGAGCTGCAGGAGGCCGTCGCAGCCAAAACCCCAGGCCACCACAGGTGTCCCTGACACAAGTGATGTCAAGCTGGCCACACCAATCCCGATCATGCCCACCCAGCCCCCTGAGGTCAAACACAACCCTGATGCAGCCCTTAATGAAATCGAGTTTGACACTCCTGATCTAGCTACTCTGCCATAAAGCCCAGGTTGGTGGAGAGCTGCTGTGATAGTTGTGCTTCTGGAAACTCTGTCCCGTCTCCATATAGGATTCTAGAGCTCAGTCAGAGTGACCATCGGGTTCTTGATCACCTTTTTTACTAAAGCCTTTCTCCCCCGATTGCTCCGTTTGATCAGGCGACCAACTCTTGGAAGAGTCCAGGTCATACCGAACTTCTTCCATTTGAGAGTCATGGAGGCACTGTGCTCTTTAGGAACCTTCAGTGCAGTAGAAATTTTATTGTAGCCTTCCCCAGATCTGCGCCTTGCAATAATCCTATGAGCTCTGCAGACAGTTCCTTTGGTATAATGACTTTGCTATGCTACACTCATAGTATGCATTGTCAGCTGTGATGCCATCTACAAAGAGGGTGTGCCTTTCCAAATCACATCCAATCAGTTTAATTTACCGTAAGTAGACTCCAAGGTATAGAAACCTGTCAGCAATGATCAAGAGAACTGGGAAGCACCTGAGCTAAATTTCAAGTGTTGTTGCAAGGAGTCTGAATACCTTTGCCAATGTGATATTTCCATTTTTTTCTATTTAATAAATTTACAGACATTTCTAAAATTTTGTTTTCACTTTGTCATTATGGAGTACTGAGTGTAGATTCATGAGAAAAAAATAAATTTCAACAACTGTGGAATCATTTGCAGTGGCTTTGGGTTTTGTTTTGTTTTTGTTTTTTGCCTTTGCCTTTACTATCGAATTAACATTTTCTTAGAGCTAGGAATCCACTTATCTCATAATCAATGCCTGTACACATTCCGTTTGTAAAGTTGTGGTGAATTTATTTCCAGTTTGCATCATTTAACCTTATCAATCCCCTTTTGAATCAATCCCCTTTTATTAGTATCAGGGCTGGTGATTGCTTAATCTTTTTCAGTCTAGCCATTTCATTAGCAAGAATGGATAGTGTTCTTGCTGCTTTTACTTAGAGTAGATGAGGTGATAGCACAAAGCGCTAGAACAAAGTTATGTTTTATAAGCATTATTGTTCAGGGCTGAAAAGCCATTGTGAACTCTGCTACTTTTTCTAGGCGAACAGAGCATTGATTGCAACTACCTACCTGGGTTGCCTATCCAGAATGTAACTTACCTACAATTTTAAAATTATTTGCTATAGAAATTGGAGACCCCACATGAGTGGGTTACATAGTTACATCTTCTTTTGTAACAGGTAGCTTTTGTTTTGTTTTTGAAATGCATTTTAAAAAATCTTCCCAGATATTTTTTCCATAAATTAGATGGAAAATATACATACTATCCTTTCTATACTTTTGATCTTGGAATGAAAACAAGAGATATTTAGCACAGGTTCCCATTGTGTTTTAAGGAAACAGCACTTTAAACAATTTCAGTTTTCTCTTGTAAAAGCAATTCAGACTGTTCAGATAAATATTTAATGGAGCTATTTGTTTTAAATTCAAAATAAATTTTCCCCACTTTATGCATAATTTTATATTTTTTTTCTACAGTCATTTAATCAGTTATTAACTCATTCTAAGTTTATTTAGGAATATTTGATGAAGTATTTTTTCAAAGGTCTTTAAAAATCAGACTGCAATATTGTATGCTGCATCAAGTCTGCTACGTTTTTCCTCATAGTAATTGATGTAGTCAAAGAAAAATTTAATAACTTAGAATTTATTTTATAGAAACTACGCTTACTTTCCTGAAGCAAGACTTTTCTTCTGTGGTGTGATCTTTGCTTTTTAATCATGTTTTCCATGTGAGACAGTATCTTATCTAAAATTATTCTGCCCCTTTTATTAGACTAGAGAGAATGAAGTTCTTAAGATTCTGCTATATGTGAAGTGCAGAGTACATGGGATAAAAAGCAGATCTTCTCAGTTGAGGTTTCTAACTATAGAATATATTGCTATCCTTTATTCTTTCAGCTGTTTCAAATTCTTTGATCACTGATCAGAGAGATTTGACTGGTCACAACAAAAATACTGAATATAAATATAAACAATATACTTGCAAAAGACACTAAAATTAATTGGCCTATAATATTTTTTAAGAGTTCAGTTCCTTTCAAACATGCTATGCATGTTCCTTAATTGCTGCTAGCTATTGATTGATGCAGCTAATACATTCAGCTATTCCACCTGCAAACATAAGCATGATGGCCAGTTGTAACTACAACTTGTTCAGTGCTGTCTTAAGTTTGAATATTCATTGAAGGAGTTGTTGTTAACCAAGGTAAAAAAATAAAGGATGTTCCTGTGGATTTTACTCTGCTAGTCATTACCAACTACAGAGGGCTGTGCTCATCTCCATTTCAAGGCCATTGAGTCAGCGCTGTTGGAAGACATTTTCACAGTCATATAGCCAGCATGAAGTCACAGAGCACTGTTACCTTCACATCAAAGTGCATTTGCATGCTTTTGAACTGCTAGGTTGGCAGGAGCTGGGACAAGGATGGGAGCTCATGTGGCACTTGGTTTTTGAATCTGGGCTGCCGTCTTTCAAGCCAACAAGCCCAGTGTCTTAACCCTTGAACCACTGCACCATCCCTCTTAAGCAAGGACCATCTGTAATTTGAGATTTACTCTTCAATCCTAAACATAGTTATATAAATACTTTCTTGAAAGTTGCATAGGATTACTTCTGAACTGATATACGTTTGCAACTATGTATCTTTCAATCTGGCCTTTTACTCTAACCACAAGAATTCTGCTGATAAATATGCACTTTATATTTGTACTAGGAGAAAATATTTATTATTCAATAAATATTTGAATCGGGTGGGTTTCTACCGGTTCTGTCCACCTCTGTAGAACCGGTATCTCTAAAGAGCAGCAGACATAGAACCGGTTCTGTGTCTGCTGATGTTTTTTACCTGACCTTTATTTCCTGATTTTTTTCAACTTCAGCTGCCGTGCGAGGCACAACTGCAGTTAAAAAAGCAGGAAAAAAAGGCTTTTGGAAAGGTGCTTCTCTGCACGCAGCATGCTGATGACGATTTACAAGCGCGTGCCAGGCAGGGTACAGGGAAGCACATCATAAATCACCGAACCTTGTAAATGACCAAACTGGTAGTTAACCCTGTCGGATCCCACCCCTGATTTGAATGTGATTGTATGCCAAGCATTGAATCTAAATGTTAGCAAAAGAACTGTGGCATACTTTTATGTATTCAGTGGCTTTGTATTTTAATTGAGCCTCATTGCAGATTTAGATGGTATCTCTTCCTAAATTAAACCTAATTGATACTTGGAAACTATTTAACCAAAGTTGTTTTTACTATTGCAATAAAAAATAGCAGGATCTTCCCTTTTATTCCAAAAGTACCTACCGGTTTTTGGATCTGTCTGATTTCCCTAATTTTATCTATTACTTTTTTGATAATTTGGGCTTCCCAAGGTAGTGAGCTTCCATAGCTTCCAGTGAGCTTCCATGGCCAAGGTAGACTTCAGCCTATGTCCTCCTGCCTTTACTCCAACATATGAACCACTACCAATGATTCTCAAATAAGGGATATCAACATTTGCCCTTTCTCTCTAAGAATTGGAAAGAAAATGTAGCGTAGAATGATTTGGCCATGCAGCAGCATCTGACTGCCTATGAATTCTATATAACTTATATCAGTTTTTATTTAACTGCTCATATTATTATTTTCATCATTTTTTGTTTTCATAGCAGCAAGTCTGTGAAAACCTGTGTAAAAGAGGACATGTTCCTATATGCTATCTAGGATTTTTTTTCTTTTTTAATTAAATCCAAAAAGCAAAGAAAAAAGAAAGCTAAAAACAGAAACAAAAACACATAAAGCTTATATTTATTTATTACATACCTGCACATATAAAGTTGTACAATAAATATATCAATAGATGAAATCCATAATTATGGTTATCTATAAATAATCGACATTAAATATGTTGTAGAGCGGCGGTAGATATGAGGCAGACACAGAGCTAACAGCGAAAGGCTTTATTCGGTGAATAAAATGTATATCTGCTTTTGGATTCAGTACACAAAAGTGTTGACATGCACTATTTGTCTCCCATTTTCAAATAATCCTTCTCCTCCATGCTGCATTGAGAGCCCAGGATGGGTTGACTCCTTCCTATGACATCATTTAACTGAGTCTGTACTAAGATATAAAAGCCAGCCCCCGGGAGAGACCCCAGCTTTTGACTCAGCTCCTTTCAGTCAGTAGCTGTGTCTCTGAAAGCATTCTGTTAGATAGCAATCACCAGCGATCTTCAATACTTTTTTCTTCGCTTAAAGCAGCTCCCAGGGATCTGGGCAGCTGCTCTTCCAGGAGAGCAGGGCTCTCTCTCCTGCAACGTTGGGAGCAGCATTACCAGAGCTCTGTGCAGGCAAGCTGGGCAGCATCTGTAGACCTCCCCCACGCCTGCAGTTTGGAGCAATCGTAAAAACAATTGACAAACCGATAAGAGCACAAGCCAGCTGATTGTGTGGCTGGATGCTGTGTTTTTCCCTTGCTGACTTCGCTGGGGGCTCTGTATAGCCTAAGAAGTGATTCTTCGATCTCAGAGCCTGTTTCTTCTAGTCAGTGGCCATCTTGGATTGAAGCCTTCCACCACGAGATGAGTGGCCATTTTGTAAGCCCGGGGGCCATTTTATACCCTAAGGGGAAGAGCCTTTATTCTACAAAAGGAGCAAGATAAGGCTCAGGCAGAGCTTCCCCCCCCCAGTGGAACAGTCCCTTAAGCCCAGTAAGAAAAAAAGACATAGGCAACACACCCAATCATTCCAGAGGAAGGTGGCTGCTAAAATCAGAGCTAAGGCTCTAGCCCCTAAGTAGGCAACTCAGGCTGAGCTGAGGGCAGAGAAGCGCAGACATGCAGCCCTAGAGAGGCAGTTCAACAGAACTATTCAACAGAAGGGAGTGTAACTACAGCATGTTTCAGGTGATATTCGTGGGCCCCAGCCAAGTCCTCCCAGGGGAGAAGTTATCTATGAGCCTTTCCATCCTCCATCTTGGTCTCCTGAGGCTCTTGCAGTAGAATCAGATCCTCAGGATCTAAGCATATCTGGGCCTTATTTCCGACAGGCTTCTGGGCCCTATGCTCCTCCCCCTCCCTCCAGGCCTCAAACTTCTCCTCAATCTAGGCCTGAAGCCACCTTCACTTCCACAGCAGCGGACCTTCGACCTTCTGCCTCTACCTTTGAGCATAGACCAGGGGATATACAAGATGTTGTCTCATTGGCCATTAGGCAGGGATTGGCTGAAGGCTTCAAGCAAATTCTTCGACCTCTGGAAAGGGTTCAAGCCCTTCTCCCTTCTCAATCTATAGGTTCCTTGCCTCATCACCCTGATTTACACAGGCCCCGGGACCTCGGGGTCCATTCTTCTCTACCAGAATGGGAGGAGGTTGATGAGGAAGGAAGGCCTTCACCATCTGAACACAGTTAACTCCTCTCGTTCAGAGTGTGAGATTTTTGACCAAAATCTTTCAGAGGAAGAGGATTCTTGCCCAGAGCAGACATCCTCTGCATTGGTCTTCAAACCTACTCTCTTCAGGACAGTACTCAGCAAGGCCTTGGTCACTGCCAAGCTGTCGCCAGAGGAAATGGCTCCCGAGCCACAAGGAAATCCCTCTAGCCAAGGGGATTCGCTCTTCTCCAAGCCTGTAGTGCATGCAGAGGTTTTGCCTTTTCCCATTTTGTTCCTGGACATGGTCAAGGAACAGTGCGCTTCCCCTTCAGCAGGTCCTTGCCCATCTTCTCTGGATAAGTGTTTCTACAATGTCAGCGCAGCCCTGGACAAATTCCTGGCAGTGCCTTCTGTTGACATTCCAGTTCTGGCCTCGTTCTCATCTTCTGGCACTCCCACGGAGCCAGAAGATATCCTGAAACCGGATGATAAACGTTCCAAACAGACCCTCAAGCGCAATCACCAGGGCGCTGCTTGAGCTGTTCGGGCTTCAACAGCAGCATCCTTTTTCATGAGGGCATCCATACGGTGGCTGCGCCAACTCCAGAATAGATTGCCTGCTTCTGATCTTCGGTCTCACCAAGACCTTAATAAGTTATCACAGCAGCGGATGCCACTCTCAATTCCACCAAATTTGCATCCAAGGCCATGGCATCTTCTGTAGCAGCAAGAAGACTATTATGGCTCCAAAATTGGCAGGCGGAGTCATGCCGAAAATGGAAGCTGGCTTCAGTTCCATTCACAGGCGATAAGCTTTTTGGCGATGCTCTGGAACGTTATCTCATCAAAACCAGAGATAAACGTAAAATTCTCTCTTCCTCTGGGAAGAAAGCCGACTATCGCCCTGCTCCTTATCGCCCTCCTGCCTTCCGAGCGGAGGCCTCATCTTGCTTCCCCTGCTCTCAGAGGCCGTACTCTCAATGCCAAGACCAACAGGCGGAAGCATCTGGCAGGCAACAACCTTCTACTAGTAAATGACCCTTTCGGGGGGAGGGGATCGTTCCTTCCGTCGCTCTAAGTAATCCCTCGTTCTCCCCATCCATCAGAAGTCGCCTAGCCTTCTTTGCCTCCAAATGGGAGGAGTCAATGATGGACGCCTGGGTGCTATTAGGTCAGGGTTACAATTGGACTTCCTAACGCCACCCCCCACCCCCCAATTTTTTTTGATCTGTCCTGTCCCTTGGGACATTTCAAGGCAAGCCCTCATGAATCAGGCCATTCAGCACCTTCTTGAAATCAGGGCTATTCAACCTGTTCCCCCCTCTCAACGGGGACATGGGCTTTACTCTCGCCTTTTCATCATTCCCAAAGCCTCGGGGGGGTGGCAAGCCATACTTGATCTAAAATTTCTCAACCAATTTGTAAAATACGGACGATTTAAAATGCAGACTCTGCATTCTATTTTAGAGAGCATTCGGGAGGGCGATCTCCTCTCTTCCATTGATCTCACTGAGGCTTACCTCCACATCCCAATTTGGCCTCATCATCACCAGTTTCTCCATTTCTGTTATCAGAATACCCATTACCAGTATCGAGCACTTCCCTTCGGCCTCTCATCAGCTCCAAAGGTCTTCACAAAGGTCCTGGCAGCATTGATGGCATCTCTGCATTCTATTCCAGTGAGGATCCAATGCTACTTGGACGACATTTTGATTCTGTCCTCTTCCATCCATGCGGCACATCGAGATCTGCAAATTACCCTGTCATATCTCCAGAGCCACGGATTTTCCATCAACACCAAAAAGAGCCAGCTCTCTCCCACAATCAAATTACAACACTTGGGAGCAGTCATCAATACCACGTCATGCCAGGTTTTCCTGTCCCCAGCTCATGGAAAGAGCCTTGCAGAGATCATCAGCCAGATCCAGCAACATCAAACTGTCCCCCTGTCGCTGCTGTCCAAACTTCTGGGGAAGATGGTCTCCTGTATTGGCATCGTCCCGTGGGCTCGGCTCCTCTCCCGATCCCTCCAGTGGTTCCTACTTCCCTACCAATGAGCAGGAACCAGCTACTCATCCATAAAGATCCCGCTTCCGCCACAAATCCAGAGATCTCTCAAATGGTGGCATTCCCTGTCAATCTAGAGGGGACTCCTGTTCAGGGACCCAGACAGGCTAGTGATAACCACCGATGCCAGCCTCCTGGGTTGGGGTTTCCATATGCAGGGCCAGATAGCTCAAGGTGTTTGGTCCAGATCAGAGCAGACCCTTCCCATAAATTGGCTAGAGATCAGAGCCATTTTTCTGGCTCTCAAGCATTACCAGGCAATCGGTGACCAGCTCTCATGTTCTAGTCCTTACGGACAACATGGCCACAAAGGTGCATGTCAACC
This sequence comes from Pseudonaja textilis, assembly GCF_049901715.1. Taxonomy (NCBI): domain Eukaryota; kingdom Metazoa; phylum Chordata; class Lepidosauria; order Squamata; family Elapidae; genus Pseudonaja; species Pseudonaja textilis. The sequence goes on along the minus strand of NC_142008.1, from coordinate 84,449,331 downwards.
AGCAAGGGGGGACGAGGTCCAAAGCCCTCATGAGAGAGGCTCTATGGTTGGGGTTATGGGCAGAGAAACATCTGGGTTTTTTTTGATTTTTTTTGAAACAAATTTTATTAGTTTTAAAGACAAACAAAACATTAAACATTGAAAACATAAAACCTCTCCATTGTAAATTTTTACAGGGCAAATAAAACATTATTTTATACAGCATAATTCTAATTTATCCCATTTCCATATGGACACATAAATATCTTTTAGCAAATTTCTCATTATTTCTCTTTACTCTTATTCAATTACATTTCTTTTCTATATTTATCTATTTTATAGTCATCATATTTATATTTCCATCTGACTTGTTTACAATTATTCTGACATTCCTCCAAGGTTTTATTAATTCTCAATCAAACATAAACACACAAAACACAAAAACATAAAACTTCTTTTTAGAAAGTGGCTTGGCCCCAGATTACCTCTCATTATACGGACTTCAATTAAATTCATGCTCATCTTATATACCATTACCTATCTTATTTACCATTCTATATCTTCTATATAACTTCTCCCCGCTTTTCACTCTTCTTAATTCTATTTTATTTATTTCATCTTATTTTAAATCATTATACTTGTATCTTTTGTCCATTCTTTTCCAATTATCCATTTATCTCATTCTCTTTAATAAAAAAAAGATTTCTCCTGGAATCACTAATCAAAGTATGATGCCTTTCTATCGTTCCCCTAAGTTAACATTTAAAATAACACCTAGTTCCCAATCTGATTCTGCTTAGTACATTCTACCTGCTAAATTTTAAGAAAAAAAGAAAATAGTATATCTATAAAGTAATTAAATACATAATTACCATTCTAATTTTTAAATACATTTTAAATACTACATTTTAAACTAAAAAAGTAAGAAAAAGAAAAAAATAAATAAATAAGATTATAATAATATTAAAACAATAACAAATTAAGCTCTATCATTAAGTCTTAAGCATTTTACACATTCTCAATAATATTAAATGTTAAAATCTATCATTAAATCTTAAACATTTTAATATTTTAATTTATTAAATCTTGTAATATTCCAATTGTCTATTTCAAAGGCAAATGCTGCAATAATAAGTTTATAATAACATTAACACAATAGCCAATTAAACTCTATAATTGAACTAAATATTTTAAACATTCCCTTTAATATTTTATTAAATCTTAAAATCTATCATTATTAAGCATTTTAATATTTTAATATTTTATTAGATCTTATAAAATTCTAATTTTCTATTTCTAATACAAGTACTACAATACTATCTTGTGTACTTTTGCAGAATCCTTTTTAAAAAAAAATTATACATTACCCTTTATCCCTAAAAACAATTTGCTTTTTCCCATCTTGTTTCATACCTTTGTGACTTTTTTCCCCCTTTTCCCTTCCTTTCTTATCCCACCTGGCCTTTTTACCCCCTCCCCAACCTCCGCCTTTTTAGCTTCCCCTCTCTGTTGTATTCCTCTTTTCTTTTGCTTTCTGACATTGTATTGATTTTGCATCTTATTTTTCTCTTTCTTGGGTGTTTTTTTAGATCTTAAGTCCTTCATTTTCCTTCCTCTCTTTCTCTTTTCTTTCTTAATCAAACTTTTTGATTCATTAAAGATGGCTTCTTCTTCTTCTGCTTCCTCCATCTGTTGTTGTATTTGCTGATAAGTAGCAAGCGCCATTTCTAAAAAGTGAAAGACATCTCCCAAAGAGTCCTTGCCTTCTTTCTTTATTTTTCCATATTCCTTTCTTAGTTCATCAACAGATAAAGCCATTATAAACTTTTTCTTCTTCTTCTTTTTTCCCCCTCTTCTTCTTCTTAAAACAACCAAGATGTTTCAAAACTTAAAACAGTTCCCCAAAGTCCCAGAGTCATCAAACAGTCCAAAAAGAGCACAAAGTTCTTCCCTTTGCACTTTCTCTTCCTGGGGTAATATCAATTAAAAAAAAAACCCAGTCTGTACTTTAAAGCCTTATTGCAATTAACTTCTAGTCTCAAAATCTTCAAGGCATCTCCTCCAACAAGATCTTAATATAATTTTTCTTTTGTCCTCTCCCTTCCCACTTGTAACAGCTTTAAATTTTTATCTTCTGTAGAAAAGCAGGTTTTTCAATGTCCATTTACTAACTCTGTAGGGAAGGAGAATGAACTTTCCCTTTCAGCACTTCCATTCGCCGCTTTGAGAATCTCCTCTGGAAACAATGTATCATTCAAAAAATTGTGGTTTTCAGGATGTTAGATGTATCTTAAAGTCCCGGTTCAGCCAAAGAACTTTCACTTCAGAACTTCTGGGCTTCCGGTTTGCCAGGCTTCGGCGGCGGCAGAGATTTGCGATTCTGCACGATCCCTGTTGCACTAGCCGTCTTGATGCTTCCGATCCCTATGGGTCTGGAGGATAAGGCTGCCCCGTAGAGGCAGCCGAAGACAGTGGGGATCCAGATAGGGGTTTGGAGGTGTCGCAGACCCCCTCCCCAGCCGGCAAAAACCCCTTCTCTCAAGGTGGTGGAGCGGCGGTCAGTAATGGCCGCCACAAAGAAGCCGGCAACTGGACAAGATTATGCAGGAGGAAGAAGGAGAAACACCTGTTGTTGATCTTGGCGGACCACATCTTCAGGGTCGACAACTCCCAGGCCAACTGGCTCAGCAGGAGCCTAATCGACCAGGCAGAATGGTCTATTCCTCTGTCTCTATTCAGGGATCTTTCCCTCAGGTTTGGAACACTGGAGGTGGATCTCTTCTTCACTCCTCAAAACGCCCAAGTCACCAGATTCTTCTCCAGGTTTCCTTGCCAGGGAGCAGAGGAGACCAATGCTCTTCGGTGCAGATGGCCGAAGGGTCTCCTCTATGCCTTTCCCCCGCTTCCCATCATTCCGGCAGTAATTCGGAAGATGTTGGAGAAATGTGCGGAGCTCCTCCTCCTGCCATCCTATTGGCCCAGGAGGCCCTGGTTTGCAGACCTGGTCAATCTATCGATGGCTTCTCCTTGGAAGATCCCAGCCCATCTAATCTCCCTTCACCAGGGGGCCCTGCTCCACCCAGAGCCCCAGTGGTTCAAGCTGACCATGTGGTACTTGAGCGGCAGCGGCTAGAGGAAGCTGATCTTCCAGAAAGGGTCATCCTCACTATTCTGGCATCTCACAAACCTTCTACAAGGCGCATCTATGATGCCACCTGGAAAGCTTTTTCCCGATGGTGCCTCAGGAAGGGTCTTTCTCCTGCTTCCGCCCAACTGGCAGAAGTTCTTAGCTTCCTTCAGCATGGGCTGGAGAAAGGTTTGGTCCCCAACACCTTAAGCAGGCAGGTTGCGGCCCTCTCCTTGGTCCTTGCATGGGGTTCGCTTCCTTCCTTATCCCATCACACTTCAGTCAGGAGGTTTTTGAAAGGAGCTTCCAACCTGCACCCTCCGGTGGTTCACAGGTATCCTTCCTGGGACCTTCATATGGTCCTTAATGCCCTTACAAAGCCCCCCTTTGAACCTCTTAGAACAGTGTCTCTCCGTTTTCTGACTCTAAAGGTAGTGTTCGTTGTTGCCATCACTTCTGCCAGGAGGGTTTCCAAGCTTGCTGCTCTTTCAATCAGACAGACCTTTGTTCTTTTCACGATGATAGGGTTGTTCTCCATCTGGACCCCTCATTTATTCCGAAGGTTAACACCTGGTTTCACAGGTCCCAGGACATTGTTTTGCCTGACTTCTGTCCTCTTCTGCATCATCTTAGAGCAGCAATGGCACACGCTAGACGTCAGAAGGGCTCTTAGAATATACATTAAGCACACTTCCTCCTTCAGGAAGTCGAAAGCCATGTTTGTTTCCTTTTTCCCTTCTCATTTGGGGCACAAGGCCTCTTCTACTATTAGCAGGTGGGTCAGGTCTTGCATTGAGCAGGCCTACAAAGCTGCGGTCCTTCCGGTTCCCCAAGGTCTGACGGTGCACTCTACCAGAAGTACGGCCACTTCTTCTGCCTGGGTGACCCAAGCATCCTTTGAGGAGATTTGTCGTGCGGCCATGTGGACATCCCCGTCTCCTTTCATCAGACACTACCGTCTGGATGCCTTTGCCTCGGTGACTGCAGCCTTCAGCAGACGGATGCTTCAACAAGTGGTTCCACAGTCGGTGTGATGAGCCGGACGAGGACCAGCCCGTGGACATGCAAGCTTTGGTATGTCCCATCCTGGGCTCTTGATGCAGCATGGAGAGGAATGGGTGTTGGTAGAAGTTACCATGAATGCCCTTTCTATCTGTGCTGCAAGAGAGCCCAGCCCCTCCCTTGATTCGTCCAGAGAGGGTAAGACATATTTCTGTATTCATTTTGTGCTTTCAGAGACACCTTTCAGTCTGTCAAGTATCAGCGCCAAAGCTGGGGTCTCTCCCGGGGGCTGGCTTTTATATGTTAGTACAGACTCAGCTATGACATCATAGGAAGGAGTCAACCCATCCTGGGCTCTCTTGCAGCATAGATAGAAAGAGCGTTCATGGTAACTTCTATCAAGGCCCATTCTGGGGCAGAATGCAACTTTGGATGGCAGTAAGGCAGCAATTTCTTATGAGCTTCTTATAATATTTAATTTATCCATTTTTATAAATATCTGTATATCTTAGTTTTCATCTTGTTTTATTTAATAAACCATTTTCTGTGAGAAATATTCTAAATCTAAACACCAAGTAACTGAAGTCTTCAGATATGATATATTGACATTAAAGCAATAGGGAAGAACAAGAAATGCAACAAGACAAATATATCATCTATCTAAACCAACAGTCATCTAAAATTGATAGCTACATGATAGAGAAGAAAATATAAGTTAATAACAAAAATATAATAATAATAAAATAAATCTTTTCTCTTTAATTCATACCTCTAATGATTATAATATATCGAACAGGTACTTAGAAACAAATTTGACAACAACTATTAGAATACTTTGCATGAGAAATTGACTCAACTGATTGGATTCCTGGCTTGTATTACTCTCCCTTTAATACTTCTCTGGTGGGGGATGAGCAAGTGAAGCCAGAGGAATTTATAACAGGCTTTGCTGCTAAACAGTGTCTATTAATTGCATAAACTGTATTTCCTATGCTTGACTATTTAATCTGTATAAAAATTGGATTCTGTAAAAAGAGCTTTTGAAAGTCATCAAAATTATACAAAAGGTTAGCAGCTTTTATAGTAAGTCAGAATATTGGCATTAATAACTGTTTATGGACAGCCAAAGAAAATAAAACAAATTAAGATTAAAAATGACAATCAAATAGAGGTAGAGTTTACAGCTTGTATTGACAGGATACATACAAATCTTACTGTTTTTTTAAGCATTCCACCATTACATTCTACTTAAAATGAAATATTTTCTTGATGCTTTTCAAATATATGCAGTGTTTTCTAAGATGGAAGAAAGATACAACATCATCAGTATGTCTATTTGCATTTAGGCAGAGCATAAAGTTTTGAATACCACTAATTGTCAGGCATGCACAATCAGATTCACACATGAAGAGTTCAATTAACTACCTATACACAGAAATCTTTTCAGGCTGATGGTTTGCATGTGGGTAAGACTAGATAAGGTTCAGCAACATTCAAGCATGGTCAGACTTCATCCTCTTGTGGCCAGATAGGAATATCAGACTAATTCCCCATTTGACTTCTCTCCTGACTCGGCTAGTGTCTTTCCAACATTACCCTCCTTTCAAAACAGCCCTGCCCTTTATTCATGGCACCCTCATTGTCTGAGTTTTCACAAAAATAAGGGAGGGGTGGAAATGAAGCCAGTTCAAAGGAAACCACCCCCATATCTGAAGTATCCGTTGGAGCAGGTGCTGCTGTCTGGAAAATATCTAGATGATCAGGAAGTGAAGGCCGGAAGCGGATGGTTGGACTGCATCAAGACATGTCTCCCTCCAGAGGGTCCCACTTTGTCTGGTTAACTCCTTTACTTAGATTCTTCAGGCGGTTCCGGTGCATGGAAAGGAACTGGGAGTTTGGGAGGCTATGGCTTTTCTGGGAAACGCTGATGGAAATGCCACACCAAGTCAGGGACATGCACATAGCTGTATTTTCCCAGGAACATTTGAATTCAGGGAAGGGGAAATCTTTGATATCTGCTGCTATTTTATGTCATCAAAAGACTCTTAATGTTCTGGGCGGCACCTTTAACGTATACACCCATGTCCTGTTGTCTGGTTATCATGGCAAGGTAGAAAAACCTCCTCCCTCAAAGATGCAGGCACATACCACTATTCTGTGAGCTTCAAGTCCCTTTCTTCCACCGAAAATAGTAGAATATAAGGCGATACTGTATTAGTGGGACTCCCTAGATTATCCATCTAGGCCCATGAAAACTGGTCGAGAGATGGCTGATGGCAAATAAATCCTGAGGCATTAGTGATACCCCCAATACCTTGTTAGCTGCTTCTGCAAGAATTTTCCAAAAGTTAGAGGGTTGTAAAATCCTTGTAATAACCAGGGTCTGGGGTGTTCATTATTACACAGGTTTATGGAACACTGCATCCAGCATCAATTTCTTTGAGCCGGGTACATACGTAATGTAAAGTCAAAGCAAGAGAAAAAAATGACTCCATCTTCTTGCCTCAGATATAATGACTTAGTCTATTGTAGCATTTCCAGGTTCTTATGGTTGGTATTGACCAGCACACCCCTTCTAAGAAATGTCTCTATTGGTCAAAAGTTGTTTTAATTTCTAACAGTTCTTTATTTAAAATATCATATTTTCTTTATGGGGAAGGGATGCTCTGCAGTAAAATGCACAAGGAAAAAGATGGTTTCCCCTCTCTGGGGTCTCCTGTAAGAGTATTGTTCCTGTAGCCATATTGAAAGCGCAAAACCAGACATTAATCTTGAATGGATTGGGGTTTTGAAGAAGGGGCTGTGGTAATTGTTTGACTCCTCAAGTGCCACCTGCTCTGTGCTTGTCCAAGCAAATAGAATCTCTTTTTTTTAGCAGTTGAGTTGGAGGTTTAACTTTTTGTGCAAAAGGTAGGAATAAACTTGGTGTAAAAGTTTGCAAAGCCTTAAAAACTCAGAACATCCTTTGTATTTTGGGGAGCCTGCAATGAGAACACTCTGTGCACTTTCTGGGGATCTATTTTGACTCCATCTATGAAAATGCAATAACCCAAGAAATCTAACTGTTGCAAATACTGTGTGATCTATTTGGTCCCAGGGATTAAAATCCAAGCAAAGAGGCAATATCCCATGGCGGATAAGGAGCTGTTAATTTTGAAGCAATATTTCAATTCTAATCTGCGAAAAGGTTTTATTAGACTCCTAAAGTCACCAGCTTCAGCACCTATCCACTTTGTCCATAAGAAGCAAGATCCTGGTTCCTCAAACCCAATCAGTGAGATCCCAATGAGGACCGTTCACAACTACAAAGTGCTTAATGTCATAACAATGAGAGAGTATTATCCAGCACCAGTAATATTGGACTTATTGGATAGGTTGCAAAGTGCGCATATATTTACCAAGTTGATCCTTCAAAATGCATATAATCCCATCAGAATTGAGGAAGGGGATGAAGTTTTTGACAGCATTTGACAAATTCAAATACACCATTGGGGTTAGTAAATTATGGTGCTGTATTATATATATATATTTATTGCACGGTTTATTGCACAATCCCAATATGATTAGGATGTGAAGATGGTGCATACATGATAAAAGTAGGAAACTGTTCTGTATGCTTTGCAATTAATAGTTGTAGCTTGTGTAATTGGACTTGTTTTTAAGGGCTAACCATCTATTGTTTCTACTTGCACATGAATAGTAAGCCTTATGGAATCTGCAGTGCTTCAAAACTTTCTAATACTATGAAATCAGCAAAGCGGTTGCTCCAGAGTCCACTGAAGGCTTGAGCATTTCTTTTTGTCTATTGGGTAAAGTCAGAGTAACAGAAATTTTCAGCAGTGTACCTTGATTCAGATGGAATGAAGCCTATTTAGTGATTGAATAGCTCCTCCTGTGAACTCTTGCAAGAGGGGCTGCTGTCTTTTCCCTGGGCCTCTACTTTGCACTCGGTATGATTGTTCTCCTGTATACCCAGGAGGGAATTTTGGCCTGGCAAACTCTCTGCAGAAAAAAGCAAAGTACTCATTCTTTGTCAGAACCTGCCAAACCTAATTTGGATGGATTCCTCCTCCCCCAACTCAGTCTCGGCCATCATGAATGGGGAGAAGGTGCAATAGTGAGACTTTGAGCTTGCTTCTTTCTGTTGCCCAGACTGGCATTGATTTCTCCCACACAGGAGTCGAGGATCATGTAAACCTGATCTAAGTTCTGGGGAAACTCCTTTTAGTGTTCAGCTCTCATCTAAACTGACCAGTCAGGCTGCTTTGTTCCAATTCAGGTTTCAAAGGTGCTTTTTCAAAAAGCAGTTGGCTGTTTTTCTCCTTGAGGAAGAAGAATAAAATGTTTTGCTTTTCATCCAAGAAGCTTCATCGGTTGTGATGGTGGGGGAATGGAAGAATGGGCACTGACCAGTTGAGACTGGATGGTCCTGAGATACTGTAATCTTGATAGCATAATCAAGGTTAAATGCCATTTTGGATGGAGCACTAACCTCAGCAAGAAAATTTCTACTTTTTAAAATAACCCATATATTTTGCGTCAAAGGCATTTTGTATTGCAATTTAATTCCAATGTGTATACGTTAGTTCAATCAATAAAGTGCTCCCAAATAAGTACTACTTATCAGCCCTGGGGAAATAATACAAAAAACGATAAGACCAAAACTGTAGTAACAAAATACTAGTCTGAGAAAGCTACAGAGAGAGGAAAGGACTGATTCTTTGATTTAGTTACTGAGCTAATCCTGATCCTAATACAAGAAATTAAAGACTAAGAAATCACCTTTTCATAGGGATCAATGTATAGAACTTGGTCTCAGTTTAACTTTAAAAAATGAGAGGTTTTGGGAAATGACCTGGAAGCTGCTTTTGCAAAATGTTGCATTGATTATTGGTGGACTTTTGGGCCCAATTCATACAGCAAGTCATTATCTTTAAAACCCCAAATGGTATTTCAGCAAGATATTTCAAGCAATGTTTTGCAAGAATTGAGTCATCCTGTCTGAAAGGAATCCTAATGAAAGTTTCCTCCCTCCTAAGATTCATGAAATGTAAAATGCCATGACTTCTCTTGAATAGCTTCACCTTATGAAATGTTCTGTAAACAAATTAAAGCTATTTTATCTCCTTGAGCTTTTGGTATCAGCTGACTGATTATAAGCACCTATTAAAGATTTCAGTTTTTGATTTTGTTTTGTTTTTATCTTGATTTGAATATAACTTTTTTACTTTTCTGTTGAGCAGAATAAATAGAATAGAATAGAACAGAACGGAACGGAACGGAATGGAATGGAATAGAATAGAATTTTATTGTCAGTTTAAATGTACACTAATCAGCATACATTAAAATGAAATTTCATTGCATTCAGCTCTCAAAAGATAACCATTCTGCATATACCCATATGCACACTTACATATGACATAAAGAAACATTACAATCTAGTTCGAATGTATACATGTACATGATGAAAGAAAAAGAATCCTGCAAGTTTACAAGAAGGATGGCATAAGGAACAAAATTGTTGATGTGATACATCATACAGAGTCTTGGAACTGGAGCAAGTTGTAAGTATTGTAAATTAAAATAAAATAATTTGACATTATAAGCAGAAAATGATTTGTTTTCAGTGCTGGTCCTTTGGAACCAGATGCCCCCAAAAGATCTGGATGGCCCCCATTCTTTTGTTCCTTTAAATAGCCATCCTCAACCTTTCCAGCTTGGCAGACCAGCAGAGGGGGAGAGGGGATTGTTCTGTGTGAATGGCAGGTGCATGCACTTTTGCACACAGCTCCATGTGCACAAACATCAGGCACATGCACCCTCCACTTACACAAATAGAGATTTATGCAATCACTGGTGCACCCACCACTTGTGCTGCTTGATGGCCTGGTTCCGAATGGGCCACAGCCCAGTACTGGGCCATGGCTCAGGGATTGGGGACCCCTGGTTTAGATGATCTATAAAGATCTGGCTCTTCACCCAAGCCTTTGCCAGGGAATATACATTTAATATATTGTTGTTATTATTTTGAAAAGTTACATTTAAACTAAAAAACAATATGATTATTTAACCATTGTACAAATGACTATATACTTATAAAAAAGAAAACTAACTTATTATATAAAGTAACTACTTACTGAGAGAGGAAAGAAAATACAAATAATATCAAGGAAAGAAAAAACTGGGAGGAGGGCACCTAAAACTTTGGCAAATCTAAAAAAAACCCTCATAAAACACAAAACATAAACTACACATAACTCAGAGAAAAAAAAAATCTGAAACTTACATCTCTTTAGATTTATATATACATTTGTTTATAAAATTAAAGTGAAATCATTTTTCAGGCTATTAAAATTATGTTTTTCTTCAATTGCAATATTATGATTTAATAATTTATATGAATAAGCAGTGAATTAAATCTAAGCCATATAAAAACATATTGATTCTCTTTTCCTTCTCGCTGCTCCTTCAGTAAAAAGTTAATTTCAAGACTGAAAGTTGACAAATGTTGTTAAGCCAATTATTACTAATATTCTATAAATACATGATGTTTTTGTTCAATACTCCAAATTATGAACTTTTTCACAGATTGTAATATTCAATTTTTTGATGTAATATTAATATTGGAAAGTACTGTTTTGTGTCTTTGCTTCTATACCTGAACTAGATAAAATATTTTCAAGAAAAGACAGGTGTTTATAAGTACTGAAGAGGAAGCAATATGGGTAGTCCTTAAGTTATAACTGTAATGGAGTCTGCCCATTGATTGTGGTTATAAGTTGTAAAATGGGCCAGTCACTGGATCAATCTGATTTTACATTTTTGTACCTGTTAAGTGGACTCGGTGGTCATGAAGCAAACTCTGTAATCATTGAGAGAAACTATGGTTTGCTATAGTACAATTTTGCCAAACTGGAAGTGGGTACCGTTTTTTGGCAAAAGTGTTGTAAAACAGGTCATGTGACCATGGGATGTTGCAAATGGCCTATCCCATAATATACAAAACAAAGTGGGGGTAGGAAACTTTTCTTTCCAAAAATAGATCAGTCATTGCAAATCCTTCCTTTTATTGTTTTAGATGAACAAGAGGCTTTGAATTCTATCATGAAGGACTTGGTTGCCCTCCAAATGAGCCGGCGTCCCAGACTGTCTGGTTTTGATAGCATGAAGAACAAAGATTCTCCACATTCCAATAGACAGGTAATACATTCCTGATAAGTAGAATCTTGTTTATCATACGTACGTTTGGCTGGTAGAAACATTGCTCAGGAATTAACTCCTCTAGTCACATTACCTTTCTGCAGCTAGACCCAGAGTTCTTAGCAACCTCAGTAACATATTTTATTCTGCTCCAATGCCTCGGAGAACCCAAAGATTCTATCATACATTGTCAGTTTGGAGACGATAGGATTGTGTTATCAAAGATAATTCAAGAAAGCTGGATAGTACTAGCATGTACTATGGTCAAGTTATAGCTGTGCCATTTGTGTTCTGATGTCCTGAACTTTTCAAAATTCTCCAATAAATTCTATATTGAGAGCTCTATAAAGCTCAAGAAATTGGGAAATATTGTCAGGATGGGAAATATTCCAGATATTAATTACTCCATTCTTCCCACGAATATCTCCACAGACACACAAATATCTTCCATTCCTCTCTCTCTCTCTATGCTCAGATACTCCTTACTAGTATACCTTTAAGGTTGTTTCACAAATATATTCCATCCATTCTGTACACTCGCCCCTACATTTCTCATTCACATATACAACTTTGACTTTTCATCTTCCAAATAAATAATTGAGGTTTTTTTTTCCTTCTTTAAGAAAAAACACAGTGCCAGCAACCCAGGTCTCCTCAACAACCTTATGATAAGAAAACAAAATAGTCTTGCAGTAGAGGAAAAAAAATCACAGGTAAAAATGCTTTCTAATGTTCACTGTTTAGGCAGTAGTATAGATTTTACAATAGTGCAAATAGCATTAATTTGAAAGAACTAAAATGAAAAGCATTATTTTCCCAAATTTCTCCAAATAGAAAAGCATACCTTAGTTTCAGATATTTTGTTATATCCAGAAGTAAACATATGAGATACTCTGAAAGAAAATCCAGGATTGTGTTTTTATAGAACTAACTGTTAAAGGTAGAATGCAGGGTTTTATTCATTCATTCAATTTATGTGGCTGCCCATCACACTTCAGGAATTCTGGTCAGCTAACATCATAATATTATATAACATCAAAAATTAATGACAGTCAGGGTACAAAACATATTTGATACGCATGGAACGATAACAGACTCCAACTAACAGTCTGACTCTAATGCCTGAGAACACATCCGTGTCTTCAAGGTTTTCTGAATAGCAGGAGGGCTAGGACCGTGACACAAAAGGCTGCTTTCTGGATCCCCACAAGGTGATACTCTTTAATTCACAGGCTAGTACTATGCCTCTCTTAGATCTGCAGGATGGTTAGAAACAAAAGAGGTCCCACAAATAACCTGGACCTATGCCATGACAGGCTTTATAGGTGACAGAAAGACTCCTGGATTGCACCTTGAAACACATTTGAAGCCAGTATAGCTAATTATAAAAGTATAACCTGAGTGCACCACAGTGTATAACTGCCAGCATTGCTGCATTGAGAACTAGTTATAGCTTTTGGATACTTTTTAAGAGCAGCTCCATCTAGAGCACATTGTAGAATGGCACAGTGGTTAGAATGCAGCATTGCAGGCTGATTGCAGGCTATTTCTGCTGATTGCCAGAGTTTGATTCTTACCAGATCATGGTTGACTCCGCCTTCCATCCTTCCAAGGTCAGTAAAATGAGGACCCAGATTGTTGGGGGCAATATCCTGATTCTAAAACTCTTAAAGTAGAGGTCATCAACTGGTAGTCTGTGGACTACTGGTGGCCTGCAAGAAAATTTTGGTGATCCACAGTGCACCCAGGTGGAGGAGCTGCTCTGGGATGTCCAATGGGCCAATCCTGTGACTGGAGCTCTGGAATATGGGACTGGCCAGGCAGCCCGTAGAGGGCTGGAAATCTCCACTGTAGAGGGAGGTACGTGTAACTTGCAACCTTTCAGGAGGTGCAACGTGCAAGGAGTAGCACAGCCCTTGCCGCCTGGAATGAGGTAATGATGCTGTTGCAGCAAGGGGGATAGCAGTGCTGGTGGTCTGAAGCAACGGGTGGCGGCAACCCACGGCTCTTTTGTCCCCCTGCTGTGGCTTCCTGTCGGCTGAACCTAACACTGGCTGGCCTGACCCCTCACCCTCTTCTCCCAGTCACTCCTCGCCTGGCCTAAGAAGAGAAGCGTGGGGGATGGAGACTCACTCCATATTCCAGAGCAGGAGTGAAGCTTCATCTCTTGCTGGATTTCGCGGGCGTTTCTTCCAGCTGTTTTTGGTGCTGCACGTACCTTGCCGACCCAGCCATTTCTCTCTGCCACTGCTGTTGGCGCCTCCATGTCCTGCTCACTGCTCTTGCTGCGTCTTGCGTAGCACATTAGCGCGCTTCACAATGGGAGAGATGGTGTCCCCTCCTCCTCCTGGAGCCCATTAGGACATGGAACATTGGCTGCAGCTGGGTCAGGTGAATGTCCCAGGGCAGAGAGCAGGCCATGCATCTCCCCAAGCGATTGAGGTGCATCCAGCACCAACAAAGGCCAAAGAAGTGCCCACGAGACCCAGAGAGCGCCGGAGAATCAAAATGAAAGAGAGATGAGAGAAAGAGAGATACAGACAGAGAAAGGGGGGGGGGAGATGAGAGAGAGAGAAAGAGAGATACAGAGATAAAGAAAGAGAGAGATGAGAAAGATACTGAGAGAGATGGAGAGATGAAAAAGAGAGAAATATAGATACTGAGAAAGAGAGAGATGAGAGATTCCGGTATTTTGTTTTCTGTGGGAAATGTGTCCAAATAACTCTGAGTGTTTAAGGTTGCAGAAATAAGCAACCAAGCTAAGTGCCTGAAGGACCCCATCCCGTCACTGGGAATCCAGGCGCTTCAGCGAGCAGCATGCTGGATTCATATGAGTGGTCTGCGGGATTTAAAATTATGAAATTAGTGGTCCCTGAGGTCTGAAAGTTTGGTTACCTCTGGCTTAGCGAGGGCTGTAAAAGCACTGTGGGGCAGTATATAACTCTGCTATTGCTAGAAACTACTTGGGTTTTACAAGAAATGTTGAGCGAAGAAAGCATTTTGGCAGGAAATGTTAGGATTGGTATCATTTGCTCATCTAAACAAGAAGGTGTCAGATACTTTTCAGAAACCTGGATTGGGTTGGTGAATTAATTTAATCATAAAATCAAAGAATCAAAGAGCTGATGGCAATTGTTGCCAGGAAGCCTTCATACAGATTTATCTTGTGTACTAGTTGTGCCATGTCCACTCCCTCCCCCTGTGCAATTTTATTCTCTTCCTTTCCATCTTTGTTCATTTTTAAGTCAATCTTAATGTTAATATTTATTGTTTTAATGTTATCTTGTTGCTAGAGTCACATTTAGCTAAGATGGCAGCATGTAAGTTTGATAAGAATAGAATAGAATTCTTTATCAGCCAAGTGATAAGACACACAAAAAATTTTCTCTGGTGCATAAGCTCTCAGTATATGTACAATAATAGTGATAGATTGTTATTATAGTCATTGTAAAAATACATTCATTATAAAACCTTAGATACAACAATTAGTGATAGTCATGGATACTAAATAAGCAATCAACATAAATCATACTAGGATACTAAACAATATAAATTGTAAGATACAAGCAACAAAGTTATAGTCATGAGAAGATAAGGAGATAGGTAATAGGGAGGATGAGAATGATGATAATACTGCCTTTCTAAATAGTTTGACAGTGTTGTGGGAATCAGTTGTTTAATAAGTAATTATTTAATAAATAATCAGAAATCCTTCACACAGTTACTCGTGCCCTGGTGATTTCATGACTGGATTATTCCAGTGTTCTACATGGAGCTTGTTTTCCATCCAGAAGCTGCAGCTTCTGTAATGGCGCAACCAATAACAGGCACTGTTGAATATGTCCATGTATCACTGCTGCTATGAAATCTGCATTGGTTGTCAGTCAACTTCCAAGTACAATTCAAAATGCTAGTTATTACCTATAAAGCTCTGCATGACTTAAGGTCTACATACCTGAGAATCTGTCTATCTCCAATTGTCTCTGCCCACTTGGTATATTCCGGAAGAGTGGCCTGCTCCACATCCCTACTATTAAACATTGTCATCTTAGGTATTCAGGAAGTATACCTTCTCTGTCTTAATCCCTGCCCTCTGAAACAGATCTCCCCCACTCCAAGTTACAGGCAGTACCCTTTGTCCTGGCATTCTGGAAAGCTCTTGAACCTGGCTTTGGTCTCAGATCTAGAACTATGTATTTGGGGAACCCTGTTGTAGTTTCTTGTTACAATTGTTTTAGCCTGACCTGTCTGTATATGATTTTAATTGTTTTTATTGGGTTCTATGCTGGGCGACTAGTAACACATTTAAATTTCCTCTGAGATACCTTAATTATAAACTGAATAAAAATTATCAAAGTATTTAATAGGTAATATGAATAATTTTGTTTTGGCAGAGTGACATCAGGATAAAGTTTGAACATAATGGGGAAAGGCGGTAAGTATTATTATTATCATCATTATTATCATTATTATTATTATTTGTTTTATATATATATATATATCTTACTGCAATTCAGATATACAGTCAGGACTGTATGTATTGGGACAGTGATAAGTTTTTTAGTATTTGGCCTCTGTGCACACCACCACATTGTATTTGAAATGAAACTCAAGATATGAGTGAAAGGAAGACTACCCGCTTTAATTCATGGGGTCTGACAAAAGTGTAGCATTAACTATTGAAAAATGACAGCTGTTTTAATACACTCACTCCCATTTATGGTGGCTTAGAAATAACAACTAACAGAACTACAAATATAAGGATTGTTTTTAATATTTGAATGGAAATCCTTTGCAGTCAATGACTGCCTGAATTTCTGGGACCCATGTACATGAGAAATGCTGAATTTCCTCTTTGACATACTTTACTGCAGTTGCTTTCAGCTGTTGTTTTGTGTGTGTGTGTGTGTGTGTGTGTGTGTGGATTTTTCTGTCTTCAGTCTTGCCTTCAGTAAGTGAACCTTCTATTGCACCGGATCAGGTGACCGACTTGGCCAGTGAAGAATATCCCGCCACCTTGATTTTTTTTTTTACCAAGAGAAACTCTTGGCAACTTTGCTTGTGCTATGTTATGTGTCATTATCCATCTGCAATATGAAGCGCCATCCTATCAGATTTTTTAGCATTTGGCTGAATCTAAGCAGAGAATACAGCCTTCTACACATCTGAGTTCATCCTCCTATTTTTATCAGCAGCCAGGTCATCAATAAATACCAGTGACCTGGTTTCACTGGCAGCGATACGTGACCCTGTGATAAAATGTGTTGACAGATGATGTGGTATATTTTGGATCATGAGTTGTTCCTTTTCTTCTCCAGACTTTTCTCATTCCTTCTGGTACAAGTTAATCTTCATTTCATTGAAGTTCAAAGAATTTTATTCCAGAATTGGGCAGGCTTTTTTAGGTGGCAAAGTCTAATTCTTCTTGAATATTACCTTTGGCTTCCACCTCTATATTTACTCTCATGAAGCTGTCATTTGATTGTAGACTTGGACAATGAGGTTCCTGCCTCTTCAAGAATGTTCTGGACCTGGCTTAACATTATGAAAGAGTTTTTCTTCACTACTGACAGAATTCTGCGGTCATCCATTTTTGTGGTCTTCCAGGCCTTCTTTGGTGTTGCTGAGCCTGCCAGTTAATTGCTTCTTTTTAAGAATGGCAAACTGTTGTTTTGGCCACTCCCAATGCTTTTGCAATCTCTGATGGAATTATTTTGTCTTCTTCCTTTCAGCCTAACGATAGCCTCTTTCACTTGCATAGACATCTCTTTGGACCTCACATTGATTATTCATGTGTGTGTGTGTGTTTGTGTGTGTGTGTGTGTGATATTCCTCAATGGTTAACAGCTGCACTTTTGTCAAATCCTTTAATTAAAACTGAAAGTCTTCACTTTTGCTTACATTGTGAGTGTTTCATTTCAAATTCAGTGTGTGGAGTACAGTGACCAAAAATGCCCCCCAAAACGCTATCATTGTCCCAATATAGATTAACCTGACTCTATTGCCCCCCAAAACGCTATCGTTGTCCCAATATAGACTAACCTGACTCTATTGCAGTTATCTTCTTTAAGCTGAATCAGATCTGTACTGAAATGTTTAAGATTAAACAATAAAAAATACGTAAATAACAGAATCCAAGGTAGAGGGACTGCCTATAAAAATAGAGAGAATTCATAAATATTAGCAAAGATCAGTACGTTAACAATTTAGAAGAAAGGAAGAAAAAGAAGGGGAAAGGTTTGATACACTGCCCAAACCATTTTGTTACATGAAGTATGTAGAGCCCATTTTGCTGCCATAATCAATATTTTGGTGTCCCATCCAGAATTATCCCCTTTATCCGGCCTGTCCGCTATGAGGATGTTCAGCAGAAAGTGAAAACAGCTTTTGGGCAGCCACTGGATCTCTACTACATGAATAATGAGGTAGTAACTTACACTATATAGTGTGTTTTTATTCCTTTCTAACAGGGTTAAGTTTAGTTCTATCTAAAAAAATAAAAACAATAGGATGAGCAAGCGACTCAGAAGTAAATGCTTTTGTTTCAATAAAAGTATCTTTTGTACATGTAAGTGCCTGCTCAGAAAATGTAAGGCTGTGGCACCAAAAGCCACCTCTGCAAATAGTATTTGTGACTCTCCTGGCCTAATTTGTGGGTGTGGCTTGGTGATCACGTGACTGGCTGGGCACGGCTTGTATGTAAATATTATAAATATTTATATAAATATTGAATTTTTTATAAAAAAAGAGCAACTTTACCCAAAATCAGGCAAAGCAGGCAGATTGAGTTGCTCACAGAATCACAGATTCATTCAGAGATCTATCTGCCATCAGCTAGCTCAGTCTCTCAAATTTGCTTGCCGTGAGTCTGCACTGAATTTGCTTGCAAGCAAACCTTCAGTCCTAAGGAAGGTTCGGCTGTGCTAAGCCAAAGATCTAAAGACTAGCTAGAAAGCAAGAAATCCGCAGCCTTGTGTTTCTATGCAACCTGGGTTAATTGCTTTGTGGGGTGCTCTGGGGGTGAGATTTCTCTGCAGCCCATCAAAATTTTCTCACGGCCCACCAGTTGGTGACCGCTGGTTCAGATAGTACAGAAAGTGTCTATTTGAAGAAATCTGCTTCACTTATTGGGAAAAAGGTATAATAAAATATGGAAATCTTTAAAAATTTGAAATTGCTAAACTGATTTTTATATTAAAATTGACTTCATTTCTCTTCCACACTCTTCTTAAAATAAATTCAAAGGAATAGGTTTTCTGGATATCAGTTTAGGAAAATGCTTGTAGAAATAACTTAAAAAGGTGATAATTGAATTGTGTCCTTCATGCAAAATAAATAGTTTGAAATATATCTGAAGGAATAGTTTCACCATTTTACAGTTTATATATGTTTTCCTTACATAAATTCTGGTTATTTCAAATCCATATAGCATAAAGCAGTTTAAGGGTCAGTGTTGTCTTGCTGTTCCCTTGTTCAACAAGTCCCTTGTTGCTATTCAGATTTACTAACTCCATTGTCTCTATTTATTCTTTGCAGTTATCTATTCCTTTGAAAAGTCAAGATGACCTTGATAAGGCAATAGATCTGTTAGACCGAAGCTCAAATGTGAAAAGCCTTAGAATATTACTACTGTCTCAGGATAAAAATCATGTGAGTAAAAGCAGTGTAATCTGTTTATTTCAGTTTCACATTTGTTGTGATCATCACAACAAATTATTGTTCATTAACTGGTATTAATTACTGACTCACTAAAAGATTCTTTACTATGCTGCTTGAAACAGAAACAAAGTATCACATAATTTCTTGGTCTTCCATCCTATTTCTGGTCATCACTGATTGTTCATCTTGAAGTTGTTTGTAAGGAAATTACAGGTTATGATAAACCCCCAAATATTGGCACGGTAGGAATTCCTGGCTAGAAAGCAAGGAAAGTATTTTCTACATCAAATATTGCATTGATTGATTTTCAGTTTTTCTTCCGTATTGTTCCACATGTTCAGGCTGTGTTGTGATCTTTACTTCATAGTGATACATACATTTAAAGCCTTGTTAAGTTTTGAATCTCTTAATAATTTAACTATTAATTCTATATTGTAGAATGCATTAATTTGATTTCATTCACTGTTTTGTTTGCTGATAACATTAACTTTAGGATTTATGAGAGTTATAATCGCTAGTATCTCGAGGGTAGCAGATCAATTCCTCCTGTCATAATAGAATTAACTTGATAATATAAATGCTAAAATAATTTAAAATTTAGCAATTGGTTATATATCTTTCATTGTTTAAAAAGTAGTTTTTGCTTGCCTTTGAAAAATTCAATTTTTACTTATTAGGGCTACAAGTAATTTGCCAATTGCTTCTACTAGTGCCTTCCAAATTCAGATAATATTTAGACTGTAAAGTACTGAGAATTCTATTTCAGAATACCTTTGAACCTCAGTTTGAATTTATTTATATGCCATTATATTTAATAAAATATATAAACTTTCAGATATATCATGGGATCTTTGTTAAGAAGATGTCCTGACAGTTTGCAGCAATCCAACCAGTACACAAGTAAATAATCTAGCAGTATTCATTTATAGAAGAAACTTGTTTATATACAATAATATAAACCATGATGCTTCATGCAATACCTGCATGGGTATTGCATGAAACAATACCCATGCAGCTCTTGCAACATGCTAGCAAGTACAAGAACAAGAACAAGAAGCAATCAGAACCACCAGAACTCAGAACTCACAAAAGCTCTATATTTATGCAGACCAATTAGCCTAGGCCAGGCCTAGACTACGAGCCGTCTGACATGGCTCACAATAGGTGTTATTTTGTAGTCACCAAACTGTTCCCATTAGCTGACTTGTTGTTATGGCTATCCCAGCTCATAATCTCTTGTATACTGACATATCGCTCATTAATTTTAATATTATAGTGAGGAATCCTTAGTAAATGCATTTAGTTCTGCACTCAGAATGTGCCTGGTCTTTTGTAAATATCTTGTGCATTGTCTTGTCAGGTCTTTAACAAGTTGTTGTAGGCTGTAACACAGATCCAGACTTCCATAGCATTCTAACTATGGTTCCTATCCAGTATTTGTCTAGCTCAAAATTAATATTCTGAATTTATCATGATGTAATTTAACTCCTCAGCACAGGTAGAAATAACCATTTTGATTTTACTTTTAGTCACAGATTAATAATGCCATTCTGCTTATTTTTTTTTCATTCTCATCGTTTTTTTAAAACTAAAACATTCTAACCTTCAGATCCTAAGTTGTTTAAATCTTACTGGTCTCATTTTGTTTTTAACAGATCAGTCTCTCGTCCCATTCAGGGATGCCAAAGCAAGTCAGAATCAAAACTTCCCAATCTATGGGAGATGTAAACACTGCCTACCAGCCACTTGAAACCCGAAGCAGACACCTGTCCATCAGTGAGTGTATTAATCTTCCACTGCATTAATGACCATAAATAATAATGAGCTCTTTTGATTTGTGGCTTGTTATCTTCATGTTCTGTTATTAGCTACCCAAAATGTATCTAGCTCCTAGACAATCCTTAATTTTTCCCTTATGCTATAAACTCTTATCTTTCTTTTTTCACTCTTTCCTCCTTCACATCTCTACTATTAATAGTTATGTGGACTAAAAATTATGGCTTTGCAGCCATTTCCATCCATATCCATTCTGAACCACATCCATAAAAAAAATTTCTTTTTAAAAAAAGGATAACTCCTTTCCTTGCCGTCTGTTTCCTTTCCAGTCGCTGTTCTATTCATAACTTCCTGTCTTCCAGTGCTAGCTGTTTGAATTTTATTTAATTTTATATGATATCATATCTCTCATCCATAGCCTATGCACAAAAATATAAAGCAATTAAATCATTAATTGTAATGCCATTTGAAGAGCATTCAGTTAGATGTCAGCATTTGCACAGAACCTGTGGAGATACCTGGAGTGTTGTCTTGCCCTGTTATTTGGGAATAGTAGCTGTTTCAACCTATTGAACCTGAGGAAATGGATAGGGCTCTTATGTCTATGAACTTGGCAATTGCTTTTAAGATTTATACTCTTCTTTGCTGACTATCACTGCCTTGGAAGTGACAAGTAAGTAGGTTATTGATGACGAATGCATTGTTGAAGAATGGAGTTGTTCCTCTGTTTCTTAAAGATTTTTCTTGTAATTTTTATTTGCATATTTTCCCTTTTTCCATTTATAAAGTCACATCACTCTGCATTGTCAGAGTGCTTGCTTAAATTGTCATCAGATGAATCACACATACAGAATCTTGTAAATGTCTCGCTTATTGTAAGATCTATTGTTCAAGTTTGTTTGAAATGCATCAGCAAAATGTATCACTTTCTTTTCCGATGTCCTTTATCTTCTGCAGCCATTTAATAAGCATAATTAAATCTTCAGGTTCTCAGAATACAGGTCGAAGTTCACCCCCACCAGGATACGTCCCAGAGAGACAGCAGCGAATTGCTCGCCAGGGGTCCTATACCAGCATAAACAGTGAAGGAGAATTTATACCGGAGACCAATGAACAAAGTGTAAGTTGATGTTCAAAGAATTTATCAATATAAAAATATCTATACAATATATACTTATCAATACAAAAAGTGAGATTAAAATATGTTTAAAAATACATCTTGCAATGTCTATTAATTTCTTCAACTGAGCTTCTTGTATGCTACTTAGCAAATTATCTTACATTCAAACAGATCAAAACAAACCAGTAATCTTTCTTCCTACATATTATATTACCACTCATGCCAATTAGCAACAATGAGTTTCTCTTATTTTGCATCAAGGATGTACTACTTTCTTTATACCAGTGGCTGGCTACATTTGGTAGTATGTTGGGAGTCCATTTCAGAAAGTGGACTGAATTTGGATTAAAATTAGATTGGATTTGGTTACTTAAATGCAATTGAGGTGAGTATGTCCTGGATATTTACTATTTCCCTGTTTTTGGTACAGTAATATTATTCAGCATCAACTTTGGAAAGTGTTTGGAAACTACAGTCAAAGGCCTTGGGCTTCAGAGGAATCATTTTCTTATGTGGTGATGATGCCAAATCTCAAACATGGGACCTTCTGCATGTTATATAATTATCTTCCTAGAGAGCTGCAGGCCATACCCAGCATGTTTAATGTTTTCATGTGTATATATGTATATGTAAACCTGCATTTTATATAGTACTAACTTTTTTTAATCTTAGCTTTAGGAATTGATTCTTTGTTTTCTCATAGAAATGTTGACATGCTGAGGACCATTTGTATATTAAAAGTTGGGATGGGGGTATTGGTTATGCACATCTAGGAAATTCATATATCATTAGGGAGGTCCTGCCAAACTCCAGTTTCTTCTGTTTCTTCTGTTTTCTCCTTAAGCCAAGTGATCAGTATTATCAATTAGAGGTAAGAATCAATATAGTTTTCACAATTACCTGTAATAGGAAAATTTCACTCTATACTTGATAACAAAATTCAAGACTCCCTTCATCCCTCTGGTGACATGCCAAAAATCTTCCCATACTAAAATTCAGTGATCTGGTTTTTTGTTTCTCCCTGTGATCCTGGTCGATATGGTTGGAAGGGATGGCATTGCTGTCAGGAAGAAGAAAACCCCTAGGTTTCTGAATTTCACTGTCATTTAGAACCTGACGGTATTACATAGCATTGTTAGGAGAGAAATTCTCTCGCATTGCTAGGAGATACATTGCTTCAAGGTTGTTGAGAGACAGTGTAAGCCACAAATCTCCTTTCTTCTTTCCATCAGTTCAGTACTTCTGCTCAAGATGTTAGAAGGGAAGAAGAAACCTAGTCCTCCTCTTCCTTTCTCTTAGCACCATTGACTGGAAAAATGTGTATATGTAGAAGAAATGGATGGGAATGCATAAGTGTGCTTCCCCACCCCGCCACCCACCCCGCTACCAGTGTAAAAACATTTTGACTCGAGTATCAAATTGGTTGCTACTTACAGGCTGTAGTTTTTCTTATGGTGACATATAATAGATGGAAATACTATCAACTGAGCACATGCCTGATTCTAAAAAAAAAGTCCCACATAATTAATCTTTGTCAGTTTTAATGAAATTAACTTAAAATCTCTGAATTCAATTTTGTATTCTGTCCTTCCAGCCCTCGGCTAAATTTAACTGAGCTTTTGTAATCTTCTGTTCTAGATGTTGGATCCCTTAAGCAGTGCTGAAAACTCCCTATCTGGTAGTTGTCAGTCCTTGAGCCAGCCAGGAGAAAGGTATTGACAGCAAGAACTGTCGATAGGAATTCTGTAGTAATTTCTCCATTACTTTAAATACTAAACTATTAATTTTTAACTATATTGCCTATATAGTTAGGCTGAAAATATAGAGGGGGGGAAATAAGATAGAACATAATAAATAAACATGTCATAAGCAGACTTTTGAATTATTATGTTTATTTTCCTACACAATTACGCAATAGTTATATATTGTTTTGTCTGTAAAATTTAAAAAATGTAAAATGTAACAAGAACATCACACAGAGAGAATACTTTGGAAGTCATGCCTTTATAACATGTAAGACTGTGTTCTTCTATTGTACTTTTCAAAATAGCCTTTCATTCCGAAAATCCTGCATGTCCAGAGCCCAGAGCTTTCCAGATAATAGGCAAGATTTCTCAGGTGAGATGTTATCTACACTGATAGTTGCTGGCAAATAAAAGGAACAAGTGAACTTTTCAGTAGTGTGTTTATTGCATTTGTTTTTTGCTAAGCAATATTCAAATGTACAGTTAGTATGTTTGGTAGATGTTTGGTAGATGTTAACAACCATCTGTAATAGGATAACAGAGATAGTTGAAAAACTAAATCATGCCTATATGTCTGATTCCTTTTTTACTGTAACAGATTGAATCTAGTGATTAAGAACCATTTTGGTCTAGTGGTTAATATACCAGACTAGACTAGAAAGTGGGAAATCTTTTAAGTTTTTTTTTAAGGGAGGTCTTTAAAAAGAGACTGGACAGCCTTTGTCTGAAATAAAATGGGGTCTCCTGCTTGAGCAGAGGGCTGGACTAGAAGACCTCCAAGGCCCCTTCCAACTTTTTTATTCTGTTTATTCTGACTTTCAAGTCCCACTTTAGCCATGAAAGCCAGGTGGGTGACTATGGGCATTGGATCAGTCACTCCCTGAGCAGGGTTGTTATTGTTGTGGAGAAAATAGGAGGAAGAAAGTGTGTTGGATAGAGCTCATTGCCTGGATGGATGGGTGGGTAGATGGGTAGATGTGTGAAGCCTGAACTGCCCAGTGCCAGGCCTCCCACTTCACCTCCCATAAACCTCCTTTGGAGGTCTTCTTCCCATGGTAAAGTCAGTGGTTTCTCTTTTTTTCTCTTCATACCACCTGTGGCAATATATATATTTTTTGAAATTATCTCTGTGTGGATGCATGTGTGATAATGTAATTTTTGCTTCTTTATTGTAGATCGTGAGAATCAAATCTTTGATAAAGCTGAGAAAAGTGGGACTTACCCTCGGCGTTACCATGTCTCTATGCAGTATAAAGATTACAATGATGGTGGGTGTGCAATCGCTTTTTAAACTTAGTAATAGGATTACTACTTCACAACACACTGTAAGAGTTTTCTGCTTCATCGGTTGCCAACCCCTTTTCTCCCCTCATCTTTTTTTAAATAGCTTGAAAATAGGAGGAGGAGGAGGCAGCAGAGGAAAACGTACCAGCAAAACAAATTTGTGTCCTTGCTTTTACTTCATTACATTTACTAAAAAAAAGAGACAGAGAGAGAGAGAGAGAGAGTTAGGAAAGGAGGACTGTGTTAATTCGAGATGTGGAGCTCCTGACTGTTCCAGGGTTATAAGGGTATGAAAAAAAATACCTTATAAGCAACCTCTTTTTGCTATCTCTAAAACAGTGCTTATATTTGTAATTTGTTGGGCAATTAAAAATGGATTCATAGATGATTCTGTGAGGAACCCATTTTTAGCAGCAAAAAGACTTTGGTTTTCCTCTCCTTCTCTCCTATACCTGCCAATATATATGGCACGTTGTTCAGATTAGCATAAGATTAGTCTGCATAATCTTAAAGTAGAATTGTTCAGTGTATGTTCATTTTTATTCTTCCTTGCAGAGAAAATAATCACATTTGATTTCTTGTACATTTCATTGAACTTCAATGTTTCATTGAACTTTCAGGTGTTACTCCCACCTCTGCTTTGTTGAATTAAGTCATTTGAGTGAAGTATTTAGCTTGTTTTCATGGTAGATCTTAACTATGCAGGCCGTAGAACATTTCCTCGCATTCGGCGCCAACAAGGCAACCTCTTCACACTGGTACCATCAAGCCGTTCCTTAAGCACCAATGGGGAGAACCTTGGTCTGACGGTTCAGTATCTAGACACCTGTGGTCGTATGTGGAGTGCTGACAGTGAGAATGCACTCACTGTGCAGGAGAGAAACATCCCAACTAAATGTAAGTTGAAGCTTCCAAATTCAGGAATATTTATTAATTCTTTCAAAACAGACCATGGTAAATTTTTAGCATTAATGAACTATTAGGATTACCATCGAATGCTATGTTGCTTGCAATAATAGATGGGATTTTTTTAACAGAGCGAATAAAACATATAATAGAAGCTGCTCTACAGGTATACGATCTGGAAGAAAATAGAGAAATCCTCTTTTTATTAACTTTTACAATGGAAATTTGGTATTATTAGAAAAGCAACATTTGTGTGAGGTGCTTTCTCTTTTGGAATAATGGATAGAAAGCTTTTTATGGAAAGACTATGTTCATTAAAATTATATACTTTTGTTACTTGCTATGTGTTCTGTAGACTGAGAATGGAGAGTTTATTTCAACCATATTCCAGTGTGGGAAGGGGTTTTGAATAGCTAGGATAAAAAAAAATGTAAGGGTATTCCCTAAATAAAATAGAACATTTGCCCAAATGCATTTATAACAGATTACAGATAATCAGGGTTGGGAGGCATTGTGTAGATCATCTAGTACAACCCCCTGCCCAACCAGGAGACCCTACACCATTTCTGACAGATGGAGTCCAATCTCTTCTTGAAAGTCTCAAGTGATGGCGCTCTCACAACTTCCAAAGGCAAGCTGTTCCATTGGTTGATTGTTCTCACTGTCAGAAAGTTTCTCCTTATTTCTAGGTTAAATCTCTCCTTGTTCAGTTTCCATCCATTATTCCTTGTCTGGCCTTCGGGTGCTTTAGAAAATAGCTTGACCCCTTCCTCCCTGTGGCAGCCCCTCAAATATTGGAACACTGCTACCATGTCTCTCCTGGTCCTTCTCTTTACTAGACTAGCCATGCCCAGTTCCTGTAACCGTTCTTCATATGCTTTAGTCTCCAGTCCCCTAATCATCCTGGTTGCTCTTCTCTGCACTTTTTCTAGAGTCTCAACATCTTTTTTATAGTGTGGTGACCAAAAATGGATGCAGTACTCTAGGTGTGGTCTTACTAAGGCTTTATAGAGTGGCATTAGTACCTCACTTGATCTTGATTGTATCCCTCTGTTAATGCAATTTAAGATTGCGTTAGCATTTTTGGCGACTGCTGTACAATACTGGCTCATATTTGACTGGTTGTCCACTAAAACTCCAATCCTAAACTTGTCTGGGAGTAAATTTTATGAATTAAATTAGATTGGGCATTTCTGTTGCCATAAACAATTATTTATAACTTATAAAATAACTTAACCTCAATCTGATACTTTCCATGTGATGTGGTGGATTATAATTCTCATTTTTGCAGTCACTGGCTGTGGATAGTGAAGGTTATTCTTCAGTGTATTTGGAATTCAATTTTGCAGTTGTTCTTCAATGCACCAAATTTCAGTAAGGTTAAATAAATTGCACAATTATTTACGTGAGCATTATAAAAATAGCTTTAAATTTGATAAAGAAATATTGCTAGATTTCAGTACTTTGCAAACTTTCAATTATTTCCAAGAGGAAATTTTGGAAGTTTACCTATGTGGATAAGTTTGTTTCTGTCTTTCTTGTTCATAATTAAGATCAGAATTTTCCTCTTTTTTTCTAAGCAATCAAGAATGGCAGCTTAGTTGACCTTAGAAGCTTCTTTAAAGGCTACTGGTAATCATTAACAAGAGTGCCAAGATAGATCATCATTGATATGGTGTAACTGGTCTTTGGGGGTGTTGGAATAGAAAATTTGTCAAATGCTGATGTGACTGTGTTCCTTGGAAGTAGCAAGTATCAATTAACTGCAGCATTATTTTAAGTTATGTATTTGCATGTCACAGTTTTCAGCTGAGATATTAGGCTTTTGTAATTTACATATGGGAAACATTTTTATCTTTCTTACTACTATAGCAATTAAATTATCTGATATAAATCAGTATTGTTGATGCCATGGTTAGGAAAGAATTATAATTGGAAAATGACTTGTATTTGACAGCTCCAAGTGCTCCAGTCAACTGGCGACGCGGGAAACTCCTAGGACAAGGTGCCTTTGGCCGGGTATACCTATGCTATGATGTAGATACAGGCAGAGAACTTGCAGCTAAACAGGTCCAGTTTGACCCAGACAGTCCCGAAACAAGCAAGGTATTTCCATAGCTACTGATGTTAAAATGCCTCTGTATTCCTCAGTTTCCACTTTCCTGATCTATAATGGCAAACTTTGCAATCCAAGGGTGCAATTACTCATGGCACAATTAAGGCATTTACTTAGCATTTTTTAAATCAAATTTCTGGTTCAAATTACTGGCTTCTTAGTTCTCCTATTTGCCTCTCTCAGCAATGGCATTTAATCCTGTTTTCTCCTTGTACTTACTGATGCATTGAGAGCAGAATAAAACAGTGCTGCAGTGTTGCTTAAGAGTTTGTGAACTCTCTCTGAATTTTCAATATTTCTGCATAAATATGAGCTAAAACGCAACTTATGAGTCATCCAAGTGGTAAAACTAGATGAAGAGAACCCATTTAAACAAATGAATCAAAACATGATATTTTTTCATATATTTATTGAGGCAAATTATCCAAAACACTGTATTTGAGGAGGGAAGGGGGTTCAAAATTAAAAAGAGTTCACAAACTTTTAAGCCCCACTTGCACGTTGACTTACATCTGATTATTGTGCTCTAACTCCAGGCCTTCTGTGGTTAGGGAGATAGAGACAAGGTAACAGTTTGCTTAGGAAAGAAATGCAGTACAAAGTGTAAGGAGATTTGTAGGTTTTTTTCTCTTTTAAATTTTTTATTAGTGATCAAAATATAAAATACCCTAAAATGAAAATAATGGAAAAGTAAATGAAGAAAAGGGGAAGAGAAAATGGAAGTCTAGGATAAAAGGTACAATAGAATAAGAGAACATATAGCCTCAACTTTTTGTTTTTTTCATAGCAATATCCACTAGCCATTTCTATAACAAAAATCTGTCTAATCAGCAAAACCCAAAGTCGAAGTTTCAATTTTTTTCCATCTCAAGCACAAAGTGTAGAAGTGGTTTCCAGGAGGAAACAAAGTTAGCTGTATTTTTTTTCTTCAATTAAAGCAGTCAATTTAGCCACCTCTGTTAACTCCATCAGCTTTTGCAACCAGTCATCCATTATAGGAATCAAAGTATCTTTCCATCTTTGTGCATAGGTCATTCTTGTTGCTATCAGCATCTATAACAGGGGTGTCCAACCTTGGCAACTTTAAGGTGTGTAGACTTCAACTCCCAGAATTCCCCAGCCAGCTGGCTGGGGAATTCTGGGAGTTGAAGTCCACACACCTTAAAGTTGCCAAGGTTGGACACCCCTGATCTATAACATTAAAGTTCCATCCCTGCCCCCTTTGTCCATTAAGCTTAAGAGAAAAGCCTCTGGCTTTATCTTTATGTTCACTTTAAGTATTAAGATGTGAATCGTACTGTAATATATCTTTGCTTTGTCTCAGACCCACCATAGAAGTTCCTTCTTTACATTTACATTTGAAATACCTATATACCTATATAAATTTTGACAATTTATTCAGTATTAAATACCAGTGGTATTTAATCATTTTATTTTAAAAAAAACTTTAAAATTATAATTTAAGGTAAATTTTAAAACCTTTCTCCATATATTTTCCAATTGTTCAAACATTATATTCAAAAAATGCCCATTCAATCCTACAATGTTTCATTCCAATTTCAAAAACAGTTTATAAACATTAGTAATTATGTGCTCATCATTACCACATAGTAGTTTCCAATTTATTTTTCGTGAAGGCAAATCCATAACTTAAAATCTAATTCAAACCTTTCTTGAATTGTAAATATGTAAACCAATGACAGACAAATTTGTTGTAGCTTTTAATCCATGCTTTGATGGTGACTTGGCAGTCTCCACAAAAATAATTATTTAATGTCTTTTTCTCTTGCAGGTCTGTTTTCTTTGCTTGATCTTATTTAAAGCAACCTTGCTCCAGGGCAGAACAGTGTAGCTATAGAGAGGGTAACATTTTTATACTGGCATATTTAACCAGTATAAACATGATGTTGAGATCTAGGATTATGATTTATTATACCCAGAGAAGCCAGCATCATAGTTCTATCTTTATGATAAAGTGTGTGGTTATAAATCCTGATTTATTGGGCACAATACTATATACTAGACTCATATATAGAGATGGCAGAAAAACAGGAGAGAAAAGCTTGCATGTATCTGATAACATTCTGATTTATTAAGACATAAACAGTATTTTCAATAAGGTACCCACACAACCGTTATGTCCTAAAGATTTTTATTTATTTATTCAACTTTATTAAGTTTCAAAGAGACATAAAATACGAAATAAAAAGAGAAATTGAGGGGAGGAAGGAACACAAAACTGTCCTAAAGATTTTTCTGAAGTTTGGGGTATTTCTAAAATGAAATCTAAGAATTTCTAAATTTCATTCTGCCTTGTGGTGATATTGTTAATGCCTACTGTTAGTATAGCATAAACTTTAATTAGAATGTAATGTTCCCCCATTTTTAAAATGAAAACTTATCTGCAGAGAAATAATTGGGTTGTAATTTTTTTACTAGTAGGCTTGATAGAATCTGAAAACAGCAAACACATCACAAAAAAGTACTCCAACATCTGTCTATCACACACATATATATAGTCATTAGTCATTAATGCCTACTGCTTCTTAAATATCAGCTATAACACATTTGCATAACGTGAATAAATTGTATTTTGTGAAATTTCAGGCTTAATTGATTGACTGAAAAATCTATGTAGTTTAGCAATTGGATAGTGTTAATGGTTACATCACTAATAGAAATGAATCAGCATGGGAATAGATGAATGACATCTTATGCCATTCAGAAATTAGAATGCAAAGTTTAATGTTGCAGCAAGTACCTAAAAATTACCACTTTTGCAGTTATATTATAGACTCTCCTCTTTGTGGAATTGGATTTAAGGTTTTATGTCAGATATGTCAGTTATTGTCCTTTAAAAATAGCAATATTATTATATTTAATTTCAAATGTGTAGGAGGTGGAGAGAGAAGATGAACTCTCATGACCCATCATTTATTAGGTTAGGTTGCCTAAGTTTTACCTCCACTAAAAAGTGGCATTTATGTGGAGGTCACTGTCCTATGTCTTTCTCAAGGTAATCTGGCAATTCTTATGCCTGTAGGAAGTGAGTGCATTGGAATGTGAGATTCAGCTACTGAAGAACCTTCAGCATGAGCGGATTGTTCAGTATTATGGATGTTTAAGAGACCGAGCAGAAAAGACCCTGAGCATTTTCATGGAGTACATGCCAGGGGTAAGAGTTCTATGGATTCTTTAGAAAGTGGTTTTAATCCATCTCAGATTTAAGTAGGATACAGAGTTCATTACTTTTTAATTCCCTTCAATTTCATTAGAAAGCCAGTTTTGTGTAATGATGAAAGGCACCTGGCTAGAAACCTGGAAACCTGTCTTATGCTCCAAGCCAACTGGTGACTTTGAGCCAGTCATTCTCTGTTCTGAGAAAAAGGCAACAGCAAACCACAGCCAAAAACCTTGCTAAGAGCAGTAGATGAACTAGGTACCAGGTAGTCACTAGGAATCAAAACTGACTTGGAGGCACAA
Source organism: Pseudonaja textilis (assembly GCF_049901715.1). NCBI lineage: Eukaryota > Metazoa > Chordata > Lepidosauria > Squamata > Elapidae > Pseudonaja > Pseudonaja textilis. Next base: position 84,417,934 of record NC_142008.1, on the reverse strand, counting down.
ATATATAGATGTAAATATATATATTTATATATATTTCCTGCTTTTCCTGTGAAGGGTTCTGTCAAAGATCAGCTGAAAGCCTATGGTGCACTAACGGAAAATGTTACTCGAAAATACACTCGGCAGATTCTTGAAGGAGTCTGTTATCTTCACAGCAACATGATTGTACACAGAGATATTAAAGGTAAGAGATTCACCAAAATCCACCTGGGTTCATATGTTCTATTATGCTTATTTATGTCATAGATGAAAGGAAATATCTCTTATCTGTGGTAAATATTAGCTATGTGTTTTCAAGGTAGCATTAGTATCAGTATCCTAACACTGTTCAATAAATGAACAAATGCTATTAACAATAGATTAGATGGTATTGAATTCATGTGCTTATAATTCTCTCCAAAATGTATTTACTGGTATACTTAAAAAATCATGAATTGGCATTACAAAATAACTTGGTTTTACTTATGGGGAAAACAACAACTATATATTTTGCGGCACTTTAATCACATTGAGAAATGACAAATTGAAGACATGTTGACTAGATCAAGGAACAGTGCAAACATGGTGACAAGATCTGAAAATAGAATGATGAATGCAATAAGGAATGAAACTTATCTTTTCCTCTTGTACGTTTATTAGTCAAAATCCTCCATTCTTTACACAGTCATTATTCTTTGTTTCTAAAAGTATACTTTGCAGTGAATAGTGTCTAAAGGACAAGAAATAACATAACATGTTATTTTCACTTGGAAAACTACAGGAGGCATTATTTTTCATGCTATAATCTCAAACTAGGTTTGGGGTTATTAAAAATGTCAGCTTTAAAGTGTAACAAGTACATCTCTTGATATATTTTACTCATCTGACATTTTAATTTTTTAATTTTTTTTAGAGGATAGGAACATAGTTACGGTTGGAAAATGAAAGTGGTTGACAATTGCACTCTTGGGGGGAGAAAGGACAAAACCAAGCCGGAGCATTGGCAAGGAGCATGTGGAAGAGGGAAAGGGGTCTAAAGAATATGGTAGAGAACATCTCATCAGCTTTCTTTAGTGTTTTGGGACTGGCTACAATAGTCACTGCAGCTGTTTTATGATTAGCTAAGTTAAACCTTTGGAAAGACATTTTGTTAAAGTAAAAACCAACATTTAAGGGTTAAATATTTCCACTAATTTAAAAAGATTGGTTATGCAGTGTGATGTTCTGTGAGTCACAGTGTACAGTAACGGGCTGAGAAAATGATGGTTTGGGTGTATCTTTAAAAAAGAAAGCTCTTCATCTTTAGAATTTAAGGTTGCAAGGTGGCTCAGTGACAAGCTAATTTGTGAGCAGCTCAAGTCATTTTAAACAAGGTTCTAGCTGTGAAGGTTTATAAATCTATACTTAAGAGTTGTATACTTGAACAGCTTCTACTTCTGCTTCTTCTTCTTCTCCGTCTCTACACCCACTTCAACCCAGGAGCCAATATTCTCAGAGATTCTGTGGGCAACGTGAAGCTTGGAGACTTCGGGGCTAGCAAGCGACTGCAGACCATCTGCATGTCTGGCACTGGCATCCGCTCTGTCACGGGCACTCCTTATTGGATGAGTCCAGAAGTGATCAGTGGAGAGGGCTACGGAAGAAAAGCTGACATCTGGTGAGAAATAGCTTTGTGCAGCTTGTTTAGTGTAAAGGATTACTTTCTAGAAAAGGAATTTTCTGCCACAATATTTCTGAACCAGTTGGCATTTTATTAATCTTTTTTTTCCTGTGAACTATAAATGAGTTCACCAGGCTAATTTATTGTTCCCCTTTCCCCCTCTACTCTTTTTCCCATGCTTTTCAATGTGCTGTGTTCCTGGATGTTACTTTTTCTTTGCTGCACAACTTTGCTTTCTTTTGTAATAGCTCAGAAATCATCCAAGCATGCTGATGTATCCGCCACCCCCATCCTTCTGGATTTGCAATGGCTAATTCTGTCAGCACTCAACCAGCTTATTTTTGGAAGATGCTGATAAGAATTGCCATAACCTTCTGTGTAATTGCCGAGCTTAAACTTGACTGTTTTTTAAATCACTAAAGCATATTATCTTATCGAAACTTTTTCTGGATGGTTACTTTTGAAACAATATATCCCACAATATATCTCCTATATCCCTATCAGATTAAAAAAGAGAGATATTAAAACAGCAGGAACAACAACTCTTGGCTAGTGTCCTCCAAATCTCTAATTAATAAATGTGTCATGGAGTTGCAGAGGTGGACAGGAACGTTTGCTTCTTGTTTTCTCTCAGTATCCAAGCACAAAAGATTCCACGCTAAAAAAGCAGAACAGGCCATGTTTTAATAAAACAGTCTTTCGGAGCAGTAAGAAGCAGGGTGGTGATATGATTATAGCACAGAAGGGTCAGCCATAATAAATTGTTTCAGGGAATCAAGCTGATGATGATAAATAAAATTGATTTATTAAATGTAACATGCTTAAGAAGAAAAGCAAAGATTTAGAAATGTGGTAATCTCACGAATGAGAGTTGCCAAAAAGGAGGAGGACTGCATGCAATCACAGGTTGCCCATTATAAATTGTATTTTTTATATTTTTTTATATCTATTATTCCAAAAGCCTGCACGCTTTCTAGTACTATATTTCTTCTGTTGGTTTCAATTGATTGGGGACAGCTGCTTTAAAATAATTCAGTATAACCTGTTAAACTATGATGTGTCAAAATACAGTTTCTGTATTCACTGATCAAACATGGCAAGCAAGCTTGTCATTATCATAAGGCATCTGCAACTGCAGAATAACAAGTTGTAATTAACTTTTTATTAGCTTTCTGGGTCAGCAATTAGGACATAATGGGTCCTAATTTGTTAAAGTAAACACCAGCATTCAAGGATCTAATATTTCACTAATCAAAAAGCAATGCAATGTCAACTTTATGCAATGTCGTGTGCTGTGGGTCATATTTTTACAGAAGAAATCCATTGTTGCAAGTTGGTGTGCTTTTAATAAAAGATATATTAGGAATGTCTTTCCTGTGCAATAATTTTTCTCATGGTTTAAAGAAGTTTAGACAAAGAATAAATTAAAAAAAACAGCTTCATAACACAATGTGCACTCATGTATGTATTTGTACTATTGAGTAGCGTTTGTTTACAGCATCTTTATAAAGTTATTTTTTAAGATAAAGTAAGTTAGAAGATAAATCACTTTTATTGATCTGTGTTAGAATACTTCATTCATAAAACTTCTCCTTCAAGAAGGCTTGCATTACTGGCCTGTATTCATACTTTTCTGGAAGTCTGCCATATGAACAGTTTCGGCTCATTTAATTGTGACCAGCATTTCTGATCCTTCTGGTCCTGTTTATTTCTGCTTCTGTAACAAACACCATTCTTGTGCCTCCTTTGATTTTAGTGACTGTAGTCTTAACTTTTTATCAGGGTCTTTTTCTTCCTTCCCTATTTCTTTTCCTTCAGCATTTCATTTGGCTACACTCTAGGATCTTCAATACATATCTTTAAACAAAAATTTTGTAAAATACAGGTAAATAGTCTATGACAGTCTGTCCCATCTAAAATGTTAAATAGTCTGTTTCATGTTTTCAAAACAGCACAACACAAGTAAACTATCCTGAGAATTATGTGATATTTCACATCTGAAAGTAGCAAAATAGTTTAATTTTCTTCCAGTCTGCTTGGATAATCCAGCAGTGCATGGTTAATGTATTTTAAATGCAAGTACTTCTAGGAAAGGCAATATAATAAAATGAAGTTTATTGTTTCAGTTTTCCCCAATTCTCATGGGCAAGCTCTCTTGTCCAAGGGGAAATTTAAAATATTTATCTTTTAAAAATGCAAATGGAAGAACATTGTATCTAGCTATAAATAATGTTTCTTATAGTTCTGGAACAGTGAGTGTGATTAGTTTATTGGTTCCAGGTAAAAAATTTAAACAAAGCTTTCTGTGGTAATCCTATTTACTTCATTTTAGTGTTCCATATCCTTGACCCTTTGCAGGAGATACTGATTAGCCAAGTCATACCCTGGAGAGGTAAACAACTCTATCAAAAACCCATATGATAGCAATGTCATATCATTTTGGCTTTCCATTTTCAGAAATGCTTATCTGCCAAAACTAACAGGACTAAACCTGAAAGGAACCAATGGAACCTAAGCCAATAAGTGTCTGTTTCCAAGACCTTACTGCTCTTCTAGGCATTCCATTGCGTCGTCTAGTTGCCTAGGATATACATCTAGGAGCAGAAAGAATACCATTTAGTTGCATTGTCTCGATTTTCTTTTGTATGCATGTAAACGCCATTAAAAAATAGGGTTAATTGTTTTGCTGAAAGATTTAAAACTGCTGAGATTAATTTTCCTCCTTTAGAGAAGATTTTTAAATATGCCATTTTATTAATTTACTAGTTGTTGAGGTCTAGCCTTTGAACCATTGAAGCTTCATAGCCAATGATCATCCAAGTATTCTTTACTTAATAATTTTTTTTTAAAAAGATCAGAGCCTTCCAGATCTTCATATGGTGAAAAGTTATTCCCAATATTTGACATTCTGGACCTGGTTAATTTCGTTTCTTTCAGTAATCCATCTCTATGGCTTTATTGTGCCATAATTTCTGGTTTTATAAAATTAATATCCGCTAGTCCAATCTCCCTTCAATATTGGACTATTAACGTTTATGGTTCTCTTAAGGCTAATTAGGATATATGAATAAATTACTTCATCAATGTACAGCAAGATGGGAATGTTGAGGCCTGAAAGTGAAGGACAATGAAAATCTGGCTTATCTAAGTTAATATAGAAGTCAATAGGTGCCAACGTGCATCCTAGTTTAAACACTTTCAGGATAGATATTTATTTTGAAATAACTTTTTATGGGTTACATTTCACAATGAGTGCTAGCATGGATGAGCAAATATTTATTTAGTATATTTATAAACAAGTTTATATAGCTGTCCCTCTCACTGAAGGTGACTCTGAGAGGAGCACAACAAACAGGTAAAACTACATACAAAATCACAGATATAAAGAATAAAAATCAAATAGAAAATAGCAATAATTATATAACCAGATATACAAAATCTTGGCAAAGATGGAATAAAAACATTGTGTGAGTACAATAGTGGAGTCATCTAAGCATGTCTCTGGTTCCTGGGAGCCTCAAGTCTGTTCAGATAGTCTGGTATTGAGACCCTTTCAGAATATAATATGGATGGAGCCAATCTAATTTTGGAAAGGAATAATGTTTCATAAGGCAGGCACTATAGCAGAGAAGGCACATCTCTGACCCACCAAATGTAGGTCCTTAGCTGATTGTACCTACAGCATAGGCCTCCTGCCACTTGTTTATTGATCAGGGATCGTGAGTCTAGGAAGATCTCCAAGTTGCACATAGGATCTGTATGTGTGTAACACAATCCAGTACCAAAGATGGCATAGTCATTGAAACAATGAGTCCCAAAATCTAGCCATTCACGCTTGCCAAATCACCCAGACCTTCACAGTCTCCAAACATTAGGATAAGACATTCACAGCTTCACTTTATTTGCCAGGGTGGAGATACAGAATTGTGCATCATATGTGTACTGATGATATCTCACCCAGTGGGATGGGTGAGTTCACTCAGCAACCACACATAGATGTTTATGAGGGATAGGACAAAATACCAAACCTTGTGGCATTCCAGAAAGCAGAAGTTGAAGGAGGATCCTCTCCTTCCCAATCATCACTAACTGGAATCAACCCAGAAGGAAAGAGGCAAATCAGCACAACAATATGTCCGTTTACCCCAAATCTTCTGAACTGATCCAGAAGGGTACCATGGTCAATGGTATCAAAAACTGCTAAGGCTTCAAGTAGGCCATGGATACATGAACCTCATCCCATCTAAACTAGAGGTCATTCAAAAATGCAAGCAGTGCTGTTTTTGTCCATACCCAGGTCTTAATCATGACTGAAAGGGATGTAGATAATTCACTTCTTCCAAGGTCTTCTGCTGCACAATTACCTTTCCCCCAAAATAGAGGTGATAGTACTGAATGAAAATTGTCTGGTATGGTAGGGTTCAGCAATTGCTTCTTGAAGAAGGGTAAGAGGTAAAAGAACAATCCCTTCCCTCAAGAATTAATCTTTGCCACAACCCACTCACACTGCACCTTACCTCTGGACCACTTTAACAAGGCAGGACAGGCAGGGATCTAAAGACCTGGGGTGTGGGTGGGTGGGGCAGTGTCTACTCATAGTCCTGTCTACTTCCTCAGGTCCTACACGTTGCTTGTTTATTAAATGTATATGCTATCCATCTTGTCTAGAGGTAATTCTAGGCAGCTTATAACAAAATAAAAGCAGCAAGATAAAACATTAAAAGGTTTTTTTTAAAAAATATTAACATTAAAATTGACTTAGAATTAACAAAGGGGGCAAGAAAGGGAGCAAGATGCACACAGGGCAGAAAAAGTATTCTCTCTATCTATTAACCGCTTCCAAAATAACACACTCTGATCGGGGCCCTGAGGCCAATTTGCAGAGTAAGGTTTTCAGGTCCTTTTAGAAGGTCAAAGGGGTGGGATCAGATTTCACCTCCTGAAGCACAATGTTCCAAAGGGAAGGAGCCACAGTAGAAAAGATCCTTCTCCTAGAACCTGCTAGCCAGAATTCACATTTTACTGGCACGGGTGAGGCGGGCCAATCCCAATTTCATGTAATAAAATGGAACAATAGTGCTTTCTTACTTAATTTCTGGAGGTACTGGCAACGCAGTATATAGATGGATAGACATGGATACTGATACACTCAATCTGAATTCCTTGTAATTAATTCAGTGAGTGCTTTTTCGGTTTTCAGAGAATCAAGAAATTCAGTAGCTTCTGTTACGCTTACTACCGGCCAAATAAAGAGAATGAATCATTGTCCAATTCCTTAGTAGATGCTTCAGGATTGAAGAATGTGCTCAAAAATATCCCGCCCACCTTCATATTGGAATAGCACTTATACTAAATACACCAAAATAGTTCAGTACATCCCAGCACAATGCAGATTATGCTGCCCAAGTCTCTGTCTGGAAATAACATATTGAAGTCTTATTCTTGGTTATGATCCTCCATGATCTCAGCAGAGGTTCAGGCCTTTATTGAAGATTTTCTCTGCAAGTTGATTTTTTTTTAATAGTAAAGTACATAACAAGTCAAATCATAGTACAGTTCAGAAAAAAAGTTGGTGTCTTATATCCATTTTTAGCTTTTAGGATCTGAACTTAACATTTTACGTCACTATTCCAAAATGTTGAATGACTTCATTCCTATTCAATTTTGCAGCACTAAAAAGGGTGCCAAACTTGGTTGTTTGAAATAACACCTGCTCCTTTCCTCAGTTCCAAGCAACACAGACCTGTAGTCCCAAGAGAATAAATCATAGGTGTGGTAGTGGTATTTATTGGGTCATCTCAGAATCTTCAGCATTAAGATACATTTTTACACAGATGGTTGGCTTCAGGTTGACTCAGTTTTTACAAACAACATTTTCAATGCCTACACTTCTTTCTCTACTCTGGATTTCTTTGTAAATTGGGGCAGGTTCAACTTCTGTTCCGTACAATGCCTTCTTTTATAGAAGTGATATTGGGTTCATTATGTTGCTAGATATTCTCACCCAAGGAGTGAATAAAGATAATTGTAGCCATACCTCTTGCATGCTGCTGCTAATTCATAATTTGAATGAAATGTCCTCAAAATCTCATGGCCTTGATTGACCTTTACATGTCAGGCTCTCTCCCCCACCCCCAGTAAATCAGATATTAGAATTAGATGACCAAATTGCACTTTATTATAAGGCTTCAGCACTTAAAAGTCCGATGGTACTGATCTGCCATTCTTTTTACAGCCTGACTAGTTAGATAGGTTCCCTTATGAGCTTTTCTTTGCTCATTATGAGTCATGATGGTGCAGTGGTTAGAATGAAGAAATGCAGCCTACTTCTGCTGGCTGCTGGCTGCAGTTCAGCAGTTCCGTTCTAACCAGGCTCAAGGTTAACTCAGCCTTCCATTTTCCGAGGTGGGTAAAATGAGGACCCAGATGGTTGGGGGCAATGTACCAACTCTGTAAACCGCTTGGAGAGAGCTGTAAAGCATCGTGAAGCGGTGTAAGTGCTATTGCTATGAGGCTATACCAGGGTCCCCAGCCCCCAGGCCGCAGCCCCACTACCCGGCCTTGAGCCATTCAGAAGCGGACCACGGAAGTGGCAGGCTAGTGCGTGCGTGCACAAGTGCAGGCATACACGCTCCATTTGGGCAAACAGGTTTAGGAACTCTGGGCTATACTATGTTTTTTTCTGATTATTTCTTAGACAGTATCTCTTTTCCCATCTCCCAAGTAATTACTATATATCATTACACTAATCTGATTCCTTTCACATTATATATGACTTCAAGTACTGATTTGTCAGGATCTTCGTTATCACTCAAATCTGATCAGATGTTACTTCTTGTTCTCTGCCTCTGACGGATGTATCATAGTAAACACATGCATCTGAATCCACAAAATATTCAAAAATATTTATAATTACAGATAAACAATCTACGGATTTGTGGAGATATCAAAATTACTCTGGAATTATGCAGAGCAGATTTTGACTACCTCTGTGCCATTTCATGAATATGGTTATACCCATCTCAGTATTTTTCAAGACTAGATTTCCTTTAATTTTTGTACATGCTATAATAATAATAATAGAACAGAATTAGAATTAGAATAAAAATAGAACTGGGACTGGGAGAGGAGGAGAGGAAACTAGAAGAATAGAATAGCTTTATTGACATGCAAAGCAACAGAAAAATAATTATATTAATGATACTAATAAGGGAGTAGTAAAAGCTTGGGAAGAATAATAATACTACTGCTGTCATACAACATGGATAAATATACTTAGACATTAAACAGCACTGTGAGAATTAGGTGTTCAGCGGAATAAAGAATGAGGGAAGAAACTATCTCTAGGTCTAGTTGTTTTGGTATGCAATGCCCTATAGCTGGGGGGGGGAGAAGCTGAAACAGTTTATATCAAAGATGTGAGAGTCCTGTAGATATTTTATCAGCCCTCCTTCTGACCCGCACAATATACAGGTCTTCTGTGGAAGGCAAACTGGTTGCACTTCTTTTTTCTGGAGTCCTAACTATCTGTTAAGTGTCTGTAATGGGTTAAATGCCGTTATGAGAAAATAAAAAAGCCAGCTACTTGAGAGATACCTTTTTAGTATCTTTTTGTATTGGAATAATGGTTATAGTGAGTTACAATGGGACTTTTCACTAAGTGACTTTGAACTCTTTTTTTCCTGTGTTTTCTCCTCCCAGGAGCCTTGCCTGTACTGTTGTGGAAATGTTAACTGAGAAACCACCCTGGGCAGAATATGAAGCTATGGCAGCCATTTTCAAGATTGCTACACAGCCTACTAACCCCCAGCTTCCTACTCATATATCAGAACCTTGCCGGGACTTCTTAAGGCAGATCTTTGTGGAAGCCAGGAGAAGACCTTCAGCTGAAGAGTTGCTCCAGCATCATTTTGCCCAGCTCTCCTACTGAATTACTGCCTCTGGTTCCATTTTTAGATGATACTGTTGCCTGAAGTGTTGTGGCCTATATCAGAGAGTCCACTCCAAAACGTTGGCAGATGGACATTCTGTTTGCCTAGTAAGACAGCGCGTACAAGGGCAATGCAGAAGTCAGCCAGTTTCATTTTGGTATCTTCATTCTGAGGGATTGATGCTTTCTCTGTCACTACCCATGCGGTGACATGGTATTTGGCATGTGGCTAGGAACAATCTCAAATGCTTCATTTGACTATAGATCCATCTCTGGAACTTGGGGAAATGAAAAAAGATGAAATGGGCTCTGAGAATTGCTAAAAGCTACAAAAATGTGTATTGGGCTCATATTACCACTGTTTGACAGCTTTTCAGGTTGCAGGGTCTTGTTTCTCCTTCTCTTTAGCCCTCTCCTCTATCCATGTTTCTGGATAATGGGAATGGGGAGGAGATTCCCATGGATCAAATGTACAATGGAATCTAGATGGATTAAAGGTTCCCTGAATGAAATAAGGAAATCGAGTTCCCTTCTGGCAGTTGTCTAAAGGTGCAATGCAGAACTGTGTGTTCTGTGTCTATGTAGCAATCACGGGCTAACTCAATTTTTGTCTAGGAAAAAAGAAAATCAGTATTGTGGGGCTTGACACTTTTAACTTCTATTTTTTTAAAGCAGTCTAGGCATTATTGCATTAGACTAGGAATTCATATGGGAGATATTAAGAATTTTTTGAAATTAACAGGGAGCTAAGCAAGGCATGGTGCTCCTTCTATGAATGTCAAAAGTCAGTAAATAAAATGAGGAATGTATATGGAATTTTACATTAATTGCAGAATTTATCCAGATTGTAGAATGTGCCCATTTTATGGATTGTATTGCACAGGATATCATGCAATAAATAGATTGTGGTGAGGACTATTGTGAGGAAGCATGGTATCAGTGTGCTGCCTTTAGATGGCTGTTAGTTGGATAAAATATTTTCCTTCTACACAGTTAAGATATTATGCTACAGTTATAATTGACATGAAAATATCTCAATTACTGTGAAACATTCAGTCTCGTATACCTCCATTCGATAGCTTCATCCATCCAAATCTCTTTCACAGGATAACCTCCCCCCCAAAAGTTTCTAACCAAAGATTATTTCATTGCTGCCAAGATCAGTCTTCAAGGAGAAGCAAGGTATTACTGCTAAGCCTAGACAGGATTGTTCATACTGAACAGAACTACCTTTTCCAGGTGCTTGTAATGGAAAAATTGGGGCAAGGAGAAGTGATATTACTCATCTGTCTTTATTCATTCTGGGTTTTCTGCATGCTTTTCTGGTCTTTAGAAGAATAGCTTCTAAAGTTTGAGACCATGTTTTCCCATAGTTCTGCAGAGCTGAAGTTTGTTAATCTTGATTATTTTCTAAGAAACTTTGTTTTTTTTTTAAGAGGCACTTCTATCAGATTTAATTGAGTACAATCAGAGAGCAAACTTCTTGATCTCTCAAATGTTTGGTTGCCAACAGCATACCTTTATTATATAAAATGTTGGATTAGAACCACTCAGACAGGACCTCTATGAGATCTAGGAGTATCTCCATTATTCATTATGTAGCAAATCATGTACACTCCAGGAGCGTTTAAAAGGATTCTGCTTTGCAAACAGCATTCTGCCACTTGTGATACTTCAGGTGTTTGCTGTTAACCTTGCAGAGATATATATATTAATCTACCCTTGCTCTAGCCACCCATTTGTCAAGTGTTTGCACCTCTGCAAAACTGAGATTCAGTCTCATCTGTCACTTTATACAAAGTTGCATGTGGTGGTTTGTAACAAGATTGCAACCCACCTACCAGTCTCAGATGTTAAAGTGGGTGGGGGGAGCAGTGCTTTCATTCAATTTGCAGGACTTCTTTTAAGGCAGAATTGCAATTGATATGCAGGTAAAAGCAGTTCTTTTCTGCTGTCTCCAGTCTTGTAGTTGTGCCAAAAGGCCAGACCAAGTATCTTCTTGTACTCAAATTTTCTGTCATATTTGCTTAAGAATGTCTATGGCTTTATAACAAATAAAGTTATATAAGTTACATAAGTATCTGTATGGATCTAAAAATGCTACCGTGATTTCCTTTTTTAGTTCATTTGCCAACATGTCTGTAGGTCTTGGTTTGTAAAACACAAATACTCTTTTTCAAGACAACAACGTTGAGTTATGGTGTTTCCTTTGATTTCAGCAAATAACCAGCAACAGAGTTGGTCCCTCATCTTTGAGAATATGATATGTTGCCTTGGCTCCTCACTGGGTGGATAAGCATAATAAGCCAAAGCATTATTCATATGGTCAGCAGTGCACTTTTATAAATATATTTATATCACTTTCTTATTAAGCATTTTACTTCATGTAAAGAAATTATGATGTCTCATACTTTTTATTTATGCCATACCTGTTTATGTTTATATATGTGTACAGCAATTATTATGGAATGGGGAGGGAGAAATTGACATCTTTGTGAATTTTTAAAAGGGGGAAAAAAGCAGCTGGTTTTGCAAAGATTTTGATTACTGTTTATTACAAGATGTATCAGGTCAAAATGCCTTTTTGTTTCCTTGCTAAAAAAAATTTGGGGGGGGTGGGGTAAGTGAAACAGAATAACAATATAGAAATGGCAATTTGGAATAATAGAAAGCCGCAAATTAGATATATTAGAGACCATCAGTCTCGTGTGTTACTGTTGATATAACACACAAAGTCTTCTTCGAACTTATTGCAATTGCTTCACAAAACAACAGTGAGGTTGCACAGTCCTAGTGTAACCTCATTTTAAAATAGATTTCACATATTGGTCTCACAACTTTTTAATGTCTGCATATCTGTTGCATTTAAATTTCTATTTTAAACTCTGTGTGTGTGTGTGTGTAAAATAAATAGCATACTGATAATCTGAGAAAGAAGGCCATGATGTAGGAAACAGTCTTTGCAATATCTGAAATGTTAACATTGATATACTGCTACTCAGTGCAATAAATTTGTCCTTCTAGATAATATTCACTGGAGTTCTACAACATCTAATAATTCAGGAATGCTTACTTCCAGATAAATGCATAAAAAATTTTAGCCTTAAAAATGTCCCTTTTCTTTTATAATTTATCTTTTATGCCAACTATTTCCAGACTTTCATTATTTTTGCTTTATAAAAGGCCCCTTAGGAATTTCTCTTGTGAACGCTTTATGACCTCCTGAGGAATACATCATGCAGATTTGCTTTTGGAAGTTTCTGATTCTCATCAGTGCAAATGAGAGAGTGAGAGGAAAAGGATATTTGCAAATTCTCTCATAGAACTGTAATTATAAGCAAGGAAACAAAAATGGGTTTAGGCTTGGTACGACGATTCTGTATACTCCAGCTTCACCAGCCACTTTTCTGCTAAACAGCATACATTTAAAATACCGTTTGTCTAGAAGCTATTCCCTTAAGACATGTATCTTATTACCTTTCCTGAATTGCCTCATATATGTGGGCAACTTTAGTATATGATTTGGAAGGTTCACAGATGGCAAAAAAATATAGATTGCGTTGTTTGGAGGCAAATTTCTTTAAGATTTCACAGCTAGTCTGAGATCCTCTTCACATCAAATCTTTGGATTTATATTTTTGAATGTGATGGTATGTCTGACTTCAACCAAATTTACCCAGGAAATTACTGAGATTGGGTAATTAAGTTTGCAGCCTTCTGTATATTTTAACACTGCCAGTGCTAGAACAAATATTTTAATTTAATGAAACTCAAAAAAAGAGCTTTGAAGAACATTCTGTGATTTATCATTTGGACCTGGAGTATACAGAAGACCTTGAAGTACTTGTCTGTTTCTAATTTTTATGAATTTCTATGATAACTGAGGCTTGCAGTGCAAAGCCAGGCCAATGTGTAACTTTTATTTACAATAAAATATAATTTTCAGCTAATTATGTGTGCTACTACATCTTGTATTATTGGAGGCTGCTTGAATATCCAAGTGCTCAGTAGCTCTATTCTGCAAAAAACATACTATGAATTCTCAAAATAGCCATACTATCATAGTGTGATTGTGAAAATTGTCTCACACTTTTTAAAATTCAATAAGTTATTTCATCAGATGTTCTTTTTGAAATCCACAACCAGGGAAATGAAGCATTCCTATGTGGTTTTGACTTGTGGGATTCGTTTAAATGTGAGAAAGGTATACTTAGCACTTTTAAAGTTGCTCATCATCTGTCATAGCCTGCTAAGCACATTTTTCGGTATATTCTCGAATGTAGGCACCAAACACTATATCTTTTATTAAGGAAGATATGTTTTAAAGCTGCTGAACATGCCATCTGACATGCTTTATATGAATTGTGTGTGGACCACAGCTTTTCTTCTAGCCAGTGATATTAAACTCCTGTTTTTTTAATGCATACAATGATGACCGGATTGTTCTCCCAGGCAGAACATGTTTCTTGTTCTTGTTTCAAGAAATCTGTTGGAAACTGAAGTAGAACATTTGCACATTTTCATCTCTCAAAACTTTCATAAATGACATCAAAGAAGAAAAGCTCAGAAAACCTATATTACAAAAATAAGACAGTGCAGCTCTGGACACAAACACCACAAATGTACTTCAGCTTATCACGTACCACTGAAAAGGCAGATATAAAAGATAGACACTGAATTCTTCCCCAGAGTTTAAGGCTGAATGGATAGAACATAGCTGATGAGAACTAGGATGCAAGGTCTGCAGTCCCCTTTCAGACTTAAGTTCCTCATGGTTTTGGACTAATAACACATGCTTCTGTAACTGCTAAAACCAATTCTAACCCCACAACTTTTAATGTCCAGGGGTGTCTTTTATATGCCTCCTTGAAATTCCAAAAGTTGTATTTTCTATTTCGTTGTTTAGAATTTCTAAAGCTTGAATATTTGCATCTTTACTTTACCCTAGACATGTAAGGGGTCTGCAGCAGAAGCACACAGCCTCCCCATAAGAAAGAAGATAACAGGCTACAATCAGGATTCTAAGTAAATGCACAGTCAGAATTCAACATGTTGCCTATTTGCACAATTTGTTTATCCAAATGGCCAGATATTGGGAATAGGTAATGCTCCATCTTCAAAACTGGATATAAAAAGAGTATCTAAGAATTGGTTAAAGCCTGTTGGAAAATTTTCTTTTAGTCGAACTTCAAGAGTAAGGAAAGCAACACCCAGGTCAACCTATTAGGATACTGATTGCTAAAAGGGAGACTGGTTGTATTTTAACGTATTATATGGAATAAAGTTTAGTCATAGACTTTTGACTTAAGGAGATGTACAGTATGAAATATCATATTTACAGCTTGTCTAGTCAAACTGTTTAGCTACAATCCTAACTAATTCCATTACTAGTATGGCCTGATCCTCTTTATAGCATTAGTATTCCTGCTTTTCCATGAATAAAGCAAAATTTCCCATTTATCAACATGTCTGTGTAGTTTTTTGGATGCTTAGTTCTTTCCACAGTCCATTAAATCTATGGTTCATTCCTACTTAGTCTTTCCTGCTCCTAGCCATCTTGCAATTACCCCTGCTCTCCATCAGCTCAGTTCATCCCCATATCAAAGATCTCAAAGTGGGGAACTATAGGCTATGGGTCATGCTGTATCTGTACCATTCTCCACCTCTTTCTGCAGCCACAGTTGCTTGTGCTGCTTGCGTCCAAAACCTTCGTCATAGTTGCCTTTGCTCTTGAACAGCTGCTGGTAATGTGGCTTGCAGTAGAATTCCCCATGGAGAGCTGCATAACTACCCAAGCTGAATAGAAATAAGAATGAGTTAGGGTTTACTACAAAAGGTCTGAAAAATGGAAGAAAACTAATATAATGGCAGTTAAACTATGAAAATGAAACTTACAAGTCTATTGCTGCGCCCTTCCTGAGAATTTACAACATAACATCTTTCAGATTTTGCCATCATATGTACTAATAAGAGCATGAGATCTCACCCCACAGAGGAAGTATAATTATTGTACTATTAATTCAGGAAAAAGAGCTGCAAAGTCGTTTAAATGTTTAAATGCCATAAGTGCTTATATTTCTCCATGTCAGAATGCAGAAAGAAACCTAATTTAGTACTGTTTTTTCCACAATTCCTACTAAGCTTAGTAAAGACTTGTTTGATGTAAGCTCAATGTCCAAATGATTTTCTTGGCAAAGCACAGAATTATTTTGCCATTACTTTTTTCTGAGATAATTTTCAACTTCAGTTTACCTTCAGGTACAAAGCATGCCCAACTCTGCTTAACTTTTTCAAGATCAGCTGAGATCCTCTGCAAGTGGATTTTTTTTTTCTTAGAGTGGAGTCTTCTGTTTCATTTGTTTTAATAGCAGACTGAGAAAATATTAATGCCTTTCTCCCTGTGCTTTAAATGTTAAAAAGTGTCTAAAGCTGAAAAATTGGGACCTTAAGGAACTTCGATATGATTGCCCTTCAAGGGGAAAAAATACTGCTCTGATTCAAGCCAACCATATTTTTCACAGTCTGGGTAACATTCAGTACATGGTACAGAGGCTGAGGAAAAAATATGAGATGTCATATCAAAACAATCTGTTCCCAGTTCTTTATTAGGCTGCTAAATGAGGTGGAGGGAATTATAATTAATGGTGGCTATTGGGAATGATAAGAGTCAACAACCAGGAGATTGACCCACATATTCCCTTTACACTGCTCCCACACACAAAGCAAAATAGAAAAGTTTATCACTTTTCCCTTACCTTAGCTTGGTGTGGCAATGCTTACAGCAAAAGCAGTAGTTATGGAAGACAAATTTATCAGCCACCAGGCGCTCCATAGGATAGACAGTTTTCTGGCAGGCATTGCATGTCTCTTTCACCTGGGCCTTCAGGCTGAATGACTGGATGACAAGAGTAAAAGGTGATGTGGGTGAAAGTAAGTTCCAGGAGAGGAGGCAGCAAGGGAAAAGGAACAATGTACAATTACCAGTGATTTAATTGTGAAGATACAATTTCAAAGCAGTCTGAATACAGCATACTTGACTTGTATGCCAAACTTCAGTTATGTTCAGCTAATAGTAAATAAAAGCAGTCTTAAGAGGCACCCTGGTTTAATATTAAGTATTTTAATAGCTGAAATAAGTAGTTTATGGAGAATGTTCCAAATCTAAAAGTACAGGAAGCTGGAATTCAGAATGAAATATTTAATAATAGCAATAGCACATGGACTTATATACCATTCTGCAATGCTTTACAGCACTCTCTGAGTGGTTTATAGAGTCAGCATATTGCCCCCAACAATCATTTTACTCTCACCTCAGGTGGATGGAAACCTGAGTCAACCTCAAGATCGAACTCCTGGCAGTGGACAGAGTCAGCCTGAAATACTGCATTCCAACCACTGCGCCACAAATATTTATTTAGTAGAAACCAAAATGCTGTTGAAAATCATTGCAAAGGACTTATCACAAGCACAATCCTCAATCATAATTTTTACACCTTTTTTTTCATTTTAAAACACACATGGAAATCCATATTCTGAATTCAACTGGCATTTAGGGAAGATATTTTTAAAATACATCTAAAAAGAGAGCTTTAATTTTCAAAACAGGCTTAAAAATAATAAAGAGAATGATTACAAACTCTGCTTTAAATGTTGTTTCTGTCTGAGGGTGAATTATTTTATTGCTGTTTTCATATATTCTACAAATACGTTGAACAGTAGGATACAAGAATGTGATCTGAAAAGATGATAGGCATTACCTTTGACAGTTCTGCTCATTTTGATAGGCACATCAATTCTGAGCCTTTTAGGATCAGGATGGCTTACTAACAGTGATTACACACAGTATGTCTTACATGGTGCTGTCTGTCCTTAAAGAGGGGTTAGAATGAGAAACTGCAGTTAACAGCAATCTTCTCACTTGTATTTTGACTCAAGCAAAACTCTGGTTATTTCATTAATATCTGTGCTTATTTAAGTATTTCAATTTATTATTAAACAAAAAGCTAGAAAGAACAATTTCATTAATACACTGAATGTCCAAGAGCCAAATGCAGTATTCCTCAACCTTGACACTTTAAGGTGTATGGACTTCATATTGTATTTCAGAGTTCCCAGAGCATGAAGTCTCATTCCAGAATGCTGACTGGAGAATAGTGGCAGTTGAAGTCCACACATCTTAAAATTGCTAAAATTGAGAAACACTTTTGTAATAGAACTACTTGGCTTCCACGTAGGATTTCTTGAAGCCAAGGTGGACAGATTATCTGAGGCCTTAGTTGTGGTCACAGAATATGTAGAGGATAGTAGCTTTTTGTGTATCTGAGCAACTTCTGTTTACCGATTCAAAATATTTTCTTTTTCTTTTGTAATTTTATTTATGGTTTTTTTCTTTAACATCCATAAGTGCTTAGTGAACAATGTATTGTTTGGGTCGATATACTTTATATACAATACTAATAATGGTACTGTTTAAATATACATAATCATCATCTTTCAACTTCTAATATTTGTGTATATATTATAGTTATAATATACTCTATTATATATCAATATATATAATACTGTTTTCCAAATTTTTACTTTCTACATCTTTATTCTAACTCTTAAAAAAATAGCCACCATATTAAGAAGTATTCTATATCTATCCATCATCTCTTGTTTTTTTGGGAATTTCAACTCTTACTGACTTTTTGGTAAATCTTTCATGTTTTTCCCTTGGGGTATTTTCTTACTTCACACTTATTTAATCTAAGTATTTCATCTACTTCCTTGCTGTTGAATCTCTAGAGCACCCATCTATAATTCTTTAATCACTTTTGGGAGATCTTTCTCTTCATTCCCTTCTATATTTTGAGTTCTTAAAAAGTAATCTATCTGTTCCATTTTAAGAATTATTACTATTTCTTCCATATCTTTATCTACTTGTGTTATTTTTGATTTATCTCTATTTTTTCCTCAGCGCCTTCTGATTTCTCCTCTATTTTCTGAATTTTTTGTTCATATTTTATTATCATTTGCTGGGGGTTTTCTAGTCTCACATCTGTAGCCTGCATCAGTTCCATCATCTCTCTATGATTCCCTGTCATATCTTCCTGAACACATTGAAACATCAATAATATTTCTTTATGAACTGTGATTGTTTTCCCATTGAAACATTTTGTAATGATTTAATTTACTCAAGATTCCACCAAGATTCCAGTACCCCAATTGCCCAAAAACATCAAAACTGCCAGTATTAATAAAGTTTAAATAGAATAGAACAGAACAGAACAGAACAGAACAGAACAGAATAGAATAGAATAGAATAGAATTCTTTATTGGCCAAATGTGATTGGACACACAAGGAATTTGTCTTTGGGGCATATACTTTCAGTGTACATAAGAAAAAATAAAACACATTCATCAAGAATCATAAGGTACAACACTTAGTGATAGTCATAGGTTACTATAAGCAGTCAAATCATACATAGGTTACTAATACGCTATCAAAACATACTAGGAAAATGAGAGGGCGGAGCTGGCATCGCGACGATACGGCATGTGATCTTGGAGGTCTGAGATCGCTGCCGATATCTTTGCTCCTGGACAGTCCAATTGGATCTAAACCGTCCCAAAGAGACGGTGAATGCAAAGAGCACATCCTGTCTATCCCAGGATACCACAAAGTTCCTGGTAGATCCAGGAGAAGCTCTTTTTGCCAGTGACAAAGAGGCAATCATTAAAGCTGCTGAAGTTGGGACAGCTCTGAAATGGAAGAGAATAAAAAGAGAGAGTGTGCCAGTTTGGTGAGAACTTTTGCTTTACTTTAAGATTTGAAAGGACACCCTAAGGAAAAGATTCTGTAAAAGTTTTGACAGAAGTGATTAAGCGGCAATTTTAAACAGGAATGTCAAAGTAATTTTTTTTTCTCATTGCTGGATTTTCTGCACCTGATTTTATATTTTCAAACTGGACTGGTTTTTTTTTCTTCTTTCACCTATTCTTTCTTTCCTTTTGACTTTATAATATTCTAGGCCAGAGACTCCCTTTTAGTCATCTTTTAAAATATCTTTTCAAATATCTTTGGAGAAGATTCAACAAATGATGATGAAGTATGATGAGAGATTCCAAAAAATTGAAGAAGAAGACAAACAAAGAGATAAGAAGATTGGGGATACTGAAAGCAGATTAACTGTAGTTGAACAAGATAAAAGTGGGATGCTGAGATGGGAGATGGACAGATCAGAATTTTATCTCAGATTCCAAAACATAGAGGAAGAAAAGGGACAAAACCTAGCTGAGATAATGATAGAAATTTTGGCTGAAGCTTTGGAAATTACTAAAGAGAAGATGATGGATGGAATAGATGAGGTTTATCGAGTCTTCACTAGATATGCAATGAGAAATAGCCTACCAAGAGAAGTTCACATCAGATTTACAAAGAAAGCCATTAAAATGGAAATATTGCAAGTGGCAAGAGAGAAAACATTGAAATATAAAGACAAGGAGATTGTGATCCTGAAACAAGTACCCAGAAAAGTGTGAGAGATGAAGAGAACACTGATTTCTGACCAAAATGCTACTTTAAAAAGAGGTGAATTATAGATGGCTGATTCCAGAAGGTTTAATGTTCACATGGCAAGAACAGAGACATAGAATTGACTCAATTGAGAAAGCTGAATCATTTTACACATGATTTTTTGGAGGGAAAGAGGAAGAGGCAGAAAAAGAAATCTCACTAATTGAATTCCAAGAGGACTGCCAAATGGTGACTGAAAAAGAAGAAGGTGCAGTAGGTGGAAAGGTGGAAGCCAAAGAACAATGTGAACCAAGATCTACGAGAGCTGCTAAACCTAACTACAAAATATAACCATGGAAGAGACAAAACTGATTACAATTAATATAAATGGACTTAACTCAGCTGTTAAAAGAAGGAAAACTTTCCATAAATTTGAGAAATTAAAATTTGATATAATCTGCCTACAAGAAATACATATCAAAAAGTAATATGAACAATTGTTGATACAGCCAAAATTAGGGAAAATATTTACTTCTTTGACACAATGCAAGAAAAGAGAAGTGGTTTTATACATTGAAGATATTATCCCAGCGAAATTGATCTATACTGATGACGATGGAAGAATACTAATGGTGGAAATAATGGACAATAATATGAAAGCACTCCTGATTGCAATCTATGCCCCGAATGACAATCAAGAAGAATTTTATAAAAAATTACATATGAAAATAATTGAACCGGACTATGCTAATATAGTTATGATGGGAGATTTTAATGGAATTGTAGATAATAAACTGGACTATACAGCACAGAAAAAAACAAAGCAATACAGAAAGATTCTCCCTAAATCTTCTTTTAAAATGGTAGATGAAATAAACTTAAAAGATACATGGAGAGAAAGAAATGCTAAAACTAAACAATACACCTTCTACTCAAATAGAAATTTATCATGGTCCAGAATAGATATGATATGGATGTCAACAGAATTGTTAGCTAATATTCAAGAAATAAATATTGAAACAAGTACTTGGGTAGATCACAATCCAATGACAATTAAATGGAAAGGACAAAGAAGAAGATCTAGATAGACGTTAAATAACACTATACTAAAAGAAAAAGACTTCATACAGAGAATGGAGAAAGAACTGGTTTTCTTCTTTAGAGAACACAAAAAAGAAGATACATCAATCCAGAATGTATGGGATACAATGAAGGCATATGCCAGAGGCTTGATAATAGACTATACAAGGAAAAGAAATACTAAGAAAAGACTAGCCTCTAAGGCATTAGAAGATGAGTATAAGGACTTGGAAAAGAGCTACAGAAAATGCCACAGAAAAAGGACATTAAGTTAAAAATGGATATAATTAAACAAAAAGTGGGTCTAATAGAAAAAGAAGAATTAGCACAGAAAATCAGAGGTGCTAAACAGAACTACTTTGAAGATGCAAATACACCAGGTAGATGGTTAGCATATAAATTGAGAAAGGAGAAAGAATCAAGGAAAATATTGCAATTAATAGATGACCAAGGCCAAGTTTGCTATGCTAGTAAAGAGAAGAAGGAAATCACATGAGACTATTATGGGAAACTATACACACAAGAGAATATTGATGAGGAAAGAGTTAAACAGTATTTACAGAATGCTAATTTACCACAGATACCTAAAGAGATTGAAACAATGTTAGAAAGCAATATAACGATGATGGAGTTAACTGAAGCACTCAAGAAGCAAAATAATGGAAAGGCACCAGGCCCAGATGGACTTCCGGCAGAATTTTATAAAACACTACAATGAATGAAGTTATGTTAAAGAAGAAGATACCTAAATCAAGGTCAGAAGCTTATATTACACTTGTCCCAAAAGAGGAGGCCGATCTATTACAAATCAAGAACTATGGACCTATTTCCTTACTAAACGCAGGTTATAAAATTTTTGCTTCAATATTGGCAGAAAGACTTAAAAAATACTTAAACAATTTTATCCATCCTGATCAAAATGGATTTCTGCCAAAGAGACAAATTAAAGATAATATGAGAATAACCTTGGACACTTTGGAATACTACAAGGCATACCCTGAAAAACAAATGGCTTTGATATTTCTAGATGCACAGAAGGCATTTGATAATGTGAATTGGCGATTCATGTTATTACAGTTGGAACAGATGGGTTTTGGTAAAAAATTCATCCAAGCAATAGAAGCTACATATCATAAGCAAACGGCAAAGGTAATGATAGAGGGAGAACTGACAGACTCTATTGATATAAGAAAAGGAACAAGACAAAGGTGCCCACTATCACCTATGTTGTTTGTGTTAACCTTGGAAGTGCTAAACAGAAATATTAGAGAAGAAAAGGATATAAAAGGGATGAAAATTAAAAAGGAAGAATTTAAGTTGTAAGCATTCGCAGATGATCTGGTTTTCATTTTAGAAGACCCACTAGAAACAGCATTAAAATTGATAGAAAAGATAGAGGCATATGGAAAGGTGTCTGGTTTGAAAATAAAGATAAGACAAAGATCTTGACAAAGAATATGCTATCAAGACAAAAGGAAGAACTGGCAGATCTATTGAAAATTCAGGTCACGAATAAGATCAAGTACTTGGGGATATATTTGACAGCAAGATGCAGTACACTAAAAGAGAATAATTATATCAAACTTAAGCAGCAGATAGCGCTAGATTTGGCGAAATCGGAGAATTTACAACTGTCATTAATAGGGAGAATATCAACAATCAAGATGAATATATTACCCAGAATTTTATACTTGTTCCAAACAATTCCAGTTAGGCTTGGAAAAGATTACTTTGAAGATTTAAATAAAATTGTGTTGAAACATATATGCAAGGTAAGAAAGCGAGAATAAAGTTAAAACTTTCGCAAGATGCTAGAATAAGAGGAGGATTTGGTTTGCCTAATTGGGAGTTGTATTACCAAGCAACAAATTTGATGTGGGTTAAGGAATGGATAACATTAAGAAATACTAGATTGTTGATATGAGAAGGACGTGATCTGTTGTTGTGGTGACATGCTTTTCTATGGTATAAAGGCACTAAAACACAGGGGTATTTTAGAAGACATTATATATAGGAGTCTATAGTTAAACTGGGAGAAGACTAAAAGACAATGTTATTTGAAAATTCCAGTCTGGCTATTGACTTATTGTATAAGATGTTTTATAGGTGGCATTTTCCCCCGACAAGAATAGCAAGAATGTTCAAGAACAAATCTGAAAAATGTTGGAAATGTCATCAGACACCTGGCTCATATTACCATATGTGGTGGATTGTGCAGATGCTAAAAAATATTGGCCTAAAATCCACACGTGGTTGGAAAAAATGACAAAAAAGCATGTTGATTTGAAACCAGAGATATTTTTATTGGGAATTTTACCTGAAATATATAGTAAAGAATTGAAATACCTGATTGTAAATGTATTAACAGCGGCTAGGATTGTATTTGCTAAAAACTGGAAAAATATACCATCACAGGAAGAAATC
Source organism: Pseudonaja textilis (assembly GCF_049901715.1). NCBI lineage: Eukaryota > Metazoa > Chordata > Lepidosauria > Squamata > Elapidae > Pseudonaja > Pseudonaja textilis. Next base: position 84,394,363 of record NC_142008.1, on the reverse strand, counting down.
ATATACCATCACAGGAAGAAATCATTAAAAAAATATTGGAATGTGCTGAAATGAGTAGATTGACATTTGAAATCAGAGAACAAGATGATAAACAATTTTATAAAATTTGGGATCTATTCTATCAATGGTTAGACAATAAAACATGGGAATGAAATATGTAGATTCTTAGAAAATAATAAATATATAAAGATGTATTGTTTTCTTATTATATCTACAAAATGATTGTAGGATAGATTTGAGATGATAATATGAACTGTCATAAAACAAATTAAGTAAAATATGATTATTTCGTAAAACGAATGAATAAAAGTATAGTCAAATGATTGATTAACAATGATATTAATGTATTTAATACTTGATTGAAAATATGAGAATATATACAATGTAATTGTAATTGAAGACTATGAAATGGAAGCACAAAACAATTTGTAAACCAACTGGCACACTGTATGTATATATATGGAAGATGTCTTGAAGTTTTTATGTTTTGTTTGTCTATGTTCATCTTAAAAACCAATAAAAATTTAAAAAAACATACTAGGAAAACAAAACAATATAAATTTACTCATTCCCGAGGCTATTCATCAAAATCCCCACAATTTATAGTCCTTAAAATTTTCCAATTTGCACCCTCAAAATTATCCAAACTTTTAAATCCGGTTTAATTTTTCTTCTTTTGCCTCATAGAGTGTTCTATCAAATAGTATTAATAATCCAGATTGGCTCACCAGATTTCTCAAAATCTCTTTAAACCACAGAATCAAGTGCTCAGTTTCAAGGATGCTTTTTGTTAATTATAGTCCACCTTGCATTAAAAATCTTCAAAGACTCACTAAATACTTTAAAGCAACCAAAATGCCAGTTGATATGGAATTAAAAGAAAGAGACTTTCAGGTGTTGTTTGTCTTTCACTATTTCATGTCTCCTCCTGCTTATTTTTCTTCTGTTATCAATCAATCCTCACTTGCCAAGGTTTTTTCCCACCCATGTACTAGTATATCTTCTTTCACCAGTACGTGGTGCCCCCACTCTACTTCCAGCATTAAAACAAAGCAAAGATGGAACAGGAGAGAGGAAAAAAATCCTTTTTCCTTATATGATTTTTTCCAATAATCAGTGTTATCCACAAATGAAGTCAGTTTTCAGACTACTACAAGTTCCAGTCCAGACTTTCTATATTTAAAGCTTCATAGACTTCCACTAAAAGTTTGTTTCACTTTTGGATCTATAATCTTTCTTCGTGTGTTAGATTGCCGCTTTCTTAGCGTTTTGAAGTTTTAAAGTTGTCTCATTCAGTTCCAATCCTTTGCTACAATCCTCTCCGGCTCATAATCTTCTTGTCCCAGTAGTCATAGCTTTGGTCTTGCCAAAATGGCTGTCATCTCTGCTGTTGATCAAGAGGGTTTCTTTGGATCAAGCGAGGAAATTGCTGTATCCTTGCAATCTACAAAGTGTCCATCCTTTCTTCACCACCCCTCTAGGGTGGCTTTGACCCCCATAGGGTCTCCTGGCAAGCAGACATCTGCTGGGTTTTGCAGAGCTCCACGGAGCTCCGCTTTCCTATATCCGTCCTGCTGTGATGCCAACTGGTAAATATTTTCTTTACGTACTGAGGATCTCTGGGAGCTTAAGTAACAGATCCCTGCAATAAGTCTACCTTAACAGTAATTAAAAGCATTTGTTTGAATTTATGCCATGGTGGCAAGAACAAGACTTCTCTCCTCTTATTACATTCTAGAATGTTGACCATTGACCTATTCAGAGAAACACTTTAGGGAAGGATAGGTCAGAAACTCATTTACTAAGTCACTCTGAAGAATTTTTCTAGAGGAAAAAATTGTTTAGATTCTCTCACAAATAGATGTTATTTGAGCAGATCCTTTAGAGCAGGGGTGTCAAACTCAAGGCTCACGGGCCAGATCCAGCCCACGATGTGGTTGGATCAGGCCTGTGGGGCCATCCTGGTCTATCTGCATCGCTTTGGCCTGGTCTACTTGCATTGCTTCTGCCTAGTGCAGAGAGGAAAGATCAGGCCAGCGAAGCTTCGGCCCAGTGTACCTGGTGAGAAGAGGAAAGATCAGGCCAATGTAGCTTCGGTCTGGTCTTCCCAATTAGGCCAGCGTGGCTTTGGCCCAGTCTATTCAATGCAAAGAGGAAACATGCTAGCAATGTGGGGAATAGCATCAAACTGGCCATGCCTACCTACTCAGACACGTCCAGCCAGTCAGCCATGCCTCCCACCCCACCCCGAGGTCAACAACAGCCCTCATGCAGCCCTCGATGAAATTGAATTTGACACCCCTGCTATAGAGGTAACAAACTTACATCTTGCAGACTACAGGTAGTCCTTGACTTATAACAATTGAACCTAAAAGTTCTGTTGTTAAGTAAAACATTTGTTAAGTGAGTTTTGCCCCATTTTACAATCTTTCTTGCCACAGTTGTTAAGTTAGTGCATCTGGCTTCCCCATCGACTATGCTTGCCAGAAATTCACAAAAGGTGATCACATGATCCCAGGATGCTGTGATCATCATTATACTTATGAGTTTATGAGTCAGTTGCCAAGTATCTGAATTTTGATTACCTGATCATGGTGATACTGCAACAGTTATAAGTGTGAAAAATGGTCATAAGTCACTTTTTCAGGGCTGTTGTTATTTTGAAAGATCACTAAAGGAACTATTATAAGTCACCTGTAATCTGGGATGAATCTGCTAGTCCTGAGGAAGTGGACCATCTTTACAATATCAACTCTACCACATATTACCTGGATCTCTTATTCTTTCTGGTTAATAAAAACTGCTAGGGAAATAACAGGAAGCTGATTAAAGGCAGATTAAAGGTGAGAATGCATCCTTGAGTGAAGAATTGGTATTGGTGCAAGAACCGCACTGGTGCTGTGGTTAGAGTGTCATACATCTGCTGACTGCAATTGGGCAGTTCAAATCTCACCAGGCTCAAAGTTGACTCCACCTTTCATCTTTCCAAGGTCGGTAAAATGAGGACCCAGATTGTTGGGGGCAATATGTTGACTCTGTAAACTACTTAGAGCGGGCTGGAAAGCACAGTGAAGCGGTGTTTAAGTCTAAGTGCTATTGCTACTGCTACTGTTTGTCTTATTATCTAGACAATTTCAACTTGACAAGTCTTCAACCTATCTTTTGGATTAAGTTTACTATAAAAGCAACTGACTAATTTTATATTTGAGAGATAATAGGGTCATTCCTATCAACAAAGATAGAAATTGTTCAAACCCATCATTAGATTATTTATTTTATATAGGTAGTCCGTGAGTTACTAATGTAATGAGCCTGCCCATTCCATTCATAACCTGAGGATTCGTGAGAGTGAATCTCATATCTTCAACATAATCACTCCCTCCTTTCGCGCACACATTCGCTAATTGAATGCGTGGCTCATTAAGTGCCCATGAGTTATTTTAAGGTGGGAAGGCCATGGGAGGACTTATCAATGGAACAGGCCACCTGCTTAAGACTACTCAAGGCTTCCTCAACCCACTGAAATACCTCATGCTCCCCACAATTGCTTTCCCCCCTCCACCCAACCTGCCATGCCAGGTCACTTACCATGTGAAGATCTAGCAAGCTATCTCTTCTCCAGGCTCTCAGCTGCGTGTGCCTATCTGATGCTCCATTTAGGCCTGTGCAGGCTTTGCCCAGGAGTTTGCTGGCCAAAACAAATCTCCATTTAGGCCTGCGCAGGTCTTGCCGAACAGAATTGCAGGCTGAAATAGAGCTCCATTTTGACTGGCAAACTTCTGGGTAAGGCCTGCACAAGCCTAAATGGAGTATCAGAGAAGAGGGCCAATGTCAGGGGGACAGGTTTGCCCCTCTGAACCTTCATTTGGGCTGACAAAGTGCAGGACAGTTCTCTGTAGGGCAAACAATTACTATGGTGTCACAAGATTTGTAGTTTTGGGACTTCGTAAACACTAGGGGGTGCTGATAACGTAACTTCAAATATTCACTAAGGGAATGCTTGTAACCCAGGGATTACCTATAGTCACAACTTTTTGAAGTAACAGAAGCCAGAAAGAAGAAAAAAGAGTGATAAATACCTTGGATCTCTGTACAATAGATGTCCCCATGTTGCTCTTTGCTTCCTAAAAAAAAGGAGGGAAAAGGAAAATAAAAATTAATGTTCTTCTTGCATGGCAATTCTTATTTATTGATTTGAATACAAACTGCAGTTTATTTGTATTATATTTACTGATAAAAATTAGCAAGCTAGTACTTTTCTTGAACTCTTTCTTTAGTTGTTTGAATGTTGTTAATTAAACAAGAACAACAATAACGCAAAAAAAGGTTCAGAGACATTCTTCAAACAGACATTCAATGGCTTTATAAAATGTGAAAAAAAGAAATAGGGAAAAAAAACCTGTTATATCCACAAGTTACAATGTGGAAGAACATTTTCAGGTGAATCTATATAATCATATTATCTTCAAATAAATTGTTTACAAATATCTCAGCAAAATAAATAGAATGAAATAGATACAATCCCTTGTGATATATTCTGTATTGTGTTCTGATGCATCTCTTTTTGTGTGGCAGAGGATGGTCACACAAAAAGAGTTTAATCAGAATCCTATATGTCAGGGTGAGATCCCACTGCAGTACCCAGCAAGACAAATAGCTGGAGAATAGGTACCTACATTAACAATTCAAGCAGAATGTGTACCTACAATCCTTTGTCACAAGATATCTACCCAACATGATGGGGAGAAAAAGGGAGAAACAATGTATAAGACCAATCACTTGGCATACCTTGCCATACATCAAAAAGCATTTTGGAAGCTGTAGAATGCGGTTTCCAAGATCTGCAAGTGGGCATTGCACACCGCCCAGACGCTATCATAAGTGGACATATTATGCACTGTAAAGATCACTTGGAGGTGGGATGTACTTCCAATGTAAGCTACCAAATCCCCTGCATGGACTGCCCATGTGACTATGTAGGACAGACAGGGAGGAAGCTAACTGCCAGATTGCAAGAACACAAGCAAGGGGTCAGATGAGGAGACTCACTGGTAGCCTTAAATTGCAATGAAAAAGGACAGGCATTCAATTTTGCAGCTACTGAGATTGTTGGATGAGCAGGCTCATAAACAGCCAGGGAAGTGATTGAAGTTTGAGAAACAGGCCCCTTGTCAGTCAACAGGACTGCTGATTTACCACCAGTCTATCAAGTACTTAGAAGGCGAGGGCTGGGCAGCACAAACAAATGACAGCTAATGATCTAAAAGCCAGGCAGTCAGTACACTCCAATCAACGTGTAAAAAGCCACTTACAACAGGCGTTATAAATATCACATACAGAACAGCACACATTCTGCTAGAGAGAAGTTCCCTGCTGATGGGCTCTTGCATGAGTCTGAAAACTCAGAAGACAAAAACTTCTAGTCCAAGTGACCAGCCCAGATTGGATCCTGTAATTTTTTTCCTCCCAATATATTCCTCCCAATAAGAAAAGTATTTTCTTCAATAGACACTATACATTAAGCTTTCTGCCATGATGAACATGTTGTTATTTAAAGTAGCAAGAGAAGTTTGTTATCTGCATAACTAATATCATCACCCAGATAAAAGTAACATAAGTTTGCTTGGGTCACATATAAGTGCTAAGTCAAAAGTACATCAATAGCATTGCAACGTATTGCTACATGTAATCCCAGCCATTAATTATCCTGTCTGAAAAGCATGGTTTAAACAAATTATGATGGTGCAATGTACAAACAATATTATTTTCCGTTTACTCCCTATGAAGTAGCAGTAACTCGTTAATTTAAAGATACTGATTTCTGTACGTACATTAGAAGAGGCTGTACTGGACGGTCCCTTAGCTTGGAACATAATGCTATATTCTCACCCACACAGGTATATATCTTCACTTGTTTGGGCTTGCTAATTCTTCAATGTCGATATGGCTTATACCTGAGGAGAAAAGGGAAAAATTAAGTCTTCTATACTAGAATATTTCTCCCCTTTCTGAAATGTAAATTCCAGATGACCGAAACAGCGTGCACAAATACTGCACACGCTCTATTTTATTGTACATCATTTCCCTTTCAGACTGATTACAGATCAAGAGATAAAAAAACAATTCTGAGTTCAATCTCATAGATAGTAGAATTGTGTTAAAATGGTATTATTTTTAGCATATTTGCAAATATATGAACATAAACATATTTACATTATTAGTATGTAGTTTATCTATTTTAATACTTTCATTAATCAATATATTTTACAATATATTTCAACTATTCTTGAAATAGTAGCTATCAATATAACTTAATAATCAATATTACTTAACAAAATAAATTAATGTACCTATATTCTTTAAATCTCTAATATGTGAGATATGTATGTATGCAGGGGCGGGGGAGTTGTATGTGTGTAATTAGAAAGATTCACATTTTCCCCTAAAGATCAGAGTTGAAGAAGCTTCTTGAATGAGAAGCAAAACATCTTCGAAGAAAACAAGAAAGTCCAGTTGCCCCTTGAAAAGGCACCTTTGAGACAACAATGACCAGGATGACCAAGAACCTCCATAAACAATTATCCCCTAAGCTTTCCTTCTTTCAGCCCAGAAAAACAAAATGATTGGATTCTCCTACCCAGTTTCAGTTTGTTTGTGTCTTCACTGCCATTTGAATCTCTCCTGTTCATGTACATTTACAGTTGCTAGAACATTCGTGCCTCTTGGTTCTGCAAAGCCTGTGTGCTTCTTAAGAAATGAACCTGATTCATTTCCCTTCCGTTCCGTTTGTGGTTAGCTTGTTATTTCCTGCTTTCTCCATTTAAGGACATGCCAGGTACCCATAAGAGGGTTAAAATTTTCAGTTTAGATACTAGAACCATATAAGCAAAGGGCAAAAAGTCCTCCCCAATTTGACATGCCTGAATTCACACCAAGGCAGCCACTGCAAGTTATTTGGCCACTGACACTACCATTAAAAAAAACTATTTTGAAAATTGACAGTGCATCAAGAATTAGGCCTTCTAAAATAGGGCAAAATAATAATTTTGTTTTAAACAATCACTTGAGGTCTGCTAGAGAAGTGTATTGGGAAGTTGAAATGATTTGATGCTACTTTGTCCTTGTTTTGAGTCCAGATGTCAAATTTGTCCCCATTAATTCTTTTGTGCAAAGTTTGTCGTAGTACAATGTAGAACAAAGTTTGTCCAACATAGAATCCAGAAATGTGCTGCTTGCAACTGATTTATATCACCTTGGACAAAAAGCATTTAAAGGTCTTTCTAATCTTGTATATATTTTTGTTGGGATGTATGATGGTGCTCTTGGTGTAGATATGGGGCAAAACAAGGACACATTAGTATAAAGCAATCCTGTCTTCCAATATGTTGTATATAATGAATCTCAACATACTGTTTTGGAAAAACTAGACTTCATGTCCATTGTTGAACAAGAAATTGCTAAACTCAAACAACAACTCAAATCCACAATCAGTTTTTAACCCATTATAATTGTTGATTGACAAGAGATTGCATAACCAACTTGTCTTTCCCTCCTTTCTCTCTCCATCTCATCCCAATTTAACTCCTATATCAGTTCAATTACTTTATTCATCTGATGAAGTACAGTGCAGCTCACAAAAGCTTATGTCTTTTATTAAAATATATTAGTTTAAAAAGGTGCTGACCAACTCCTTCTAATATCAGAAAGGTGTATGTCAGCACATTATCAATAAACAAACAAACCACACATTCAGACATGGCAGAGAGGCAAGAAAACTGAGGTAAGAGTGGGAAAGGAGTCATAAAACAATTAAAGAATACAGTACAACAAGCAGGCACTGGTTCTAAACTCACCTCTGTTGCTTTATTATATTAAAAAGGTACATTTATTTATTACATTTATATGTTGTCCATCTCTCTACCCAAAAACAATTAGTATTATATATTTTGGATACCAAGGGCTTCTTTCACTAAATCTAACTAAATTCTACTTTAACCATAACTAGGATAAAGGTAGAAAGATACAGAAATACTGGTCAAAATCCAGGCATACTATATTGTTAGCACAACAGATATTAATGGATGAATACAATTTGGTTCTACATATATAGGAAAGGGAATTCAATAAAAATCAAATACATTTTGAATTTAGTATTTTGTTTAACATATTAGATGTTGAGACTCTAGAGAAGAGCAACAAAGATGAATAGAGAATTGGAAGCTAAGAATAGTGGCAGGAACTGGACATGCTTAATGAAATGAAGGACTAGGAGAGACATGATAGCAGTGTTACAATATCTCAGGGGTTGCCACAAAGAAGTGGGAGTCAAGCTATTCTCCAAAGCACCTGAGGGCAGGACAAGAAACAATGGGTGGAAACTAATCAAGGAGAGAAGCAACTTAGAACTAAGGAGAAATTTCCTGACAGTTGGAACAATTTACCAGCAGAATAAGTTGCCTCCAGAAGTTGTGCATGTTCCAACACTGGAGGCTTTTAAGAAGAGATTGAGCTTTGTCTGATTTGTCTGATGTTATAAGGTTTCCTGCTTGAGCAGGGGTTGGACTAGAAGACCTCCAAAGTCCCTTAAATACAGATGTTAAATACAGATGTAGTAATTTTACAAAAATGCTAGTAAATTTATATTGGCCACTTTTAGAAACACATACTATAAACTATCTGTGTTTACCTCCATAGGCTACTGTTTTTACCTCATCACTCAAATATCTCTGTCAGCACCCTTATTATGCCATTACTTCCCTCAGTGGAGTAATAAGAGCTATCCCATAGGATTCTAGGCTTATTCTCATTGTCCTGGGGAATGGGTAATTGAGAAGTCCAGTGGTGAAATGAACTGGATTAGTTGCCGTAACATTTTTCTTCGTATGGAGTTATAACAAATGATGACAGCAGTTGTGTCTAAGTGCCTCTGGAGGGCCTGGATTGTATATTCTCATTTTATGTTGAGTTTCTCAACTAATGATAAAAACACAAAACCTGATGTTAATGTAGAGAAGATTTAAACTTAGAATAACATTATTTCACTTTGAATATACACTGCTCAAAAAAATAAAAGGAACACTTAAACAACACAATGTAACTCCAAGTCAATCACACTTCTGTGAAATCAAACTGTCCACTTAGGTAGCAACACTGATTGACAATCAATTTCACATGCTGTTGTGCAAATGGAATAGACAACAGGTGGAAAGCATAGGCAGTTAGCAAGACATCCCCAAGAAAGGAGTGGTTCTGCAGGTGGTGACCACAGACCATTTCTCAGTTCCTATGCTTTCTGGCTGATGATTTGGTCACTTTTGAATGCTGGCGGTGTTTTCACTCTAGTGGTAGCATGAGACGGAGTCTACAACCCACACAAGTGGCTCAGGTAGTGCAGCTCATCCAGGATGGCACACCAACGCGAGCTGTGGCAAGAAGGTTTGTTGTGTCTGTCAGCATAGTGTCCAGAGCATGAAGGCACTACTAGGAAACAGGCCAGTACATCAGGAGACATCGAGGAGGCTGTAGGAGGGCAACAACCCAGCATCAGGACCTCTACCTCTGCCTTTGTGCAAGGAGGGATAGGAGGAGCACTGCCAGAGCCCTGCAAAATGACCTCCAGAGGGCCACAAATGTGCATATGGCTGCTCAAACGGTCAGAAAAGAGACTCCATGAGGGTGGTATGAGGGCCTGACGTCCACAGGTGGGGTTTGTGCTTACAGCCCAACCGTGCAGGACATTTGGCATTTGCCAGAGAAAACCAAGATTGGCAAATTCACCACTGGCGCCCTGTGCTCTTTACAGATGAAAGCAGGTTCACACTGAGCACATGTGACAGACGTGACAGGGTCTGGAGATGCCGTGGAGAACGTTCTGCTGCCTGAAACATCCTCCAGCATGACCAGTTTGGCAGTGGGTCACTCATGGTGTGGGGTGGCATTTCTTTAGGGGGCCGCACAGCCCTCCGTGCTCGCCAGAGGTAGCCTGACTGCCATTAGGTACCGAGATGAGATCCTCAGACCCCTTGTGAGACCATATGCTGGTGCAGTTGGCCCTGGGTTCCTCCTAATGCAAGACAATGCTAGACCTCATGTGGCTGGAGTGTGTCAGCAGTTCTTGCAAGACAAAGGCATTGAAGCTATGGACTGGCCCACCCATTCCCCAGACCTGAATCCAATTGAGCACATCTGGGACATCATGTCTTACTCTATCCATCAATGCCATGTTGCACCACAGACTGTCCAGGAGTTGGGGGATGCTTTAGTCCAGGTATGGGAGGAGATCCCTCAGGAGACCATCCGCCACCTCATCGGGAGCATGCCCAGGCATTGTAGAGAGGTCATACAGGCATGTGGAGGCCACACACACTCCTGAGCCTCATTTTGACTTGTTTTAAGGACATTACATCAAAGTTGGATCAGCCTGTAGTGTTTTTTTCCACTTTAATTTTGAGTGTAACTCCAAATCCAGACCTCCATGGGCTGCTAAATTTGATATCCATTGATAATTTTTATGTGAGTTTGTTGTCAGCACATTCAACTATGTAATGAACAAAGTATTTAATAAGAATATTTCATTCATTCATATCTAGGATGTCTTATTTTTGTGTTCCCTTTATTTTTTTGAGCAGTGTACATATTCTGTATCCTGTACAGATGCAGATAGATAACTCCACAAAATATCCATAACAAAGTACTTTTATTGGTTCATCAGGTATCCTCATAACTCGCATTTGTGATGAAGTTCTTCTTTAATGACCAATCCTTTGCATATCTGTCTTGTGGGTTTATGATTTATCTTCTATCCTTTTTCCCTCATGTTGTAGCGATAGAAGAGTTACCACGAGTCCATGAGTTCAGCCAAGAGTAAGGAAAACCTCCCCCAACCCCTCAAGGGTCAATTTAGTGACCAATCAGGATTACAGATGTGGTCACATGATATGGACTACATTTTCCAGGCTACCTTAACTACAGTTACCATGATGCATTCCCTTAAGGGGACAGCTCACAATTGCTACCTAACTATCCAATTCCCATACACTGGCTGGAACACACTTCCCGCCTGGTATTGTAAATTCCACTATTAAAAGAAGAGGAAAAAAAAATTAACTATAAACCAAGATAAGCAGTAGACAGTAATACTAACTGAATAGCAAATAACTATATAACTAAGATAAACAGTTAGCTATATAACTGAGAGAAACAGTAAACATTAATAAAGCATCAAACAAAGCAAAGCATGCAAAGCTTGAGGTTCAAATTTCAAGTTCAGCCCTTCTCTGCAGTAGCACAAGGTTGGTGACCGGACTGGTGGTTCGGAGCTCAGGTGCTTGGGTGGTAGGTCAGCCATCATCTGATGTCGAGTCTGGCCTCGTTGCTTGCAATAATGGAAGCAAGACTGCAGAACAGTTGAAATACATCTTTTGGTGCCTACGATCCAGAGTCCACTTGCTCTGAGGGCACCTTCCTGTGAAGTGGTGACCTTGATGATGGATTAGTTCATGGTGGTGTTGTACTAACAGGCTCGTTACATGATGGTTAGCAAGAAGGATGATGGGGTGCTTGCTGGGTGAGTCCATTTCTGCTTTGTGTAGGCGACCTCCTACTCGCAGTACTTCCTGTTCATCGAGGTAAGGGTTCAGTCTCAGAAGTGGGCTGGATTGTGGTATGGGCTTCCCTGCACTCAGGCATCTGTATTCCGATGGATACGCATCTTGTTGCACACTTCTAAATATTCGTCTCTCAACATGAGTACAGTGGTCTGGGAAGTATGATTTGAAGCCTTTCCGATGACTGAGGAGATGGACAACTGTGCGGACGAGCACAGTTATTCCCAGTACGAGAGGTTTCCATCGGGAGAAGCATTCAAAGCAAGCAGGTTTTAAGGGACCTATCTTCTCATGTTGGAAGTCGTTGCTAGGAAGACGACCTGAGGGACGACTGGTTCTACCTTCTTGACTAGGGGTCGAATGTCGCCATCATTATCTGGATCTAGGATTTCATACAAATTGGGTTTTTCCAGCTCCAAGGTGTCTGTACGCCACAAGAACTCGGGCCCTCTGAGCCAGGTAGAAGTTGACAACTGGGATGCAGGAATAGACCTTGTCACATGATCTGTAGGGTTCTGATCTGTTGGAACATACCACCACTGTGCTGGTTTAGAAGATCTTCTGATCCACTCAACTCTGTTACTCACATAGACGTAGAAGCATCTACTCTCGTTATAGATATAACCCAGTACCACACTGCTGTCTGTATAGAAGGTGGTGGGTTCTAAGGGAAGATCTATCATCTTTGTTATGGTGGGTTCTAAGGGAAGATCTATCATCTATCATTTGTTATTTTGTCTGATAGTTCTGCTGCCAGCGCAGCTCTGCAAAGTTCCAGTCGTGATATAGTTTGACCTTTTTGCGGTACTAGTTTTGCCTTTCCCATGATGAATCCGACATATACGTTGCTCTCCCTGCCGTAGACTTTGAGGTATGCCACGGAGGCTACTGCCTCTGTTGAGGCATCTGAAAAAACATGTAGTTCCTTTCTGTGTGCCGTGGAGGGTGAGATGGGAACATACGTGCGATATAGGTGAACATCTTGGAGACAGCAGAGAGAGTTGCACCATGATTCCCATTCTTGCTTCTGATCTGGTGGGAGCAGTCTTTGATGTTTTTGGAGAGTGTGCGCGTAGGATTCTGCCTTGAATGGTAACAGGAGCTGCAAACCCTAGAGGATCGAACAGGCTGTTAACTGTGGACAATACCCCTCTCCTCGTGAAGCTGGTCTTTAGGGCTGGGGTTTTGAAGGTGAAGAGGTCTTTCTTCAAGTCCCAACTTAGTAAAAAGATGATTTATTTTCTATCCTTTTTCCCTCATGTTGTAGCAATAGAAGTAGAAGAGTTACCATGAGTTCAGCCAAGAGTGAGGAAAACCTCCCCCGACCCCTCAAGGGTCAATTTAGTGACCAATCAGGATTACAGATGTGATCACGTGATATGGACTACATTTCCCAGGATACCTGAAGGGGACAGCTCACAATTGCTACCTAACTATCTAATTCCCATACACTGGCTGGACAGCACAAACCAGCATACATTAAAATGAAATTTCATTGCATACATCTCGAAAGTGTAGGGATGTATCCTGCAACAATAAAGTTCAGCTAGGTGTTGTAGAGTTTGTTCCCTGACTTTGTCCTTTCCAAAGGCTAATAGTTAAGCTGAACTCCTCTTTTCAGATGGTTTTCATTTGGATACTATTAGTGGTATATAAATGTAAGTAGCATCCCCAAGTAAGTAGGCCTGAATTACCCTTGTTCTTCTTAACCATTGCTATTTGATGTTATTATAATATGTCTTTGATATTGTCTGTTCTGTTCTTCTGGGTCTAGCTCATATTCTTGACCTTCTTCTCTTTTGTATGGTATGGAACCCAAACAATGACACCCACTGATGTCAAAATTATGGGCACAACAAGGTAACTGCCTACTCCTTTTTAACATGCATTGCAGAATTCACATTGACTTAAAACTTCCAGAGTTTGGATCACCTCATTAACTGCTATTGTGGACTTCCTAGGAATCAATTACATACATAGTTATCAAGAACTTAAAAACATTTGTGTTGTTCAGCTCAAAGGGTAGTTTTTCTTTTCTTTTTTTTCAGTCTTACATATAAGATAATTAGATAAGAGTTTTTAGTTTAATTGCTCTTTTCCAGATTTTAGATTTATAACCACTAAATTTTGTAGCAACTGGCAACAATTTCATCTATAATAGTATGTGGACAAATGGTATTTTTTCCATGATCTGTTCCTGAATGTCAATTTTTCTCAAATTAGGGTTTACTGAGAATTTTGGCAAACTGGTAGCTATTTGTTTGTATTTTTGTACGTGTTTGTGTGTGTGCGTGTGTGTGTGTGTGTGTGTGCAGAGAGATACTTCACTTTCATTTAATATGCTTGAATTTCAGATTGGACTCTCCAATTTATATAATTGGGGATAGTCTGAATGAGGTTTTCATTAAAAGAAGTGTCTGTTCACTATCATATGTGTCTTTAGCACCAGATATAAATGCACTCAATTTTGATAATAGTGATTGAAGCTTTTCCTCTTTATAAGAAAATTATTCATTTTCTGTTGAACTCTTTGAAGTCCTAGCTTTCATTGTAAAATGAAAGTATCAGAATCCAGATTTTATTATTAAAGGAATTATATAGGTAGTCCTCATTTAGGGACTGCCTTATACAATGAGTGTTCGCAGTTATAATGGTGATGAAAAAGTAACTTTGCAGCAAATCCTTATATTTACTACCTGCAGGTGTGTAAAGCAAAAGAAAGTTGAAATAAATTCATAAGCAATCACAGTTTCACTTAGCAATTGCTTAACAACTGAGTTGCCAGTTCCAACTATGGTCACTAAATGAATGATCTTTATGAAAATGTGGGCTACTATTAGCCACTTTTATTTTCTCTTTTCTCCATTAAGTAAGAAGAGATAACAACTTCATTATCACAGTTTTTCTGGAACAGAAGGTACAAAATTTCAAGTTCCTATTACATTTGAGATAGATACTTGATAACCCAAAGACTTTCTGTTCCTCACTAGCGAAGATTCGTTTTATGCTTTCTGCAAGGGTTTCTCTTTGCCTCTAGCACATAGTACTATGAAACAGCTTAAATACAGATTGTGTTCCTGAGAACAAGAATTATACTAGCTGAATTCTCTAATCTAGCACTCTTATCATGTATAGGTTTACAATACTCCCAGTTGTATAACTAGGGGTGTTGTGGACTAGTTCATACAACAATACTGTATTGAATATACTCACAGATAAGCCAGAAAAAAATTAGTTCAAAAATACACACACAAAATTGGGTTCAAGTTATCTGTAGACCAAAGTTCAGGTTTTTTGTAAAGCCCATCCCAGCCTTAAAATTATGTGGTTTTATAAATTATGTTGTAACAATTTACAGTTTCTCACCCATCGCTATACCTAAAAATTAAAGGTTCAGTTTATCCACAGGAGGTATATTTTTCATGGTATTTTGGTTGAAGTTTTGAGGGCTAATTTATCTGCAGATAAGCCTATCCAAAATTATATATGGTAACTACTTCAATAATTTATAAGATGAGCTGTCACACAGTGACCATCAATACCACTGCAGACACATTGCTGAATAGATTACAATGCTTAGCAAACCATTTTTCCCTGTGAACATTCATGACATGGTATCTCTCTAGTGACTTGAGTCCGGGGTGACTTTCCAAGCTAAAACTTGACTGAAGTGAAAGCTGACCTTTCACAAGGACCCTGTTACCCCTGAGACAATCTCTTTGGCAGGAATCACTTTTCTAGTCAATTTTTGACAGAGGACCATTGTTTGGCCAATGAAAGGCTAAAGAGGAAATGAGAGCTTAGCTGTTATATGATAAGTTGCCCAAAAGCTATTATTCTAACTCTCTAGCCATTTATTCAATTTGCCTGAAAAGATAAAAATATTTAGAAGTAAAGGGTTACAACTCCAAATAAATGTTACAAGCAATGTACCAAACAAATTCAGAAGCAACAAAAAGCTGGACTATATTACAAGGGAGCAGAAGAAATATCTCACTAAAGATACTTCTACTAAAGTGCATTCTCCTAGAAGAAACAATTACTGGAGAGAAACGGCTGTTTTGTTTATTTTTTCACTTTTATTGTCAACAGAGAATTTGAATTTTCTTCATTAGAACTGTTTCACATATTCTTAATCTCTGACAAATAAAAAAGCCACTTAAATGTAACTGAAATAGGCATGCCTCACCTAAATAAAATTCACAAATGAACGAACCTGTTCTTTGTTTCCACTAAGGATTCAGGCCATTTGGTTATTATATAATCTAAATAATTATCTCTTCCCTGCTAAAAAAGCAATACCCAAAGATAAGTCAGAGCAACTTAATTGGCTTCATCAGCAACTGTACCAATCACGATGATATTCAAATTACCATTGTCATAACTATTGTGATTATGTTATTGCACCCTGATAGCTGATGGGATGGGGCTTACATAATGACATATGACATCATTGGTTCTCCCTCCCTCTTCCACGGATTCCCATAATGTTGCCCAACATCCCAATGGAGCCAGCGAAGAGAGCAACATTTCAGATTTTCATTAGAATTAAACTCACTAATGCTAAATTCCAGAATTCCATTCATAGCCTCAGACATGAGAGTCATTTATTCTACAATCTTTGGAATATTATGTCATAGAGAAAAAAGTTAGTACTTCTAAGCATTAACACTGTCCTTTAATTACAACTGTGTTATCGCATGAGTTTTCCCAATTTCCTATAATACTTTTGCAGAACCATTTATTCTAAAGTAGATTATGTATACACTAGCATGTATTTTAAATTCTTCCTTGATTTTTTTGAAAACAGAGTTGACTTCCAAATATTTTTGCAGCTAAATCTTTTTAGGATCCTGTAACATCATCTCTCTGTAAGTTATTTATAACTAAGTAAGTTATAAACTAATTTTATAGTTAGACTATTTCTCTGCTAATTTGTTAAAAATTAAAAATTTTGCTTATTGCCTCTGATTAATCAAGTTATTTATGTTAAATATTGAAAACTGTCAGCATATTTTTTTTTCATTTGCTTTCCTCTACATTCAATTCTTTGTTGTCCTTCTTGTCAGAAAGAAAAACACTTATTATAGAGTCTTTGGTGTTCTCTAAACTTGGTTGTTTGCTTGCAGATGTTTCATTACCCAGCTAGGTAATGCCATCAACCCTAGTGAGTGTGGATTTGCTCCCATGCTCTCTAGGAAACAAGGGAATTCACTAGGGCAATGGTTCTCAATCTATGGTTCATGGATGGGGGGGAGGCAATGACATCACAGGGGATCTGTGAAGGCTTGAAAAACATATTATGATTGGGATCCATGGTCTGTGGTCACAAAATATATTTAAAGGGGCTCTTTGGTGAAGAAAAGGTTGAGAACCATTGCTCTAGGGGTTGAGATTGATTGGATTGAGAGAGAATGAAGGCTCCAAAGTCATTTAGCTGGCTTTCATGCTTAAGGCAGGACTGGAACTCAGTTTCCTGATTTCTAGCCTGGTGCTGTAACTACTAGATCAAATTGGCTTTGTACATATTAGAACATATTTGAAATAGAAATGCAATTCTACATAGATTCCAATTGCAATATGACTCCTCAAAGATAGTATGAAGTTGAACAGATTTTTGGATATATTTTTAAACGCCTGTATTTTGACTTAGGTCTTAGATTCCATTACTTGATCTCTTTTGTGTACCTGTGTTTTTAAAATGTGGTGGTTGGGAAAACTTACAAATATTCTTTGACTACTAAATCAATCCAGTGGAAAAGAAGGTGCAACACACCAGGATAAAATGTGGCTGCCCAGTTTGCGCTTCAATGTATTGTACCGTGTTTACAGGAAAATTCCCCCATCCTAGGCTTGAATTGGGAAGCAGGGATTCCAGTTCAGAACCAAATAGTAGCAGTCAAGACAAGCCTGAGCAGATTCTGTATCCGAATCACCAAACTACAGCAAAATTCCCACCGAGATTTTTCTTCAAGTATAGTCAAAGCAGAAATTTAACGAGATCAAGTCTCAGAAAGCCCAGGAACCTACTTTTGATGTGGTGCACCCTGTTATCCACACCGTCATTCATCTGACTTAGACGCTTCGCTTCCTGAGATAAGGACCTCTGGACCCTAAATCTTAGGGTGAACGTCGGGTTTTTGCACAGCACCGAGCACTTTACAAGTCATTCAAGAAGCGCAAGGCTCAGCAGCCGGAATGCCGCCATCTCTTCCCTTTGAAAGCACAAATGCAACAGTTATTCTTAGCCTAGCACCTCTCCCATCCTTCTCCTTCTCCACAGCGCACCAGTAGGCACACCTCTTTGCGCCAGTGCACGCAAGCAGGCGAACGAAGCCAAAGTTGCGGGTCCGCTCTCTATCCTGAAACCTAGAGCCTACCTGGCAAGCCTTCTGACCCACCAGCCCCAAACAAGGCCTCTTTTGCATCTTGCCCTCTCTGCATCCGCCGCGCCCGTCAGCCCAGAGCATCTGGTCGCGGTAATCGGACATTCGCTACTTACCAAAGGGCGTCGCTGCGCGCCGAGACCCCAACTGTCCCAACGAGGCCGATCTCTCGGCGCACCTCTGCTCGCTACTGCTTCCAAGGAAAGTGGGAGACCCCGGCGCTTCGCCCCCCTCAGCACACAAAGCGCGGCACTGCTTGTTTCCTCCTTCTCTCCTTTGTGTGCGAGTGCGCGCGCAGCAATCTCTCAGCCCCTCGAGCTTCCCATCCTACTTCGCTCTTTCTCTCCCCACCTCTGTCTCTCCCCTTAGGCTCCGATGAATCCCCGCTGCTTATTCCCTTCTTCTTCCCCCACCAAGACGAGGGCGCGGAGCTTCAAAGGGGACGCGGTCGGTGGATAAGTCTGAGTGTGTATATGTGTGAGACAGATCAGGATCCCCGCGATAGACAACCAACCGCCTTAGTAGCCTGTCGTGGAAATCAAATGTCGCTCAGAGAAACAGCGGTGGCAGTCAAAAGTTCTTGAAGTCCAGCTCCGAATCTGGCCAATCAGATGTCCTTCCCTGGAAAAGCTCCCTAACAAAGAGCAGAAGCCCAGCAAGGATTTCAGTGGGCATTTAGTGCTTTGAAATCGCCTGTCTCAGTCCCTCTGAACAGGTTATTTCAAAGGATTTATTTGTTGACTAACAATATCCAGTGGCTGCTCCTTCCATAGGTCTCACTAAAGGTGCATCCTTTGGTAGTCTCCAAACAGATCCTAAAGCTCCAAGCACTGAAAGATCACACCTACAGTTTCTGGACATGATACTTGGGGCTTTTAATCACTGTCCTGTGACCTTTTCTCATTGATTTATTTTGTTAGATTTATATTCTCACTAATGTTTTTCAGGTGCTCAAAGAAATACATGCAGTTAGCACACCCTTTTCCAAGATTTTCCCCACCCCACAACCCAATCACCTTCTATGATTGAGGGAGAATTTAAATCAGGATCTTCCTGGTCCTAGCCCAACACCTTTACTGTATTGTTTTTAAAACCCGGTGTTACTGTCTATAAAAATCCAGTTATTTACAAAAGAAATCACTTACCAACACAAGTAAAAATGCATGATACAAGTCTTTCCAACATCTCTGAAATCCAGGAGAAAAAGTGATTCTTTAGAGAATGACTACCTGTATATGTCTAAGGAGATTCTCAGTCATTCCTGTCATGGTTGTCCAAAAAGGTGCTTTTTTCAAGAGTCAACTGGACTTTCTGGTTTTTCTTTAAAGATATTTTGCTTCTTATCCAAGAGAAGAGCTGAAGAAGCTTCCTGGATAAGAAGTGAAATGTCTTTGGAGAAAAAACAGAAAGTCCAGTTGCCACTAGAAAAAGCACCTTTGAGAATACCTGTGTAATTTCTCCAAAATTTACCATCATATTAACTGAATATAAGAATTTAAGATGTATTCTGGGCTCAGGACATATATGATCTAAAATTCTACAATCTAAAATAAGTGTAGAGGAACAAGACAAGAAATGGAATTTGAATTTATTTATAAGTTGAATTACAATACATTAAAATTGAAATAACCACCAGCATCTCACCCAAATGAGCACACTCCAGTCTGTGGATTTTATCATAATTGCAGTCTCCTCACACCAGCATACTTATCAAGTGAGATAGATATATGCACTTCAGTTTGAAAGGCTCTGATAGGGCAAAAGAACAACATAACAAGGACAAACGCATCATGCCTGCAACATTATTCAGTTGTTTTGCTGTGCTGATACTCTACTAATAGGCAACTGCACCAATATGTGCCTTGATTAAATACAGTAGCCCTTATATCTATCTGATCCTTGGTCAGTTTTAACTCTAGTATGCTAGAGATTTATGTATCTTAGTTTGTTTTAATGGTAATCTTAATGTAACTTTATTGTTTTGAGCTACATTTCTGCCATATCTGGGAAACCGTCTCACCAATCAGCCTTAAGATTTTTCCCTTCAAAAACACAGAAACAGAATTGCAAATGTCTCTTCCCAAAACTCACAATCTCTGAGAAAGTTTTCTACTCAATAGCAGAGCCCTCCACACAAACAGACACTGATGACTTTCTTTCTGGGGAGATATCATTAGGTAGTATGCTTTGCTCACTCCTATACTTCATATCCTGTAAATAAATAATATGTCTGCTATAATGCATGCATTGCTCCAGCCAAATTCCCACTTTCACACAGAATGTCTTAACTTCCAATATCCACTTTTTGCTTTAATTTATACTTAATTGATTAATCACTGAAAGCAAGATGGAACTATAAACGACACAGGCAATTTTTTACATTCTGATTCCTTTAAAAAGAGAGAAATTATGTTTTCCTTCTGAAGTGACTAAAAGTCTTGGTTTATTAAACAGTTCCCTATGTTACTTTTTACGTTGGCTGGCATTCACAACAACACTGTACTTATAAACTGTCCAGATCTGCACTGTATTTCAGTTCAGTTAACAAATCAATTATCAGTGTGTGAAATCCAAGCATGGACATAAGGGCAGCCTAATAAGACTGAGGAAGGAAGTGGTGATAGTGCTGTTATGCTGGTATCTTAGCAATCATAGCTACCAGGAAAAGCACATATCTAGAAACACGTACAAAAATGACAGGATGCCTTTTTCCCGTGGTACTCAGAGCACCTTGCTACCAGCAAATAAATCAGCATTCCTGAAAAAGGATTAGCTGCTGATAGAACCTGGGGACATTTATTTTAAGAGAGGAGCCTCCACTCTTGTACAGACAAAGGGAGGAAGAAAGAAGGTCCAGCAGAAGAGTAGCGGGTGGAGAATAAGGGAAGATCCAGATAGAATATAAACTCAGCAGTTGGTGTATGCAGACACCTACTATGCCTAGTAGGTGTTAGGAACTGAAAGAGAGAGAGAGAGAGAGTTTAGGCAACACAAATGTTCACAAATAGCAAAGGAGTGGGAGGGAGACAGCTACCACTGCTACATTCAGCAAGAACTGTGCTCTCTTATCTGTTATTTTAGCTTTTGGGGGGAGGGTGTTGCTCAATCTACCTCTCAAATTCTGTGGTTAACAGAGTACCTGAAAGAAAGATGACCGTGAATTAACCATCTCACCAATCACACATGTGCACGCACACGCACACACACACAATTCTGCACAGTATCCATCTCTACAATCTAGGTTGCTAATTCCAGCTGAAACAAATTGCTGAGATTTTTTATCCAGTAAATGTGTTGACACTTAACACATATATCATATTTGTATGTTTGTTTTACATATGTCTGCAAAAATTACATTCTAGAAAAGGACAGGGCCAGAGAGGAAAAAATGAATAATTGATTATAATTAACCTGTAGTTAAAAAATACCTTTTTATAAAATTAATTCATCTTCCATTTGACAACCATTCTCTCTCTCTCTCTCTCTCTCTCTCTCTCTCTCTCTCTCTCTCTCCCTCCCTCCCTCCTCCTCTCTCTCATGCACATAATTCTTACATACAGAAATATGCACAATTTCTTTTTCTAGCAGAAAGAAAGCAGGAGGGGAATAGAAAGAAAACAAACAGAACAGAGATGTTCTAAAGTAAAGAAACAATTCCACTTGAAAGGGAAAAGGAGGACTCGGATGGATAAAAAATGTTACAAAACATGTTAAAATTCTCAAGGCAAAATGCCCTATCCCACAAGAGTTAATCTTCAGGGTAAGTTTAAAAGCATCTATCCTTTTCAATAGATTATAGTGGTCTATAATTATTTGCCCTAACATTTCTCTTTCCATTTTCCTTTTTCTTTTCTTGCTTCTTTCTCTGACTGCTGGATATAGGTTTAATCACACTGTACATATTATACATCTCCACAAGGCTGAGACTTGTCCCATGGTCACATGCAAATTGGGTTACCTCTCTATGGGTTAGAGTTTTAAAACAAACGGAGGATAAGGTGACATGTGAACTGAGGCTGAAAAAGGACGTGGTTTGCCCTTGTAACCTCCTTGAAAATGGGAGAATCCAGATAATCAAAGTGGAAGGATATTTTATTCAGAAGACATTTATTCCGTAGAAAGAGATAAAATGTCTAGGCTGGAATTTGCAGGTTTGGGATTTTATTTTCTGCCAAATCTCATCTTGTAGTTATAGTTCTCTACAATTTATGAAATCAGGTGTTTAATACAGGCATTCTGATATAGATAGATAGATAGATAGATAGATAGATAGATAGATAGATAGATAGATAGATAGATAGATAGTATTGCACATATCAAACTACCACAGATAGTCCTTAAATTATGACAATTCAGCCCAAAGTTCCTGTTGTCAAATGAAACATTTAAATGAGTTTTGCTCCATTTTATGATCTTTCTTGCTGTACTTGTTAAGTGAATCACTGCAATTTTTAAGTTGGTAACGCAGTTGTTAAGTGAATCTGGCTTCCCCATTGATTTTGATCACATGACCATGGGGATGTTGTAATGGTCATAAGTGTGAAAAATGGTCATAAGTCACAAAGTTATTATTGTAACTTTGAACGGTCACTAAATGAATTGTTATAAGTTGAGCATTACCTGTATTCTTTTTCATAAATACAATTTAGTCATAGTTGATATTGAAACATTATATCAAAATTTCCCCAAAACATGGATTTCAAGCAATCAATAGCATCATAATTGATGCCAGCATAGTATATAGTGTGATTATTTGCCCATAATTATTTTGCCTTTGTATCTGCAAGTCAGAGACATAGCAATGGCATATACAGATCCTAAATATACCAAATACTTCATGGCTGAGCTAGAAAAACATTTTCTTAACCCTCGCCCCTGAACCACATCTTTTACTTGGGATTCTGTTATGACATTTTAATCAATTGGACCCTAGAAATAAATGTCTTATTAAATGATCTCAATAACTTCTATCCTACCATGTTCTTCCACTGTGATAGACATTGTCATGTGACAGAAATGCTCCTTGGATTCTATTTAAGATAAATGAAACAAACATTAAAGTTTGACATCTATATTCAAAACAAGGACAAAATAATATTAGGACATTTCAGCCTCCCAGGAAATTCTATAGCAGATAACAGTACCTTCAAGGGATAAATGGTTACTTTCTCATACATCAACATCAAAACATTTTAGATTATCCTAGATTCAATATCCCAAAGCTGCTTTTTTCCAAAAGACAACTAGATTTTTCCTTGAAAATGTTTCACTTCTCATCCAAGAAAGTTTTTCAGTTTTGACTCAGTTCAGTGGGACCTAGGTATGGAGAACCAAAGGGCTTCTGGAAGAAGAAATTTAAACTTCTAGCCCTTCCAACCTACAGGCTTAGCTGTGTGTGACTAATTGTGTGCCATCAAGTTATTGTTGATTCTTAATGACCACATAGAGAGATTTTCTCCAGGACATTCTCTTCCCAATGTGATCCTTCAGTTCTTCCAGTGATACATCTATTCTATTGGCACTGTAACTGAGTTCAGACAGTGTAGCTGTCTTGTTAGAGGCATCTTTAGTAAACATTTTGTAAAGTCAACAAATTCATCTGCTTGCTTTTATTTTTCAACATACATGCACAGAATTTGCAATCCTTCATTCCATTTTTCCTAGTATGCACTACCATTTTTTTGATACATTAGTTTTTCTAATAGTAACTCTTATCTATCTAGCATTTGCTGTGAATCATTCAAGTTTCAACTAACAACTCAGCATCACCTGCATACATATATACATTCAACCAATATACTTCAGACACTACTATCAGTATTCCTTATATAGTACATTTATCCATAAATAAGTTAAATTAAATGAACATCACTATCCTTTCCTTACTTCCTGCTCAGTGCTGAACCACTGGAAGGATGTCTAAGAAGTAGACATGAAATGTCTACCAGTCATTCAGGTCATAGTTGTCCTTTTTCAAGAGACAACTGGGCTTTCTTGCTTTTCTTTGAAGAAGTTTCATTTCTCATTCAAGAAGCTTCTTGAGCTCTTAAAGAAGCTTCTTGGATGAGAAATGAAACAACTTCAAAGAAAGCCCATTGCCTCTTGAAAAAGCATCTTTAGGACGCTGGAAGAATGCCATTTGTTCTCATACATGCTTTATTTCTAACATATATCTTCTCCTCATGCATAACTCCATAATCACTTTATCTGTGCTTTCTCTAAATCACAGAAACATAATAAATTGTTTCTCATGCAAACATTTCTTAATAACCTGCTGAAGGGGGAAATGTGCTCTGCCTGCCTGAATCTTAAATATATTATATTAATTTATTTATTTAACACATTTCTACAGGGCTCATCTCACCTGTGACTCTTATCCCATGGGATGTTACTCCCATGAAAAAAACAGGTCTTGATCTTCTTCTGGGTTATAATCTTTACATGTATTTAAATAATGCTTTAATAAATCCCCTTAATTCCCTCTGTCTTGTGGAAAAAGATTCCTTCACAGAATTTAGTTTTCAACCTCCTGATTATCCATGTTGCCTTTTCTCCAAATCTGTCATTTTGTCTGAACCTGTCTGAAAATGTGACAGTACTTAAAGTCACGTCCAATCAAAATAAAGTAGAACTACTGCTTTCCATAGTTTGAAAAATCTTTTGAAATTGCATTTTCCTGTTTTGCAACCATGTTGAATTGCTGACTCATATTCCCTTTGCAATCAACAACTGTTCTTTCTTATAAATAAAAATTAGCACATCATGTATCCTCCCACATATTTGATTTCTATTTTCTAATTGAAGACCTTTGAATTTGTTTTTTATTAATTCCACCCTGTTAACCTCATGAAAAAGGTCAAAGGATCCTTTAAAATTTTATTTCTGTCTTCCAGAATATATGCATCCTCCAATTTTTGCATCAACTGGTATTTGATAAGGTTTCCCTTATTAGACCCTTAACACATTTTAATACATTGCCATAAAGTACAGGACCCAGCACGGCACTGAACCTCATGGCTCCCCCTCAGTGATACCCTTTGATTTGATTTGGAATAATTGATTAACATCTTGTATATGATTTTTCTATCAGCTGTGTGGACTTCAACAACATTATCATGCCCACACTTAACTACTTGTGATTAGAATTTTATTCTTAGATCCACATAGCTCTGTGCTAGTTTCCTGATACCATGTTGGATATTCTCTTCCTTTATGACTTAATCTCCTAATGTTAGATCACCCAAAGTAGCCAAGTTGGGAAATTCATCAAGTGAAATTCATCAGGTGAAGTCCATTCATCTTCAAGACTGCTGCTCCATAGAGAAAAGCCTACTTAGGATTCTGCCTCCATGTGATGTGGGGAGATATGGAGGAGAAGGCAGGCCTTTTCAATTGGCCCCTACACTGGAGAACATTTTATTCTTGGAGAAACATTTGACTTCTAGATGGTTTGACTCCATATCAGTTTAGAAAGAAGATATATGCTGTGCTTTACAAATGCATGTAGTTACGTCCAAATCCAAGATAGAAAAGTCCTTGATTTCTGAAAGTAAAGCTAATAGATGCTGGGAAAAGCAGTCTCAAAATTATCTGACACATTCTCTGATAGATCATCTGGAGGATCCAGAAATAGCTGAGGCAGAGGGAAATCTGTTTCAGCAACAATTACCTCAAGAAGGATAAGTAAAATTGTCAAGCTAGTTATATTGAATATTGCAAGATTGTTTTTCATTTTTTTCTGTTGATGTTAATTCTAATTTTACAAAATGACCTCGTCCTGGAGATATAGATCCACGGGTGAGATTCAAAAATTTTAACAACCAGTTCTGTGGGCATGGCTTAGTTGGTGGGCGTGGCTTGGTGGTCATGTTATTGACTGGGCATGACCAACTCAATATCACTCACATCGAGGCATGCATCTCCTCACCTGGCCTCTCATGACTGTGGGGATGCTGCAACAGTCGTAAGTGTGAAAAATGGTCATAAGTCACTTTTTTCAGTGCCATTGTAAGTTTAAATGGTCACTCCACACAAGCAAAGTACCAGTAAAGGAGGGGAAAAAACTCCAGAGAAGTTCCTGAGACAGGAAGTCTTGTCCTGCCAAGAATGTAATAAGGATTAACGGAGAGGCAGTTTCTGTAAGCAACACCAGAATGTTTCCTTCCTGCCTTCCTTACAGGATTAGGCCAGTAATTTCTTCTAACAACTGGTTCTCCAAACTGCTTAGAATGTTAACAACTAGTTCTAGCGAATAGGTGCGAACTGGTAGAATCCCACCCCTGGATAGTTCCAATCTTGCTAGCATTTTAACGAAGAAGCTCAAGCTATTTTGAGCTCAATCTATTCTATTCTCAATCTATTCTTTTGAAGCTCAATCTATTCTAGCCCATAGATTAGATTAATTTAATTTTAAGGGCAATTGTGATGTTTATGTTGATATTTGATTGTTTACACTGAGTTTTTCTTTTTTACTTTGTTATACCCTATTTAGGGCCCACTTTGAATGAATGAATAAATGAATTAATTAATGTCCACTTCTGCTTGCCTGAAGTGGGACAGAAGGGAATGTGGCACACCAGTGCCGCCGCCATGAGATGGGGGGATGAAGCTGCCTCATCCACCCCGCACTGACTTACCTCAGGGCTCCTGCAGCCAGGCCATCCACATCCTGACACCTGCCTCGTAGTGGCAGCACCAGCAGCCATGTGCAGCATGAGTGTCATGCCCCTGATGGAGACTGACTCTGAGGGAGAGGAGGAACAGCTGACAGGGAGTGGAAGTGTGGCTCTGGAGGTTGTGGAGGAGGCAGAGGAAGGGCAGAGGCCAGCTGAGCAGTCAGAAGACCCAGGCCCCTCCCTTCTCCTTCCTAGGGCATGCAGGGGGGAGAAGATAACGGCGAGACGTGGTCTACTTGGGACGCGAGGGCCTTGATCCTCTTCATGGGCTGCAGTTGTGACAACTGAATAAGAGGATGGACATGCACATGGGTGAACGCTGGAAACAAAGTGTGGAAATATCTCTAGTTATGGTTCCTCTATAAATTTGCCATCCTTCCCAGTGTGTGTTCTGTTGTCTGTGGATGTTCTCCAGACCTATCTTGCTTTGTGTTTGTGTTGTTTTTCACTCCTTCTTGTAACTGCTTGTGTGGGAGTTTTTTGTCTTCAGCCAAGGATATTTGGAGCTTGGAAGCAAAGCGAAGGAATAAAAGGGGCTTCACCGGGTTTTTGTGACTGTGTTTATTTTGTATCTCCCCCCTGGGTCATCACAAGGAGTCTATGGGGTTGCCAGCCCATTTCTTATGCTTGCTTGCAGCCACAATGGAGCAGGAGGCCAAGACCCATGTTGGTGCTATGGTCTGAAGTGAGGCAGGTGTTGGGGCA